>NC_138776.1:167555000-168179861 GCF_965119305.1 Pelophylax lessonae
TTCGCGGCTGGGTCCGGAACTTAACCCCCGCAATGGAGGGGGGTTTACTGTGTGTGTATATATATATATATATATATATATATATATATATATATATATATATAGTGTGTGTGTGTGTGTGTGTATACCCCTATAAAGAAGTTCAGATGTCATGCCTGCCTCCAAAGACGCCCAAAAAATGCCCAATAAACGCCTGAAACAAAACCGCCCAGGTGTGAAAGCAGCGGAACCCCATCCCTGCGCTAATAAAAATTCTAAGAGAAATCTTTTTTTCTGGTTCTGGACATGCTACAGAGCTGAAATTTCACAGGTACACTTTTTAGACCCCCCCCCCCCCAGACACTAAATCCAAAGAAATCTCTTTTTTCAATAATTGGCTCTCCATCAAAAACGACAATTTTTAAGAACTTTTTTTTGTGTAATAGTCCCTGGGGCATGACCCAGAAACCTAAGCACTTTTTAGGGGCATTTATTGGGTTTTAGGGCTTCAAAATTGTGTTTTTTGATTACCGAAGTTCGGGTCCCATTGATTTTTAATAAGGTTCTGGAATCCGGACCCGAACTTTCGGGAAGTTCGGGTGTTCTGGCCGAACCAAACTTTTCAAAACCAAACTTTTCAAAAGTTCGATCATTCCTAATGGAGAGATCACTCTGTTCTGCCCATAACTGTATCTCCTGGGCTAACCTTAACAGGGTGTCGGACCTGGTCCTTCCCTGATGGTTCAGGTAAGCTACTGTTGTAGCATTGTCTGATCATATCTGGATCTCTTTCCCCAATATGTCTTTCTTGAACGCCCTCAAGGCTTCTCCTACCGCTTTCAGTTCTTGTAATTTGACTAGGCCTGACTCACCTGGGTCACTTAAGTGCCCTGAGCATGAGCTTCTAGCAGAGCTCCCCATCTGCAGGTGCTTGCATCTGTGGCGATTTTTAAGGGTCGCCACTGCGCCCAGAGTCTGCCTTTCCTCAAATTTTGAGGAATTGTCCACCACTTCAGGGAAGATATTACCTGAGGAGAAAGAATCACTTTCTTGTCTAGTGAATCCTGTCTCTGAAGAGAGGTGGAAGAACTGAAGCTCTTGTGAGTGGAGCTGAGCCAACTCTACTGCTGGGGATGCAGGCTGTCATTAGACCCAGTATTCTCATGATCTGTCTCCTGGAGCACAGAGGAAGAGAACATGCACTTTTTACTGCAGAGACCACTTTTTCTTATGGGAGAAAAAGCTTTTGAGACCTGGAGTCTATTAGATAGCCTAGATAGGTTTGAACCTGTGCTGGCTTCAATGAGGATTTCTCCATATTTATCAGCCACCCTAGTGTCTGTAACACAATTAACACCTTCTGGGTGTTTTCACTCACTTGTTCTGCTGTACGAGCAAATATCAAAATATCGTCCAGATAAGGGACTAGTGTTAGGCCCTGTAAGTGCAGATGGTCTACTGCCTCCGCTAGGACTTTTGTAAAAATCCTTGGACTGGCTGCCAAGCCAAAGGGAAGGGCTCTGAACTGCCAATGGGGCAGGTTAGTCAATATAGAAATATATAGACTATAGTGGTGAAATATGTAGTAAAGCTTTGGGTCCACAAAACTGAGTGGCTAAACCCAAGCAATGAGTCATGATTAAAGCTCATAACTCAGTTGATCTATCTAACTCAGCATTGCAAAACTAATTACAGTCATTTTTAGGTCCACAAAATTGAGATGCTAACCCAAGCCATGAGTTACATTTGTACCCACCATCCGCTAATGCTGCAGGAGCAAAAAAAAGGATTTCATCTTGCTTGGAGTGTTCATGGCTTCCCATTTTGCTTGGAGTGTTCATGGCTTCCCACCTTGCTGATCATTCCTTCCAACTATTAATGGAAAAGATAGAATTTACAATGGCATCATGCCTATGTTTTCAGAGTTAATGAAATATGAGATTTTGGTTAACACACAATGTAAACCATGTCATGAGAAAGACTTTGGCCGTTTACCTAAAATGTTTGCTGCATGGTTGTTATGGTTAAAATCTGGCTTCAGTGTGTTCCAGGTCACCTACAGCAATCTTCCCTGCTGTGGCATTGTATTCTGACAGCAGGGAGACTCCCCTGCTGTCAAAATATACAGATCAGCTCTGCAGCCTACTGCACTGATGGAGCGGGAATATACTTACTTCTGTAAACCACGCTGGCCACACATGGATCAAAATTCAGCTGTGTCCTGCTGAATCAGCCACATTTTGATCCATATATGGCCAGCTTAAGGCAGTTACAAGTCTTTCTGCATACATATCACAGTTTAGTTACTTTAAGGCTGGCCATACATGGAACTGTTAAACTGAACAGATTACCCAATCCATACAAGTGAGGTGGAAAGAGAAAGCCTACCAACTGTGTTAATTTGACAACGGGGAGACTCCTCCGCTGTCAGAATACACTGATCAGTAGGGATGATTGAACGGTTCGGGTCGACCATCGGTTCGACCCGAAAATTGGGTGTTCGAAATTCGGCCGAATTCCGAACATTTTGCGGTAAAAGTTCGGAATTCTGCCACCAGAACCGCCCAAAATGCAATGGGACAGGAACTGGGCTTTAAAAGCCCATGATTGGCCCAGAAACATCAGTAAAATGTGATTGTAGTGACTACGGGGTCAAGAGCCCAATGAGTGAATACGCCCCCCAGTATATAACATAGCCCCGCCAAAACTCTAGCACTGTAATACAGGGGCTGTGGAAGAGAGTGGAAGCATTTGTGTTGCTCCAGTGTCATTTTGCAATTATTAGTGTGAGGAAAGGGATATGCAGTGTAGTTAGGGTACTATATACCACTATAGTTATATTCAATAATCTATAGTTTTTGTAGGGAAAGTTTTAGGTGTCAGGGTGACCGTAGTGTATTTTAGGGTGAACTGACTCTGCTATGCCAGGGTGATCGAACTCTTCCATGTCAGGGTGACCGTAGTGTAGTTTAGGGTGAACTGACTCTGCTATGCCAGGGTGACCCCACTATGCAGATTCTGGTTTAGGGGTATATATATATATATATATATATATATATATATATATATATATATATATATATATATATATATATATACACACACACACACATATATACACACACATATATGTATATATACACACATATTTATGTATATATATATTTATATATATATTTATATATATACACCCCTATACAGAAGTTCAGATGTCCTGCCTGCCTCCAAAGACGCCCAAAAACCGCCCAATAAACGCCCAACGCCTTAAACAAAAATGCCCAGGTGTGAAAGGAGGCTAACGCCATCCCTGCGCTACTGAAATTCTAAGAAAAATATTTTTTTTTCCTGGTTCTGGACATGCTACAGAGCTGAAACTTCACAGGTACACTGTTTAGACCCCACAGACACTAAATCCAAAGAAATCTTTTTTCTTTTTTCAATAATTTTTTCAATAATTGGCTCTCTATCAAAAACAACAATTTTTAAGAACTCTTTTTTTGTGTGATTCATAGTCCCTGTGGCATGACCCAGAACCCTAGGCACTTTTTAGGGGCATTTATTGGGTTTTAGGGCTTCAAAATTGTGTTTTTTGGTCCCATTGATTTCAAAGGGGTTCTGGAATCCAAACCAAACTTTCGGGAAATTTGGGTGCTCTGGCCAAACCGAATTTTTCAAAAGTTCGATCATCCCTACTGATCAGCGCTTATTGAAAGGAACAATAAGCTGGCTCAAGAGAAGTCTATCATTAGATCTACATTTCTGGAATGGGAACAGCCATTGACTAATTGAAAATGCCGCCCAGTCCCTGCTGAACTGGTTGAATTGTGATCCATCTATAGCCAGTTTTAGTTTTTCAAGAGAATCGGCAGTCTCCAGTTGAAGAATCCCATGAAGGAAGCCTCCATGTTTTCTTATGTTACTTCTATCAAAAAAGGAAGATGCCTTGACACATCAAATTATAGCCAACCAAAAAAAACATGTATGGGGGCATGGCCTAAAGGGGCATGTGAGCGGATCCACCTCACAGAGCTCTCGCACTTGATCCTGTTATAGATCCTTTCCCTGGCCGGATTCCGCCTAACCACCCCCAAATCCTACCTCAGGAAGATTCCCTGATCATGGAGGTACCTCTCATGCAGCGCTCCGGTGCCACCATGACCCATGGAAGTAAAAATAAGGACGACAGCATAGCAGCAGTTACTGGCCAAGATGGCGCCAGCACACCAACCCCACAACACACTACACGAGGCACAGAGGAGCCTAAGGATGCAGGGGGAAAGAGCAAAGCCCAGCACCCTACGGGTAAAGACAATGCTGGGGATATATTGCTGTACGCCAGGAAGCTCTCTGAGCTGCAGGGACAGGAGAATATGGACAGTGACAACTCTGCTGGCATGTGTGCTTCTGCTGATGCTGCACAGGACCTGGGGCTGACAATCTCTCCTTAAAGCCTGATTTAGAACAAGAGACAGATGAGGGGATGATGGGAGGTGGAGGATGATCAGCCCATGCGGAGTCAAATACGTAAGGCCGTACATAAGTGTACTGCATCTGTGAATACTGTAAAAGATAGACTGGGGGACTCACTGAGGAGGTGGCACTCCTGCGACAGGATTTACAAAGAATTTGTGAGAGAACCACTGCTGCAGAGAGTCGCATTAGCGACTTGGAGGCCCAACTACCGAATCTGATCACTGAGTCTCGCTCCACTGCCAGACTAGCACATGCAAATAAAGATAAGACTGACGATATTGAAGACAGATTAAGATGCAACAATGTCCACATAGTGGGATTCCCAGAGAAAGTGGAGGCCGGGACCCTACTGACTTTGTTGAAATATGGCTGTGCGAAGTCTTTGGAAAGGAGGCATTCTCTCCCCTATTTGCGCTGGAAAAGGGCCCACTGAGTCCCTGCTAGAGCCCTGCCGGGCAACGCCCCCGGGCCTATGCTGGCCATAATCCTACACTACAGAGATAGGGAGAAGGTGCTACACTTGGTCAGGATAGAAATCGGATGTCAGATTCAATGGAGTGCGGGTGTGCTTCTACACAGATTTTTCAGCAGAGGTGCAGAAGCAACGCGCTAAATTTATTGAAGTCAAGAAGAGGCTTCGGCGTCTTGGGCTGATTTACGCCATGTTATACCCAGCTCCCCTGAGAGTCACGGTGGAGGGAAGGGCACACTTCTTTGAGACGGCGGCGGCAGACTGGCTGGATATCCATGAGCCTTCCCTCAGACAATGCAGACGCGAGGATCCCGGCACCTGAGAGGCCCTACGCTAATGCTAGACCTTTTTAAGTGCCTTTGAATGCCCTGTATGTTCACCCCGGCTAAGGACAACAACAAATTTGCAAATTGAATGCTATGCTCCTAGCTGTGAGTGATTCTACTGGCTTTGGCGGAATACTTCCAACTTTCCCTTTGGATTTCAACAGTTTTTCTGCCCAGTTGCACATGTCGGGATGTATGGCGACCACAGGTTTGTCGAGCCATCTCCCTGACTGGGCGACATGGATTCCCCACTCGCCAATTGTACTGTGTTGAGGCACCATTGTGCCTCTTTCTATTGAGATCCGTTCTTTCGTTGAACACTTGTTTTTGAGAAGTCACACCACATGCTTTCAGTGCTCACGATGCATGGCCATCTTCACTTATGGAGACTACCCTTGTCTTACAGACTGGCCGGACTGGGGACAGAGCATTTACTCTCACATGTCCTGTCTTTTGCTCCTTGACAGGGCTGAAGTTCCCTTAGTGTCTTGGAATGTTTGGGGTCTTGGCTGTCCCTTGGAGAACAATGGTAGATACTCTGCTTCAAAAATACCACCCTGCTATTATTGGTCTACACGGTTTGTGGTTGGGGATTTTAATGGAGTCTTTGACTCTGGCAGGTACAGGCATCCCCCCTGCCCAGCCTCGGGCCTCGGCCAGGGGCACGGCTCTCTCCCACTTTTTGGCGGAGGTGGGCTGGACAGATGTCTGGAGTTTGAAACATCCTGACATGGTCCAATTCTCCTGTTTTTCCAAAACACATTTCTCGCTGTCGCGCATTGATTTGTGCATTGGTACGGGGGCAGCCTTTCTGCTAGTGGGAAGGGTGTAATATGCACAGAGGGGGATATCTGATCACTCTCAATTAGTGGTCTGGATTACAGTGAAACCCCATGTGGGTCTGCGTAGGGCCGCGTGGGGCTTGAATGTCTTTTGGTTGAAACTATTCCCAGCAGATAACGATATCCCGTCCAGCATTATCATACTTCACTGATCATGCTCACCATTGGGATGTGCTTTCAATGTGGGACGCCTTCAAGTGCTTTCTCAGAGAAGTATTGATAGCCAACATCAAGGGTGTGCAAACTAATACAAAACGCTACGAGGAGCAACTGGGTCAATGTGCCCATAAGCTGGAGGAGGAGTATATAGCCAACCCCACAGATGAGACACGGGACGCCTGGCTGTCAGCGCAGGCGATACTGGTTAAGGAACTTAATTCTAAGGCTGAAAATAAACTTTTTTTGCTAAGAATACCTTTTATGAGGAGGGGGAGCGGACGGGGGCGCCTCTTGGCGAAAATTCTGGGGGGTATGATTCCTCGGTTTCACCAATTGGCGCTCACACGCTTTCTAATGGTCAGGTGGTTAACAAACAGTTCGTTTCTATATGGATCTATATTCCTCTCGGGTGGCTTATACCCTGGAGAACCTGCAGCAATACCTGCGTTTGATCTCCTTGCCCCAGCAGAATGGCTTGGAGTCTCTTATCACTGAGGAGCTGCGGGAGGCAGTGGCCTTGTTCCGATTCTAAAGCCCCTGGGGATAGCGGCCTACCCATTGAGATCTACCACCAGTAATCAGAGGTCCTTTTGCCCGAATTGTTAGAGGTCTTCAACACCGCTAGGGAAACAGGAACCCTGCCAGATTTATTGACTAGGGCTAGTATTGTCCTGCTTTTTAAGCCAGATAAACCAGCGACAGATCCAAGCTCCTACAGGCCTATTCACTCCTCTAGGCAGATGTGAAAATTTTGGCAAGTGTGATGGCAAGGAGGGTGAATAAAATCAGTACACATTATTCAAGAGGATCATGCGGGCTTCATGCCTAACAGGTCCACAGCAGTTAACCTTAGACGACTGTCGCTCTGCAAACACCTGCAGACAATTGGGGAGATCGAGCGTTGTTGTCTTTGGACACCAACAAGGCATTCGACAGTGTGGAGTGGGGTTATCTAGGGGCGGTAATGGAAAATTTTGGGTTTGGTCCGGTCTTTATGTCATGGGTGCGTCTTCTTTACTATCTCCCACAGGCTTCCACCAGGGAGGGGGGCAGGGCCACCTTCAGGCTAGGAAGGGGGATAAGACAGAGGTGCCCCCTGTCTCTGCTTCTATTTGCCCTGGCTATTGAGCCACTTGCGGCTAGCATTAGAGTGCATACATCCATAGTAGTCTTCCAGTATGGTCCCCTGCAGGAGAAGATTCTGCGTGGTGGTTTCCTCTGACCTGTTAGAATATTGTCGCTTAAATATAAACCCACTCTTGGTAAAAGATTAACCAAGTAAGAGACAAGATTAAAATTTGGAATAAACTTTGGCTATCAGTGGCAGGAAGGGTGAATCTCATTAAAATGGTCCCAATACTGCAGAGCTGTTGTACTTCCTCCACAACTCCCCTGCTGTGATTACATTGAAAGTATTTGGAGTTGTTCACTCACTGTTTAGGTCTCTCATATGGAAGGGCTGGTCTTTCAGGATTAGGGTAGAGCAGTTGCAGAAGTCCAGGGATGCTGGAGGACTGTCTCTCCCTAACCGGTGGATTTACTACCTAGCTTCTCAGCTGTACCATCTGGGGGCCATGGCTGGACCGCAGGGTGGCTCTGCACTGGCTGTTATGAGGCAATTCACTGGTGCATGTGGGATGGCAGAGGGTCTAGAGGCTCAACCTTTTTCAAAACCCAAGCAGCAATATCCTACCTATAGGCTCCTTCAGAAGGTGTGGAATAAGACAAAACAGCTTCAGCGGGTCACTGGCTACACTACTTATAGCCCAATATGGAACAATAGCATGTACCCTGAACTTGTAAATTGGAACATGCTGGCAAGTGGCGCTCTTTTAGGATGACTCATCTCAAACATATTTTTTCAAAACGGGGCCCTATTGTCCTTCGAACAACTGTAACTTAGGTTTTCCATACCCGGGAATGTGCTATACTATTATATACGATTAAAGCATGGTATACGGTCCCAGGTTTCACTGCATCGCTTGTCCTCTACCACAGTGCTTGCTCTTATGCAACAGTTCAGTTCCACAAAAGGGTTTATTTCTAGCTGTTATGCCTCCCTGCTGGGAATGTAGTTAGAAAAATATCCAAGCAAGGCTTGTGAAAAATTTTGAGACGAGACATTAGTAAGCAGTCCTTAAAGCATAGTTCTGACAAATAGCAAACTCTTGCCAGAGTCCAACCATGCTGCTCATTCCGATGATCCGCAACGAGATTTAGATAGCTCCAGGCTGGGCAGGGCATAAATCAGGAGCGAATGGGAATTTCTGGCATTGTTTACAAAAACTAGAAAGGGCTTGATTACGCAACATATTTTGCATTTCATTTGAACGAAACACGGCTCTAATAAAGCAGCCAATCACTTCTCTAACCACTTGCCACCCGCTTACAGTACATCGGGCTGGAGGCAGGCACCCGGGGGGGCCCTCTGGCGGGCTGGGGCCAGGCACCCGGGGGGGCCCTCTGGCGGGCTGGGCTGGAGCCAGGCACCCGGGGGGGCCCTCTGGTGGGCTGGGCTGGAGCTAGGCACCCGGGGGGGGCCCTCTGGCATGCTGGGCTGGAGCCAGGCACCCGGGGGGCCCTCTGGCGGGCTGGAGCCAGGCACCCTGGGGGGGGGCCCTCTGGCAGGCTGGGGCCAGGCACCCGGGGGGGGGCCCTCTGGCGGGCTGGGCTGGAGCCAGGCATCGGGGGGGCCCTCTGGCAGGCTGGAGGCAGGCAACCGGGGGGGCCCTCTGGCGGGCTGGAGGCAGGCACCCGGGGGGGCCCTCTGGCGGGCTGGGCTGGAGCCAGGCACCCGGGGGGGGCCCTCTGGCGGGCTGGAGGCAGGCAACCGGGGGGGCCCTCTGGCGGGCTGGAGCCAGGCACCCTGGGGGGGGCCCTCTGGCGGGCTGGGGCCAGGCACCCGGGGGGGGGGCCCTCTGGCAGGCTGGGCTGGAGCCAGGCATCAGGGGGGCCCTCTGGCGGGCTGGAGGCAGGCAACCGGGGGGGCCCTCTGGCGGGCTGGAGGCAGGCACCCGGGGGGGCCCTCTGGCGGGCTGGGCTGGAGGCAGGCACCTGGGGGGGGGCCCTCTGGCGGGCTGGAGGCAGGCAACCGGGGGGGCCCTCTGGCGGGCTGGAGGCAGGCACCCGGGGGGCCCTCTGGCGGGCTGGAGGCAGGCACGCGGGGGGCCCTCTGGCGGGCTGGAGGCAGGCACGCGGGGGGCCCTCTGGCGGGCTGGAGGCAGGCACGCGGGGGGCCCTCTGGAGGGCTGGAGGCAGGCACGCGGGGGGCCCTCTGGCGGGCTGGAGGCAGGCACCCGGGGGGCCCTCTGGAGGGCTGGAGGCAGGCACCTGGGGGGCCCTCTGGCGGGCTGGAGGCAGGCACCCGGGGGGCTCTCTGGTGGGCTGGAGGAAGGCACCCGGGGGGCCCTCTGGCGGGCTGGAGGAAGGCACCCGGGGGGCCCTCTGGCGGGTTGATGAAAGGTACTCAAGCACTCTGATGGGCTGGAGACAGGTTGTATAATTGAAAATAAAAAAATCCCAAAGTCTGGGTTGTCCCCATAAAAGAAAGAGGAGGAATATTCCAATGGGGACCCAAGGAAATCCCTCAATCTGCAGGGATTTCTAACTTCTTGTTTGTCTATAGGACAGGAAGTGAAGGGAAATCTTGGCAATGGTACAGATGGTGGAAAAAAAATCTGACTGAGGTTATAACCCCCCCCCCCCCCCCCCTTACTCTATACTATACAAAAAGAAAGTTTTGCTTGTAGTTCAACATTAAGTGGCTTTTTTCTTAACTTTAGTTCCTTTTATCAGGAGATCTCTATTTGCTTTAACCTTAAAAAACACAGGGAAACAAATACAATAACTTTAAAAAATAACAGGGAAACAAACACAATCCCATTTTAAGTGGGCTCCAGCAAGAATTGACTCACACCCGCCATATGACCACCCAAGCTCCCCATGCAAGGTCAAACAACCGCAAATAGAGGAGAGAGGAAGGAGCTCTGAGAACCTTTGCCAATGCAGAGCAGCCCCCAAGTTGTAGCGCACTTCAGCCTCAGGCTTCCTTCACCCTGACACCCAGAGAGGAAGGCACAAACCACACGCATAAAAGCCCAATAGTAAGGATAACTGAAAGGCACCAATGTACCCCCTTTACCTTGGCCTGGCTAGTGCATGAGATGAGGCACCTGCTTCTGCCATAGCAACCAGCAGTTTGTGCTTTCTCCATGTTGCATAGTGCAGTGGAATGCTGAAAATGCAGAGTGGCCAGGACCCGGAGCTCACATGTGGCAAGCCTCCACCACTACAGCGCTTCCCTGCACTGCAGGAACCACCGTGTAAGTCCTGGGCTGCATGACACCAGCCCACATAACTCCACACAACTTTGGGCACAGACAACCCGGCTGGCCACTGCTCCCCTGGGCTGGTGGAGGAAAAAAGGCACTGCAACACCCCTATCGTCTAACAGGAGGGGGTGCTCAAGATGGTCAGAAGATTAGAAAAAACCCTGGGTAAGGCCTTATATCCCATGATTCTCCTAGATTTTCCTGTAAATATAAAAAACAAAGGTAATATTATAACTACTAAATAATATGCTTACCAATTTACCAAACTTGAACCCAAACAGCAAAGTCTTGCCAGAGTCCAACCATGCTGATCATTCCGATGATTCGCAACGAGATTTAGATAGCTCCAGGCTGGGCATAAATCAGCAGCGAAGGGGAATTACTGGCATTGCATACAAACAATGCTAGAAGGCTTGATTACGCAACATATAATTTGCATTTCATATGAGCGAAACACGGCTCCAGTAAAGCAGCCAATCACTTTATGCATTGCCTATGAACTCTGCTTTGTTGGGACCACAAAGAGCCTAAAACAATGGGAAATCATACAATTAGGGGAGTTTAAACCTAATAATGGTTGGGAATGGTATGGGTCATACCTTTTCCCTTTAAGGGCTAAGGCATCCTGACCCAGTACCTTAAGTCTGACCCAAGAATAGGGAGCGTTAATTTTGGACTGGCTAGAGAGTTTGTTGACTGTAGTATGGTGCCCTCATACTCTAACCAAGAAAAGCTAAGAACCATTCCAAGATCAAAACTTTGTATTCCCAGGAAGAAAGGATGAACAGTTATAGAGTCTGCCATTTCCATTTTTAGCCATATTTAAACATCTAGAGTGATTGTTAGTATGCACCGGTAGCAGTTGGAGAGAAAACTGAATCTGATCTAGCCCTGACCTTCTCGGAGGAGTGGAAGGAGTGATACCCAATTACAGCTCACAATAGAAATTTAAGACCATCTTGCAACAGCTGACCCTTTACTGCCAGAGAGCGGGGGCTCTCTGTAGTCTTTCCCAAGAGGGATCTCAGTGTGGCTATATTTAGCAAGCTATAGATTATAGTGGTGAAATATATAGTAAAGCTTTGGGTCCACAAAACAGTGGCTAAACCCAAGCAATGAGTTATGATAAAAGCTCATAATCAGTTGATCTCCTTACTAACTCAGCATAATAAAAGTATGTTCATTTTTGGGTCCACAAAACTGAGTAGCTAAACCCAAGCAATGAGTTATGATGAAAGCGCATAACTCAGTTGATCTCCTTCCTAACTCAGCATAGCAAAACTAATTACATTCATTTTCGGTCCACAAAATGGAGAGGCTAACCCAAGCCATGAGTTACATTGGTACCCACCATCCGCTAATGCTGCAGGAGCAGAAAAGGGATTTAATCTTGCTTGGGGTTTTCATGGCTTCCCATTTTCCTTGGAGTGTTCATGGCTTCAAACTTTGCAGGTCATTGCTTCCAACTATTAATTTTAAAGATAAAATTTACAATGGCATCATGCCTATGTTTTCAGAGATAATGAAATATGAGATTTTGGTTAACACACAATGTAAACCATGTCATGAGAACTCTCGCCGTTAACCTAAAATGCTTGCTGAATGGTTGTTATGGTTAAATCTGGCTTCAGTGTGTTCCAGGTCGCCTACAGGACCCTTCCCTACTGTGGCATTGTATTCTGACAGCAGGGAGACTCCCCTGCTGTCAAAATATACATGTGGATCGAAATTCAGCTGGACCCTGCTGAATCAGCCACATTTTGATCCATGTATGGCCAGCTTAAGGAAGTTACAAGTCTTTCTGCATACATGTCACAGTTTAGTTACTTTAACCACTTAAGCCCCAGCCCTATTTCGGACACTTTTTGTTTACAAGTTAAAACCAGTATTTTTTCCTAGAAAACTACTTAGAACCCCCAAACATTATATATATATATATATATTTTTTTAGCAAAGACTCTGGAGATTAAAATGTCGGTCATTGCAAAATTTTTTGTCACGCGGTATTTGCGCAGCGGTCTTTAAAATGCCATTTTGTTGGAAAAAATTTGAAAAATCACATTTCACTGCATTTAAAAAATACTAAACAGTAAGGTTAGCCCATTTTTTTTGTATACTGTGAAAGATGATGTTACGCCGAGTAAATAGATACCAAACATGTTACGGTTTAAAATTGCGCCCCCCGTGGGATGGCGACAAACTACGGTCAATAGAGATCTCAATCGGCGACGCTTTAAATGTAATGGTTACGAGTTAAGAGTGTAGCTCTTTTTTTTTTAATTATTGCCCACGCTCTGGCGATCACGGCGATACCTCACATGTGTGGTTTGAACAGCGATTTCATTAGCGGCTCGACTTGCGTATACGTTTTTTTTTTTTGTGCGCGAGCCAACGGTGATGGGAGCGGCTAAATTTTTTTTTTTCCTATTTTTTCTTTTTTTTTAACTTTATTACAGGTTTTTAGAAAAAAAAAATCTGATCACTTTTATTGCTGTCACAAGCAATGTAAACATCCCTTGTGACATCAATATGTAGTGACAGGTACACTTTATGGAGGGATCGAGGGTCTAAAAGACCCTAGACCCCTCCACTACACTTCCATGTATGCAAAACGGCGAAAACGGCGTTTTTGCATACAGCCGTTTTTTAAATTTGTGAGGGAGCTGTGAGGGAGATGTGAGGGAGCAATGGTTTGCTTCCAATACCTTGCAATGATTATTCTGGCTGCGATCAAGATATGGGTCACGACTGTACACATATGGGGTGGGAAGGTATCTAAGCCTAAAGAGAGTATTGCTAAGGTAGGATCTGGATTATGCAGTATACCAGTGGTGTCTGACAATCTTGAAAATTTTTCCCCAAAAACTGGTCAATCCTTTACAATGCCAAAAGATGTGAGCAATCGTGCCCACCTGGTCACAATTGCGCCAACAGAGGGGGCTTTGAGCGTCATATTTTAGACAATCGATACGGAGTTAAGTACCAGCGCGTTAGGAGTTTCTGTACCTGTTCCAAATGTGATACACATTTGGATACTTTATAGGTGGCACGAATGGCTACTTGCCATTGCGCGTCCGAAAAGACTTGTTTAAGTTCCCCCTCCCAGGTGATCATATGCGGTAATTTGTGGAATATATTTTTGTGTTTGATGGTATTGTAGAGCAGGGAGATACCCTTCAGCGGGCATAAGGGATTAGTGAGAAATTGCCACATCTGAGGTGGTAAGAGAATCTCCGGCAGAAGGTGTTTGTGCAGGAAACTAGAGATGCTATTCTATGCAAAAAGGGCTTGAGCAGATAATGAAAATTCTTGTGCGAGTGTCGCAAACGATTTGATAGTGTCGCCATGGTAGAGTTGCGCGACCGAGGTGATACCTGCCGAGATGAGCTTGGATATGTTGATGCATGGGAGGAGAACCCTAAGGGCGGCAAGCGGAATTGGTATCTTTATTTACGGGTGTCAGGGAACCTGGAATGTGCAAGGTCAACAATCTCCACAATATCAAAGAGGCTTGTGTAGGCAGGGGAGCGTATGAAGGGAGATCTGCTACCATCTATCCGCTAGGAACAGGGTGCCAAGAGTTTCCACTTTTGAGAATGCCCCATCTATGGGAACCCATGGGAGACTAGAATTTATGGAAAACCAGTGTCATAAGGAGGTGAGATGGGCTGCATAGTGATAATCTAATAGAGCGGGGAGACCAATGCCTCCCACAGATTTGGGGCGTATTATATGGGCATAAGAGCATCTCGGCCTCTTTTTTTGCCACACGAAGGTGCGTAGAAGCGAGGTGAGAGGCTTAATGAATTTGGGGGGGGGGAATATAAACTGGGAGGGTACGGAAAAGATATAGTATTTTGGGTAAGCATTCATTTGAAGGCAGCTATTCTGCCAGTCCATGATAATTCTGCAGCTTTAAGTTTGACGAGATCTGCAGAAATGGTCAATACAAGAGGCGTTATATTAGAGGCAACCAGATTGGCAGAAGGAAATGTGAGGTTGATGCTCAAGTAACGTAGAGGCGATGTCGACCAAGTGTATGGGAGGGTGGATTGTAAGTGAATACGCGTAGTGTTATGCACACCCATACTTAGGATTACACATTTGCTACAGTTTACTTTGAAATATGAGAGTTTGCT
Organism: Pelophylax lessonae; assembly: GCF_965119305.1. Lineage (NCBI taxonomy): Eukaryota > Metazoa > Chordata > Amphibia > Anura > Ranidae > Pelophylax > Pelophylax lessonae. The sequence goes on from NC_138776.1 coordinate 167,569,722, forward strand.
AAAGGTTTGTAGAATATCGTGAGCTGCTGGTAGGGAGACAACAGGATTTGTGAGACTCAGAATCACCTCGTCAGCGAATAATGTGACGACATGGTTCGAGCGGTTAATTTTGAAACCTGAAATTAGGGAACTTTGCCTAAAGGAAGCTGCTAAGGGTTCGATGAGGAGGTTGAATATAAGGGGTGAGAGGGGGCAACCCTGACAGGTACCATTAGTGATAAAAAAAGGGTTTGGAGAGGACTCTGGCTGACAAGACTTTGGCCGAAGGGGAAGTGTGAAGGGTGAGTATGGCAGATAAAATCGGGCCAGAGAAACCAAATTTCTGCAAGACCAACTTCATGTAACCCCAATGGACATAGAAACATAGAAACATAGAATGTGTCGGCAGATAAGAACCATTTCGCCCATCTAGTCTGCCCAATATATCTGAATCCTATGAATAGTCCCTGGCCCTATCTTATATGAAGGATAGCCTTATGCCTATCCCATGCATGCTTAAACTCCTTCACTGTATTTGCAGCTACCACTTCTGCAGGAAGGTTATTCCATGCATCCACTACTCTCTCAGTAAAGTAATACTTCCTCATATTACGTTTAAACCTTTGCCCCTCTAATTTAAAACTGTGTCCTCTTGTGGTAGTTTTTCTTCTTTTAAATATGCTCTCCTCCTTTACCCAGTTGATTCCCTTTATGTATTTAAAAGTTTCTATCATATCCCCTCTGTCTCTTCTTTCTTCCAAGCTATACATGTTAAGGTCCTTTAACCTTTCCTAGTAAGTTTTTTCCTGCAATCCATGTACTAGTTTAGTAGCTCTTCTCTGAACTCTCTCTAGAGTATCTATATCCTTCTGGAGATATGGCCTCCAGTACTGCGCACAATACTCCAAGTGAGGTCTCACCAGTGTTCTGTACAGCGGCATAAGCACTTCTCTCTTTCTACTGCTTATACCTCTCCCTATACATCCAAGCATTCTGCTGGCATTTCGTGCTGCTCTATTACATTGTCCTCCCACCTTTAAGTCTTCTGAAATAATTACTCCTAAATCCCTTTCCTCAGATACTGAGGTCAGGACTGTGTCAAATATTCTATATTCTGCCCTTGGGTTTTTTTACGCCCCAGGTGCATTATCTTGCACTTATACACATTAAATTTCAGTTGCCAGAGTTCTGACCATTCTTCTAGTTTTCCTAAATCCTTTTCCATTTGGCATTTCTCTCCAGGAACATCAACCCTGTTACATACCTTTGTGTCATCAGCAAAAAGACAAACCTTACCATCGAGGCCTTTTGCAATATCACTTATGAAGATATTAAACAAAATTGGTCCCAGTACAGATCCCTGAGGTACCCCACTGGTAACATGACCTTGTTCTGAATGTTCTCCATTGACTACAACCCTCTGTTGTCTGTCACTCAGCCACTGCCTAATCCACTCAACAATATGGGAGTTCATGCTCAATGACTGTAGTTTATTGATAAGTCTTCTATGTGGGACAGTGTCAAAAGCCTTACTAAAATCTAGATATGCAATGTCTACTGCACCTCCACCGTCTATTATTTTAGTCACCCAGTCAAAAAAATCTATAAGATTTGTTTGACATGATCTCCCTGAAGTAAACCCATGTTGTTTTTCATCTTGCAATCCATGGGATTTAAGATGTTCCACAATTCTATCCTTTAATAGGGTTTCCATTAATTTGCCTACTATTGATGTCAGACTCACTGGTCTATAGTTGCTCGATTCCTCCCTACTACCTTTTTTGTGAATGGGCACGACATTTGCCAATTTCCAATCTTCCGGGACGACTCCTGTTACTAATGATTGGTTAAATAAATCTGTTAATGGTTTTGCCAGCTCACCACTAAGCTCTTTTAATAATTTTGGGTGTATCTCATCAGGACCCTGTGACTTATTTGTCTTCACTTTAGACAGCAATCTTAGAACGTCTTCCTCTGTAAAGACACATGCATCAAACGATTCATTAGTCATCCTTTCAAGTGGAGGTCCTTTTTCTTTTGTAAAAACTGAACAGAAGTATTCATTAAGTCAGTCGGCTATCCCTTTATTCTCTTCTACATACCTTCCGTCCTTTGTTTTTAATTTAGTTATTCCTTGTTTTAATTTCCTTTTTTCATTTATATATCTGAAGAATGTCTTATCCCCCTTTTTCATAGACTGAGCTAGTTTTTCTTCTGCCTGCGCTTTAGAAGTTCTTATAACTTGCTTGGCCTTTTTCTGCCTAATCTTGTAGATTTCCTTATCTTCATTGCTCTGGGTTTTTTATAATTACAAAATGCTAGCTTTTTATTTTTAATGATTTGGGCCACTTCTGCTGAGTACCACAGTGGTCTCTTCCTTTTTTTGCTTTAATGACAAGTCTAATGCAATTTTCTGTTGCCTTCAATAGTGCACCTTTTAAGTAGTCCCATTTCTCCTGGACTCCATGTAATCCGTTCCAGTCTGATAAGGACTCATTTATGACTAATTTCATTTTTGAAAAGTCTGTTTTTCTAAAATCTAAAACTTTTGTTTTTGTGTGGCGTGATTCTTTCACAGTTCTTATATTAAACCACACTGACTGGTGATCACTAGATCCCAAGGTTTCGCCTACAATGACATCATATACCGAATCCCCATTTGTGAATACCAAATCCAAAATGGCCTCCCTCCGGGTTGGCTACTAAACCGCTTGTTGCAGAGACAACCCCAGTAGGGAATTTAGAATATCTGTACTCCTGGTAGAACTTGCTATTTTGGTTTTCTAGTTTATATCTGGAAGATTGAAATCTCCCATAATGATAACTTCTCCTTTCATTGTCATTTTAGCTATTTCTTCAACTAGTAGATCATCTAGTTCTTTAACTTGACCAGGTGGTCTATATATCACACCTACACGAGTTACTGCATGATTAGCAAACTGCAACGTAAACCAAACTGACTATGTTGGCCTCACCAACTTGTATTAGGTTAGATGTAATGCTATCTTTCACATACAGGGCCACTCCTCCTCCTTTCTTGCCTTCTCTGTCTCTTCTGTATAAAGAGTATCCTGGTATGGTTATGTCCGTCATTTCTTTCATTAAACCATGTCTCCGTAACAGCCACTAAATCTACATTCTCAGATGCCATTATTGACCCAAGTTCATTGATTTTTTTACCTAAACTGCGAGCATTTGTAGACAGGACTCTGAGCTTATCATTTCTTAACCTCTGTGCTTCTGACCTGTTCTGGCATTGTTTCGGGGGGCAATTGGACTCTTGTATTTTCACTCTTTTGCCCCCCCTTCCTAGTTTAAATACTCTTTCGCAAATTCTTGGAGTTCACTAAGTATATTTGTTCCTTTGAGAGAAAGATGCAAACCATCTTTTTTGTACAGTTCCTTTCTATTCCAAGTAGAGCTATCATGAGAAAAAGCCAAATCCTTGCTCTTGACACCATTTACTAAGCCATATGTTGAACTCCTTTATGCGCCTCTGCCTATCATTCTGAACATTATGCACAGGACGTGGTCGAACGCCTTCTCTGCGTCTATAGAGAGAAGCAGAGAAGGCGTTCTGGTACGTTCCGCATGGTGGATCAAGTTAACTACTCTTCTAGTAGCGTCCAGAGCTTGTCGACCCTTCACAAAGCCCATCTGATCTGTGCTAACTAATGTGGGAAGAATTACTGCAATTATATTGGCTATGAGTTTGGCGAAAATTTTTACATCATTATTCAGTAAAGAAATGGGCCTGAAATTGGCGGGAGTGGAGGGTGGTTTGCCAGGTTTAGGGAGGGTAGTAATATTGGCTTGAAGCATTTCTGGTGGGAGAGTGCCGGTTTTAACTGCTTCAGAAAATAGGGGCAGCATATGTGGGATTAAAATGTCTTCCATGGTATGGTAGTATTCATTTGTTAGACCGTCAGGTCCCGGGGACTTCTGTAAGGGAAGAGCCTGTAATGTCTTGGCTAATACTTGTGTTGTGAAGGGTTGATTCAACTGGGATAAGGAGTCCGCCGACAGTGAGGGCAGGGTAAGACGGTCGAGAAATGACTATGTCAAAGTTTGTGGGTTGGGGGGGTGTCTCGGTCTTTGTTCAGGTTATAGAGGAAAGCGTAGTAATCTGCGAAGGCGTCAGCGATTTTATGGGGATGAGTCCGTTTTTCTCCAGTATGGGGGTGGGTGATGGAGTCTATTTTTGTTTTGACTCGTTTGGCTTTCAACCTGAAAGCCAAAAATTTACCTGCTTTGTTGTGGGAAGAGTAATATTGTAAACATAACCGGGCTAGCATTTTATTGCATCTTTCGACCAAGAGCCTTCGGAGATCAGAGCGCAAGGATGTGAGTTTGGAGGCGTTGGTGGGAGAGGGAGTAGTTTTGTTGATGTAAGTAAGGATCTCAGTAAGGATCTGTATTTTATTAAGGTATTTCTTTTTTAGGCGGGAACCTAGTTGTATAAGGATCCCCCAAATGAAGGCTTTATGGGTATGCCACAGGGCGGTAGGATTTATCTCAGGGGTGTTATTGATGTTGAAGAATTCATGCATGTGGGACTGCAGGTGTTTGAGAGAGTCAGGGTCAGACAAAATAGAGTTGTTGCAACGCCAGATAAATGTAGACGGGTGAGCAGGGGTGGTGGAAATGGTCATGTGTACGGCCGCGTGGCCGGACCATGTGATGGGGGACAGACAGGTATCAACAACCAGGGGTAAAGTGGCCGAGTCTATCAGGAACATGTCAATTCTAGTGTATGTGTTATGACACAGAGAAAAATAGGTGTAAATCCCTCTCCTCCACGTGTTGGTATCGCCACACGTCATGGAGTCCTTCCGCGTGTTGGTATCGCCACACGTCATGGAGTCCTTCAGCGTGTGTAAGTGCAGCTACGATAGGCAGCATTGATTTTCCCCTGGAGGAGGAGTCCATGATGTGGTCTGACACCAAGTTGAAATCACTGCATATGATCAGCTTACCCACTGTCAATTTGGCAAGTTTCATATACAATTTACCCAAAAATCGTAATTGGTGGGTATTAGGCGCATAAACATTCACTATCGTATAGGGACAGTTGTCCAAAGTACAATTTATAATAAAGGTATCGCCCCCTCTGCGTCCTGCACCACCCTGTAATAGGCAAAGGACACAGAGGCGCAGAAAGCCAACAAGACGCCCCTCTTCTTTTTTCCCGAGGCCAAAAAAACATGGGGGAACTCCGGATGTGAGCATTTAGGGGTAAAGCCTAACTTGAAATGAGTCTCTTGTATTGCTAGAACATCCACTTTGGAGGACAGTGCTTCTTGCCACATGGAATAACGTTTTGCAGGGTGGTTGAGGCCCTTAACATTTAATGAGAGAAAGTGAAGGTGCATCATGGTGTCAAAGAGTGGAGATCAGGGGTGCCAAGGTCTGTTGAGCGGGACAGTCTTTCAGAATTTGGGTGGGCAATGACATAAGGGAGGGAGGGCAAGGCTCTGGGTATGTTAGGTGAAATAGTGGCAAGGTGAGAGAGAGTACCTGAGTGATAAGTAGCCACAGTAGAGTGGTTTCGGGAAGCACAGTAAACAACAGAAGGCCATAGGGAGGGTCACGTCCAACATTGGAGTAATGCAGCAGGAGGTGTCCAGGAAGATGAACAGCAAATGTATCCGAAACTGGAATCAAAGTCCGAAGCTGTAAAAAAAAAAAAAAAAACAAGGTAAAAACAAAGGAGACAGACAAAACAAAAACAAAATGGGGAATTAAAAGGTAAAAAAGACATGGACACAGTGGAGGGTGTCCATCAGAGACATCACCCATTAAAGGCAGGGCAGGAGACAGTCATTTATGACGGTTAGTTGATCTGGACGGTCTGGTCACGACGTGCCAGTCTGGTTGGACGTGATGGAGTGGTGGTGGGGCCTTGTTGATTGAAGAGTTGTCCGGGGGCTCTGGAACTATTCCCCATTGCCGTAGCATACGGATCCCTTGGTCTATATTGGCGATTTGGGACGTTGTTCCCTGATAGGTTACGCAGAGTTTGGCTGGATACTTCCATTTATAGATTATCTTGTGGTTGCGGAGGGCTTTGGTGATGGAGTGAAGGTTGCGTCTTTGTTGGAGGGTGTACTGGGAATAATCAGGGAGGATTTGGAGATTAGCAGCTTGGTCCGGTAAGTGATCCTTGCGTCAGAAGGTCTCTAGAATTTTCTCTTGCTTGGAAGAAATTTACTCTGAGCAGGACATCTCGGGGGATTTCTTGCGGGAGAAAGGAAGGTTTGGGGATTTGGGGATACGATGGATCGTTAAATCCGCATTAGTAAGCTCAGGGATGAATTTTTGGAATAAGACCCTCACCAAAGAAGGCAGTTGATTAGGAAGGATGGACTCTGGAATACCGCGTATCTTTAGGTTATTTCGCCTTGATTGGTCTTCAAGGTCTGCCAATTTGGCTTGAATGCAGTGTATATCATTTTGTTGCGTTGTATGGGAGTCCACTAATGTGTTATAAGATGTGGTGAATTCACCCATTTTGTCTTCTAAGATGTGGTGAATTCACCCATTTTGTCTATGGTATGAACTCTGTCACCTAGCCCATCTTTCTGGCAGTATGCTATTGATGCAGTAATATTTGCTTGCATGGAAGTGTGCAGCATGGACATCATTTCTTTCAGGGTTGTGTCTGAAACAGGTTGCCCCGTGGTGACCAGGGAAGCAAAGGGGTCCGGTGGAGGGGTGTAGATCTCAGCATGGGTAGTGCGTACTGGAGCAGTACTCACCTCCATGTCAGGGTGTTCCAGAGCTGGCAGTGCTTCCTCCCATCTAGGCTGCGATTTGGCCGGGCTCTGTGTGGAGGGCGAGGAGTCAGAGGAGCGAGAGGACCGCATCGGGTCCGGCTGTGTAGAGAGCCCAGGTGCCGCAGGGGAAACCGCGTCATCCGTGCGCGCCGCCGCAAGAGGGCGGATGCGTTGAGGCAGAGGAAGGGCACCGGCGCCATTTTGCTGTAGACCGGCGGCGGCCGGAAGAATTCAGAAAGTTTGCGTACCGCCGGTGCCTTCAACTTCTTCCGCGTCATGACCGGAGGGTGCAGGGAGGATTCAGACAGCAGGAACTGTGCAGGACAGGTATGGACCATTGCTGTGGCAGGCTTTGGAGACTGGAACAATCAGGTACACGCCAGAGCTCTGATTCTAAGCGGCCATCTTAATCGGCGGTCGCCACGCCCCCTTCTGTGGTTGGGGATTTTGAGTCTTGGACCCTGGCAGGGACAAACACCCCCCTGCCCAGCCTTGGGCCTCGGCCAGGGGGGCGGCTCTCTCCCGCTTTTTGGCGGAGGTGGGCTGGACAGATGTCTAGCATTTGAAACATGCTGACATGGTCCAATTCTCCTGTTTTTCCAAAACACATTACTTGCTGTTGCGCATTAATTTGTGCGTTGGTACGGGGGCAGCCTTACCGCTAGTGGAAAGGGTGGAATATGCACAGAGGGGGATATGGGATCACTATCCATTAGTGGTCTGGATTACGGTGAAACCCCATGTGGGTCTGCGCAGGGCCCCGTGGCGATTGAACGAGTTTTGGTCGAAACCATTCCCAGCAGATAACAATATCCCGTCCAGCATTGTATAATACTTCACTGACCATGCTCACCATGGGGATTTGCTTTCAAGGTGGGACGCCTTCAAGTGCTTTCTCAGGGGTGTGCAGACTAATAAAAAATGCTATGAGGAGCAACTGGGTCAATGTGCCCATAAGCTGGAGGAGGAGTATATAGCCAACCCCACAGATGAGACACGGGATGCCTGGCTGTCTACGCAGGCGATACTGGTTAAGGAACTTAATTCTAAGGCTGAAAATAAATTATTTTTTCCTAAGACTACCTTTTATGAAGAGGGGGGGCGGACGGGGGCGCCTCTTGGTGAAAATTGTGGTGGTATGTTGCTTGGTTCCCCCAATTGGCGCTCTCACGCTTCCAACTGGCCAGGTGGATAACAAACAGGAATGTATTATGGCTGAGCTGGTTCCTTTCTATATGCCTCTTGGGTGGCTTATAACCCAGAGAACCTGCAGCAATACCTGCATTTAATCTCCTTGCACCAGCTGACTGAGTCAGCGGCATGGCTTGGAGGCTCATATCACTGATGAGGAGCTGCGGGAGGGAGTGGCTTTGTTCCCTGGTTCTAAGGCCCCTGGGGATGACTGCCTACCCATTGAGATCTACCACCAGTACTCAGAGGTCCTTTTGCCCAAATTGTTCAAGGTCTTCAAAGCTGATAGGGAAACAGGAACCCTGCCAGATTCAATGACTAGGGCTAGTATTGTCCTGCTTCTTAAGCAGGATAAACCAGCGACAGATCCAAGCTTCTACAGGCCTATTTCACTTCTCCAGGCAGATGTGAAATTTTGGCAAGTGTGATGGTGAGGAGGGTGAATAAAATCATTACACATATTATTCAAGAGGATCATGCGGGCTTCATGCCTAACGGGTCCACAGCAGTAAACCTTAGATGACTGTCGCTCTGCAAACACCTGCGGACAATGGGGGGATATAGAGCATTGTCTTGACACCAACAAGGCGTTCGACAGTGTGGAGTGGGGTTATCTATGGGTGGTAATGGAAAAGTTTGGGTTTGGCCCGGTCTTTATGTCATGGGTGCATCTTCTTTACTATCTCCCACAGGCTTCCATCAGGGAGGGGGCAGGGCTTCGACCACCTTCAGGCTAGAAAGGGGGACAAGACAGGGGTGCCCCCTATCTCTACTTCTATTTGCCCTGGCTATTGAGCCACTTGCGGCTAACATAAGGGCACATACATTCATAGTAGGCTTCCAGTATGGTCCCCTGCAGGAGAATATTCTGCTCTAGGCGGATGATATGCTCCTGCTGTTAAGTGACAGGGGTACTTCCCCGCACACGGTTGCGGCCACCATTACTGATTTTGGGCAGTTTTCAGGACTTACCATCAATTAGTCCAAGTCGGCTCTCCTTCCACTGGACAAAACCGCGGACCTCTCTTTGGGGTTGCTTTTCCCGGTCCCTGTGGTGTCTACATTCAAGTACCAGGGCGTGGTAGTTTCCCCTGACCCGTTAGAATATTGTCGCTTGAACATAAACCCACTCTTGGTAAAAGATTAACCAAGTAATAGACAAGATTACAATTTGGAATAAACTTTGGCCATCAGTGGCGGGAAGGGTGAATCTCAAAATGATCCTAATGCCTTAGCTGTTGTACTTCCTCCACAAATCCCCTGCTGTGATTAGATTGAAAGTATTTTGATTTGTTAACTCATTGTTTAGGTCTCTCATATGGAAGGGATGGGCTGCCAGGATTAGCAGTTGCAAAAGTCCACGGATGCAGGACTGTCTCTCACTAACCCGTGAATTTACTACCTAGCTTCTCAGCTACAGCATCTGGGGGCCATGGCTGCACCGCAGGGTGGCTCTGCACTGGCGGTTATGAGACAATTCACTGGTGCATGTGGAATGGCAGAGGGTCTAGAGGCTCAACCTTTTTCAAAACCCAAGCAGCAATATCCTACCTATAGGCTCCTTCAGAAGGTGTGGGATAAGACAAAACTGCTTCAGCGGGTCACTGGCCAAGGAAATCCCTCAATCTGCAGGGATTTCTTCTAACTTCCTATTTGGCTATGGGATAAGAAGTGAAGGAAAATCTCGGCAATGGGACAGATGGTGAAAAAAAAATCTGACTGAGGTTATAACCCCCCCCCCCTCCCCTTACTCTATACAAAAATAAAGTTTTGCTTGTAGTTCTACTTTAAGTGACTTTATTTCCTCACTTTACTTTTATCAGGAGATCTCTGTTTGCTTTAACATTAAACAATAACAGGAAAACAAATACAATCCCATTTTAAGTGGGCTCCAGCAAGAATTGACCCACACCCACCATGTGACCACCCAAGCTCCCAATGTAAGGTCAAACAACAGCTAATAGAGGAGAGAGAATGGAGCTCTGAGAACCTTCAACACAGAGCATCCCCCAAGCTGTAGCGCACTTCAGCAGCAGGCTTCCATCACCCTGACACCCAGAGAGGAAGGCACAATAAACCACACACAAATAGGCCCAATAGTAAGGATAACCAAAATGCACCACTGTACCCCTCTTACCTGTGCCTGGCTAGTGCATAAGATGAGGCACCTGCTTCTGCCATAGCAGCCAGCAGTTTCTGCTTTCTCTATGTTGCACAGTGGAATGCTGAGAATGCAGAGTGGCCAGGACCCGGAGCTCACATTTGGCAAGCCCCCACCACTATAGCGGCTTCCCTGCAATGCAGGAACCACCTTGTAAGTCCTGGGCTGCATGACACCAGCCCACAACATCACACAGCTTCGGGCACACAAGCACAGACAACCCGGTTGGCCACTGCTCCCCTGGGCTGGTGGAGGAAAAAAGGCGATGCAACATCCCCATAATCCAACAGGAGGGGGGTACTTGGATGGTCAGAAGATCTGAAAAAACCCTAAGGCCACAACTCATCCCTCCCCTACCCTCTGGTGAGAGTATAGCCCCCCGCTACAAAAGTTACCTGCAGTGCCTCCATAGTGGAGGAAATACCATAACCGAGTGCAAGGTGGAAAAGGTAGAACTTAAAGGCTTGCTATGGGGTTTCCTGGGAATTTGGGTGGAGCAACCGTCTCTCTAGGTGTAGTCCTGAAAGACGATTGGGGAAAGTGTAAAGGGTTAATTGTACCAGATGCTGGATGAAAAAGAAGAGAGCTCAGTGCGAATATTGGTTCAATGCTTCCAAGTCTATGCACACACAACTTCCAGCCATAGGAGGTCCATGGATAAAAGTGAAGAAACCTATTAAAGAGCTGAATGGAAGAAAAGACAACATGGACCAGAAGCTTGAATCCAATAGAACCCCAGCTTTTTTTAAGAGCATTATTTAAGGCAGTGGTGGTCAACCTTCTTGAATGAGGGGGCTTCAAGTGCAGACCCACACCAAAGGGACATACATACAATTATAAGTGAAGTTCACCTTTGAGGGGAAAAAAATTGTCAAAATGCACATATTACCCCAGCAATTTGATGGGCTGGAGGCAGGTGCCCGGGCACTCTGATGGGCTGGAGGCAGGTGCCCGGCCATTCTGATGGGCTGGAGGACGGCGCCCGGGCACTCTGACGGGCTGGAGGACGGCGCCCGGGCACTCTGACGGGCTGGAGGACGGCGCCCGGGCACTCTGACGGGCTGGAGGACGGCGCCCGGGCACTCTGACGGGCTGGAGGACGGCGCCCGGGCACTCTGACGGGCTGGAGGACGGCGCCCGGGCACTCTGACGGGCTGGAGGACGGCGCCCGGGCACTCTGACGGGCTGGAGGACGGCGCCCGGGCACTCTGACGGGCTGGAGGACGGCGCCCGGGCACTCTGACGGGCTGGAGGACGGCGCCCGGGCACTCTGACGGGCTGGAGGACGGCGCCCGGGCACTCTGACGGGCTGGAGGACGGCGCCCGGGCACTCTGACGGGCTGGAGGACGGCGCCCGGGCACTCTGGCGGGCTGGAGGATGGCAACCGGGCCCTCTGGCGGGCTTGGGAGGCAGGCAACCGGGCCCTCTGGTGGGCTTGGGAGGCAGGCAACCGGGCCCTCTGGCGGGCTTGGGAGGCAGGCAACCGGGCCCTCTGGCGGGCTTGGGAGGCAGGCAACCGGGCCCTCTGGCGGGCTTGGGAGGCAGGCAACCGGGCCCTCTGGCGGGCTGGAGGCAGGCAACCGGGCCCTCTGGCGGGCTGGAGGCAGGTAACCGGGCCCTCTGGCGGGCTGGAGGCAGGCAACCGGGCCCTCTGGCGGGCTGGAGGCAGGCAACCGGGCCCTCTGGCGGGCTGGAGGCAGGCAACCGGGCCCTCTGGGGGGCTGGAGGCAGGCAACCGGGCCCACTGGAAATCCCCAAATCTTCAGGCATTTCTTCTAACTCCCTGTTTGGCTATGGGACAGGACGTGAAGGGAAATCTCGGCAATGGGACAGATGGCGACAAAAAAATTCTGACTGAGGTTACAATACCCCCGCCTTACTCTGTACAAAAATAATGTTTTGCTTTTTGTTTTACTTTAAGTGACTTTTTTTCTTCACTTTACTTCCTTTTATCAGGAGATCTCCATTTACTTTTACCTTACTTCCTTTTATCAGGAGATCTCCATTTACTTTTACCTTAAACAACACAGGGAAACAAATACAATCCCATTTTAATTGGCCTCAGCAAGAATTGACCCACACCCGCCATGTGACCACCCAAGCTCCCCATGCAAGGTCAAACAACCGCAAATAGAGGAGAGAGGAAGAAGCTCTGAGAACATTCACCAATGCAGAGCAGCCCCCAAGCTGTAGCGCACTTCAGCAGCAGGCTTCCATCACCCTGACACCCCGAGAGGAAGGCACAGTTAACCACACACAAAAAGGCCTAATAGTAAGGATAACCAAAAGGCACCACTGTACTCCTTACCTGTGCCTGGCTAGTGCATGAGATGAGGCACCTGCTTCCGCCATAGCAGCCAGCAGTTTCTGCTTTCTCCAAGTTGCACAGGTTCAAAGAGATATACCCCAGCTATGTGAAAACTTGGAAGTGGTTTGCCAACATTCCTGGACTGAATAGACAAAAAATGGAGGGTCCCCCTAGGGTGTGGGACTTTAACGGCAAGCACACTTCCACAGATGTATAAAAGTAAAAATATTTTTATTATTGACAAGTTTAAAATAGATCTCAATGGATCTGAGATATTACATAAATGATACAGAGAACACAAATAATGTGATAACACAAATGATCTATGTATGGTTGAAAGAAATAATGGTGCATATACTCAAAGGTATATGTTGGTTTCTTGAAGGAAATCCTCCCACCCGACGCGTTTCAGGCACGCAGGCCTTTCTTCAGGGGTCTGGGAAGTGGGGAGGTTTTGTGATTTCCTGCATAACATGGTAGATATTGTATAAATTAATTGCATAACAAATTATGTCAGTTTCAGTATATTTCAAGTATTAGATGTATACCTGTAGAAGAAATCTGGATATAAAAGTTTCATACCTGTAGGTTGCTTGAGATGTGACAAGAGAGTCACTACTGGTAAAAGTAAGAGAAAAGAGGGGTTCCGCTGTGCTTAGTGCCGAGGTATGCACCCCTAGGACCCTGAGGGTGTGGATCTTCACCAATGTGGCCCCCAGCGAGGATGCCTGAAAGAAGGCTGCACGTGTCTCTGTGTAAACGTATATGCAGGAGAATCGAATTATTTGAAGATGTATTAAAAGGGATAACTAAACTGCTCTTAGGATAGGTGTGGAAGTAAGAGGAGAGGTACCTTGTAGTAAAAGTGTTGACACTTCTGGTTAAGGGGATGTACCTGTTGTGTTGAAGGTCACGAGGTAGGGGGTGTTGTAGGTTGGTAAAGTCGGCTGAAAAATATATATTATATATACACATATATATATATATATATATATATATACACATATGTGTATCCTGTTATGTATTGTTATATATTAGGGTTGGCTCGTACAGTATTCTACCAGGGAGAGTGTTTAGTACTCATACCTTAATTTAATTGTTGCGTGAGGATTTCCTGACCAGGAGTCGTATTGCTGATTCTCAGAAATTAGCAGAGTATTATCCCTAAATAGAATGAGTTAATCCATGTTTTGGTTCTCTTCTCTAGGTTTGAGAGGTGCATCTGGGAACCAGAGATATGGCATATATGTTACACATAGTGGGCAGATAAGGGGTAAAAGAGTGGAAATAAAATCAAATTAAATTAAAATAGATCCAGCTGGTAAGTTACCTGGTGATGTTTAAATAGCAAATAGTTTTCCAAGTGTCGGTTTCCTTATCAGATTCCTGAAATGACAGGTTTTTACTCTATTGGGGTCAGCCAGTGGTAAAGAAGGTAAAAATGGCTTGTGGGGGGGTCCCAGGTGATTACCTTGTATATCGCAGGTCACGTCTGTAGTCCTCGGCGGCGGATGCTGTGTCTGGCATCCACCGCCGTTTAAATGCCCATGAAGGACGCCGGAGCATGCGCAGTGCGAGCCGCGAGCACGCTCCGGCGTCATCTGTGCAGCCAATGGCATCCACCGCCGATGGAACGCAGGACACGCCCCCGGATGCGGAAGTGCGGCCTGCGTTTCAACGGCGCCGGCGCAGTGATTGGTCCCTGAGCCGCGGGCGGGGCCAGTAGATTCGGCCGTCATCCGCAGGAGGGGCCAAGGAGCGGGGGGGCCCGTAACATAGTCACGTCTCCCCCCGGGTGCGCCGGGTGGGACCATAGGGAAAAGATCAGCCCCAGGGGATGGAAAAGAGAAGGGGGCGGGGTCGGCTACCGCACATAGGATTCCCTTTTTGGAAAAAGAAGAGGAGCAAAGTGTGTGGAGAAAGATGACTAGGAAATGGATGGAAGATGGGGTGGGATAGGATAATTGGTGAAAAATGCTTTGATTTGTTGAAAATATTTATCCATAATACAGACATGATATATTAGACACTACAAATGAGGTATGGTATTGTTTCAAAGTTAATAAATAAACATTGTATCCGTATATATGAAAATTGTATATTTAAAAATAGCTTGTTACTGGTTGAATAGTATTAGAAAGATATTTATCCTGAGTATTAAAATAGACATAATACATTTACAGTAGTCCGTATATATAAGGTTATTTACACATTGCGTGCCCGCCTATGTCTATATTATGTGGTACATAAGTATGGATAATGAAATAAATAAAGAAGAGAATTATGATGTAAAACCTGGGAACAGGAACCTCTAGTGGTCTGGAACATCAGATCTGATTGGTGAAAACAGAGCAATAGACAATCCATTTGAGAAATTCATATTGAGATACATTACATTAGTGCACACAGAGAGAAATATAAAAGGGGAAAAAAAAAAAAAAAAAAAAAGGGGGAAAAAAATGGCATGTGGAGTGGATGGGATTATTTTTCCCAGCCTCCAGAGGAGAACCCTTCCAAAAAGGATCGGAAGCTGAGAGAGTCATTAAGGCCCGGGGGCGAGGTGGCATTGAGTTCTACTATCCAACGTGTTTCACGTTGTAGGAGTATTTTGTTCCAGTCACCAAGTTGCACAGTACAGTGGAATGCTGAGAATGCGGAGTGGAAAGTGCTGGAGATACAACTTTAAGCTTAGCCTATTACCTGCTGCAGTTCATAGATAGGACACTAGATGTCGCTAATGCTCAGTGATATGCTATGCATTTTCTATGATGTGTTGTATTTCCTGTACTGTACTTGTCGGTTACCTCTTCCTGTCTGTTTTTCTTACAATGAGAAGGTGACATCTTTGCTTTCTGTGTTATGTTCCAATAAAGAAGCCAGTTCCTGTTACTCCACAATGTCTGATCTGAATAGACTCTGCTGCACCCAATGATCGCACTCTGCAACAGAAAGGACCCGGAGCTCACATGTAGCAAGCCCCCACCACTACAGCGGCTTCCCTGCAATGCAGGAACCACCTTATAAGTCCTGGGCTGCATGACACCAGCCCACAACTTCACAAAGCTTTGGGCACAGACAACCCAGCTGGCCACTGCTCCCCTGGGCTGGTGGAGGAAAAAAGGCGATGCAACATCCCCATCATCCAACAGGAGGGTAGTACTCGGATGGTCAGAAGATCTGAAAAAACCTTAAGGCCACCACTCCTTCCCCCCCTCCCTCCGGTGAGAGCATAGCCCCCGCTACAAAAGTTGCCTGCAGTGCCTCCATAGGGGAGGAAACACCATAACCGAGTGCATGGGGGAAAAGGTAGAACTTAAAAGCTTGCTGTGGTGTTTCCTGCTAATTTGGGTGGAGCAACCCTCTCTCTAGGTGCAGTCCTGTAAGACGATTGGCAGGCACCCGGGCACTGTAATGGGCCGCGTGGAGGCACCAGGGGCACTGTAATGGGCCGACGACAGGCACCAGGGGCACTGTAATGGGCCGACGACAGGCACCAGGGGCACTCTGATGGGCCGACGACAGGCACCAGGGGCACTCTGATGGGCCGACGACAGGCACCAGGGGCACTCTGATGGGCCGACGACAGGCACCAGGGGCACTCTGATGGGCCGACGACAGGCACCAGGGGCACTCTAATGGGCCGACGACAGGCACCAGGGGCACTCTAATGGGCCGACGACAGGCACCAGGGGCACTCTAATGGGCCGACGACAGGCACCAGGGGCACTCTGATGGGCCGACGACAGGCACCAGGGGCACTCTGATGGGCCGACGACAGGCACCAGGGGCACTCTGATGGGCCGACGACAGGCACCAGGGGCACTCTGATGGGCCGACGACAGGCACCAGGGGCACTCTAATGGGCCGACGACAGGCACCAGGGGCACTCTAATGGGCCGACGACAGGCACCAGGGGCACTCTAATGGGCCGACGACAGGCACCAGGGGCACTCTAATGGGCCGACGACAGGCACCAGGGGCACTCTGATGGGCCGACGACAGGCACCAGGGGCACTCTGATGGGCCGACGACAGGCACCAGGGGCACTCTAATGGGCCGACGACAGGCACCAGGGGCACTCTGATGGGCCGACGACAGGCACCCCGGCACTCTGATGGGCCGACGACAGGCACCCCGGCACTCTGATGGGCCGACGACAGGCACCCCGGCACTCTGATGGGCCGACGACAGGCACCCCGGCACTCTGATGGGCCGACGACAGGCACCCCGGCACTCTGATGGGCCGACGACAGGCACCCCGGCACTCTGATGGGCCGACGACAGGCACCCCGGCACTCTGATGGGCCGACGACAGGCACCAGGGGCACTCTGATGGGCCGACGACAGGCACCAGGGGCACTCTAATGGGCCGACGACAGGCACCAGGGGCACTCTAATGGGCCGACGACAGGCACCAGGGGCACTCTAATGGGCCGACGACAGGCACCAGGGGCACTCTAATGGGCCGACGACAGGCACCAGGGGCACTCTGATGGGCCGACGACAGGCACCAGGGGCACTCTGATGGGCCGACGACAGGCACCAGGGGCACTCTAATGGGCCGACGACAGGCACCAGGGGCACTCTAATGGGCCGACGACAGGCACCAGGGGCACTCTAATGGGCCGACGACAGGCACCAGGGGCACTCTAATGGGCCGACGACAGGCACCAGGGGCACTCTGATGGGCCGACGACAGGCACCAGGGGCACTCTGATGGGCCGACGACAGGCACCAGGGGCACTCTGATGGGCCGACGACAGGCACCAGGGGCACTCTGATGGGCCGACGACAGGCACCAGGGGCACTCTAATGGGCCGACGACAGGCACCAGGGGCACTCTGATGGGCCGACGACAGGCACCAGGGGCACTCTGATGGGCCGACGACAGGCACCCCGGCACTCTGATGGGCCGACGACAGGCACCCCGGCACTCTGATGGGCCGACGACAGGCACCCCGGCACTCTGATGGGCCGACGACAGGCACCCCGGCACTCTGATGGGCCGACGACAGGCACCCCGGCACTCTGATGGGCCGACGACAGGCACCCCGGCACTCTGATGGGCCGACGACAGGCACCCCGGCACTCTCATGGGCCGACGACAGGCATCCCGGCACTCTGATGGGCCGACGACAGGCATCCCGGCACTCTGATGGGCAGGAGACAGGTGGTATCATTGAAAGTAAAAAAAATCACCACCACTGTACCCCCCCTAGAGCTCAGTGCGAATAATGGTTCAATGCTTCTAAGTCAATGCACAAACCACTTCGAGCCATGGTCCATGGATGAAGTGCAGTAACCTATTAAAGAGCTGAATGGAAGAAAAAACCACATGGACCAGAAGCTTGAATCCAATAGAACCCCTGCTTTTTATGAGCATTATTTAAGGCAGTGGTGGTCAACCTTCTTGACTCAGGGGGCTTCAAGTGTAGACCCACACCACCAAAGGGACATACATACAATTTTAAGTGAAGTTCATTGGCACTCTGGTGGGCTGCAAACAGGCACCCGGGCACTCTGATGGGCTGCAGACAGGCACCCGGGCACTCTGATGGGCTGCAGACAGGCACCCGGGCATCATCCGATGGGGGGTGCTGGGATGGTCAGAAAAAACTATGGGTAAGGCCACCACTGCCCCCCCGCCCTCCAGTGAGAGCATAGCCCCCACTACAAAAGTTGCCTGCAGTGCCTCCATAGTGAAGGAAACACTATAATTGAGGGCATGGTGGAAGATGTAGAACTAGGCTTGCTGTTGTGTTTCCTGGGAATTTGGGTGGAGCAACTATCTGCTGGTGCAGTCCTGAAAGACAATTGGGGAAAGTGTAAAGGGTTAATTGTTCCCGATGCTGGATGAAAACAAAGAAGAGAGCTCATAGCGAATATTGGTTCAATGCTTCCAAATCCATGCACACACCACTTCCAGCCATAGGAGGTCCATGGATGAAGTGCAGAAACCTATTAAAGAGCTGAATGTAAGAAAAGACAACATGGACCAGAAGCTTGAATCCAATAGAACCCCAGCTTTTTAAGAGCATTATTAAAAGGCAGTGGTGGTCAACCTTCTTGACTCAGGGGGCTTCAAGTGCAGACCCACACCACCAAAGGGACATACATACAATTATAAGTAAAGTTCACCTTTGAGAGGAAAAAAATATTGTAAAATGCACATAATATTGCAGGAAGGCAAGCACCCGGGCCCTCTGGTGGGCTGGAAGGCAAGCACCCGGGCCCTCTGGTGGGCTGGAAGGCAAGCACCCGGGCCCTCTGGCGGGCTGGAAGGCAAGCACCCGGGCCCTCTGGCGGGCTGGAAGGCAAGCACCCGGGCCCTCTGGCGGGCTGGAAGGCAAGCACCCGGGCCCTCTGGCGGGCTGGAAGGCAAGCACCCGGGCCCTCTGGCGGGCTGGAAGGCAAGCACCCGGGCCCTCTGGAAATCCCTCAATCTGCAGGCATTTCTTCTAATTTCCTGTTTGGCTATGGGACAGGATGTGAAGGGAAATCTCGGCAATGGGACATATGGCGGCAAAAAAAATTATGTGACTGAGGTTAACCCCACCCTGGCTCTATACAAAAATAACGTTTTGCTTGTAGTTTTTTTAAGTGACTTTTTTTCTTCACTTCACTTCCTTTTATCAGGAGATATCCATTTACTTTAATCTTAAACAATAACACAGGGAAACAAATACAATCCCACACCCGCCATGTGACCACCCAAGCTCCCCATGTAAAGGTCAAACAACCGCAAATAGAGGAGAGAGGAAGGAGCTCCCAGAACCTTTACCAATGCAGAGCAGCCCCCAAGCTGTAGTGCACTTAAGCAGCAGGCTTCCATCACCCTCACACGCAGAGAAGAAGGCAAAATAAACCACACAAAAAGGCCCAATAGTAAGGATAACCAAAAGGCACCACTGTACCCCCCTTACCTGTGCCTGGCTAGTGCATGAGATGAGGCACCTGCTTCTGCCATAGCAGCCAGCAGTTTCTGCTTTCTCCATGTTGCACAGTACAGCGGAATGCTGAGAATGCGGAGTGGAAAGTGCTGGAGATACAACAACTAAGCTTAGCCTATTACCTGCTGCAGTTCATAAATAGGACACTAGATGTCGCTAATGCTCAGTGATATGCTATGCATTTTCTATGATGTGTTTTATTTCTTGTACTGTACTTGTTGGTTACCTCTTCCTGTCTGTGTTTTTCTTACAATGAGAAAGTGACATCTTTGCTTTCTGTGTTATGTTCCAATAAAGAAGCCAGTTCCTGTTACTCCACAATGTCTGATTTGAAAAGACTGCTGCACCCAGTGATCGCACTCTGCAACAGGTTATGGGCCCAGGATCCATATAAAGTCTTATGACCAGGTGCGGCCCAGGCAGAACGAAGCCTTGAATAGGGAGACAGTGTGACTGATGCTGAGATCGACATAAGAAAAGGTTTCCAGTGACATCTCCTATAGACAAGCAAGACTGTTCATATATAAAGGAGGGAAAAATGTCTGGAAAATCAGAATTTAAACTCTGTGGCCAAGCTGAACAATGACAATTATCAGCTATGGAAGTTTAAAGTGGAAATGCTATTATCTAGAGATGACTTGTGGGAGGTTACCACCACAGAGAGGCCACAGGACAATATTCAGGACTTTGACAAGAAAAAAAAAAAAAGACAGGCACGGGCCACCATAAGCTTACTAGTGGAGGATGATCAGCTCATACATATACGCCATGAGGACACAGCGAAAGACATGTGGGACGTACTGAAAAGACTGTATGAAAGATCCATTTTAAACAACAAGCTGTTTCTACTGCGGAAACTTTACAAAATGAGACAGAGAACAGGACATGCAGGAGCATATAAACACAATGCTGGAAGTGATTGTGCAACTCAGATCAATCGGGGAGAATATAACAGACAGCCACGCTGCAGCCATGTTGTTATGCAGTTTGCCCTATACATATACTGCACTGATCAATGCACTGGAGACACGACCTGAGACAGATCTGACGCTAGCATTTGTAAAAACCAGGCTCATAGATGAGTATCAGAGAAGAAAAGAATTAGTGCATGACTCCACAGAAACCGACACCAGAACCGCTCTTAAAGTTACAGACGCAAGGCTACACAGGAAAGAGACCAGAGTGTGTTTCAGATGTCACAAACAGGGACACAAAGAAAGACTGTTCTATATGGAAAGCAGAGCAAATAAGACAGCGTCCATCTTATGCTAAACAAAAGGTCAAGGCCACAATCAATGATCCATAAGAAGGAGACTTGAATGCCACATTTAAAGCGACAGGCAACAATAAATGTCAAGGCTGGTGCATCGATTCGGGGGCAACCAGTTACATGACGAGTGATGGTAGTTTTTTCACAGAACTTTTTTTTTTTTCAAATTATTTTTATTGAATTTTTTCAAAACGATATAGAACAGGTAGCGTGCAAGCTACCACATTTGTACCAACAACAGGGGTACGTACATCAAGGTAGATTAGGTAAAGAAGGCACAGAAACATTAACAGACGTAACAACTGTTACATTAATAGAACCATGTGAAAGTCAGTAGCATAAAAAAAGAAAAAGAAAAAAAAGAGACATACTTAGACATTGTCGAGGTGAACTAGGCAGAGGCTTCTCAAAATAGCAACCATAGTTGGTAGCGACTAGAACAGTCTGAACAATAGGTAGGATTCCGCGCCTGTCTGGACACCGAAACAATAGTGAGCATTTCACATAATCATCACAATGCAACCAAGAAAGTCATACCACAGGGCCTCTCGGAAATATCTCCATTATGCCCGATATATCCCATCTCTCCCCACCCGGACACCCCTATCGGGATCCATACTGTGTCCAGGTGTGGAGAGCATAGCTGGGTAGCCGCTCCCATCCCCATAGATTTTGATCAGGAATATGTCAGTTTTTTCACAGAACTTGATCTGAACAACAAAGAAATTATTTATCTTGCAGATGGAAGAAAGATACATGCAGAAGGATATGGGCATGGAACCCTTGTATGCCCTGAAGATGCGGGACACAATCAAGCCATACCAGTGAAAGACGTGCTTTATGTTCCTAATCTAGAAGGAGAACTCACTGTAAAATGCCAAGGTGACAAGTGTTCAATCCTAAATGGCAACCAGACAGTAGCAAGCTCCAAGCTGGATGATCATCTAAATCACCTTGACAAGGTGAAGGAAAAGGTGAGACTATGTACACACAAGCACAATGACTGTCTACATATACAGTGCCTTGCAAAAGTATTCGGCCCCCTTGAACTTGGCTACCTTTCCACACATTTCAGGCTTCAAACAGATATAAAACTAATTTTTTGTGAAGAATCAACAACAAGTGGGACACAATCATGAAGTGGAACGAAATTTATTGGATATTTCAAACTTTGTTAACAAATAAAAACTGAAAAATTGGGCTTGCACAATTATTCAGCCCCTTTACTTTCAGGGCAGCAAAACTCTCTCCCGAAGTTCAGTGAGGATCTCTGAATGATCCAACGTTGACCTCAATGACTAATGATGATAAATAGAATCCACCTGTGTGTAATCAAGTCTCCGTATAAATGCACCTGCACTGTGATAGTCTCAGAGGTCCGTTTAAAGCACAGAGAGCCTCATGAAGAACAAGGAACACACCAGGCAGGTCCGAGATACTGTTGTGGAGAAGTTTAAAGCCAGATTTGGATACAAAAAGATTTCCCAAGCTTTAAACATCCCAAGGAGCACTGTGCAAGCGAAAATATTGAAATGGGAGTATCAGACCACTGCAAATCTACAAAGACCTGGCCGTCCCTCTAAACTTTCAGCTCATACAAGGAGAAGACTGATCAGAGATGCAGCCAAGAGGCCCATGATCACTCTGTATGAACTGCAGAGATCTACAGCTGAGGTGGGAGACTCTGTCCATAGGACAACAATCAGTCGTATACTGCACAAATCTGGCCTTTATGGAAGAGTGGCAAGAAGAAAGCCATTTCTTAAAGATATCCATAAAAAGTGTCATTTAAAGTTTGCCACAAGTCACCTGGGAGACACACCAAATATGTGGAAGAAGGTGCTCTGGTCAGATGAAACCAAAATCAAACTTTTTGGCAACAATGCAAAACGTTATGTTTGGCGTAAAAGCAACACAGCTCATCACCCTAAACACACCATCCCCACTGTCAAACATGGTGGTGGCAGCATCATGGTTTGGGCCTGCTTTTCTTCAGCAGGGACAGGGAAGATGGTTAAAATTGATGGGAATATGGATTGAGCCAAATACAGGACCATTCTGGAAGAAAACCTGATGGAGTCTGCAAAAGACCTGAGACTGGGACGGAGATTTGTCTTCCAACAAGACAATGATCCAAAACCAAGCAAAATCTACAATGGAATGGTTCACAAATAAACATATCCAGTGTTAGAAGGGCCAAGTCAAAGTCCAGACCAGAATCCAATTGAGAATCTGTGGAAAGAACTGAAAACTGCTGTTCACAAACGCTCTCCATCAAACCTCACTGAGCTTGAGCTGTTTTGCAAGGAGGAATGGGCAAAAATTTCAGTCTCTCGATGTGCAAAACTGATAGAGACATATCCCAAGCGACTTACAGCTGTAATCGCAGCAAAAGGTGGCGCTACAAAGTATTAACTTAAGGGGGCTGAAGAATTTTGCACGCCCAATTTTTCAGTTTATTTGTTAAAAAAGTTTGAAATATTCAATAAATTCCTTTCCACTTCATGATTGTGTCCCACTTGTTTATTCTTCACAAAAAATTACAGTTTTATATCTTTATGTTTGAAGCCTGAAATGTGGCAAAAGGTCTAAAAGTTCAAGGGGGCCGAATACTTTCGCAAGGCACTGTATGGCACCGACGTCTAGGTCACAGACACCCAGAATGCATACAGGAACTACAGAGGAGGAATCTGACAAGGGATCTAACAATATCCTCTTGTCCAGTTACTGTTAAGTGTGAATGTTGCATTAAATCCAAAGCTACAAGAGCAACACTTCCCAAAGTCAGTCAGAAGAGAGCTTCAAGACCACTTGTTCACAGTGACGTGTGTGGTCCCCTAAACCCACCCACACCTGGAGGCAAAAAGGTACATAGTGACTTTCATAGACGACTATTCAAGATACACAGTCACCTACCTAATGAAACACAAGAGTGAAGTTTGACAAATTACAAGATTATATAATAAAGACCAGTAACAAGTTTCAGAGGAAGCCTCGCATACTTCGGAGTGATAATGGAGGTGAATTCACAGGATGTAAGATACAAGAGTACTTAAAACAGAATGGAATAGATCAAAAGACAGTCCGATATACACCAGAACAAAATGGAGTAGCTGAAAGAAAGAAAATAACTCTGACTGAAATGATCAGATGTATGCTGACAGACTCTGGACTACCACAACAATACTGGGGTGAAGCAGCTATGACAGCTACATATTTGGAAAACAGACTTCTTTCCAGAACAATAGAGAAAACTCCATATGAACTTTGGCACAATGAGAAGCCAAATGTAAAAACACCTAAGAGATTTTGGATGCAAAGCATTCATCTACATACCTGAAGAAAAACGCACCAAACTCCAAAACAGAGCATTTGAAGGTTTATTTGTTGGATAAAGTGACAATGTCTAAGGTTACAGAATCCTTAATCCCAAAACAGACAAGGTTACCATTAGCAACAGCATAACTTTTGTTGAAGATTTAAGAGACAATGTAATGACAACAGTAGAAGCAAGAATAGAAGGGAAAACTGACACTGACCAGCCTATCTCTGTAACTTCTGAACAAACAGTTGAAGTGAGTGCAGACTCTACCAGTACTGAAGAGCAGACACAAGAAGGCTCAGACAGAAAACCGAGACGTTCAACAAGAGAAAACAATCTTTCCACTTCAGATCCCTGTTTGACTAGATGCGCTTCACAGGGTGGAGTTGTCCCAGATCCCCTTGGTTATCAATAATGTTTGTTATATGCAATTTTGTATTGTTACTTTTGCCAACTTTGGCTGTTTGCACGCTTGTAGCTTTACACTTTTATGTACAACTCTGTATTGTTTCTTTTGCCAACATTGGCTGATTGTACACTAGTAACTTTATCTTTTATGAACCAATATTTAAAAAAAAAAAACAAGAGAAAACAAAAAGGTAAACCACCTATACGTCTCTCATACAAAGCAAGTACTGCCAGTATCAACAAACCTGCAACCTGGGAAGAAATAGCTCAGCTTTCAGAACAAGAAGTAAATGGATAAAGGCTGCTGATGAAGAGATAAAATACATGCATGACACTAAAACATGGACACTTACAGAACTACCCCCTGGAAGGAAAGCCATAGGCTGTAAATGCACTTTTAAAGTGAAATACAATGCAGAGGGCACAATTGAATGATACAAAGCAAGACTAGTAGCCAAGGGCTATTCTCAAAAATATGGAGAGGACTATGACGAGACGTTTGCACCAGTAGTTAAGCACACTACAATATGGACCTTACTGACAGTAGCCATCACAAGGAAAATCAAAGTGATATCCTGATTTGCTTTGAGCAAGAAAGGGATGAAGCAGAAATACAAGAAAAAACTAAATCAGAACTTCAAACACCAAAGAGCTTGGCAACAAAGAATTACCTCAGCATCCAGATCGAGAGAGAGGAAGATGGCAGCTTTCTTCTAAAACAAAGACACAAAATACAAGCAATGATTGAAACATTTGGAATGGAAGACGCCAAACCAGTAAAGTCTCCTATGGAAACCAACTACCTAAAAGGAGATAAATTGCCAAGATAACCCATTACCTACTAATAATAAATTCAGGAAGGCAATAGGAAAATTGCTATATCTTACCACTGCTACAAGGCCGGACATTGCAGCAACTGTTCGAATCCTATGCAGAAAGGTTTCAATGCAAAGTCAAAAGGACTGGAATGCTGTAAAGTGAATCATTCGCTATCTTAAAAGGGAATTTGCACTACAAGTTAAAGTTACCAGCAAGTGATAAAAGCACCCTAACAGGATATGTGGATGCTGATTGGGCAGGAGACACCAGCGACAGGAAATCTACCAGTGGCTACTTATTTTTTCTGTCAGGAGGTGCCATCAGTTGGACTAGTAAAAAGCAACTCTGTTTCACTGTCGTCTACTGAAGCAGAATACGTTGCTGCAGTGCAAGCAAGCCAAGAAGTTATACGGCTGAGACAGCTATTAACAGATTTGGGTCAACCAGTTGGGACCAACAGAAATCTATGAGGACAATCAAGGATGCCTTGCACTTGCACGCATGGAAGGAGTTAATTCAAGAACCAAGCACATTGACTTAAAGTTCCGCTTTCTTAGAGATCTTCAAGGAGCAAGGTCTTCTTGAGTTACTTTATTGCCCAACCAAGGATATGACAGCAGATATCCTTACAAAGCCTCTGATCACTGAAAGACACTCAAGGCTTACAAAGAAGATGGGTTTAATAGACTAAGCCTTAGCTGTTGAGAAGGGGTGTTGGAGATACAACTTTAAGCTTAGCCTATTACTTGCTGCAGTTCATAAATAGGACACTAGATGTCGCTAATGCTCAGTGATATGCTATGCATTTTCTATGATGTGTTGTATTTCCTGTACTGTACTTGTTGGTTACCTCTTCCTGTCTGTGTTTTTCTTACAATGAGAAGTCGACATCTTTGCTTTCTGTGTTATGTTCCAATAAAGAAGCCAGTTCCTGTAACTCCACAATGTCTGATCTGAATAGACTCCGCTGCACCCAATGATCGCACTCTGCAACAGAAAGGACCCGTAGCTCACATGTAGAAAGCCCCCACCACTACAGCGGCTTCCCTGCAATGCAGGAACCACCTTGCAAGTCCTGGGCTGCATGACACCAGCCCACAACTTCACAGAGCTACAGGCACAGACAACCCAGCTGGCCACTGCTCCCCTGGGCTGGTGGAGGGAAAAAGGCGAGGCAACATCCCCATCATCCAACAGGAGGGGGGTGCTCGGATGGTCAGAAGATCTGAAAAAACCCTAAGGCCACCACTCCTCCCACCCAAAAAAGTGTGTACCCTTTACTTGTATCCCATGATTCTTCTAGATCCTTCTAGATTTTCCAAGATTACCCCGGCACTTTGATGGGCTAGAGAAAGGCACCCAGGCACTGTAATGGGCTAGAGAAAGGCACCCGGGCACTGTAATGGGCTAGAGAAAGGCACCCGGGCACTGTAATGGGCTGCAGGCAGGCACCCGGGCACTGTAATGGGCTGCAGGCAGGCACCCGGGCACTCTGATGGGCTGCAGGCAGGCACCCGGGCACTCTGATGGGCTGCAGGCAGGCACCCGGGCACTCTGATGGGCTGCAGGCAGGCAACCGGGCACTCTGATGGGCTGCAGGCAGGCACCCGGGCACTCTGATGGGCTGCAGGCAGGCACCCGGGCACTCTGATGAGCTGCAGACAGGCACCCGGGCACTCTGATGAGCTGCAGACAGGCACCCGGGCACTCTGATGAGCTGCAGGCAGGCACCCGGGCACTCTGATGAGCTGCAGGCAGGCACCCGGGCACTCTGATGAGCTGCAGGCAGGCACCCGGGCACTCTGATGGGCTGCAGGCAGGCACCCGGGCACTCTGATGGGCTGCAGGCAGGCACCCGGGCACTCTGATGGGCTGCAGGCAGGCACCCGGGCACTCTGATGGGCTGCAGGCAGGCACCCGGGCACTCTGATGGGCTGCAGACAGGCACCCGGGCACTCTGATGGGCTGCAGACAGGCACCCGTGCACTCTGATGGGCTGCAGACAGGCACCCGGGCACTCTGATGAGCTGCAGACAGGCACCCGGGCACTCTGATGGGCTGCAGACAGGCACCCGGGCACTCTGATGGGCCACTGCCCACCACTGATATATACGGTGGCACAGCAGCTTGCAAGTTAAAAATATATATATTTTTTTATAATTGCAGTTGCCTGGCCTGCCAGTGACTGTCAGGTCCACAGAGTGTACTGTGCCCACCACTGATATATACGGTGGCACAGCAGCTTGCACGCATAGTACCACAAATCTAAAAAAAATGACAGGCAGAGGCAGTACACCCCGCAGGGGCCATCGTGGTCGTGGTCCTGTGATTTCCTTTGGCCCTAGAATAATGCCCAGTGTTCAGAAGCCACGTACCCTGAACTCAAAAAATTCTTAGGACATAGTTGACTGGCTTACACAGGACACCCAATCTTCTACAGCTTCCGCTCGGAACCTTAATGCACCATCCTCCTCCAGCTCAGCTTCAGGCACCTCTCAATTTACCACTCGCCTGCCCGCCGGCACTACCATCAACACTAGCACCACAGTCGCTTCACTTGATCTGTCAGAGGAGTTATTTACACATGAGTTGGAAGAAATAAGTGATGCGCAACCATTAGTGCCAGAGGATGTAGATAACAGGGATATGTCTCAGTCAGGCAGCATTATACACATGGACGTACATTGTGATGATGATGTACCTGCTGCTGCTGCCTTTGCTGAGTTGTCAAGTGAAGCGGCTGATGACGACGATGTGTCCGTGGATGTCACCTGGGTGCCTGCTCGAAGAGCAGAAGAAGAGGGGGAAAGTTCAGATGGGGAGACAGAGAGGAGGAGGAGATGAGTTGGAAGCAGGGTGAGTTCATCGCAAGGAGCTAGTGGCACAGTCAGACAGCATGTATTGGCACCCGGGGTCAGCCAGACAGCACGCCAATCAACGCAAGCTGTTGCCACCACCAGAGTGCCGTCATTGCAAAGCTCAGCAGTGTGGCATTTTTTTTGTGTGTCTGCCTCTGATAGCAGCGATGCCATTTGCAACCTGTGCCAAAAGAATCTGAGTCGTGGGAAGTCCAACACCCACCTAGGTACAACTGCTTTGCGAAGGCACATGATCTCGCATCACAAACGCCTATGGGATCAACACATGAGTAAAAGCAGCACACAAACTCAAAGCCACAATCCTCCTCCTGGTCCAGCATCTTCAGCCACGTCAACCACTGCTGTCCTCCTTGCCCCCTATCAACAACCCGCCAGTGCCGCCACTCCACCTCTCACCTTCAGCAGTTCCTGCTCATCTGCCCACAGTCAGGTGTCTGTCAAGGAAATGTTTGAGCGTAAGAAGCCAATGTCACAGAGTCACCCCCTTGCCCGGCATCTGACAGCTGGCTTTTCTGAACTCTTAACCCACCAGGTTTTACCATACAAGCTGGTGGAGTCTGAGGCCTTCAAAAAATGTCGCTATTGGGACACCGCAGTGGAAGGTACCCGGCCGAAATTTTTTTTCACAAAAGGCAATCCCCAACCTGTACTCCATTGTGGAAAAGGAAGTCATGTCATGTCTGGCACACAGTGTTGGGGAAAGGGTCCATCTGACCACTGATAGCTGGTCTGCAAAGCACGGTCAGGGCAGGTATATCACTTACACTGTGCATTGGGTAAACATGCTAGCGGCTGCCAAGCATGGAATGCGTGGCTCTGCACAGGAGTTGGTGACACCGTCACGACTTGCAGGCAGGCCTGCTGCCACCTCCTCTACTCCTCCTACTCCATCCTCTTTGCTAACCTCCTCGGCTGAGTCCTCTTCTGCTGTTGCATCTTGCTCCACACCAACTGCACCCCCCAGCTCCCCAGGGGCTATTCCACATGCCAGATACGACAGTGTCACGCTGTCTTGGGGTTGACTTGCCTGAAAGCAGAGAGTCACACCGGACCAGCACTACTGTCCGCCCTGAATGCACAGGTGGATCAGTGGCTGACCCCGCACCAACTAGAGATCGGCAAAGTGGTGTGTGACAACGGAAGCAATTTGTTGGCGGCATTGAATTTGGGCAAGTTGACACATGTGCCGTGCATGGCACATGTGTTGAATCTGATTGTACAATGCTTTGTGAATAAGTACCCAGGCTTACAGGACATCCTCAAGCAGGCCAGGAAGGTGTGTGGCCATTTCAGGCGTTCCTACACGGCCATGGCGCACTTTTCAGATATTCAGCGGCGAAACAACATGCCAGTAAGGCACTTGATTTGCGACAGCCCGACACGTTGGAATTCAACACTCCTGATGTTCGACCGCCTGCTCCAACAAGAAAAAGCGGTCAACGAGTATTTGTATGACCGGGGTGCTAGGACAGCCTCTGCGGAGCTGGGTATTTTTTTGCCACGTTACTGGACGCTCATGCGCAATGCCTGTTGGCTCATGCATCCTTTTGAGGAGGTGACAAACCTAGTCAGTTGCACTGAAGGCATCATCAGCGACATCATCCCATATGTTTTCTTCCTGGAGCGTGCCCTGCGAAGAGTGCTGGATCAGGCTGTAGATGAGCATGAAGAGGAAGAGGAAGAGGAAAAGTTGTGGTCACCATCACCCCCAGAAACAGCCTTACCATCGCTTGCTGGACCTGCGGCAACACTGGAAGAGGAGTGTGAGGAAGAGGAGTCAGAGGAGGAATGTGGCTTTGAGGAGGAGGAACACCAACCACAGCAGGCATCCCAGGGTGCTCGTTGTCACCTATCTGGTACCCGTGGTGTTGTACGTGGCTGGGGGGGGAAGAACACACCTTCAATGACATCAGTGAGGACGAGGAATTGGACATGAGTAGCTCGGCATCCAACCTTGTGCAAATGGGGTCTTTCATGCTTTCATGCCTGTTAAGGGACCCTCGTATAAAAAGGCTGAAGGAGAATGACCTGTACTGGGTGGCCATGCTACTAGACCCCCGGTATAAGCAGAAAGTGTCTGATATGTTACCGAATTACCGGCAGTCGCAAAGGATGCAGCAGCTACAAAATAAGTTAAAAAGTATGCTTTACACAGAGTACAAGGGTGATGTCACAGCACAACGGGAATCTAACAGGGGAAGAGGTGAAAGTAATCCTCCTCCTACCACAACCACGCCAGCAAGGACAGGACGCTTTACAGACGTGTTGTTGGAGGACATGTGGAGCTTTTTAAGTCCTACGCATCGCCACAGCCCTTCGGGGTCCACCCTCAAGAGAACGACTCGACTGACAGGTAGACTACCTTGCCTTAACTGCAGATATCGACACTCTGAGGAGCGATGAACCCCTTGACTACTGGGTGTGCAGGCTTGACCTGTGGCCTGGGCTATCCAAATTTGCAATAGAACTTCTGGCCTGCCCCGCTTCAAGTGACCTGTCAGAAAGGACCTTCAGCGCAGCAGGAGGTATTGTCACTGAGAAGAGAAGTCGCCTAGGTCAAAAAAGTCTAGATTACCTCACCTTTATTAAGATGAATGAGGCGTGGATCCCGAAGGGACTGAAAGTGGGGGATGCATTTGACTAAAAAAGGCCTGATGAGATGCCTTGGGCTAAAAATGGTCCACACGCTGCTGTATTTAATCTCTGCATGCCGGATGACTTACGTGACTTCTCTGCCACCAACTACAGTTCAAGCCGCAATGTTTTAGTGAACTTTCTGCCTGGAAAACCTCAATTTCTCCGGCCGCTGCTACAGCAGCGGCTGCAACAATACCTACTTTTTCAGGCATGTGTAGATGCCTAATTTTTCTGGCCTCTGGTGCTACACTGTGGCTGCAAAAAAAAAAACACAAAAAAAAGGCACATACATGTGTCAATTCCCCTTCGTGATCGTTACCTTGTTGTGGTGAAGGGGCTTGCATATCACAATGAAGCGATCACCTCTAGGAGTGTGTTGGCAATGTTGGCACACCCCAGATGATAAGGTCGTTGCTTCATTGTGAACAGACCAAAAGCGATCCGCTGGATAATTTTTCATACAAAAAACATTAATTTTCTTTATGATCATCTTGGGTGATCATTAAAGCCTACTAGGCCAACAATGGGCCCACACTGCAGAATCATTGTTTTCTGGGTCACTTAATTGTCACTGAACTACCTCAGCACGACCATAGGCTTTGAAAAACCACCATCGTCTGCAATCTCCCAAACGTGCGCATGAGCACAGTCATCACTACAGAAAGATTGACGCATAGAGGAATAAAATTTATGTCATGAGTGTGTCAACTATTGACAACTCTTTTCGGTTGTCTAAAATCGATTCGATACACGTCCCCTAATGGGGGACGTAACAGGGATTAAACTGATAAGAATAGTACCACTTAACACACCACTCATAGGATGGCACAGTACATTGCACAGCGCACGCGCAGTGCCCAAAATTGGAAGAGGACAGACCAACCATCTTTTTCCATCTCCCGGTTCCTAAAATCTATTCCGTACACCAGCCCCTGATGGGGGACGCAACGTAACAGGGATTAAACTGATAAGAACAGATTTTTTTAATTAATAAAAAAAAAAAAAAGAGGACAGCCTCTACGGAGCTGGGTATTTTTTGGCCGTGTTACTGAATGCTCATGCACAATGGCTGTAGGCTCATGCGTCCTTTTGAGGAGGTGACAAACCTGGTCAGTCAAACCCAAGGCAACATCATCGACCTCATCCCATATACGTTTTTTCTGGAGCGTGCCCTGCGAAGAGTGCTGGATCAGGCCGTAGATGAGCATGAAGAGGAAGAGTTGTGGTCCCCATCACCACCAGAAGCAGCCTTGTCGTTGTCGATTGCTGCACCTGTGGCAACGCAGAGAGAGGAGTCTGAAGAAGAGAAGTCAGCAGAGGAGGAAGGTGGCTTTGAGGAGGTGGAAGACCAACCACAGCAGGCGTCCCAGGGGGCTTGTCACCTTTTGGGGACCCTTGGTGTACATGGCTGGGTGGAGGAAGAGACCTTCAATTATGTCAGTGAGGACAAAGAATGGGACATGGCTAGCTTGGTATCCAACCTTGTGCAAATGGGGAGTTTGCGGTTGTGCAAATGGACTGACTGACTGTTAAACGGGGAGTTTGGTCTGTCACTGTGAAGCGGGCGTAACCCTTACACTACCTGATTGATACATCATACCTGATCGTATACACACACTGGATGTTTTAAAGCACGTTATTCCAAACAATTTAGGAATGTTAGGTGATTTATGCCCTTTATGGATTAAAACCCGACTCTGCGTCAACTACGTAATTTTCCATGGGAGTTTTGCCATGGATCCCCCTCCGGCATACCACAGTCCAGGTGTTAGTCCCTTTGAAACAACTTTTCCATCACTATTGTGGCCAGAAAGAGTCCCTGTGGGTTTTAAAATTCGCCTGCCTATTGAAGTCTACGGCGGTTTGCCCGGTTCGCGAACTGCAAATTTTAGTTTCGCGACATCACTAGCAGCCAACAGTTTTCTGCTTTCTCCATGTTGTACAGTACAGCGGAATGCTGAGAATGCGGAGTGGCCAGGACCCCGGAGCTCACATGTGGCAAGCCCCCAACACTACAGCGGCTTTCCTGCAATGCAGGAACCACCTTGTAAGTCCTGGGCTGCATGACACCAGCCCACAACTTCACAGAGCTTCAGGCACACAGGCACAGACAACCCAGCTGGCCACTGCTCCCCTGGGCTGGTGGAAGAAAAAAGGTGATGCAACACACCCATCGTTCAACAGGATGGGGGTACTCAGATGGTCAGAATATCTAAAAAAAACCCTAAGGCCACAACTCCTCCCCCCCCCCCTCCGGTGAGAGCATAGCCCCCGCTACAAAAGTTGCCTGCAGTGCCTCCATAGTGGAGGAAATACCATAACCGAGTGCATGGTGGAAAAGGTAGAACTTAAAAGGCTTGCTGTGGTGTTTCCTGGGAATTTGGATGGAGCATGCCTCTCTCTAGGTGCAGTCCTGAAAGACGATTGGAGAAAGTGTAAAGGGTTAATTGTACCCGATGCTGGATGAAAACAAAGAAGAGAGCTCAGTGCAAATATTGGTTCAGTGCTTCAGGAGACAGGTGCTATCATTGAAAGTAAAAAAATCACCACCACTGTACCCCCCCTAACCTTTGTCTGGCTAGTGCATGAGATAAGGCACATGCTCCTGCCATAGAAGCCAGCAGTTTCTGCTTTCTCCATGTTGCACAGTGCAGCGGAATGCTGAGAATGCAGAGTGGCCAGGACCCGGAGCTCACATGTGGCAAGTCTCCACCACTACAGCGGCCTGCAGGAACCACCTTGTAAGTCCTGGGCTGCATGACACCAGCCCACATAACTCCACACAGATTTGGGCACACAGGTACAGACATTCCGGCTTGCCACTGCTCCTCTGGGCTTGTGAAGGAAAAAAGGCACTGCAACACCCCCATCATCCAACAGGAGGGGGGGGGGGGTGCTCTGATGATCAGAAAAAACCCAGGATAAGGCCACCACCCCCCCCCTCCAGAGAGAGCGTAGCCCCACTACAAAAGTTGCCTGCAGTGCCTCCATATTGGAGGAGACACCATAACCGAGGGCATGGTGGAAGATATAGAACTTAAAGGCTTGCTGTGGTGTTTCTTGGGTATTTGGGTGAAGCAACTCTCTCCAGGTGCAGTCCTGAAAGATGATTGGGGAAAGTGTAAAGGGTTAATTATACCTGATGCTGGATGAAAACAAAGAAGAAAGCTTAGTGCGAATATTGGTTTAATGCTTTAAAGTCCATGCACACACCACTTCCAGCCATAGGAGGTCCATGGATGAAGTGCAGAAACCTATTAAAGAGCTTAATTTAAGAAAAGACCACATGGGCCAGAAGCTTGAATCCAATATCCCCAGATTTTTAAGAGCATTATTTAAAGGCAGTGGTGGTCAACCTTGACACAGGGGGCTTCAAGTGCAGACCCACACTACCAAAGGCAGGCACATACAATCAAAAGCGAAGTTGACCTTTGAGGGGGAAAAAAAAAACAAAATTGTAAAATGCACATATTATTGCAGGAAAAAAGTGTGTACCCTTTACTTATATCCCATGATCCTCCTAGATTTCCTGTAAATATAAACAACAAAGGTTACATATTCTAACTACTAAATAGTATGCTTACCAATTTACCAAACTAATCAAAACAGCAAAGTCTTGCCAGAGCCTAACCATGCTGCTCATTCCTATTATCCGCAACGAGATAGCTCCAGGCTGGGCATAAATCAGCAGCGAAGGGGAATTACTGGCATTGTATACAAACACTAGAGATGGCTTGATTACGCAACATATCATTTGCATTTCATATGAACGAAACACTGCTCTAGTAAAGCAGCCAATCACTATATGCATTGCCAATAAACTCTGCTTTGTTGGGACCACAAAGAGCCCATGTGCAAGGGGAAATCATTTGCAAAGCATTCTACACTGCTCCAGGGTGGGCATATAAATGAGCAGCAAAGGGGAATTAATGGCACTGTATACAAACAATGCTCAACTGGACTTCAATACACATCATTTGCATTTCATCCCATCACTCCAGTACAGGAACGAGGCACTATGGGGGTTGCATATGAATGCTGTTCTGTTGGGACCACAAAGAGCCTGCAATCAATGTGAAATTATTTGCAACCGCGTACTACACTGAGCCAAGGTGGGCATTAATGAGCAGCAATCAGGGAATTAACAACCTTTTATACAAAGCTACATTGGGCTTTGGGAGAGGGTCATGTCTAAATGCTGCTCTAGCTGGGTCTGAATTCTGCTCTGTTGGGACCACAAAGATCCTGAAACAATGGGAAATCATACATATAGGGGAGTTTAAACCTAATAATGTTTGGGAATGGCATGGGTCATACCTTTTCCCTTTAGGGGGCTAAGGCATCCTGACCCAAGACCTTAAGCCATGATCAAACATCTAGAGTGATTGTTAGGATGCACTGGAAGCAGTTGGAGAGAAAACTGAATCTGATCTAGCCCCGACCTTCTCGGAGGAGTGGGCACTCCTCCCCAATCCAGCAAGGACAGATAGCCCCAGTCCCTCAACCCTCTACTACAGAACAGCCCAGCAACCAGTCCAGATACCGAATTACAGCTCACAATAAAATTTAAGACCATCTTGCAACAGCTAACCCTTTACTTCCAGAGAACGGGGGCTCACTATAGACTTTCCCAAGAGGGATCTCAATGTGGGGATATTTATCAAGCTATAAAATATAGTGGTGAAATATGTAGTAAAGCTTAGGGTCCACAAAACTGAGTGGCTAAACCCAAGCAACGAGTTATGATGAAAGCTCATAACTCAATTCATCTCCTTCCTTACTCAGCATAGCAAAACTAATTACATTAATTTTTTGGTCCACAAAATTGAGTGGCTAACCCAAGCCATGAGTTACATTGGTACCCACCATCCGCTAATAATGCAGGAGCAGAAAATGGATTTAATCTTGCTTGGAGTGTTCATGGCTTCCCATTTTGCTTGGAGTGTTCATGGCTTCCCACCTTGCTGGTCATTGCTTCCAACTGTTAATGGAAAAGCTAAAATTTACAATTGCATCATGCCTATGTTTTCAGCGATAATGAAATATAAGGTTTTGGTTAAAAACCCACAATGTAAACCATGTCATGAGAAAGACTTTCGCCGTGAACCTAAAATGCTTGCTGCATGTTTTGGTAAATCTGGCTTTAGTGTGTTCCAGGACATCTACAGGACTCTTCCCTGCTGTGGCATTGTATTCTGACAGCAGGGAGACTCCCCTGCTGTCAAAATATACAGAACAGCTCTGCAGCCTACTGCACTGATGGAGTGGGAATATACTGACTTCTGTAAACTACACTGGCCACACATGGATCGAAATTCAGCTGGGCCCTGCTAAATCAGCCACATTTTGATCCATGTATGGCCAGCTTAAGGAAGCTACAAGTCTTTCTGCATACATGTCACAGTTTAGTTACTAAGGCTGGCCATATGTGGAACTGTTAAACTGAACAGATTTCCCCATCCACACAAGCGAGGTGGAAAGAGAAATCCTTCCAATTGTGTTAATGCATTTGACAGCGGGGAGACTCCTCCGCTGTCAGAATACACTGATCAGCGCCTTTTGAAAGGAACAACAAGCTGGCTTGAGAGAAGTCTATCATTAGATCTACATTTCTAGAATGAGAACAGCCATAGATTCATTGAAAATGCGGCCTAGTCCCTGCTGAACTGGTTGAATTGTGATCCATCTATAGCCAATTTTAGTTTTTCAAGAGAATCATGAGGCGAGGGCCCCGTACCCACTCACTGTCTCTATGGTGACGGTGATAGAGGCCTGGAAGCTGAAGTCTCCATACGTCCGGACGGCTTCTGGCCATCACTCCCCGAACTCCCCATTATCGATGAATGTTGGTTCAATGCTTCCAAGTCCATACACACACCACTTCAAGCCATAAGAGGTCCATGGATGAAGTGCAGAAACCTATTAAAGAGCTGAATGGAAGAAAAGACAACATGGACCAGAAGCTTGAATCCAATAGATTCCCAGCTTTATAAGAGCATTATTAAAGACAGAGGTGGTCAACCTCCTTGGCTTCAAGTGCAAACCCACACCACCAAAGGGACATACATACAATTATAAGTAAAGTTCACCTTTGAGGGGGAAAAAAAAAATCATAAAATGCACATAATATTGCAGGAAAAAAAGTGTGTAGCCTTCACTTATATCAAATGATCCTTCTAGATTACCCCGGCCACTCTGATGGGCTGCAGGCAGGCACCCGGCCACTCTCATGGGCTGCAGGCAGGCACCCGGCCACTCATGGGCTGCAGGCAGGCACCCGGCCACTCTCATGGGCTGCAGGCAGGCACCCGGCCTCCCTCAATCTGCAGGGATTTCTTCTCACTTCCTGTATGACGATGGGACAGAAGTGAATGAAAATCTCATGGGACAGATGGCGAAAATATATATCTGACTGAGGTTATAACCCCCCCTCCCCTTACTCTATACAAAAAGAAAGTTTTGCTTGTAGTTCTACTTTAAGTGGCTTTTTTCTTCACTTTCTTTTATCAGGAGAGCTCTATTTGCTATAACCTTAAACAATAACACAGGGAGGCAAACACAATCCCATTTAAAGTGCGCTCCAGCAAGAATTGACCCACACCTGCCAAGCTCCCCCTGTAAGGTCAAACAACTGCAAATAGAGGAGAGAGGAAGGAGCTGCGAGAACCTTCACCAATGCAGAGCAGCCCCAAAGCTGTAGCGCACTACAGCAGCAGGCTTCCATCACCCTGACACCCAGAGAGGAAGGCACAATAAACAACACACAAAAAGGCACAATAGTAAGGATAACCAAAAGGCAACACTGTACCCCCCTTACCTGTGCCTGGCTAGTGCATGAGATGAGGCACCTGCTTCCGCCATAGCAGCCAGCAGTTTCTGCTTTCTCGATGTTGCACAGTACAGCGGAATGCTGAGAATGCGGGGTGGAAAGTGCTGGAGATACAACTTTAAGCTTGGCCTATTACCTTCTGCAGTTCATAAATAGGACACTAGATGTCGCTAATGCTCAGTGATATGCTATGCATTTTCTATGATGTGTTATATTTCCTGTACTGTACTTGTTGGTTACCTCTTCCTGTCTGTTTTTCTTACAATGAGAAGGTGACATCTTTGCTTTCTGTGTTATGTTCCAATAAAGAAGCCAGTTCCTGTTACTCCACAATGTCTGATCTGATTAGACTCCGCTGCACCCAATGATCGCACTCTGCAACAGAAAGGACCCGGAGCTCACATGTAGCAAGCCCCCACCACTACAGCGGCTTCCCTGCAATGCAGGAACCACCTTATAAGTCCTGGGCTGCATGACACCAGCCCACAACTTCACAAAGCTTTGGGCACAGACAACCCAGCTGGCCTCTGCTCCCCTGGGCTGGTGGAGGAAAAAAGGCGATGCAACATCCCCATCATCCAACAGGAGGGGAGTGCTCGGATGGTCAGAAGATCTGAAAAAACCCTAAGGCTAACACTCCCCCCCCCCCCCCCCCCTCCGGTGAGAGCATAGCCCCCGCTACAAAAGTTGCCTGCAGTGCCTCCATAGTGGAGGAAACACCATAACCGAGTGTATGGTGGAAAAGGTAGAACTTAAAGCTTGCTGTGGTGTTTCCTGGGAATTTGGGTGGAGCAATCCTCTCTCTATGTGCAGTCCTGAAAGACGATTGGAGAAAGTGTAAAGGGTTAATTGTACCCGATGCTGGATGAAAACGAAGAGAGCTCAGTGCAAATATTGGTTCAATGCTTCCAAGTCCATGCACACACCACTTCCAGCCATAGGAGGTCCATGGATGAAGTGCAGAAACCTATTAAAGAGCTGAATGGAAGAAAAGACAACATGGACCAGAAGCTTGAATCCAAGAGAACCCCAGCTTTTTAAGAGCATTATTTAAGGCAGTGGCGGTCAACCTTCTTGACTCAGGGGGCTTCAAGTGTAGACCCACACTACGAAAGGGACATACATACCACTATAAGTGAAGTTCACCTTAAAGGGGGAAAAAAAAAATTGTAAAATGCACATAATATTGCATTTGAATCCCATGATCCTTCTAGATTTTCCTGGCACTCTGATGGGCTGCAGACAGGCAACCCTGGCACTCTGATGGGCTGCAGACAGGCAACCCTGGCACTCTGATGGGCTGCAGACAGGCAACCCTGGCACTCTGATGGGCTGCAGACAGGCAACCCTGGCACTCTGATGGGCTGCAGACAGGCAACCCTGGCACTCTGATGGGCTGCAGACAGGCAACCCTGGCACTCTGATGGGCTGCAGACAGGCAACCCTGGCACTCTGATGGGCTGCAGACAGGCAACCCTGGCACTCTGATGGGCTGCAGACAGGCAACCCTGGCACTCTGATGGGCTGCAGACAGGCAACCCTGGCACTCTGATGGGCTGCAGACAGGCAACCCTGGCACTCTGATGGGCTGCAGACAGGCAACCCTGGCACTCTGATGGGCTGCAGACAGGTAATCGGGCACTTCTGATGAGCAGGAGGACAGGTACTCGGGCACTCAGATGAGCACACTTCAGCAGCAGGCTTTCATCACCTTGACACCTAGAGAGGAATTCACAATAAACCACACACAAAAAGGCCCAATAGTAAGGATAAATGAAACGCACCACTGCACCCCCCTTACCGGTGCCTGGCCAGTGCATGAGATGAGGCACCTGCTTCTGCCATAGCAGCCAGCAGTTTCTGCTTTCTCCATGTTGCACATTACAGCGGAATGCTGAGAATGCGGAGTGGCCAGGACCCGGAGCTCACATGTGGGAAGCCTCCACCACTACATCGGCTTCCTTGCACTGCAGGAACCACCTTGTAAGTCCCCACATAACTCCACACAGCTTTGGGCACACAGGCACAGACAACCCGGCTGGCCACTGCTCCCCTTGGCTGGTGGATGAAAAAAGGCACTGAAACACCCCATCATCCGACGGGAGGGGGGGTGCTGGGATGGTCAGAAAAAACTATGGGTAAGGCCACCACTGCCCCCTGCCCCCCACCCTCCCGTGAGAGCATAGCCCCCACTACAAAAGTTGCCTGCAGTGCCTCCATAGTGGAGGAAACACCATAATCGAGGGCATGGTGGAAGAGGTAGAACAAAGGCTTGCTCTGGTATTTCCTGGGAATTTGGGTGGAGCAACTCAATCTGCAGGTGCAGTCCCGATAGACGAATGGGGAAAGTGTAACGGGTTAATTATATCCGATGCTGGATGAAAACAAAGAAAAGTGCTCAGTGCGAATATTGGTTCAATGCTTCTAAGTCCATGCACACACCACTTCCAGCCATGGTCCATGGATGAAGTGCAGTAACCTATTAAAGAGCTAAATGGAAGAAAAGACCACATGGACCAGAAGCTTGAATCCAAAAGACCCCCAGATTTTTAAGAGCATTATTAAAGGCAGTGGTGGACAACCTTCTTGACACAGGGGGCTTCAAGAGCAGACCCACGCCACCAAATGGACGCACATACTTATTATTCTACAGGATTTATAAAGCGCCAGCAGTTTACACAGCGCTTTACAAATTAAAAGCAAAGTTCAAAAAAAAAAAATTGTAAAATGCACTTATTATTGCAGGAAAAAAGCGTGTACCCTTTACTTATATCCCACGATCCTCCAAGAGTTTCCTGTAAATATAAAAAATAAAGGTTACATATACTAACTACTAAATAGTATGCTTACCAATTTACCAAACTAACACAAACAGCAAACTCTTGCCAGAGTCCAACCATGCTGCTCATTCCAATGATCCGCAACGAGATTTAGATAGCTCCAGGCTGGGCATATATTAGCAGCGAAGTGGAATTAATGGCACCCGGGCCCTCTGGCGGGCTGGAAGCCCGGCACCCGGGCCCTCTGGCGGGCTGGAAGCCCGGCACCCGGGCCCTCTGGCGGGCTGGAAGCCCGGCACCCGGGCCCTCTGGCGGGCTGGAAGCCCGGCAGGCAGTGACTTTT
The DNA here is from genome assembly GCF_965119305.1 of Pelophylax lessonae. Classification (NCBI taxonomy): domain Eukaryota; kingdom Metazoa; phylum Chordata; class Amphibia; order Anura; family Ranidae; genus Pelophylax; species Pelophylax lessonae. Next base: position 167,610,375 of record NC_138776.1, read on the forward strand.
TTTCTTCACTTTACTTCCTTTTATCAGGAGATCTCCATTTGCTTTAACCTTAAAAATTAACAAAGAATACAAATACAATCCCATTTTAAGTGGGCTCCAGCAAGAATTGACCCACACCCGCCATGTGACCACCCAAGCTCCCCATGTAAGGTCAAACAACCGCAAATAGAGGAGAGTGGAAAGAGCTCAGAGAACCTTCACCAACGCAGGGCAGCCCCCAAGCTGTAGCGCACTTCAGCAGCAGGCTTCAATCACCCTGACACCCAGAGAGGACGGCACAATAAACCACACACAAAAAGGCCCAATAGTAAGGATAACCAAAAGGCACCACTGCACCCCCCTTCCCTGTGCCTGGCTAGTGCATGAGATGAGGCACCTGCTTCTGTCATAGCAGCCAGCAGATTCTGCTTTCTTCATGTTGCACAGTACAGCGGAATGCTGAAAATGCGGATTGGCCAGGACCCGGAGCTCACATGTGGCAAGCCCCCAACACTACAGTGGCTTTCCTGCAATGCGGGAACCACATTGTAAGTCCTGGGCTGCATGACACCAGCCCACATAACTCCACACAGCTTTGGGCACACAGGCAACCCGGCTGGCCACTGCTCCCCTGGGCTGGTGGAGGAAAAAAGGTGATGCAACACCCCCATCATCCAACAGGAGGGGGGTACTTGGATGGTCAGAATATCTGAAAAAAACCCTAAGGCCACCACCACTCCACCCCTCCCCTCCGGTGAGAGCATAGCCCCCGCTACAAAAGTTGCCTGCAGTGCCTCCATAGTGGAGGAAATACAATAACCGAGTGTATGGTGGAAAATGTAGAACTTAAGGCTTGCTGTGGTGTTTCCTGGGAATTTGGGTGGAACAACCCTCTCTAGGTGCAGTCCTGAAAGACGATTGGTGAAAGTGTAAAGGGTTAATTGTACCCGATGCTGGATGAAAAGAAAGAAGAGAGCTCAGTGCGAATATTGGTTCAATGTTTCCAAGTCAATGCACACACCACTTCCAGCCATGGTCCATGGATGAAGTGCAGTAACCTATTAAAGAGCTAAATGGAAGAAAAGACCACATGGACCAGAAGCTTGAATCCAATAGAACCCCAGCTTTTTGACGGGCTGCAGACAGGCACCCGGGCACTCTGACGGGCTGCAGACAGGCACCCGGGCACTCTGACGGGCTGCAGACAGGCACCCGGGCACTCTGACGGGCTGCAGACAGGCACCCGGGCACTCTGACGGGCTGCAGACAGGCACCCGGGCACTCTGACGGGCTGCAGACAGGCACCCGGGCACTCTGACGGGCTGCAGACAGGCACCCGGGCACTCTGACGGGCTGCAGACAGGCACCCGGGCACTCTGACGGGCTGCAGACAGGCACCCGGGCACTCTGACGGGCTGCAGACAGGCACCCGGGCACTCTGACGGGCTGCAGACAGGCACCCGGGCACTCTGACGGGCTGCAGACAGGCACCCGGGCACTCTGACGGGCTGCAGACAGGCACCCGGGCACTCTGACGGGCTGCAGACAGGCACCCGGGCACTCTGACGGGCTGCAGACAGGCACCCGGGCACTCTGACGGGCTGCAGAAAGGCGGTATCATTGAAAGTAAAAAAATCACCACCACTGTACCCCCCCTAACCTGTGCCTGGCTAGTGCATGAGATGAGGCACGTGCTCCTGCCATAGCAGTCAGTAGTTTCTGCTTTCTCCATGTTGCACAGTGCAGCGGAATGCCTTGAGTGTCCAGGAGCCGGAGCTCACGTGGCAAGCCTCCACCACTACAGCGGCCTCCCTGCACTGCAGGAACCACCTTGTAAGTCCTGGGCTGCATGACACCAGCCCATATAACTCCACACAGCTTTGGACACACAGGTACAGACAATCCGGCTGGCCACTGCTCCCCTGGGCTGGTAGAGGAAAAAAGGCACTGCATCACCCCCATCATCCAGCAGGAGGGGGTGCTCTGATTATAAAAAAACCCTGGGTAAGGCCAGCCCCCCTACCCTTCCAGAGAGAGCGTAGCCCCACTACAAACGTTGCCTGCAGTGCCTCCATAGTGGAGGAAACACCATAACCTAGGGCATGGTGGAACAGATAGAACTTAAAGGCTTGCTGTGGTGTTTCCTGGGAATTTGGGTGGAGCAACTCTCTCCAGGTGCAGTCCTGAAAGATGATTGGGGAAAGTGTAAAGAGTTAATTATATCTGATGCTGGATGAAAACAAAGAAGAAAGGACTATATCGTAGAGTATGCTAAAGACATCATCATCAGCAGTAACCAGCACGGGTTTAAAAATGGGCGTTCTTGTCAAACCAATCTTAGCATTCTACGAGGAGGTGAGCTGTGAGCTAGATAGGGGCAGACCAGTGGATGTGGTGTACTTGGATTTCGCTAAGGCATTTGATACAGTTCCCCACAAGTGCTTAATTTATAAAATAAGGTCTGCAGGTATCGACAGCAGGGTTTGCTCTTGGATACGAAACTGGCTAAAAGGCCATGTCCAAAGGGTGGTAATAAACAGCGCATACTCAGACTGGTCTGAGGTAGTAAGCGGGGTGCCCCAGGGCTCAGTCCTGGGACCAACCTTGTTCAATTTATTCATAAACAGCATTGAGGACGGGATCAGTAGTTTATCAGTTTTTGCAGATGACACAAAATTGGCCAGGGCAATAAATGCACAGCATGAAGCAGATATCCTACAGAATGACCTGGACAAAATTACGGAGTGGGCAACGACATGGCAAATGAGGTTTAACGTGGAGAAGTGTAAGGTTTTGCACTTGGGGACTAAAAACATAAAAACACAATACACGTTAGGAGGGGAACCCTTGGGGGAATCAAAAATGGAGAAAGATCTGGGAGTCTTGGTTGATGATAGATTAGGCAACAGCATGCAATGTCAAGCGGCAGCTGCCAAAGCCAGCAGATTATTAGCATGCATAAAGAAAGGGATGTATTTCAGAGATAAGACTATAATCCTTCCACTTTATAAAACTTTGGTCCGACCGCATCTGGAGTATTCTGTCCAGTTCTGGTCACCAGTCCTCAGGAACGATGTGTTGGAGCTGGAGAGAGTCCAGAGAAGGGCAACTAAACTGATTAGGGGGTTGGAGGACCTTAACTATGAAGAGCGGCTGCAATCACTCGATTTATTCTCCCTGGAGAAGAGACGTCTGAGGGGGGACATGATAGCAATTTATAAATATCTTAATGGGGATCTCGGCTTAGAAAAAAAGCTGTTCATTCGAAGGAATTGCATGAAGACTCGAGGACATACAATGCGATTAGAGGAGAAGTGTTTTAACCCCAGGCAACGAGGAGGGTTCTTTACTGTTAGGGCTACAAGATTGTGGAATTGTCTACCACAAGAGGTGGTTTCTGCGGGTAGTATGGTGGCTTTCAAAAGACTCTTAGACTTACATCTCAAGGATCAGGACATTAAGGGCTATATTAGATGATTACAGCCACACACACCTACACAGGTTGAACTGGATGGACTATTGTCTTTATTCAACCTCACCTACTATGTAACTATGTAAAAAAAAGGTTAGTGCGAATATTGTATCAATGCTTCTAAGTCCATGCACACACCACTTCCAGCTATAGGAGGTCCTTGGATGAACTGCAGAAACCTATTAAAGAGCTGAATTTAAGAAAAGACGACATGGGCCAGAAGCTTGAATCCAATATCCTCAGATTTTTAAGAGCATTATTTAAGGCAGTGGTGGTCAATCTTGACACAGGGGGCTTCAAGTGCAGACCCACACCACCAAAGGGAGGCACATACAATCAAAAGCGAAGTTCACCTTTGAGGGGAAAAAACAAAATTGTAAAATGCACATATTGCAGGAAAAAAGTGTGTACCCTTTACTTATATCCCATGATCCTCCTAGATTTTCCTGTAAATATAAAATACAACAAAGGTTACATATTCTAACTACTAAATAGTATGCTTACCAATTTACCAAACTAACCCAAACAGCAAAGTCTTGCCAGAACCCAACCATGCTGCTCATTCCGATTATCCGCAACGAGACTTAGATTTAGATAGCTCAAGGCTGGGCATAAATCAGCAGCGAAGGGGAATTACTGGCATTGTATACAAACAACGTTAGAGATGGCTTGATTACGCAACATACATATCATTTGCATTTCATATGAACGAAACACGGCTCTAGTAAAGCAGCCAATCACTATATGCATTGCCTATGAACTCTGCTTTGTTGGGACCACAAAGAGCCCATGTGCAAGGGGAAATCATTTGCAAAGCATTCTACACTGCTCCAGGGTGGGCATATAAATGAGCAGCAAATGGGAATTAATGGCACTGTATACAAACAATGCTCAAGTGGACTTCAATACACATTTGCATTTCATCCCATCACTCCAGTACAGGAACGAGGCACTATGGGGGTTGCATATGAATGCTGTTCTGTTGGGACCACAAAGAGCCTGCGATCAATGCAAAATTATTTGCAACCGCGTACTACACTGCTCCAAGGTGGGCATTAAAGAGAAGCAATCAGGGAATTAACAGCCTTTTATACAAAGCTACATTGGGCTTTGGGAGAGGGTCATGTCTAAATGCTGCTCTAGCTGGGTCTGAATTCTGCTCTGTTGGGACCACAAAGAGCCTGAAACAATGGGAAATCATACAAATAGGGGAGTTTAAACCTAATAATGTTTGGGAATGGCATGGGCCATACCTTTTCCCTTTAGGGGGCTAAGGCATCCTGACCCAGGACCTTAAGCCATAATCAAACATCTAGAGTGATTGTTAGGATGCACTGGAAGCAGTTGGAGAGAAAACTGAATCTGATCTAGCCCCGACCTTCTTGGAGGAGTGGGCACTCCTCCCCCAATCCAACAAGGACAGATAGTGAAAGGTAATACCCCTTGGTAGGTATAATTCTGCCGGCCAATCTCCCTTCAATCTGCAAAGAATATACGAGCGCTCGGAAATACAACATCTAGACAGGTTAGTGTTTCAATGGTGTATTCTAATATATGTATCCTGAAGACAGCTTATATACAGTACAAAAAGGGGATGTAACAATTAGTCTTCCCAGACCACTAAAAATACGTTATACAATTACTTCATCATGCATAGAAAGCAGAAAAAGTGTTCACAAAAGAAGAGACAAGGAATGTTTACATTCAGGAAGCAGCCCAGGAAAGACAGATTCTGAAATAATATAGACTACGAAACAGAATATGCTTCTAGCAGTAAAACACAATGGGAGGAAACTAAAACAAAAAACAATTGAAGGAAGCTCATAGCTTTGAGAATCAGCATCCTATAGAAAACCTAAATTCTTTAAAATAGTTACAGTTCATAAAGGGGGCCTCTGGATAAATGAATTTAAGCATGGCTAAATTAATATCACTTATATCAATCCTCTCATTTGTCATAAAAATGACAATTATAAGTCTTGTTTCCAAAATGCATCATCTTGTGTTGCCTTCTTATAAATACATTGGCCCATTTTTACAAGCAAATATATAAAAAGAAGAAGAAGCAATAAACAAAAGTAACATTCCAGCTTGTCTGATCCATGATAATACAGATCCAAAAAAATCTCCAAAACTTCTCATGATACCTCGGCCTTTAAGGTGGTAGATACAGTTAGTAACAGTCCATGCAAGGGAAAACACTGAAAATGAAGTCAGGTATCAGCAACCACAGTTTGTCTGAGTCCGGTGAAACAGGAAAAGTCATTTTCTACAGGGTCAGGGCGGTCTGCCCCCGTTAGTACCCCCTTTTCTTGACTCTCCTGTTCAAGGTCAGGGCGGTCTGCCCCCGTTAGTACCTCCTTTCTTGCTTCTGGATCCTCCGGCTCAGGTCCTCTCTGCACCAACTTCACTCTAGTGGCATGGATCCAAGTAGGGCTGTGTTCGGTCAAAACAGCGGTCCTGGTAACTGCTACCACGGTGGTCTCTGGGCCGTAGGCGAAATCCTTTTGTTTCTTTCTTTTGGGCAGCAGCTTCATCACCACTACGTATTTTCCTGTAAAGAGAAAAGAAAGGTGCGAGCAACTTTTTGTTCCGTACCACTTGATTCAAAGTTTCAATTACTCTTTTCTTAATTTGTCTTTATTTGTGCTATTCATTCTTTCCATTATACCTGAACTCTGCGGATAATAATCTATCTTCAAGATTTTAACTAGTTCCTGGCATATTTTTCATATGAAAGCATGAGCAATATTAGAACTAATTCGAAGCAGGCACCCCCATCCAGGAATAATCTCCTGATTGAGAATGCATGCCACCGTGTGGGCATCTCCCTTTTTGTGGTCCTAAATGCTTCCACTCATCTGCTAAACACGTCCACTATTGACTAAAAGAACTCTTATTTCTTCCCTGCTTTGGGCCTATATGTGAAATCTATTTGTAGATGTGTGAATGGGTTTGATGGGTATTGGAGATGCTCATGTGTGGCCTTATATGTTTGGATTGTTTGCTCCTAATACAGGTGATGCACCTAGCAACATATGCTTGCATTAAACTGTCAGCAATACTTCATATGTTCTTTCCCACCCCCTGTGTCCTATTCCATAATACTAGGCAATAAACAGTGGAGCGCTAGCTGCGGGGATACACACAAGAGCTCCCCTCTTTTAGAAAAAGTCTATTTCAACTTTTTCGAAAACATCACCTAAGTCCTTTAAAACCTGTTCTGTAGCATGCGTTTGTAGCTTTGATAATGTGTGATCTTTTGGCCTGGAGCAGGAAATTATCTACAAAAACATCTTCTGCTCCTTCTATGGCTGCCCATATATCATGTTGTGGTGTAACACACCCTGTAATACCAGTAGCCCATTTAAAACTGGGGCCTACCTAGGGCAAATGATGTGGCCATTCGTATTACCATGTCACAAGATGCTATGTGCTATGTTCAGAGTCACTTCAGGCATGCCTTAGGCCTGGATTGCGACCATCTTTGGACAAAAACTATAGGGCAAAGTCTACCACCACTCCTGGGCAAGTACACCTGTCATGGTCTTACAATTGTCCCTTGCATAAACACAAAACATTTTTCCATGATTTGGGAGGCCCAGTGCAGGCGCTACAACCATAGCATTTTTCAGATACATAAACGTATTAAACATTTCTTGTGACATTTCTGGACCTGTGGTTTGTCTCAAAATGTTATTATAGACAGGAGCAGTCCGGATCCATAACAATCAATGATCCTGTGGGCGGGCAAGACCCACTGTGGGCTGGCAAGACCCACTTCTTATATGACTGACTCTACTATCACCCTCTGTGAGAACAAAACCAAGGTAAAAAAACATTTTCCTGACACCACTGTCATAATTCCTGTGACACTTTGTTTCCACATACATGTACAATTCTTCAATAAACTCACTCGCTCTGACTGGCCTCCACAGAGTGACTACATATGTCATATACATATTGTAGCGGGACTGACCCATGAGCAGGTGTCCTTCCCCTCTTGCGTGGTCTGGAGAACTATAGAACAGACAACCAAATTGTCTATTTAGCCCCTAAGGCATTTCTACACCAGGTCAGTTACCTGGACTGAAAAACAAGAAACAAAGATGGCTGTGTCTCCTTGTCCAATAGGACGCTTAAAAAAAACACATTACTTAAACCAATCACTGTAAAGTGGGTAGCATCGGATGGTATGGCTGTCAGTAGAGATGGCATATCAGATACCACTTGCAGATAAAGAACTAAAACTTTGTGGCTTAGTGACAATTTTCCAAAAAAACTTTTTGGCTTCATGCTACTCTAACAAAAATCTGGCCAGAGGTTCCCCTCTTTCAATAGAGGATAACCGTAAAAATATCATTCAAGAACTATAATCAGATAAAAGTTAATCTGATTTGAAACTTTTGGCTCTGTGCTAACAGGGTCCAATGGTCACACTAATTGCGGTAACTCTTTCATAAATTCTATAACTATAAGAAACAAAGATATGACATTTGAACGCTTTCTTGGCAAATAGCCAATTTTCAAAATTTTGCAGGAAGGCTCCCCTTCACATAGGGGATCATTTGCAAAATATAATTTTATTCTATAATTCTATAATAAATTATCTCAAAATATCCTGCCGACAACGGCAATTAATGTTTTGCCTAATAAAATTGTGTTTTCTATTCACTATTATTACTCTTTCCAGAGGTTTCTATGTTTTATACACAATGTATAAATGGAAAACTCCAAAAAACTTAAAAAAAAATAATTGCATATGTTTGGGAATGCTGGCACTGTTAGTTCTATAACTGTTCTGAATTAGGAAATGCTAGCTGCATTTGCAGAAGTGACCCCCCTCTTTTCCCCTCGCGTAAGGAAATGTAGTAGCTTAAAGCGTATATGATAAGGTCTTTAGAGAAGCAAAAATTTGTGCTTGTCTGACATTACGAAGAAAACTACACCTACCTTGGAGAATGAAACTGTGGGGTACAGGTGTGGTCAGGGGTATTGGGTATTTGTAAGGTAATATTATTGTAGGGGGGGCCTATGTTGAAAATGTCCTACTCTTTGATTTGCTTCTTCTGATAAGGCCTTTGGAAATGTGTGCTGACAGGCTGTTTTTCTTTAGACAGATCAAAAAGCCAGCCATATCGCTTTCTGTTATGGCTTTTTGAAAACCTTCTAAAGTTTTTGTAGCCCAATCAGAAACTTGCTGTTTTACAATTAACATGTACTGTGACTTTAAATTAACAACAAATGTTTGAATTATAAGACTGTGCTATTCAGCAGTGACACCTAACTGCCCAAAACTCACCTGTCTCACCTGTCTTCTGTCTATAGGCAATCGCTGTGGACTATAGCTATGTGTTTAAAGACTTTCACTTTCACTTCTAATAGCTCTACATAGCTTTTTCCTATTCTATTGTACTAATACGGGGCATAAATAAACCAATTCTCCCCGCATTTTCCATGTACTTTATATTACAACTAAACATTTACTAAAATATTTAATTGTATCCTAATATCTCTAAGGCTGGCCACACATGTCCGGACAACTCTTTATCGTACAATTTTCTGTTAGATCCACCACAAACCACATAATAAGAGGTCAAAATTAAACATATTCATTTGTATCCAATTAGGTAGGTGTTTGTACTACATAGCTGAAGGTAAATTTCAAGAAAATTGTAAGAAAATTGTAAGAAAATTGTATCGTGTATGGCCAGCATCAGAAATAAACCTTTAGTATAAATTCACAAAACCATAAAAGAAATATGTCTCTAAGATTTACACATTCACTTAAATGTATCTGGGTCCTTAGACCCTCTTTATGGTTAAAAAACATTCCTGAAAAGCCACTTGGTGTATGTATATTAAACCTTAAAATTTTGACTCTGAATTTCCCTTCTTGGAACAACCCCAAAAAAAAAACCCTTTCAGAGTCTTGACTGATACTCCCATGTATTGTGGCTATCAAGAAGGTTTTCCTACCATTATAGACAAACAAACAATACACATAATAAACATTTATCTTGATTTGTCTGATAACCTACGATCGGTCAGTCAGTTTTTACAGTAATAATGTGACTGTCGCTATCAGGAATAGTGTGTTATTTTATCAGTCCGCAGGCGCAATTTTTACAAGTCATATATAATTATATATACAGTTTCCATATATGTCAAACCAGTAATCGTGACAAATAAGTTCCTCTTATTAGACATAAAAGTAAATTAACTTAAATCTCTACACAAAAGTGACAAAACAGTTCATTTAACTTACCAACTGACATTTCAATCTTACAACAGCACAATAAGCAATATAATAAAAAGCACAATAAGCAAAAAACATGCATATCACTCTTAGCAGGTTGAAGGGAGTATTCCTACCACTATTTAAATTTGCCTAGGCTAATAATCTGACTGTGAGCTACCTCAGCTCAAACAGCTAATAATCTATCTGTGAGCTACCTCAGCTCAAACAGACCTATTCTCCTGTGCTACCACAGCACTAGGGTTCTTAGAAATGTGCCTGCAATCAGGGTGTCATAAGACAGAATAGTCTCACTTACCTCTGATGGCAAAGTCACATCCCACTTCTGACACCAGTTCTGAAAGGTAATACCCCTTGGTAGGTATAATTCTGCCGGCCAATCTCCCTTCAATCTGCAAAGAATATACGAGCGCTCGGAAATACAACATCTAGACAGGTTAGTGTTTCAATGGTGTATTCGAATATATGTATCCTGAAGACAGCTTATATACAGTACAAAAAGGGGATGTAACAATTAGTCTTCCCAGACCACTAAAAATACGTTATACAATTACTTCATCATGCATAGAAAGCAGAAAAAGTGTTCACAAAAGAAGAGACAAGGAATGTTTACATTCAGGAAGCAGCCCAGGAAAGACAGATTCTGAAATAATATAGACTACGAAACAGAATATGCTTCTAGCAGTAAAACACAATGGGAGGAAACTAAAACAAAAAACAATTGAAGGAAGCTCATAGCTTTGAGAATCAGCATCCTATAGAAAACCTAAATTCTTTAAAATAGTTACAGTTCATAAAGGGGGCCTCTGGATAAATGAATTTAAGCATGGCTAAATTAATATCACTTATATCAGATAGCCCCAGTCCCTCAACCCTCTACTGCAGAACAGCCCAGCAACCAGTCCAGATACCCAATTACAGCTCACAATAGAAATTTAAGACCGTCTTGCAAAAGCTAACCCTTTAATTCCAGAGAACGGGGGCTCACTATAGACTTTCCCAAGAGGGATCTCAATGTGGGGATATTTAGCAAGCTATAAAATATAGTGGCGAAATATGTTGTAATGCTTTGGGTCCACAAAACTGAGTGGCTAAACCCAAGCAACGAGTTATGATGAAAGCTCATAACTCCATTCATCTCCTTCCTTACTCAGCATAGCAAAACTAATTACATTCATTTTTCGGTCCACAAAATTGAGTGGTTAACCCAAGCCATGAGTTACATTGGTACCCACCATCCGCTAATGCTGCAGGAGCAGAAAATGGATTTCATCTTGCTTGGAGTGTTCATGGCTTCCCACCTTACTGGTCATTGCTTCCAACTATTAATGGAAAAGATAAAATTTACAATTGCATCATGCCTATGTTTTCAGCGATAATGAAATATAAGATTTTTGTTAAAAACACACAATGTAAACCATGTCATGAGAAAGACTTTCGCCGTGAACCTAAAATGCTTGCTGCATGTTTTGGTAAATCTGGCTTCAGTGTGTTCCAGGTCATCTATAGGACTCTTCCCTGCTGTGGCATTGTATTCTGACAGCAGGGAGACTCCCCTGCTGTCAAAATATACAGAACAGCTCTGCAGCCTACTGCACTGATTGAGCGAGAATATACTGACTTCTGTAAACCACACTGGCCACACATGGATCAAAATTCAGCTGGGCCCTGCTAAATCAGCCACATTTTGATCCATTTATGACCAGCTTAAGGAAGTTACAAGTCTTTCTGCATACATGTCACAGTTTAGTTTCTAAGGCTGGCCATACGTGGAACTGTTAAACTGAACAGATTTCCCCATCCACACAAGCGAGGTGGAAAGAGAAATCCTTCCAATTGTGTTAATGTATTTGACAGCGGGGAGACTCCTCTGCTGTCAGATTACACTGATCAGCGATTATTGAAAGAACAAGCTGGCTCGAGAGAAGTCTATCATTAGATAGATTCATTGAAAATGCTGCCCAGTCCCTGCTGAACTGGTTGAATGGTTATCCATCTATAGCCGATTTTAGTTTTTCAAGAGAATCAGCAGTCTCCAGCAGAAGAAAAAAAGAAGAAGCCTTGACACATCAAATTATAGCCAACCAAAAAAGAACATGTATTGCTTTGTTTTCATTTAAACATTTTCATGCACTGTAAGACAGCATTTCAGTCTTAGATGGTCAAGTTACAGAAGTAATATTGAATAAGCAACTCTTATTTAATCACTTCAATACAAGGCACTTTCACCCCCTTCCTGCCCAGACCAATCTCACACTTTCAATGATTACTCAGTCATGCAACGCTATACCTAAATTTTTTATTTTTTTGTTTTCACACTAATAGAGCTTTCTTTTGGTGGTATTTAATCACGACTGGGTAATTTTTTTTTTTTTTTTTGCGATACAAGTGAAAAAAAAAAAACATTTTCTTTTACTTTCTATTATAACATTTTGCAAATAATTTTTTTCATAAATTTGGGCCAAAATTTATACTGCTACATATCTTTGGTAAAAATAACCCAAATTAGTGGATATTAGTTTGTGTGAAAGTTATAGAGTCTACAAGCTATGGTGCCAATCATTGATAATTGATCACACCTGATGTACCGGCAGCCTAAAGCCCCGTACACACGCAGCGATTGTTGGCCGACCGATCGGCCGTCTTTTGTCCAGTGTTGTGTCGGTTGAAATGTGCTCTAGACTGCACACAAATTTTGTCGGCCAACAACAACCAACTGCAGAAGTGATGTCATGTTCTGGTCTACTTTTCGTGTGTTTTTTCTTCACTGAGCATGCCCAGTCTTGATCATCTGATTTTTGTGGGCCGAAATCTGTACTGACTGAGGAACAATCGGCCGTTCTGCTGACGGCCAACAAAAATTTTATAGCCTGCACACCAGATTTTGTTCGGCCGAAAAGTCGCAGTCGGTTGTCGGAAGCATCATACTAACAAGCCGACAATCGGGCGACGGCCGAAAATTCACGGCCAACAATTGGTACGTGTGTACGACCTTTAGGCCCCTTTCACACAGGCGGACCGTTCCGATCCGCCGGTTAGTTTTTTTGGTGGATCTGAACGGTCACCCCATGCATCTCTATGGGGCATCGGATGTCAGCAGAGACCCTACCCACTACAAAAGTTGCCTGTAGTGGCTCCATAGTGGAGGAAACACCATAACTGAGGGCATGGTGGAAGAGGTAGAACTTTAAAGCATACAGCAGAAAAAAAAAAAAAAGATTTTATATATAAATCTCTGTGCATCGCGTCTGAACTCTGCTCTGTTGGGACCACAAAGGTTATAGTCCAGGGGGGAAGAGCAGGAAGTCAGTTGTCCGACAGTCAGCAGCTCTCTGCTCACTGAGCTCTGAGAACCGAACGATCTGCAGTCTTTGATTGCTTGGTTCTAAAGGCCCGTCGTACACACGATGCGAAAATAGGAAGGGAAATTTTGCCCGACTAACAATCTGCCGATTTTCAGATTGTTAGTATAGTGCTTTTGACAGCCGATTACGGATTTTCGGACAACAAAAACTGAATGTGCAGGCTATAAAATTTTTATCGTACATTAACATGCTGTCCGATTTTCATTTAATTAGTATAGTTTTAATCTGAAAAAAATCTTAAGAGCAAGACTAGGCATGCTAGTCATGAGACGAAAGAACTCATACAATCCAACACATGACATCACTTCTAAAGTGTAATTCTGTCGTACGGGAAATTTTGTATGAAAATAACCTCTTCACTTTCGACATGAGACTAGCATGCAACAAAAAACGGATGAAAGATCATTCGATAATCTGATCGTGTGTACGGGGCTTAAAGAGGAAGTACACCCTCCTCTGCAACTTTTACGGGTCTGTGTTAAAATTCGGGCCACTACTTGTGCTAGCCATTGCACCAGCATGAACTGAACTTATGGGACTCGCCACATCACCAAGTGTTACTGCAGTGCTGGTTTGTCTACGACCAGGGTGTACTAGGCCGCTGGTGCTTGCCAGTTCACAAAAAGTTTGAGCGACACTAGTACCAACACTCTGCTGCATACGAGCACCCTGCGATCTCTGCACCTCAGCAACTCCAGAACAGGGGGTCGGGTATGCCTGACCTTAGCAGGGACCCCTCTGTTGTCGGAGCCATCTGTCAGGGAGCCACTGCTGTCTACAGGTTTGTATACTGACACGGATTTTGCCAGTGAGGCTTCCCCATTGATCTTATCTGATATGGGCCGTATCCTGTAGGCCTCTTCACTAGTGTACCTCCGTTTGAGCATTTTAGCCACTAAATTTATAGGTACCTAGTGTGACTTACAGGTCAAAAAGCACCTGGTTTCAAGGACTATTTGAAACGCTAAAAAAAAAAAAAAAAAAAACTGCTAGTGCTAGCAGAGATCAGGCCTGACTCTGCTAATGCTGCGGTTTTGTGTAATGTATTTTTGGAAGTGACCGTAATCTATTGATTACTGCACTTGCCTGGGTGGAGGGGCTAAATGCAGGTTTTGGGAACACTAATATAGTTCTGATCAGATCAAAGATATTGACTTGTTCAGATACTATACTAGTAAAGGCGGTGTTTAGTATGTGTGTGCGTGTATGCACGCGTGTATGCTACTGGTAATAAAAGGGTTAAATTATATTTTTAACTATGCAGCGGGGATCTGCACTGTCCTAGACTGATGCTAACTAGCGTTAACGCTAACTGTCACCTGTGACACTAACAGTGATCAGAAAAAGGATCTGTACACTATAAAAGTGACACTGACAGGACAATGAAGGCTTTAACTGGTGGTGATCAGGGGGTTAAATCTTTATTGGGGGGGATGGCGGATACCCTAAACCTATTTGGGACAGAAACTGTCACCAACGCTAAATTAAGTCACAAGGCACACTATTAAAGAAATCAGCAAAACCACTATATACTGTATATAGTGTGCAATGTGACAGGGGGTGTAGGGGTTAAATGTCCCTAGCTAGGTGTATGTATGTGTACTGTTGGGTGTACTCACATTTGATCCTCTCTTCTCGCATGCTGGAATCCAAAAGGACTCCAGGAGGGAAGAGAGAAGCTTTTCCTGTTCCTGTGTTTACATTACACAGGCACAGGTCAGTCTGTCATTGGTCAGAACCGATTACCAGGTCCAGGCCGAAAATCATTGGCCTGGACCTGATGACTGATCGGTTCTGTGCCGAATCAGACCATCGCGGGGATCGGGGGCGTGCGGGAGCATGCCCCAGGAACAAGTGACGTATCCCTGCGTCGCTTTGCCTGAACGAGCCAGCCTGCCGCAGTATATATAACGTAAGCGGTCCGGAACTGGTTAAGAGATGTTCCGGGCATGTGGTATTTAAGGAATGTAAAAATATAATAGCCAATTTTGAGTAGTCCTACAATTTGCAGAACTTGAGATGTAAGGAGAGGGGTGTCATTATTTGAAGGTTTGACAGATGGATACCAGAAACACTTTCGAGAACATCGGAGAATAGCAATGGCTATTCAACAAGAAAAAATAGACTTGTCTAAAGATATAGTATTGACTTCCCAAATATCACAGCAAAAAAGGACTTTAAAGCAGGGTTTCTCAACCAGGGTTCTATGGAATCACAGGTTCTAGGATCCTGCCCAAATCTTACAGGAGCTGCAGAGGTGAACCATCCATCCAGTCTTCCTTTATCCATCACTCACCCCTCCACCATTGCTTTTAAAATGTTATACCACAGACTCTTAGTGTGTTTATCCATTGAATAATTGCTAATACATTAAACAGAGGAGCACTGGATGCTGTGTGTCATTTTTATACATTTGTTTCCGGGCTCTATGGAACCCTAGGGTTCCTCCAGAGGAAAATAGTATAAAAAAAAATTACACATACATACCCTTCCACCAATACTTTTTTTTTTCCATTGGTGGAAGGGTATTTATACATGTAATTTTCTATACTATTTTCATTCTGTATTTGACATTTAAGGTTTTTTTGTATGTACTTAATTGAACTTCGTTGTTTTTGATACACCACGTGTGTCCTGTGAAAGCAGCTTTCCTTTGGCATTCTTAGTCACCATTTTTCTTTTGTATTAATACTTATGCTGCAGGGACCGCACTGACTGCGTTGGCATGTTTCTATGGTTTACACCATTTTACCTCTTCATTAGCAATAAAAACTGAGGGGGGTTCACTGTGTCCATCCCACTGCATGAAATAAAATACTGCATGGTTTCATGAAATAAATATAGCATATTGCAATGAAATGGTGTGAAGAAAAGTCCGGTTGGCCACACTTCCATAAAATCACCTTAATTGACACATAATTCACGCTGACAATCCACAACGTCCACAATGTAAAAAGGGGAGGCCAATAAGTGCTTACCCTCATCATGATCTGGATGTGCTAGGTATCTGAATATTTGCAGGTTTTTAAGTTGATATCTTAGTAATCTGCATGCCATAATCTGCATGCCAATTTGTGGTGAATTCTAGTTTGAGTCAAGAGAAATGCGTTCCAAGGTTACGGACAACTTTCCAAAAACAGCAAAGAGTAGAATTTGCACAAAGCATTTTGGACCTGTACCACAACAAGGAGGACGACTTTTTAAACAGATTAGTGACCATGGGTGAAAGCTGGGTATATCTATGACACAGACTAAAGAAATGAGTAAAAACATGCTTCATTACCCACCCCCAAAAAGGATAAGGTGCAACATTCATTCAGCAGTTTCATGTCAGCATACTTCTACGCAGATGGTATTAAAGGTCTATTTAACAGATGTGCATCTGTGGACCATAGGAGGTGGATATGTAGATAAGGAAGAGTCAGTGGACTACATTTAAGATCCCTAGCACATCTGGATCTTGGTGAGGGTAAGAACTTATTGCCCCCCCCCCCCCCCTTGTACAGATGAGATTATTTAGCCACCAGCTAAGTGGCTACATTCCCTCATCTATACAAAGGTATTTTATAGAAGTGAAACCAACCAGATTTTTTTTCACACCATGACTTATGTTACAAACATGGCCAGCACCCATTAGATAGGTAAAGACTCGCCTTGAGCTGTGCTTCACGGTCTATATTTTGATGAAATAGCGCATGCGTGCGGTATTTTAGTAGCGTTTTTTGTAAATTGCAATATAAAAGCTATTTTACCTCACATTGTAAACAGGAAAATACTGCTTCATAAATGGAGCCCACAACTTAAAAAAAAAAAAAAAAAAGTTTCACTTAAATGTCCCGCAGATTACCGCTTTTTTAGATGCATACCTCTATTTTCCCAGCATTTGACCCTCACAGCACCATGTTGTCAGTTTCAGCCTTGATGGCCATTTCACCATCTACAAAATAAAGAAAATATTTCTTGTCGTTGTAGAAAACAAATTGACAGTGAAATTACATTTCTACTCCACACATTATTCATACACCACAATCATCAAAAAACGTCCCCAAAACAAAGCAACAACATAAGACAACGTAACCTCTTTCATTTCATTCCTCCGGCAAAAAGTCTCAATTTTTCAAGAGTAACAAGTTCACCCCTACAATTTTCTGCACCATGCTGTAGCCCCAGTTCACGTGATGAGGAAACCAGCACAATTCCAGTATTCCATCTCCCTCTCAGGCAGTTCAAACCGTCTTCTATAAACCTCTGCGGGTGTCAATATAAAGTTAATGACAACCCCAGACCGGTTCGCAGACCGCGGCGTGAACTGTTAATTCGGATAGAAAGCAGATCGCATGGGTGTAATCCAATTCCAGTGCGGAAAAAAAAAAGTTTCCTGCATTATTTTCATGTGAATTCATCCCAAGCTCACCCATACAACTGTATGGCTGAATTAGCATTGCACAGACATTGCATGTGATCTGCGCAGCAGTGCAGTGAGAATCAGATGCGATGTCTGACATCACAGCAGTGTGAACACAGGCTTAGAGCATTTTTTTTTCCACCTGCATACAATTTGGATACCAAACAGTACCTAGCAGTGTTGGGGTAGTTACTCAAAAAATGTAACTAGTTAATAGTTACTAGTTACTTCTGTAAATTGTAATGAGATTACTTTACTAGTTACTGCATTTGAAAAGTAACTTCACTACTTATTACTTTACTCTCCTCTTTCTTCATTTACCGTGTAGAAGAAGATACATGACACTCTTTCTGCATAGAGTTTATTGTATAAACACAGGCTTTGGGAAAAATGAGAACAAAATCTGAAAAAACAGAATAAAACAAAGTGCAACAAAAAGTCATAAACTTCATCCTTCTCTATTCTTCGAAATAACGATTGTATCGCACGGCTTGGGTAACGCAGGAAAGCGCATTCCTATAGCCTAGTAAAGTAGTGTAGTTACCTCCTATAGCCTGGTAAAGTAGTGTAGTTACCATTAGTATTGTAACTAGTTACTTTACTTAGTTACCAAAAAAAGTAATGTAGTTACTGTAATCAGTTACTTTGTAACTAGTTACCCCCAACACTGCAAACTAGAATACAATATGCTCATATTTTCTGCTTCCCCCCCCCCCCCGACCCTGTCTTCCCTTCTCTTCTCCCTTTGTCCTTCTACATGTTACTACTCTCATCACACTTTTTTTTTCTACATATAAACTTTATGGTACAGTGACCGTGAGCACACCCCTTAATATTACCGGAGCGAGGATGATATGGTTACCCATGCTTTCCTCTTTCCACACGGTTCCCATCTTCTGACGACTCCTACTTTGGGTTTCTCGCTTCAGTCATGATGAATATACTGCAGTTATGACTCCTACATTATGGTTTTTGTATGGTTCTTGCTTATGCACTGTATTCTGATGTATCTCGTGCTCTGTTATGGAACTGTTTATACGCTTTTTTGTATTTTTCTATTGCATTCAATAAAGAAATTTGAAAAAAAAAAAAACAACAACAATATGCTCATATAATCTCAATAGCAGAACGATAGACGGTCTCTACCACCTTCTGTTCCAAGTCATTCTTCCTAAGGAGTCTCAAAAAATAAACGTTGCTGTGATATCCTAACCTCTTCTGGACTGCCCCATGTACATTTACTGCAGCGGGATGGCCTCTTTGCGTGAAATGACGTACCTTTACGCGATTTTGCTCTTTCTCGTCTGGGGCATGCCTCCGGCAACCAGCTTAGGGTTGCCACCTCATCCCTTTACACCCAAACACACATGAATTACACATGTTCTAAGGCTCAATTAATGCAGATAAGGCACTAAGTGAGTTTAACCACTTTAGCCCCGGAAGGTGACAGGTGCATATAATTTTCAATTTTTTACAGAAAGGCCAATTCTTGTTTTCATCAAGAGTACCTCTATAGTGTGAAGGTACCACCAACACCCAAAGCCCAATTTTTCCACATCTGTTACTTAAGTCTGCCACAGACAACAGGCTTTATATAGAAAAAAATTGTTAACCACTTCTGGAAATATTTGCCCCCTTAATGACCAGGCCATTTTTTTGCGATTCGGCACTGCGCTACTTTAATGATTTAATTTTTGTCATATTTAGACCAAAATGTATTTAGCTACATGTCTGACAAAAAAAATCTCAATGACAGTATTTTTATTCACCTTAAGACTGGAAGATTATACCCCCTTCCCGACCAGGCCATATTTTGCGATTCGGCACTTTGTTACTTTAATGGACAATTGCGCGGTCCTGCGACGCTGTACCCAAAAGAAATTTACGTCTTTTTCCCACAAATAGAGCTTTCTTTTGCTGGAATTTTATCACCTGTGCGATTTTAAATTTTTGAAAAAAAGTGACAATTTTGAAAAAAAAAAACAATATTTTTCACATTCTGATATACAACATTCCCCCCTAAAAAAAATTAAAAATCAATTTTTTTTTTAACATTTTAGGCCAATTTGTTTTCTGCTACATATTTATGGTAAAAAAAAAAGAAAAAATGCAATAAGCATATTTTGATTGGTTTGTGCAAAGTTATCGTGTTTACTAACTACGGGAAAGATGTGATTTTTATTTATTTATTTGATTTACTAGTAATGGTGGCGATCTGCGATTTTTTTTGTGGCGAACAGATCGGACCCCTAACTGACATTTTGACACTTTTGGGGGGACCAGTGACATTACTACAGTCATCAGTGCTATAAATATGCACTGTTACTGTAATAATGACACTGGCAGGGAAGGGGTTAACACTGTTGGTGATCAAGGGGTTAAATGTATGCCTCACGCTTACTGATGTGTGTGGGGGGAGGGGGTTCTGTGACACAGAGATCGCAGGTTGAGCTATGCTGAATCCTGTGATCTCTCCCTGTCTGTCACAGAGAAGATCCGCCTGCTTTGTTTACACAAGCGGGCGGATCTTCTCACACTTTCCACCCGACAATCAGGGAAGAGAGGCGGCAATCGCCACCTCACCTCCTTTGGCCAGACTCCCGCTGTGTCTAAACATAGCGGGAGTGAGCCTCCGGTGGCATGCATGCACCGCTAAGACCACTAGGACCCAGGGGAGACCACCTGACGCAGTAGGATTACTGTGAGCGGTCGGCAAGTGGTTAATTATCACCTTAGTCAGCCACAGAACCTGTTTAGTTAAAGGGGTTGTTAAAGCAGTGCTCCCAATCACTGCCAGCCCCTCTGCTAGGAAAACATGTAGTATATTTTGTAAAATTCATCTTCTAAATATCTTAATCCTTCTCCCCCATCAGCGGTCACGTGACCGCCCATCGCTCTCTTTCTCTGATGTATGTACTAAAGAGGGAGGGGCCGATATCTCTTAATGACATCTGCCAGGCAGTCATGTGACCTCCCTTTGTAGTGTACACATTGGAGGAAGAGAACGACGGGCGGTCACATGATCGCTGATCAGGGAGAAGGAGTGAGCTATTTAGAGGATTCATTTTACAAACCGCATACAGTATATACGTCATGTTATCCTAGCAGAGGGGCCGGCAGTGATTGGAAACAGTAATGTTTGCACCGCTCAATACAGTGCTAGAAAGGGGCGGCTCACACAGAGAACGTACAACCAGGAGGGGGGGGGGGGGAGGACACAGGAGACAGAAGAGAGAGCAGATGATGGAGGCACGTAAACTTGACCATGATACACCATGGTCAGTTTATGGGGGGGGCAGAACCAGGCAGGATCAGCCAGGTATTGCAGGTGATAGAAGGGGCCAAGTGACACAGCACAAGCACTGTGCGGTTATTCATGCTTTTTCCACTTGCTGACCGATGACCGCGACAGTGTGGCTCTCCCAGGCAAACCGACGTAGGGATATGTTGGTCGATTGGTGGCAGCTATGGGGCGAGCGCACTCCCTAGCTGTCCCTTTAAAATGAAAGAGTCCAAAATTAGTCCAATCAGCTTCTAACCTCAGCTTGTTCAATTAAGCTTTGACAAAAAAAAAACCTGGAAGCTGATTGGTTTATGTGCAGAATTGTGACTAATTTTGCACTCTCTAGGTTTAGTAAATAAACCCCTTTGTGTCCGATTACCTGCCGCAATATTGCAGTCCCGCTATAAGACGCTGATCGCCGCCATTACTAGTAAAAAAAATAAAATAAATGATGGCTGCGGATCACTATAAGTTTGAGCCAAAATGCATTTGTCTTCACCTGTAATATCATACAAACAGATAACATTTAGGGCTGAACTACAGTCTAGTGCATTTTTAACCACTTGCCTACAGTGCACTTTCACCCCCTTCCTGCCCAGACTGATTTTCAGCTTTCAGCGCTCTCACACTTTGAATGACAATTACTCAGTCATGCAACACTGTACCCATAAAAAAATTTGTGTCCCTTTTTTCACACAAATAGAGCTTTTCTTTTGATGGTATTTAATCACTACTGGGTTTTTTATTTTTTGTGCTATAAATAAAAAAAGACTGAAAATATTGTGAAAAAACGCATTTTTCTTTGTTTCTGTCATAAAATTTAGCAAATGAGTAATTTCTCTTCACAAATTTTGGCCAAAATTTATACTGCTACTTATCTTTGGTAAAAATAACCCAAATAAGTGTATATTATTTGGTCTTTGTGAAAGTTATAGAGTCCACAAGTTATGGTGCTAATTAGGGTTGAGCGGACACCTAGATGTCCGTGTTCGACGGGTTCGGCCGAACTTTAAAAAAAAGTCCGGGTCCATGTCCCGGACTTTTACCGAACTTTTCCCGGACACCGAACCCCATTGAAGTCAATGGGGACCCGAACTTTAAGGCACTAAAATGGCTCTAAAACACCAAAGGAAAGGGCTAGAGTGCTGCAAATGGCAGCAAAACGTAATTAAGAGCATGGCAAGTGCTCTGCAAACAAATGTGGATAGGGAAATAACTTAAAACAACAAAAAAAAACAGAAAAATAAAACAATGTTCTTCTTCATCTCTGAAGGACGAGGCCCATATGGAGTAGGAGGGAGGTTGAGGTGGTGGTGGATGTGGCGGTGACATAGGCGTGCGCACAGGGTGTGCTGGGTGTGCCTGGGCACACCCTAATCACCTAGGGCACATAGCATTGCCAGTGAGGAGATGGGAAAGATCTCCCTGGGACCTGCTCTGCTCTATTTCTCCTTGCCTACAGGTACATGGCCCCGATACATTACTCTCCCTGCTGGCAAACACATGCATGTGTATTTCAACTTTGGGGTGCACACCTTAATGCAATAGGCTGCGCACACCTATGGGCGGTGTAGGTGGAAGCGGCGGTGGAGGAGGACCAGGGCCGGATTAACAGCATCATGGGCTTGGTGCTGAGGATTTTGAAGGGCCTTAAGGGCCGTGCCTTGCCATGCACCCAGAGGAGGAAGGGTGCAGCCATGCATGCCTAATTCAACATGGGATGCTGTCTCTGAAGCCCATAAACACATCCATGCATCGCCAACTGTCCCTCCTTGTCCGGCCTTCACGCTGTGTGGGGAGGTTCTGAGGGTGCTGCCTGGGGAAGCGAGCATAGAAGCCAGACTTCTGTGTTTACAAGTGACAGAAGAGCGGTAACAGTGAATATGGCCAACCCGGGGCCTATATAAAAGGTAGGGGCCTGGAGCTGCAGCTCCAATAGCCCCTACATTAATCTGGCCCTGAGGAGGAGGACAAGGTAGCCAACACTGCTTCTTTTCAAAAATTTTAAATGAGGGTACACCCCAAAAGAGTGAGAAAGAGCAAAAATGGAACAATGGGTGGGTAAGGTCGGTATCCATTGCTATTCTGCATAAGGTACGGAAAAGTCCCGTGGGATCCATGCCTGGTTCATTTTAATGAACGTGAGCTTGTCCACATTGTCTCTGGACAGGCGGCTGCGCTTGTCTGTTATAACGCCCCCAGCCGTGCTAAATACCCGTTCAGATAATACACTGGCTGCAGGGCACGCCAGCACCTCCAAGGCGTAAAGGGCAAGCTCAGGCCATGTGCCCAATTTGGAGACCCAGAAGTTGAAGGGGGCAGACCCGTCATTCACTACATGTAGGCGTGTGCACACATACTGCTCCACCATGTTGGTAAAATGCTGCCTCCTGCTAAGACGTTCCATCTGAGCTGCTGGTGCTGCTGTTTGTTGTGGCGTGCTGACAAAGCTTTTCCACATTTCGGCCATGCTAACCCTGCCTTCTGAGGTGCTGGCGGTGCCCTGGTTGCGTTGGCGACCTCCTCCTCCTCCTCCTCTGCCTTGTGCTTCCACTGTGGCCCCGCTGTCAGATGGGAATGCCAGCAGCATGGCGTCTACCAGCGTGCGCTTGTACTCGCGCATCTTGCGATCGCGCTCCAGTGAGTGAATTAAGGACGGTACGTTGTCCTTGTAACGGGGATCCAGCAGCGTGGCCACCCAGTAATCAGCACAAGTTAGAATGTGGGCAACTCGGCGGTCGTTGTGGAGACACTGCAGCATGTAATCGCTCATGTGTGCCAGGCTGCCCAGAGGCAACGAAAGGCTGTCCTCTGTGGGAGGTGTATCGTCCGTGTCCTCTGTATCCCCCCAGCCACGCACCAGTGATGGCCATGAGCTGGCCTGGGTGCCACCCTGCTGTGAACATGGTTCCATCTCCTCCTCCAGCTCCTCCTCCTCCTCATCCTCCTCATCCTCCAGAACTGTGCCCCTGCTGGACAATTGCGTCCCTGGCGTTTGCGTGTGCAGGAACCCACCCTCGGAGCCCCTTGCGAATGACTGCCCTGAAAGCCTTGGAAATGTTACCTCTTCATCCTCCTCCTCCTCCTCCTCATCCTGTGCCACATCCTCTTCCATCATCGCCCGAATTGTTTTTTCAAGGAGGCATAGAAGTGGGATAGTTAAGCTGAGAACGGCGTCATTGCCACTGGCCATGTTGGTGGAGTACTCAAAACAGCGCAACAAGGCACACAGGTCTCGCATGGAGGCCCAGTTAAATTAAATAGCGGAATAGAAAATATGATCCAAAAAAAGTGTATGTATATCACACGTACACAACCACACTGGGCCCCAATTACTATTGTTTGTACCCCTAAAAGGCTAGATGAGGAGTAGGGGGAGTATGGAACAGGCAGCACCCTCAAACCTCCAGAAGTATGAGATGAACCCCAACAACTTGGAAAGGTGGATCTCTCTCACACGTACCAACACAGACTATCCCCCAATTTAACTGATCCCCAAAGGTTTTTGATTAAATAGCGGAATAGAAAATATGATCCAAAAAAAGTGTATGTATATCACACGTACACAACCACACTAGGCCCCAATTACTATTGTTTGTACCCCTAAAAGGCTAGATGAGGAGTAGGGGGGGTATGGAACAGGCAGCACCCTCAAACCTTCAGAAGTATGAGATGAACCCCAACAACTTGGAAAGGTGGATCTCTCTCACACGTACCAACACAGACTATCCCCCAATTTAACT
Organism: Pelophylax lessonae; assembly: GCF_965119305.1. NCBI lineage: Eukaryota > Metazoa > Chordata > Amphibia > Anura > Ranidae > Pelophylax > Pelophylax lessonae. The sequence goes on from NC_138776.1 coordinate 167,634,881, forward strand.
GATCCCCAAAGGTTTTTGATTAAATAGCGGAATAGAAAATATGATCCAAAAAAAGTGTATGTATATCACACGTACACAACCACACTAGGCCCCAATTACTATTGTTTGTACCCCTAAAAGGCTAGGAGTAGGGGGAGTATGGAACAGGCAGCACCCTCAAACCTTCAGAAGTATGAGATGAACCCCAACAACTTGGAAAGGTGGATCTCTCTCACACGTACCAACACAGACTATCCCCCAATTTAACTGATCCCCAAAGGTTTTTGATTAAATAGCGGAATAGAAAATATGATCCAAAAAAAGTGTATGTATATCACACGTACACAACCACACTAGGCCCCAATTACTATTGTTTGTACCCCTAAAAGGCTAGATGAGGAGTAGGGGGGGTATGGAACAGGCAGCACCCTCAAACCTTCAGAAGTATGAGATGAACCCCAAAAACTTGGAAAGGTGGATCTCTCTCACACGTACCAACACAGACTATCCCCCAATTTAACTGATCCCCAAAGGTTTTTGATTAAATAGCGGAATAGAAAATATGATCCAAAAAAAGTGTATGTATATCACACGTACACAACCACACTAGGCCCCAATTACTATTGTTTGTACCCCTAAAAGGCTAGGAGTAGGGGGGGTATGGAACAGGCAGCACCCTCAAACCTTCAGAAGTATGAGATGAACCCCAACAACTTGGAAAGGTGGATCTCTCTCACACGTACCAACACAGACTATCCCCCAATTTAACTGATCCCCAAAGGTTTTTGATTAAATAGCGGAATAGAAAATATGATCCAAAAAAAGTGTATGTATATCACACGTACACAACCACACTAGGCCCCAATTACTATTGTTTGTACCCCTAAAAGGCTAGATGAGGAGTAGGGGGGGTATGGAACAGGCAGCACCCTCAAATCTTCAGAAGTATGAGATTGTGTTCACTGTACCCCACAAAGATTGAGTTCACTGCACCCCACAATGATTGTGTTCACTGCACCCCACAAAGATTGTGTTCACTGCACCTCACAAAGATTGTGTTCACTGTACCCCCCAAAGATTGTGTTCACTGCACCCCACAAAGATTCTGTTCACTGTACCCCACAAAGATTGTGTTCACTGCACCCTAAAAGGATTGTGTTCACTGCACCCTAAAAGGATGTTGTTCACTGCACCCCAAAAAGATTGTGTTCACTGTACCCCCCCAAAGATTGTGTTCACTGCACCCCACAAAGATTGTGTTCACTGCACCCCAAAAAGATTGTGTTCACTGTACCCCCCAAAGATTGTGTTCACTGCACCCCAAAAAGATTGTGTTCACTGTACCCCCCAAAGATTGTGTTCACTGCACCCCACAAAGATTCTGTTCACTGTACCCCACAAAGATTGTGTTCACTGCACCCCAAAAAGATTGTGTTCACTGTACCCCCCCAAAGATTGTGTTCACTGCACCCCACAAAGATTCTGTTCACTGCACCCCACAAAGGATTTTGTTCACTGCACCCCAAAAAGATTGTGTTCACTGCACCCCAAAAAGGATTTTGATCACTGCACCCCAAAAAGGATGTTGTTCACTGCACCCCAAAAATGATTTTGTTCACTCCACCCCAAAAAGATTGTGTTCACTGCACCCCACAAAGATTGTGTTCACTGTACCCCCCAAAGATTGTGTTCACTGCACCCCACAAAGATTGTGTTCACTGTACCCCACAAAGATTGTGTTCACTGCACCCCAAAAAGATTGTGTTCACTGCACCCCAAAAAGGATGTTGTTCACTGCACCCCAAAAAGGATGTTGTTCACTCCACCCCAAAAAGATTGTGTTCACTGCACCCCAAAAAGATTGTGTTCACTGCACCCCAAAAAGATTGTGTTCACTGCACCCCAAAAATGATTTTGTTCACTGCACCCCAAAAAGGATTTTGTTCACTGCACCCCAAAAAGGATGTTGTTCACTCCACCCCAAAAAGATTGTGTTCACTGCACCCCAAAAAGATTGTGTTCACTGCACCCCACAAAGGATTTTGTTCACTGCACCCCACAAAGATTGTGTTCACTGCACCCCAAAAAGGATGTTGTTCACTGCACCCCAAAAAGGATTTTGTTCACTGCACCCCAAAAAGATTGTGTTCACTGCACCCCACAAAGATTGTGTTCACTGCACCCCACAAAGATTGTGTTCACTGCACCCCACAAAGATTGTGTTCACTGCACACCAAAAAGGATTGTGTTCACTGCACCCCAAAAAGATTTTGTTCACTGCAGCCCAAAAAGATTGTGTTCACTGCAGCCCAAAAAGATTGTGTTCACTGCAGCCCAAAAAGATTGTGTTCACTGCAGCCCAAAAAGATTGTGTTCACTGCAGCCCAAAAAGATTGTGTTCACTGCAGCCCAAAAAGATTGTGTTCACTGCAGCCCAAAAAGATTGTGTTCACTGCAGCTCACACACAGAAAAATGGATGTGGATCACTGACACCTGCCTATCTCCAATCCCACACCACACAGCAATATCGATTGTAGTTTGTAGAACACAGTTTCCCTAAAATTCAGCAGACTCTGTCCCTAACAGGATTGAGAAGAGATCGTAGATCAGGATTGAGTGCAGATTCACCCCACCCCCCACACAGCAATATCGATTGTAGTTTGTAGAAGACACTGACCCTATAATTCAGCAGACTCTATCCCTAAAATGCCTACAACTCGCCCTGCCTAAACACTCCGACCTGTCCCTCAATTCTATCCGGACACAAATGGTTTTTTCCTGCCTATCTTTCCCTAATCAGCAGCCAGCACATTGATGTGTGCTCTGTCCCTTAGCTAAGCAGCAGAATGACGCTGCTGCGGCGGCTGCCTCGAACTTATAAAGACTTGGTCACATGCTTCAGACGGCCAATCACAGCTACTAAGACATTTGCAGGCATGGCTGGGATGGCTTAAGGCACACCAGTTAAACGATTGTTGATTGGCTGTTGAAAGCCCGCCATGAAAAGAGCGCCAAAGCATGCAAAACCCGGAAATAAAACGACCGAACACGGATTTTTACCCGAACATACAGTAAAGTGTCCGTGTCCGTGTTCGGGTAAAAAAAATCCAATTATTCGGTACGAACACGAATAATACAGTCCGTGTTCGCTCAACACTAGTGCTAATCATTGAAAATTGATCAAACTTGACCACACCTGATGTACTGAAGGCCTATCATTTCTTGAGACACTAAAAAGTCAGGAAAGTACAAATACCCCCCAAATGACCCCTTTTTGGAAAGTAGACATTCCAAGGTATTTAATAAGGGGCATGGTGAGTTTTTTGAAGTTGTCTTTTTTTCCCACAACTCTTTGCAAAATGAAGATTTTTTTTTTTTTTTACAAATTGACGTATTAACAGGTTATTTCTCTCACACAGCATATGTATACTTGCAACTACACCCCAAAACACATTCTACTATTCCTCCTGAGTATGGCGATACCACATGTGTGAGACTTTTTCACAGCCTGGCCACATACAGAGGCCTAACATCCAAGTAGTACCGTCCGGCATTCTAGGAGCACAAATTACACATATAATTTCCTGACAACCTATCGTACTTTTGAAGGCCCTGGAGCACCAGGACAATGGAAACCCCCATAAAATGACCCCATTTTGGAAAGCAAACAGCCCAACGTATAATTTTTGAGGCATAATGAGTCTTTTGAATATGTAATTTTTTCCACAAGTTTTTGGAAAATGTGGAAAGAAAATGAACACATTTTTTTTACACAAAACTGTCCATTTATGCAATATTTCTAACACATAGCATGTACATAGCTAAAATTGCACCCCAAAATACATTCCTCCTGAGTATGGCGATACCACATGTGTAACACTTTTTCACAGCCTGGCCACATACATAGGCCCAACATCCAAGTAGCACTTTTCACAAAGTTGTCCATTTATCCACTTTAAGACTGGGCCTATTTTTGACACTTGGTGTTTACAAGCTAAAATCATTTTTTTGCTAGAAAACTACTTAGAACCCCCAAACATTATATATTTTTTTTAGCAGAGACCCTAGAGAATAAAATGGAGATCGTTGATATATTTTTTATCATACCATATTTGCACAGCAGTCTTCCAAATGCGATTTTTTTGAAAAAAATTCACTTTTTTGAACTAAAAAAATAAAAAATCAGTAAATTTAGCCCAATTTTTTTCCATAATGTGAAAGATAATGTTACGCCGAGTAATTAGATACCCAACATGTCATGCTTCAAAATTGCGCATGCTCACAGAATGGCGCCAAACATTGGTACTTAAAAATCCCCATGGGCAATGTTTTAAAAATTTCTGCAGGTTACTATCTTAGAGTTACAGAGGAGGTCTAGGGCTCAAAATTATTGCTCTCGCTCTAACGATCGTGGCGATACCTCACATGTATGGTTTACTAACTACGGGAAAGATGTGACCGTTTAAAAAAAAAATGTTTTGATCATTTTTATTCCTATTACAAGGAATGTAAACATCCCTTGTAATAGAAATAGGCATGACAGGTCCTCTTTATTGTGAGATCTGGGGTCAAAAAGACCTCACACCTCACAACTAAAATAGAAAAAAAAAGCGGCCCTTTAAACCGGTTGCCAGGCAACGTCTTGACGTAGCTCCGGTCCTCCAAGACCATAGAGTCGAGTGAGGGCCATCTTGCCCTCACTCGACTTCCTGTCTCTGAGGATCCGGGACCGAATAGTTTTCCCCGCTGCCGGCGGGTCCGGTAAGCTGGGAAAACGTCTGTGACGCGGCAGGAGGGGGCACCTCTTCCCCTGCACCGTAAGGGTAATTCCGCGGCGAATCCGCCACTGGGACCACCCTTATCTGAAAGCCGACCGCCCACCGTTTCAAAAAATACCGGGGTTATGGCAGCTATCTGCTGCCATAACCCCAGTATTTAGCTTTTAATGGCCGACGCATATAGTCGTTAGGTGGTCAGTAAGTGATTGCATGTATATGGCAAACAGGCGACGATGACTGATGGGCTGACAGGCGACGAAGACTGATGGGCTGACAGGCGACGATGACTGATGGGCTGACAGGCGACGATGACTGATGGGGTGACAGGCGACGATGACTGATGGGGTGACAGGCGACGATGACTGATGGGGTGACAGGCGACGATGACTGATGGGGTGACAGGCGACGATGACTGATGGGGTGACAGGCGACGATGACTGATGGGGTGACAGGCGACGATGACTGATGGGGTGACAGGCGACGATGACTGATGGGGTGACAGGCGACGATGACTGATGGGGTGACAGGCGACGATGACTGATGGGGTGACAGGCGACGATGACTGATGGGGTGACAGGCGACGATGACTGATGGGGTGACAGGCGACGATGACTGATGGGGTGACAGGCGACGATGACTGATGGGGTGACAGGCGACGATGACTGATGGGGTGACAGGCGACGATGACTGATGGGGTGACAGGCGACGATGACTGATGGGGTGACAGGCGACGATGACTGATGGGGTGACAGGCGACGATGACTGATGGGGTGACAGGCGACGATGACTGATGGGGTGACAGGCGACGATGACTGATGGGGTGACAGGCGACGATGACTGATGGGGTGACAGGCGACGATGACTGATGGGGTGACAGGCGACGATGACTGATGAGGTGACAAGTGACGATGATTGATGGGGTGACAGATGACAATCACTGACGGGGTGACAAGTGACGATCACTGATGGGATGACAAGTGACGATGATTGATATGGTGACAGGTGACGGTGACCGATGGGGTGACAGGTGACGGTGATTGATGGGGTGACAGGTGACGGGCGATGGTCACTGATGGGTGACAGGTGACGGGCGATGGTGCACGGCGGTACTGATGGCAGTCTCTGGTGACTGGTGAACTTTAGGCTACGTTCACATGTGAGCGTAGCGATCATGGGCAGAATCACTGCGATTCCACCCGCGATCCAGAAATCATTGCAAATGGCGGGACGCCTGTGCGTTGCCCGTGATTTGCAATATCACCCCAAACGCTGTGCGATGTTGCAGCGATTTCCGCCTGCCGAATTGAGGTAACATCACGCAAACAACGCATGATGCCCCAAAGAAGCTCTTGTACCTTTTTTGGGCGGCATGCATTGTTTGCGCGATGTTACTGCAATTCGGCAGGTGGAAATCGCGGCATCGCACAGTGTTTGGGGTGCTATTGCAAATCACGGGCAACGCACAGGCGTCCCGCAATTTGCAATGATTTACAGATCGCGGCAGAATCGCGGTGATTCTGCCCGCGATCGCTGCGCTCACATGTGAACGTAGCCTTATGGGTGTCTGGGCACTGAGGAGGTGACTGTTGGGTGACAGGTGCAATTGGGGGGGGCTGAGGACTGTGTGGGGACATTTGTGTGATTTTACTTTTGCAGGTACACAGAGCAGTAACTCACTATTTCTAGCTCTGCTCTCCTCACACTGGAAGCTGTGTGAGGGGAGAAGAGCTAGTAACAGTGAGTTACTGCTCCTTGTTTACATTTTGTGATCGGCTGTGAATGGAGTCACAGCCGATCACATGGTAAACAGTCACTGTCAGTGACTGTTTACTACTGCCGGTGACAGCTATGTTCCTACGGAACACAGCGCCACCGACATGACCGCGCTGCACGCTCCCGATCGTGCATGCGCGGTCATCTACCGGGCTCCTCTATTGTGATCGGCTGTGTCATTGGAACACAGCCGATCACGTGGGAAACAGCCATGCCCATTTGCTGTTTCCCCCCTGCCGGTGATGGGGGGTGTCCCGGGGACACCCCGACACCGCCAGTGCAGGGCGGCGCGCACACGATCGCGCACCTGCCCTGTTTTCTGGGATCACGTCACATGACGTCTTCCAAGAATAATGGTCGCACCGCTCCGCCGTCAATTGGTGCCGCAAGTGGTTAAACAGTTCGCAGTATGAACGCATATGTAAGAAAAATGAATGTATTCCAATGAGCTTAGTTATAACATGGCAGTGCTATCATGAGCATTTAAAAAAGTACAGAATACTGCACTTTCTGCAAAAAATGCATTGCAAATGTACGTAAATGCATACAAAAAAATCTAACAAATTAAAAAAAATTATTCCAAAAAAAAACACACTAGAAATGCGCCACACACACACAACAAATGCATGTAAACGCACAACCCATATGCTTGTAGAAACGCACAGTTGAAGCAGATATTGTGGTGTAAATGACCCCTATGGTACATTCACACAAGTATTAGTGTATTAAGAAATTCTACAAGCGCCATTGCCTGCAAAGCACAACATTCAAATGGGTGAATAACAATTTTGACAATAAATGAAACATGCACTGGAGCTCAGCAGCAGCCAGAGAGCCAGGCAACTAGCAGTTTCCGCAGGAGAGATCCACAGTGGCAGGCCACCGTCTCTCCTTTCCTGAAAATGCATGTTTAGTTTTTTATTTCGAACACCAGTCTTAATCAACATAAAAAGTTCTAGAAAAACTGAGCAGGTTGAAAAACGGTTTATAGTATGGGTGACTGTTCAGTATGCATCTAAGTTTATGCACATAGCAAAGTGCGATAACCATAGCAGCCAATCAGCAACTGACCCATGCTGTTTTCCAGCAGTCATGTGATTGTTTGCTAGAAGGGCATTACACATTGTACTGTATATTAAATAAAGGCCCAATTGTCACTGAGCTATTATTGGGACAATCCCTCACTAAAAATAATTCCATTGAACACCAATGGCAAGGGGGTGCATGCCTCCCACTCAACACCAATGGCAAGGGGACGCATGCCTCCCACTCAACACCAATGGCAAGGGGACGCATTCCTCCCACTGAACACCAATGGCAAGGGGACGCATGCTTCCCACTGAACACCAATGGCAAGGGGACGCATGCCTCCCACTGAACACCAATGGCAAGGGGTCAGATGCCTCCCAATGAACACCAATGGCAAGGGGTCACATGCCTCCCAATGAACACCAATGGCAAGGGGACGCATGCCTCCCAATAAACACCAATGGCAAGGAGAGGCAAGCTTCCCATTTATCACCAATGGCAAAGGGACGCATGCCTCCCATTGAATACCAATGGCCAGGGGATGCAAGCTTCCCAATGGACACCAATGGCAAGGGGACGCATGCCTCCCACTGAACACCAATGGCAAGGGGACGCATGCCTCCCACTGAACACCAATGGCAAGGGGATGCATGCCTCCCACTGAACACCAATGGCAAGGGGATGCATGCCTCCCACTGAACACCAATGGCAAGGGGATGCATGCCTCCCACTGAACACCAATGGCAAGGGGATGCATGCCTCCCACTGAACACCAATGGCAAGGGGATGCATGCCTCCCACTGAACACCAATGGCAAGGGGACGCATGCCTCCCACTGAACACCAATGGCAAGGGGACGCATGCCTCCCACTGAACACCAATGGCAAGGGGACGCATGCCTCCCACTGAACACCAATGGCAAGGGGACGCATGCCTCCCACTGAACACCAATGGCAAGGGGACGCATGCCTCCCACTGAACACCAATGGCAAGGGGACGCATGCCTCCCACTGAATACCAATGGCAAGGGGATGCATGCCTCCCACTAAACACCAATGGCAAGGGGGCGCATGCCTCCCACTGAACACCAATGGCAAGGGGGCGCATGCCTCCCACTGAACACCAATGGCAAGGGGACACATGCCTCCCACTGAACACCAATGGCAAGGGGACGCATGCCTCCCACTTAACACCAATGGCAAGGGAACGCCTGCCTCCCACTGAACACCAATGTTAAGGGGACGCATGCCTCCCACTAAACACCAATGGCAAGGGAACGCATACCTCCCACTAAACACCAATGACAAGGGGACGCATGCCTCTGACTAAACACCAGTGGCAAGGGGACGCATGCCTCCCACTAAAAACCAGTGGCAAGGGGATGCATGCCTCCCAATGAATAAAGGGATGCATGCCTCCCATTGAACACCAATGGCAAGGGGATGCATGCCTCCCAATGAAGACCAATGGCAAGGGGATGCATGCCTCCCAATGAAGACCAATGGCAAGGGGACGCATGCCTCCCAATGAAGACCAATGGCAAGGGGACGCATGCCTCCCACTTAACACCAATGGCAAGGGAACGCATGCCTCCCACTGAACACCAATGGTAAGGGGACGCATGCCTCCCACTAAACACCAATGGCAAGGGGACGCATACCTCCCACTAAACACCTATGACAAGGGGATGCATGCCTCCCACTAAACACCAGTGGCAAGGGGACGCATGCCTCCCACTAAACACCAGTGGCAAGGGGACGCATGCCTCCCAATGAATAAAGGGATGCATGCCTCCCATTGAACACCAATGGCAAGGGGATGCATGCCTCCCAATGAAGACCCATGGCAAGGGGATGCATGCCTCCCAATGAAGACCAATGGCAAGGGGACGCATGCCTCCCAACACCTATGGCAAGGGGACAGATGCCTCCCATTGAACACCAATGGCAAGGGGACACATGCCTCCCACTAAACACCAATGGCAAGGAGACTCATGCCTCCCACTGAACACCAATGGCAAGGGGATGCATGCATGGCAAGGGGATGCATGCCTCCCAATAAACACCAATGGCAAGGGGACGCATGCCGTCCACTGAACACTAATGGCAAGGGGACGCATGCCTCCCACTGAACACCAATGGCAAGGGGACGCATGCCTCCCACTGAACACCAATGGCAAGGGGACGCATGCCTCCCAACAAACACCAATGGCAAGGGGGCACATGCCTCCCAATAAACACCAATGGCAAGGGGAAGCATGCCTCCCACTGAAGACCAATGGCAAAGGGATGCATGCATGGCAAGGAGATGCATGCCTCCCATTGAACACCAATGGCAAGGGGATGCATGCCTCCCATTGAACACCAATGGCAAGGGAACGCATGCCTCCCACTGAACACCATTGGCAAGGGGACGCATGCCTCCCAATAAACACCAATGGCAAGGGGACGCATACCTCCCACTAAACACCAATGGCAAGGGGACGCATGCCTCCCACTAAACACCAAGGCAAGGGGATGCATGCCTCCCAATAAACAAAGGGATGCATGCCTCCCATTGAACACAAATGGCAAGGGGATGCATGCCTCCCAGTGAAGACCAATGGCAAGGGGATGCATGCCTCCCAATAATACCAATGGCAAGGGGACGCATGCCTCCCAATAAACACCAATGGCAAGGGGACGCATGCCTCCCAATAAACACCAATGGCAAGGGGACACATGCCTCCCAATAAACACCAATGGCAAGGGGACGCATGCCTCCCAACACCAATGGCAAGGGGACGCATGCCTCCCAATAAACACCAATGGCAAGGGGAAGCATGCCTCCCACTGAAGACCAATGGCAAAGGGATGCATGCATGGCAAGGGGATGCATGCCTCCCATTGAACACCAATGGCAAGGGGATGCATGCCTCCCATTGAACACCAATGGCAAGGGGATGCATGCCTCCCAATAAACAACGATGGCAAGGGGACGCATGCCTCCCATTGAACACCAATGGCAAGGGGACGCATGCCTCCCACTGGACACCAATGGCAAGGGGACGCATGCCTCCCACTGAACACCATTGGCAAGGGGACGCATGCCTCCCAATAAACACCAATGGCAAGGGGACGCATGCCTCCCAATAAACTCCAATGGCAAGGGGACGCATGCCTCCCAATAAACACCAATGGCAAAGGGACGCATGCCTCCCACTGAAGACCAATGGCAAGGGGATGCATGCATGGCAAGGGGATGCATGCCTCCCATTGAACACCAATGACAAGGGGATGCATGCCTCCCGTTGAACACCAATGGCAAGGGGATGCATGCCTCCCATTGAACACCAATGGCAAGGGGATGCATGCCTTCCATTGAACACCAATGGAAAGGGGACGCATGCCTCCCAATAAACTCCAATGGCAAGGGGACGCATGCCTCCCGATAAACACCAATGGCAAGGGGACGCATGCCTCCAAACACCAATGGCAAGGGGACGCATGCCTCCCAATAAACACCAATGGCAAGGGGACACATGCCTTCCACTGAAGACCAATGGCAAGGGGATGCATGCATGGCAAGGGGATGCATGCCTCGCATTGAACACCAATGGCAAGGGGGTGCATGCCTTCCATTGAACAACAATGGCAAGGGGGTGCATGCCTCCCACTAAACACCAATGGCAAGGGGATGCATGCCTCCCACTGAACACCAATGGCAAGGGGACGCATGCCTCCCATTGAACACCAATGGCAAGGGGACGCATGCCTCCCATTAAACACCAATGGCAAGGGGACGCATGCCTCCCAATGAACACCAATGGCAAGGGGGAGGCAAGCCTCCTATTTATCTCTAATGGCAAGGGGATGCATGCCTCCCATTTATTACCAATGGCAAAGGGATGCATACCTCCCAATGAACACCAATTGCAAGGGGGAGGCAAGCTTCCCATTTATCACCAATGGCAAAGGGATGCATGCCTTCCATTGAATACCAATGGCATGCATGCCTCCCACTGAACACCAATGGCAAGGGGAAGCATGTCTCCCATTTATCACCAGTTGATGCATTTTAGCATGGGTTCCCTTGGAGTGAAAAAGTGTGGTGCAAGAGCTTGCCTGCTTGAATTCAAACCATTAAGGCAGGCCCTAGCATATTATCACAGTTAATAGTAATTCTTAGGAGATTACACATGAAGATTGCAACAGATTGTACAGGATTTGTTACTTTTAAACAAAGTGCAGAAAAAAAATAAAGTTTAAACTGTAGTTTTTAAATTAACATTGCAAACATAATCAAACAATACTTACCAAACAAACATGGCAGCAGTAAGCCATGTGCTCACATCTGTAGGCCAAAGGGCAGACTGCTTCACCAGTGGGCGTATTTATAGGTAAATCAGCCTTTTTTTCACCCAACTTTATTTGTGACAGTATCAAACTGACAAAGCTCACAAACTCTAAAAACGTTGAAAATAACTCTCTTTTTCTCTTGCAGGAAGGGTTCACATGTGTCTCTGCTCCTGGACAACTGCAGAAAAATGGAAATAAAATTCAAATCAAGTAAAAATTAAAATAAAGTAAAAAAAACAAAAAAACAAGGAAGTTAAAGGTCAGCTGACACAGCCACACCACCTCTAATTTAACTCCTTATTGCCCAGATTCAGTGTTACCTTTGCATTGCACAGGATCAATTTGGCTACGGTCGTTGTTTGATGGTTTCAGGAAGCAAAAAAAAAAAAAATTGTCATTTTTATTTGTTCAAATTCAGCAACCAAATCAGACAAATAGGTTTATTTAATAATGCAGAGTACATTCAGGGCCCATTCATATATGTGTGTTGTGAAACACACTTCGGGTTTTTAGTGCATTTTTAATGCGTTGCGTAAAATGAATTAATTGCGTTTTCCTCTAAGATCTCCTGTATTGTATTAAAATTAACTGCGTTTTTCATGCGTTTTCATTGCATGTTTAAACATGGTCTCCTGTATTGCGTTACAATTTCTTGCGTTTTTCATGCATTTTCCTCCATGGTCTCCTGTGTTGAATTACAATTATTGCTTTTTGTATGCGTTTTCCTTCATGACCTCCTGTGTTGCGTTAAAATTGTGTTTTTCATGCGTTTTCCTCCGTGGTTGCCTGGGAAAAATGAACACGTGGCTCAAAAAACGCACTTAAAAAAGCGTGTTGCTTTTCCGTGCATTGACATGAACTATAATGGAAGGTGTATTTTTGGTGCGTTTTTTACAAAACGCACTGAAGATGCAGCATGCAGAACTTTTCAAAAGGACAGCCCACAGATGTGAACAGAAACATATTTAAAGGGGACACACACCTATGACACACTGGGAAGCTGCAAAGCGTACAGATGTGAACAGGCCTCGGTATGGGTTACGGGCTGCCAAGCATCCCAGATCATGCGGGGCAGCCTAGGGATTGTGGACACTGTTCCAAAAGGTCCAGCTTCAATAAAGAGGCAGCATAGATTATACGATTAGGAAAGCAACCACTGACACCAATAATATAGAGCTTATTTACTTCAGACACCAACCATAGGGGTTATTTTATCACATGTACACCAATAATTGGGCTTATTTTTACTGAAAGCAAAAACCAAGAGAAGGGCGCACCGACCTAGTGCAATACCATAAAATGTTTATTGACAAATTGTTAAAACCACATCATGCATTCTACTCACAAGAGTGCGCTATGTACAAGCGAAAAAGAGAATTCCTTCAGCTGTCCAGAGACCACAGGACCGTGATGCTTAGTTATGACAGGCAAGCTTGAAGGTGTCCATAAGGCTAACGCGTTTCGAGGGAGAACCCTCTTCCTCCTTTACTATCAATGGCACCAATGTAGACGATTATTTTATTACACTGACACCAATGATGGGGATTACTTTATTCCCACCAACATCATTGATGGAGCTTATTCTGTCCCCAACCGCACTACTGATGGAGCTTATTCTCTCCCCACCCGTACCAAAGATGGGGCTTATCCTATACCCACCGACACCAATGATGGGGCTTATCCTACCCCCACCCACACCAATGATGGGGCTTATCCTATCCTCACCTACACCAAAGATGGGGCTTATCCTATCCTCACCCACACCAAAGATGGGGCTTATCCTACCCCCACCCACACCAATGATGGGGCTTATCCTATCCTCACCCACACCAAAGATGGGGCTTATCCTACCCCCACCAACACCAATGATGGGGCTTATCCTATACCCCCCCGCACCAAAGATGGGGCTTATCCTATCCTCACCCACACCAAAGATGGGGCTTATCCTACCCCCACCCACACAAATGATGGGGCTTATCCTATCCCCACCCACACCAATGATGGGGCTTATTTTATTCCCACCAACATCATTGATGGAGCTTATTCTGTCCCCAACCACACTACTGATGGAGCTTATTCTGTACCCAACAACACCAAAGATGGGGCTTATCCTATCCCCACCTATATCAAAGATGGGGCTTATTCTATCCCCATCCACACCAATGATGGGGCTTATTTTATCCTCACCCACACCGATGGGGCTTATTCTATCCTCACCCACACCGATGGGGCTTATTCTATCCTCACCCACACCAATGATGGGCTTATTCTATCCTCACCCACACCAATGATGGGGCTTATTCTATCCCCACCCACACCGATGATGGGGCTTATTCTATCCCCACCCACACCGATGGGGCTTATTCTATCCTCACCCACACCAATGATGGGGCTTATCCTATCCTCACCCACACCAATGATGGGGCTTATTCTATCCCCGCTCACACCAATAATTGGGCTTATTCTATTCCCACTCACACCGTTGATGAGGCTTGTTCTATCTCCACCCACACCAATGATGGGGCTTATTTTTCCCCTAATGACACCAATGATGGGGCTTATTCTGTCCCCACTTGCACCAATGATGGGGCTTATTTTGTCCCCGCTCGCACCAACGATGGGGCCTATTCTGTCCCTGCTCGTACCAACTATGGGGCTTATTCTGTCCCCACTTGCACCAATGATGGGGCTTATTCTGTCCCCACCCCCACCAGTGATGGGGCTTATTTTCTTCTCACTGGCACCAATAATGGGGCTTTTTGTATCCCCACTGACACCAATGATATGGGGCTTATTTTATCCCTACTGCCAATATTGATATGGGGCTTATTTTATCCTCACTCACAACAATGATATGGGGCCTTTCCACTCTTAGGAACACCAATGGACATGGGGTAATTTTTCTCCCAGTAACACCACCAATATGGGGCTTATTTTGCTCTCACTGACACCAACCAGAAAATGTATTATTCACTTACTAACACTAAAAGTGGAGCTTATTTTATCCCCATTGATACCAAAGTTGGGGCTGAGCTGGGCTCGGACGTGATCAAGTTCCCACTTGCCCGATGCCGACAATGCACTCCGCTAATCACAGGCAGTGAGACATTTCCCGATCCGCAGCTGCGCAGATGGGGAAATGTCTTAGTGCCTGTGATTAGCGGAGGGATTGGGCACATGGGAACTGAAACAAACCTGAGCCCATCTCTAAACACCATTAATTAGTCCTAATGACTCCAATCATAAGGATTAGTTTATCCCAAAGATATCCTTGATTAGTTATTTTTATTCTGACTCCACCAATGTGGGGCTTATTTGACTTCCAGGGAACAGTGACAACATGGGACCCATTTTGCTTTTATTGACATAAACAATATGTGTGTCAGCTCACTGACACCGTCGATATGGGTCTTACATTTCTTCTCACTGATATCAATGATATGTGGCTTGTTTTGCTCATGCTGATGCCAGCAACAAGGTTTTCTCCTCCTACTGACATTATCAGGCTTTTTTGTTTTATATCCCCACTGACACAAGTGATGGGGCCTTTCCACTCCTAGGAACATCAAAATACATTGGGTCATTTTCCTCCCACTAAACCCAAAATATAAGTCTTATGCTGCTTCCAATGACACCGGAAAGTTTCATTATCCTCTTATTGACAGTGGGGCTAATTTTATGAAAGTAATTATTTTTTATTTTCTAATGATTTGCTTCACATATGTTTGTTTTGCTAAAATGTGCATTTTATTCCATTCATATACCGCAATGCACGGAAGCAAACAATTTGTACCCTAACGTTCCTTCCAAATGCATTCCACTGTACATACATTGCGGCACACCACAATGCACAAATGACATGTTGGCAGCTGCCTTTTACCATCACACACATTAACACACACACCTAACGCACAGTTGTCAAGGAGCCCTGAAGGTAATTTAGTGACAAGCAGCAGTTAGCAAAACTTTCCTCTGTACAATCAATGTAGAAGTTTCATAGATATTTATTGGGCTCTGGGCGCTGCTTTGTGGCCATACGTTGGAGGGACAGGTAGAAAACCAAGCTTTGAACTTATACTAAAACACATTGCTGGAATGGTACAGCTTGATTGAATATAAAAAGCTTGGTTTAGCTCAATGGGGACCAGGCTAGGTGGAGAGTAAGCAGACTTTGACTTTATTGCAGGAGGAAGCCATTGCACATGGAAATACAATTGGTGAGTTTAGGGTGTGATCCATTACAGTCTAACATTGACTTAAGCCCCGTACACACGTACCGATCGTCGGCCGAACGATCGGCCGTCTTTTGTCCCCGGGCTGTCGTGTCCGCTGAAAAGTGCAAAAGACTGCACACGAATTTTGTCCGCCGACTGCAGAAGTGATGTCATGTGATGGTTAACTTTCCCTGTGTTTTTTCTTTTCTGAGCATGCCCAGTCTTGCAAATCTGCTGTCTGTCGGCCGAAATCTGTACTGACTGGCGAACAATCGGCCGTTCTGGTGTCGGCATACAAAAATTTTAATGCTTGCACGACAGATTCTGTTCGGCCGAAAGTGTGCTGTTGGCTGTTGGAAGCATCATACTAACAAGCCGAAAATCGGCCGATCGGTCGTCGGCCGAATCTTTTCGGCCGACAATCTGCACGTGTGTACGGGCCTTTACCCTCTTGATGTCAGGTGGCTATTGTACCTTACACAAACAGAATGTCACCCTCCAACTCAACCTGCATGTGGGGATCCACCCTCCAATACAATCCTGAGCCAGTGAGTGAGTACCTGATTCATTACAAATGTAGATTTTGCTAAGGTTAACCCTATAACCCATTACAACGTTCTGCCATATTTTTTTTAAGGCCCCTTTCACACACTCCGTCCGTAGGACGGAGTCTGTTTTTCTCAGCGGGTGATCGATCCGCCGATCATCCACATCAGTGCCTGCCCTCACAAATGCGCTTCTGGAAGAATGATCAAAAATTCCCATAGACCCACTACTAAACCTTGTGGACAGCTTCCCCAGACGATTTGAAGCTGTTATAGCTGCAAAGTTCATGTGTGAAGGCAGGCGTCCCAAAACTTTTGGTAATATATTGTATATATGTACATGAGCCTCTCAATAGGCTTATGCATATAGGAGTGTAATTTAGACATGTGCGGTTCATTTCTTTCCCAAATCGAAATTCAGACACATTTTTGTTATTTGGAAATTCAGGTGTATCTAAATTTACGAATTACAATAGTAACAAATTTAAACGAATCCCAAATAACAAAATTAAATTTTGACAAAATTCAAATCAAATTCTAAAACAAGAATATATTAAAATAGAATAGAAAATAAAGGAATCAAATAATAGAATAGGATAGAAAAGAATAGAGTAAAACAGAGTAGAATATAAAATAAAAGAATAGAATCAAGTATAATAGAAAATAAAGGAATAGAATATAAAAATATATAATATAATAGCATATAAAAGAATAGAAAATATTATAATAGAATGGAAAATAATAGAATAACAAAAAATAGGTTAGAATAGAAAAGAATACAATACAATAGAATATAACTATCTTCAGAAATTCGAATTTTGAATAGTATAAATTCAAAATAGAATAGAAAGTAAAAGAATAGAATTGAAAAGCAAAAACAATAAAATTGAATTCAATAGAATAGAATTAAATATAATATAACCGTCTTCCGAAATTCAAATTTCGATTAGAATCAATTAGAACAGAATAGAAAATAAGAGAATAGAAAAAAACAATAGACTAGAATAGAACATAATAGAAAGAATATAACTGTCTTCTGCAATTCAAATTTCAAAAATAATAAATTCAAATTCGAATGTCGATTCAATTCGGAATATTGAATTGAATTTGAACTGAATCTGAAAATGAATAAACAAAACGAATTCCGAAAACAAATTAACCACTTTACCACCGGAGGATTTTGCTGTCTTACGTCTAGGCCACTTTTTGCGATTCGGCACTGTGCGACTTTAACTGACAATTGCGCGGTCGTGCAACGCCGTATCCAAACAAAATTTACGTCCTTTTTTTTCCCACAAACAGAGCTTTGTTTTGGTGGTATTTGATCACCAGTGCGATTTTTACTTTTTGCGCTATAAACAAAAAAAAGAGCGTTTATTTTGAAAAAATAACAATATTTTTAACATTTTTTTATATGAAATTCCTCCCAAAAAAATATGTAAAAATCATTTTTTTTTTAAATTTTTGGCCAATTTGTTTTCTGCTACCTATGTTTGTTAAAAAAAATCACAATAAGCGTATTTTGATTGGTTTGTGCAAAAGTTATTGCGTTTACTAACTAAGGGAATGATTTCTGTCATTTTTGGTGTTTTTTTTTTAACGCGTAATGGCGGCGATCATTATGGCAGACAGATCGGACCCTTGACTGACATTTTTGACACTTTTGGGGGTACCAGTGACATTACTGCAGTAATCAGTGCTATATATATGCACTGTTACTGTAAAAATGACACTGGCAGGGAAGGGGTTAATTTTATTGGAGAGGGAGGGGTTAATGTATGCCTGGTGCTTACTGACGTGTGGGGGGGAGGTGACTGAGTGAGTCAGGGACAGATCGGATGTTCAACTATGCTGAACACTCCGATCTGTCACTCCCTGTCACTTAGGAGATCCAAACTAGATTCCCCGCGAACGCCGCCACTCCTCCCCTGGCCCGACTCCCGCTGTGAATGAAAACAGCGGGAGCGCGCCTCCGGCGGCGCGCGAGCGCCGACTACAGGAGGAGGAGTTCAGCGACGTAGGTCTACGTCGCTGGACCATAACGAACCACTGTGCCGCAGTGAGCGGTCGTTAAGTGGTTAAACTAATCTAACTAAACAAAATTATTACGCATTTTTTTGTTCTGCACATGTCTTTTCCTATGCGTCTTTTTTGTTTTAACCCTCACCTCTCCTTTCTGGTTATCTAAAGGCTCAGTTCACACTGAAGTGGCTTTGATCCTTCCTTCGATCGATCCTTCCTTCCTTCGATCTATTAAGCCTACCTTTGAAGTAAAGCATGATCAATGGATAGGTCAATTGACTAAAGGAAGGAACGGTCAATTGAAAGATCGATCACTCCATTGAAGGAAGGACCAATTGATTGAAGGAAGGATCCAAAATCGCAGCTGTATCAAAATCGATGGATGAAGGATGACCAGGGAGGAGAGGTAAGTGTGTAAAAACAAACAAAAAAAAGCTTTTCTTATCATGTTTCTGCGACTTTTGTGAGATAAAATAAAAGTATATGGGGCTTAAATAGCATTGACCCTTTTACAAAAATGGCAGTGTGCTGAGTTGATTAGAAGGTCACCACTGAATATAATTTAATTTCCTTTGTCATTAGATTCTGTGAACCTAGGCTTTATTGCGTTTTTGATGTGGCTTCCATCCATTTCAATAGGGGGATGCGCTTTTGGTGTGTTTTTTTTTTACCAGCTCAAACGAATCAAAATGCGTCTGGCAGGAATCTTTTTAACTGCAACTGAAATGCAACAGACAAGTGTGAAGAGCTACATAGGGTTTAAAGAGATGTCATTTTCTTCCGCTTTTTATGCTGACCAGGCTTTTTCTGGGACTTTTTGTTTACAATTTTGAATCAGTATTTGTTGCTAGAAAATTACTTAGAAACCCCCAAGCATTATACATTTTTTTTCAAACAGAGACCCTAGGGAATAAAATGGCGATCGTTGCAATTTTTTATGTCACAGGGTATTTGCGTAGTGTTTTTTCAAATGCAATTTTTAGGAAAAAAATACATTTTATGAAATTTCAGAAGTCGTCCCTGGTTCCTTCCATGAGACTGGATTATCTGGGTCGGGGGGGGGGGGGGTCTAGGGTTATACTGCCCTCTACAGGAGTAGGACACTAGGCAGAAAAAAAGTTCTGGCTACGCCTATGGGGAGTCCCAGGAGGTATACTCCCTCTCTCTGCTATAGGATTTCAGTTTTGTAACAATGCAGTGTCAGAGAAAGTAATACCAACCCAACTCAAAATAGAGGGGCGGGTACTGCGTCCGTCAATGAATTTCAGAGAAAAGGATTTTATGGTAAGACAAAAATCCAATTTTCTCTATCGTTCATTGACAGACGCAGTCTCTGTTCTTCTTAACAGTAGGGACATCCCAAAGCAGTACCATGAAAATATGGGGGTGGGAACAACACAAAACAATTCTCCAAAGCTGAACCATAGCCAACCAGGCAACATAGAGCTCATCAGAACAACAAGATGAATCCCACCTGAAAAACATTAAACACCCTCAAGGGAGACAAAAACACCTTTAAACGGCAGCCTGCAAAACTTTGCGGCCAAATTAGGCTTCTGTAGATGACAGCACATCCACCTTATAAAACTTTGTGAATGTATGAACAGATGACCAGGTAGTCGCCTTGCAAACCTGAACCACAGATGCCTGATGGCGAAACGTCCAGAAAGCACTAAGCACCCAAGTAGAATGCACCTCAACAGGGAAAGGTGGAACCTGACCGTTAATTAAATAAGCCTTCATAACCATCTGTCTGATCCATCTGGAAATAGTCGCAGCAGACGCAGTCAGTCCTTTCTTTGGTACATCCGTGAGAACAAAGAGCGAATCTGACTTTCGAAAAGACTCAGTAGTACATCCTGATTGCCTGAACCACATCCAAAGTATGCAGTGCAAATTCCTTAGGATGTTTAGGCTTTGGACACAAGGAGGGTAACACAATGTCCTCATTTATATGGAAACTGGAAACCATCTCCGAAAAAAGGGAGGACGGATCCGGACGAAGCACGACTTTATCCCTGTGAACCACCAGATAGGGAGAACGACAGGACAATGCCGTCAGTTCCGACAAACTGTGCGCAGAAGTAATAGCCACCAAGAAGGCCACCTTCTGAGATAAGGTAAGCAGGGGAATCTCCCGAATATTTTCATAGGGAGGTTTCTGGAGAACCGACAGCACCAAATTAAGATCCCAAGGTGGCAATGGAGGTTGCATTGGAGGAGCCAAGTGTTGCGACACTTGGATAAAGCTACACATCAGACAATGAAAGGCTTTTGGAATAGAATTGCCAAGGCCGAAACTTGACCCTTGATAGTACTCAAAGCTAATTTTTGATCAACTCCCCGTTGAAGAAAAGCCAAGATCCGAGCCACCGAGTAAGAGTGAGGGGGAACCCCAAGAGACTCACATCACGTAAGACGATAGATCTTTCTAGAAGTTGCTTTTCTCGCTTTAAGCAGAGTGGGAATTGCTGCAACAGACAATCCCCTAATCCTTCAGCACCTGGCTTTCAACAGTCAAGCCATCAAAGCCAGCGACTGTAAAGCAGAATGAAGATTGGTCCTTGAGACAGCAGATTCTCCCTGAGAGGAAGTCTCCAAGGAACATCTGCGACTAGCTTGACCAAGTCGGTGTACTAAGCTCGACGAGGCCAGTCCGGAGCCACAAGTATGACTGGAATCCCTTCCGCCTCAATCTTGCAAAGAAGTTTTGGCAGCAACTTGGGCGGAGGAAAGGCATACATCAGCTGATGCTGACTGTGGTGTCTGCCAGAGGGTCCGACAGCACTTTTCTGTTGATCCCAGATGCCAACAGATCTACGTCTGGAGTGCCTCAAAGAAGGCACAGCTGCTGGAACACCTCTGGATGGAGAGTCCATTCCCCTGGAGCCAAGGTCTGCCGACTGAGGTAATCCACCTGCCTATTTCCACTCCTGGAATGTGAACGGCGGAGAGAGCCGGAACAAAGCATTCCGCCCACCGAAGGATGCCTGCCATCTCCAAGGCCCAAAAGGGCACTTCTGGTGCCCCCTTGGTGATTGATATAAGCCACGGTCGTGACATTGTCCGATTGAATGCACACTGGACAGCTCTGTAGGTACTCCGTCCAGTAGACTAGACAAAGCCTGATCGCTCTCAACTCCAGAACATTGATCGGTAACCTGGATTCTTCCAGGGACCAAACTCCTTGAGCTGAAAGCTTGCCAAGAACACCTCCCCATCCAGACAGACTGGCATCCATGGTGATCACTGTCCAATATATGGGGAGGAAGGTCACCTGGCTCAGCTGGATCTGGTTGTCCAGGGAACTTGTCCCTTTGTTCCATTTGAGAAGAATTTCCTTCTGGAGGATTCTCATGTGAAATTGAGAGCAAGGTACCACTTCGAAGGATGACACCATCAGTCCCAGAACTCTCATACAAGTCCGAAGTGATGACCATTTGCTGGACAGCAATAGCTGAATTGCAGTCTGGAGTTTTTGAAGTTTGTCCATAGGAAGAAACACCCTGGCTAAGGACGAGTCCATAGTCAGACCCAGATAATCCAGTCTCATGGAAGGAACCAGGGACGACTTCTGAAGGATCAGAATCCACCTGAACTCCTCCAGAGTTCTCTTGGTGACCTCTAAGTTTGTCACCAGCGCGTGGGAGACTCTGTACAGAGAACCAGATCATCCAGTTAACCCAGGACCGATATCCCCCCTCTCGCATAACAACGCCAGGACCGGAGCCAACACCTTTGTGAAGACCTGAGGAGCCGAGGCGAGACCAAAGGGTAATGCCACAAACTGATAGTGATCCTCTCCCATGGCAAAACGCAGTAACCATTCATGTCTTGGACATATTGGGATGTGAAGGTAGGCATCTTTGATGTCTATGGAGGCCAGGAAATCCCCCTGTAGGGAAACCACCACCGTGCAAATAGATTCCATCTTGAAATTCTGCACGAGGCAATTTAGTGCCTTTAGGTCCAGGATTGGACGCACCTTGCCTTCCTTCCTGGGGACCATAAACAAGTTTAAGTAAAAATCCTGAAAACGTTCCGAAGACGGAACTGGAACTATTACTCCTTGTTGTAACAGGTCCTGTACCGCCCCAAAGAGAGCCCGTAAGCGATCCGGAGACAGCCGCTCATTGGAAGGGAAGAATCTTACTGTCAGGTCACCTGTGGCCAGGTGACAACTGCACCCTGTTGGAGGCAGGGGCGCAGGGCAAGGTAGTGAACCCTATAGCAGACTGCTGCGGATGGACCGGAACGTGAACCCAAGATTCCCCAGGGCGCGGAGTCTAAGACCCAGCAGGTGTTCACCAGTGCCTCTAGTGGTGAGGATGGACTTCGCTGCAACTGGGACCAGGTCGCGGCCGCTGGGGTCCCCCAGGTCACGCTCCATAGGGAGTGAAGGGAAGCAGCCACTCAGGACACACAGAATGGTGATGGGTAAGCCGAGGTCGGGGTAACAGGCAGACAAGGGTAGTCAAGGTACAGGCCAAAGGTCAGGGTAACAGGCAAGCAGGAATAGTCAGAGGCAAGCCAAAGTCGGTACACAGAGGAGTAGTTACAAGCACACGGCAAACAGGAAACAGGAAACTAATACTGTTGAACAGCAAGGCAGGCCTGCAGTGCGCTGGTTAATATAGGCTTCCTGTGATGACCTGGGCGGGGCAGGAACAGGAAGTAGAGATGATAAAAGCAGCCAGAAGGAAGAGTCTGGCCCTTAATGCAGACATGAGGGACAGGTAAGCCACCAGACATTATTGCATATCCATGACAGTACCCTCCCTCTTACGAGGCCTCCCCCTTCCCCGCCCGGACCCGGGTTTAGAGGGAAACTTCAGATGAAATCTTTTTAACAGACGAGGTGCAAAGACCTCCGATGCAGGGACCCAAGATCTCTCCTCAGGACCAAAGCCTTTCCAATGAACAAGGTACTGAAGAATGCCTCTACAGAGTCGGGAATCCAGAACTTGACTGACCTCATATTCCTGATTATCCTCAGAGACCGGTGCCATGGTAGGGAAAGGACGAGAAAACTTATTGAGGACTAAAGGCTTCAGAAGGGAAACATGGAAGGAATTAGCAATTCTAAAGGCTTTTGGGGATCTGAAGTTTGAAACAAACCGGATTCCATTTAGAAATTATGGTATATGGACCAATAAATCTTGGAGCAAACTTCAGGGAAGGCACTCGAAGCTTGATGTTCCTAGTGGAGAGCCAAACTTTGTCCCCTGGCTGAAGAGAAGGTGGTTTACGCCTGAGGCGGTCAGCAAAGCCTTTGAATTTGTCGGCAGCTGCCCGGAGGGAATCATGAACGTCACTCCAGATAGAATTGAAGGACTCCTGAGCTGAAGCCAATGCTGGGATATCCGAAGAACAGGCCATGGGAAGCGGAAGTTGAGGATGTCTTCCATAAACTGCGAAGAAGGGTGT
The DNA here is from genome assembly GCF_965119305.1 of Pelophylax lessonae. Taxonomy (NCBI): domain Eukaryota; kingdom Metazoa; phylum Chordata; class Amphibia; order Anura; family Ranidae; genus Pelophylax; species Pelophylax lessonae. Next base: position 167,658,986 of record NC_138776.1, read on the forward strand.
TTTCTGCGAACTGGTATTTACATGATTGTTATGGGAAAATTCCGCCCACGGAAGTAGAGAGGACCAATCGTCATGATGAGCGGAGACTAAGGTGCGAAGAAAAATCTCTAACTCCTGATTAACCCTCTCCGTCTGCCCATTAGATTGAGGATGGTAAGAAGAGGAAAAATCCAAGGCAATATTGAGGGATTTGCAAAAGGCTCTCCAGAAACGAGACGTAAATTGAATGCCCCTGTCGGAAACAATGTGAGAAGGAACCCCATGGAGGCGGAAAATTTCTCGAATAAAAATGGGAACCAAAGCTGGAGCAGAAGGAAGACCAGGAAGGGGAACAAAATCATCTTGGAAAACCGATCGACTATCACCCAAATGACTGTATTACCGTCCGACAGTGGGAGATCGGTGATAAAATCCATGGCAATATGAGCCCAGGGTTCCTTAGGAATAGGCAAAGGCATGAGGAGACCAGCAGGAGCTTGTGTGGAGGATTTAGACTGAGCACAGACATGACAAGCCTTGACATAGTCTTTGACCTCTGAGCGGAGGTTAGGCCACCAGTAGTGACGGCTGATGAGCAAGAAGGAGCGGAGAACCCCTGCATGGCCTGCCACCTTGGAATCATGCCCCCAACAAAGAATCTTAGTTCTTAGCTCAGTGGGGACAAAGGTCTTACCAGGAGGAATCTTCGAGTCCAGGGTGGTAGAATGGGCAATAATGCATGACGTGGGGATGATCGGCTCAGGTTCAGGAGTGGACTCCTCGTCCAAAGTGTCAAAGGACCTAGAAAGTGCATCAGCCCGACCGTTACAGGAACCAGGTTTGTACGTAATCGTGAAATTAAAACGGGAAAAGAAAAGACTCCACCTGGCCTGTCTGGGATTCAAACGTTTAGCATTCTGTAGGTACTGTAAATTCTTGTGATCTGTGAAGATCGTTATGGGGTGAGGAGAACCATCCAAAAGATGACGCCACTCCTCCAGCGCCAATTTGATTGTGAGAAGTTCCCGGTCACCGATAGCATAATTTCTCTCTGCCTGAGAAAATTTTTTGGAAAAGAACGCACATGGTTGACGTTTCTTCTCAAAGAGTTGAAGAAGAACAGCTCCCACCCCCACTGAAGAAGTGTCCACTTCAATAAAGAAAGCATCCCCAGGATTAGGTCTCCTCAAGAGAGGCCCGGAGACAAAGGCCTGTTTCAGATCATGAAAAGCAGCGACAGCTTCGGGGTGCCAGACTTTGGCATTAGCACCCTTCTTGGTCAAGGCGATAATAGGTGCAGCAATGGAAGAGTAATTCCTTATGAACTGCCTATAGTAATTGGTGAAGCCAAGAAAGCGCTGTGTGGCCTTAAGACTAGCAGGAAGGGGCCAGTTGGTAATGGCTAAGACCTTCCCAGGATCCATACGAAGGCCCAAACTTGAGACAAAGCATCCTAAAAATAGGACCTCAGAACATTCAAAGGAACATTTCTCCAGCTTGGCGTAGAGATTATTCTCTCGAAGGCGCTGGAGTACAGTGCGGACATGGTTTCTATGGACATGCAGATTTTCCGAAAAGATCAGAATGTCATCCAGATAGATGACAACAAACTGGTACAGCAGGTCCCTGAAGATCTCATTGACAAAGTTTTGAAACACAGCTGGGGCATTACACAGCCCAAAAGGCATGACCAGGTATTCGTAGTGACCGTCCCGAGTGTTAAACGCAGTCTTCCATTCATCACCCTCTCGAATTCGAATTAGGTTGTACGCCCCTCTGAGATCCAACTTGGTGAAAATGGAGGCACCCTTCAACCTATCGAATAGTTCAGATATTAAGGGTAAGGGGTATCGGTTCTTAATAGTAACAGCGTTTAAGCCTCGATAATCGATGCAGGGTCTCAAGGTACCATCCTTCTTGGCGACAAAAAAGAACCCTTCTCCTGCAGGTGATGAGGATTTCCAGATGAAACCTTTCTCAAGATTATCTGCGACATACTCAGACATGGCCTGGGTCTCTGGGATGGACAATGGGTAGGTACGACCCCTGGGCAGCGTTGCCCCGGGAACAAGGTCAATGGCACAGTCAAAAGACCTGTGGGGAGGAAGCACGTCAGCTGATTTCTTACAGAACACATCTCGGTAATCGCTGTATGCAGCGGGAAGGTCAGAAGATACAGATGTGGTGGCAACGGAAATTCTCTCCTTTGGGGTCACCTTGGAAAGACATGATGAGAAACATGAGGGGCCCCAAGCCAGGATCCGCCCAGAGGCCCAGTCCATATGGGGAGAGTGGAGCCGTAGCCAAGGAAGGCCCAACAGAATGGGGTTAGAGATTTTGGGTAGGATAAGAAAGGATATCCACTCCTGGTGAAGAATCCCTACTGACATCCTAATGGGTAGCGTCTGGAAGCGAATAGGGCCCCCTGGGAGAACAGTGCCATCAATTGCCGAGACCACCAGCGGAGTAGAGAGGGGTGAAAGGGTGAGCTTCATAGAACAAGCAGTTCTCCAATCCATGAAGTTGCCAGCAGCCCCGGAATCCAGATATGCAAGGGTCGACTGAGGAGAAGTGCTTACGTGGAGGCACATTGGAAGAAGAAGACGGGAAGGTGATGTTTCTGGGTCCAACATTCCACCTTCTAAATGTATTACCCGAGCGTCTCCCGGGCGAAGCGAACAGGAGACACGAAGGTGGCCCTTGCCTCCACAATAGAGGCATAAGCCCAAAGTTCTGCGTCTAGAACGTTCTTCGGGGGTAAGTCTGGTCCGGCCCAGCTGCATAGGTTCCTCAACAGGCAGAGGATGCTCCACGGGACGGAGTGAGGGGAGCTCAGACTGGCTAAGACCTAGGGAGTGTTGGCGTCTTTTTTCTATGGACCTCTCCTGAAAACGAATATCGATCTGGTTGCATAAAGAGATGACATCGTCCAGACCGAGGGGGATGGTTCTTCCCGCTAATTCGTCCTTCACTCGGTCAGAGAGGCCATGCAAAAAGGTAGCGACCAGGGCCTCATTGTTCCAGCTCAATTCAGCTGAGAGGATACGGAGTGTGGGATTCTTGTCGGAGACGTAAAAGAGCACTAGCCGCTGAAGAGGCCCGAGCCGGCTCCTCAAAGATGTTACAAAAGAGCTTCAAGAAGTTGGGCAGGTTGGAAACTACCCGATCATCCTTCTCCCATAGGGGGGCAGCCCAGGCTAGAGCTTCGCCGGAAAGGAGGGAAATAATATAGGCTACCTTTGCCCGATCTGACAGGAAGTTTTGCGGCTGAAGCTCAAAATGGATGGTACATTGGCTAAGAAAAGCTAAGAAATCTCCTGCAGGCCTTGGAGTCTCCAGAAAAACGGATTGGAGGAGGTAGTTGCAGCGGATGCGAATCTGTGACTGGCGCGACAGGCCCAGCTACTGGTTGTTCTTGGGATTGCAGATTCGGGGTCCCCAACGAGGTCTGAAGCTGTTCAAAGCGGGAAGCCAGATCCTGTAGGAATCGCATCACCTGAGTCTGATCAGTTTCATGCGTCTCGAGTCTGTGAACTAAGCTCTGTAATGGATCATCTGGGGGGAGCGGCACGTCAGCCGGGTTCATGGCTGTTCAAACTGTCAGGTCACCTGTGGCCAAGTGACAACTGCACCCTTTGGAGGCAGGGACGCAGCGCAAGGTAGTGAACCCTATAGCAGACTGCTGCGGATGGACCGGAACGTGAACCCAAGATTCCCCAGGGCGCGGAGTCTAAGACCCAGCAGGTGTTCACCAGTGCCTCTAGTGGTGAGGATGGACTTCGCTGCAACTGGGCCCAGGTCGCTGCCCCTGGGGTCCCCCAGGTCACGCTCCGTAGGGAGTGAAGGGAAGCAGCCACTCAGGACACACAGAATGGTGATGGGTAAGCCAAGGTCAGGGTAACAGGCAGACAAGGGTAGTCAAGGTACAGGCCAAAGGTCAGGGTAACAGGCAAGCAGGAATAGTCAGAGGCAAGCCAAAGTCGGTACACAGAGGAGTAGTTACAAGCACACGACAAACAGGAAACAGGAAACTAATACTGTTGAACAGCAAGTCAGGCCTGCAGTGCGCTGGTTAATATAGGCTTCCTGTGATGACCTGGGCGGGGCAGGAACAGGAAGTAGAGATGATAAAAGCAGCCAGAAGGAAGAGTCTGGCCCTTAATGCAGACATGAGGAACAGGTAAGCCACCAGACATTATTGCATATCCATGACACTTACCAGAGGGACGGATCGAAACTCGATCTTGTAACTGGACCGAATGACCTCTTGAACCAACTTGTCTTGTATCCGGAATACCCACAGGTCCGGAAACCGGCAAAGACGTCCCCCCCACCCCAGATACAAGTGAGGGCACACTGTCAGGCCGAAGAGGTCTTATCCGCAGGTCTGGAGAAACCCGACTTCTGTTTTCAAGACCAGGGTAGCTTGAAGCCCCCCGAGGGGGCCTTGAAAGACTTAGATCCCTTATCAATTGACCCTGAGGGAAGAAAATATTTTTTATGTGCTGAAAAGGAGGGACCCTGTCTAGCCTGTGGGAGGTAGAGGTCATTCGGTCCAGTTACAAGATCGAGTTTCGATCCGTCCCTCTGGTAAGGTTCTTCCCTTCCAATGAGCGGCTGTCTCTGGATTGCTTACGGGCTCTCTTTGGGGCGGTGACACAAGGGCAATAGTAAACACCGGTCTCAGCACAGACCCCTCCAGGGAGCACATATTGAGGGCCATAGATTCCGCCTTTCAATCCTCCGGTATCCTCCACTGGAATCATGGTAGCTTTATTCAGTCTGGGGACTGGAGGGTCCACTAGAGGTGGCACAGTCCACTTTTTAATAAGAGATTTTTCAAAGGGTTAGCTCCTAGCAATCATCTTAGGGACCCCAGGGGGATGCTTGTGGCGGTCCCACTCTTTTTTGACCATATTGTCAAAATACGCGGGAAAGGGAAAAACCTTTGCCGCTCTGGATGGCTTGTGAATGCCAAAAATCACCTCTGCCTCAGTCGCAGTTGCAGCTGCGTCCTCCATTTTCTCACGCACAGAAACAACCAGCGCGTCCACCAGCGCCTTTTCTTGCGCGGTGGCGGAGGGAGAAGTGTCATCCTTACTATCGGAGGATACAGGGCGCGAGGGAGACCCACGTCTTCGGCGGCTGAATCCGAATTAGAATTGGACACATCAGAAGAGGCAGGGGTAGGCAGGGGGTGTTTTTTTAGCACTTCGCCCCTTTAAGGCCACCTCCACCCGGGACACAAAGGATTCCAAGACTGCTATAGATGGAAGGGATCTGGAGGGCCCTGTGGCCTCCAAGAGAGGGTCAGGTGGGGAAACGTGTTCCAGAGTCCATGTCGCAGCAGGGGAACTCCGCAGGAAGAATAAAAAAAAACGTAAAAAAAAAAAACATCCCACCGCGCTATAGTGCCCCCAAAAGGTCAGGCACAAGCACTGAAGACCCCCAGCAGAGAGAGAGAGACAGAGACCCCCCCAGACTCACCACCCACACCAGAGATGCACCAGGAAGGCCCAGGATGTCTGGACAGCATGGGTCTGCAGCGATCTGAGATCAGGAGGAGTGTCAGCACTAGGTAAAAAGGAAGAGATCCACCGCCAAAAAAAAAATGCCTCTATTGACTCCAAAAACATGGCCGCCAGTGATTTTCAAAGGGAATCCACCACAAAATGGCCGTCAGGTGTACCAACATGGCCGCCGATCTTTCCCAGCACATGGGCTACAAGAAAATGGTGGCCCCGCATGGCCTGCAGAGGTTCTGGGGACCCTCGAGGGAACCCCTGAGCCTCCTGGATGGGATTGACAGGATGGGGGCCCTGGTAGGGACAGGTAATTCCCCCCTGGCATGATAGATCATCCGGTTGCCCGCGGCACCCCTTCCGCCCCCACCGTCGGCCTAACGCCTGGTCTCGACCCCCCCGGGGTTCAAGGTTCAAGTGCCCCATAGCCCCAGTAAGTGAGGGGAGGAGGGGGGAAGGGGGACAGGAAAGGGGGGTTGCATGACAGGACAGAGGTAAAACCCGAGAGTCTGACTGTCCTAAGGAGAGACCCGCGTCCACCCCAAAACCCACCAGAGGAAAGGGGGGAACAATTACTCACCATACCTTGAACAGGCGGGTGCCATCTCCTGACAGAACCGCTCTCCATCAAAGTGGGGGGCTGTCGGCCAATAGGAACGCTGCGATTCAAGCCTAGACCCGGTCGTGTGCGACCTGGCGAGGCAATTAACTTGCAGGTTTATTACCAAAAGTGAGTATTGCGCTCAGCAATCAATTCTCATTTAAAAAGTGCTATAGTGCATAAGTGCATAAGTGATTGGTCACAATCTTGCAATATGCAAATACAATAAAAGTACAAATAAATATAGCATAAATGGTAAAACTAAAAAGTCCTTAAAGTGCTCTGTGCAAACTGTGCAAACTAAGTCTTCAGCAATCTTGGACTTGATGGGAAACCTCCACCAAAAACACCTCCACCCAGTGGTCAGATAATATACTCCTTACCAGAATACGATGACCCCTTAATTACAGGGGGTCAAAACCGGCATTTATCTCCACACTGGCTCAAGATTGTCCTCATCGCTGTCATCACATCAAAGGATTTTTAGCCCCAATGCCTTTACAAAGCTCCGTATCTCCGGGCATCATAGTGCAAAAAAGATAAAGGAAACTCCAATAGTGCATTACCTTCATATAATGGGTTTTAATAAGATAGATTGCACTTACGTCATAGCAGTATTCCAACGCTTAGAAGTACAATGCATACAGCTGGTCTGGTGGATGGGATGCCGCTCACGCTCTGCACTTCACCTCACCAGAACTCTACGGTCTCACGCTCCCGACGCACGTTTCGTCAGCCGCGCTGACGTCATCAGGGGGATCATGGAGACCTAGCATGGAGCTGGGGTTTGCGCACACTCACTGGCGAGCTAGGGTGACCACTGGATCTATATATCCAGGCCGTCTCCCAGATCCGGCATAGTTGCTTGTAGATCTCACAGTAAAAAAATCCGGAGAAAAAAACTAACTATAAAAAAACTTTTTGCCAGACAGATCCCAGCAAGGAACTAGGTCCTTAGTCCTGACTAGGCAGATTAAAACCAGATTAAAACTAACATCCTATAGCAGAGAGAGGGAGTATATCTCCTGGGACTTCCCATAGGCATAGCCAGAACTTTTTTTCTGCCTAGGGTCCTACTCCTGTAGGGGGCAGTATAACCCTACTGTTAAGAAGAACAGAAACTGCATGCATCAATGAAACGATAGATAAACAATATTTATCCCAATTTTTTTTGTAAAATGTGAAAAATGGTGCTACGTTGAGTAAATAGATACCTAACATGTGATGCTTTAAAATTGTACACGCTCGTGGAATGGTGACAAACTACGGTACTTAAAAACTCCATAGGTGATGCTTTAAATGTCTTTACAGGTTACCTGTTTAGATTTACAGAGGAGGTCTAGTACTAGAATTATAGCTTTCACTTTTACATTTGTGGTGATAAATAACATGTGTGGTGAGAATATTATTAATATTATTTTACAATATTTATATAGAGCCAACAGTTTGCGCAGCACTTTACAACATGAGGGCAGACAGTACAGTTACAGTACAATATAATATAAGAGGAATCAGAGGGCCCTGCTCATTAGAGCTTTCAATCTCATAAGGAGGGTAAAGTGATACAAAAGGTAATAACTATTGGGGAGGAGGTGATGGAGAAAATAAAAGTACAGTTGTTAGGTGAATGCAGGATAGGCTTCTCTGAAGAGGAGGGTTTTCTGGGATAATCTAAAAGTAAACAGAGTACGAGATAATCGGACAGATAAGGGTAGTGAGTTCCATAGGATGGGAAAGGCTCTGGAAAAGTCCTGGAGTTGAGTGACGATGGAGCTAGAGAGCAGGAGGTCCTGGGAGGAACAAAGAGAACTATTAGGTTGGTATTTTGAGACTAGGTTAGTAATGTAGTTGGGCAGAGTTGTGGATGGCTTTGTAAGTTATTGTTAGTATTTTGAATTTAATTTGTTGGGTGAGCGGAAGCTAGTGGAGGGAGTAGCAGAGAGGGGTAGCAGACATTGAACTATTGGTAAGGTGGATGAGCCTGGCAGCAGCATTCATGATGGGCTGAAGGGGGATAGCCTATGTAAGGGTAAGCCAATGATAAGTTTGGAGTTGCAATAGTCGAGGAGAGAGATAACCAGTTAGTGAACTATAAGCTTTGTAGCTTTTTTTTGTCATTGGTTAGGAAGGGGCAATTTTTGGAGATGTTGTGGAGGTTGAGGCGGCAAGATTTGGACAGTGATTGGATGTGGGGCCTAAAGGATTAGACCTAGGACCTTGGCATGGGGGAAGAGAAATCAGGTAAGTGGCATGTCGGGGAGGAAATATCATAAGCTCTGTTTTGGATAGGTTGAGTTTGAGGAGATGATGTGACACCCAGGCTTCTATGTCTGTTAGTATGTTGGTGATGCGTAAGGGAATAGATGGAGTGAGTTGGGGGGTGGAGAGGTAGATTTGGGTGTCGTCAGCATAGAGATGATATTGAAAGCCATGGGAGGCAATCAACTCAGGAAGGAGATGTAGATTGAGAAAAGGAGAGGTCCACGAACAGAACCTTGGGGGACCCCGACAGAGAAAGGAAGAGGAGAGGCAGAGGAGAGGCAGAAGTAGAGTTGTAAGTGACATTGAAGGAGCAGTGGGATAGGTAGGATGAGAACCAGCGAAGAGTTACGGAGACCAAAGGAGTGGAGTTTTTAGAGGATAAGTGGGTGGCCCACTGTATCAAAGGCAGCAGAGAGGTCTAGGAGAAGTAGTACAGAATTATGTCAATTGTTTTTTTCCGTTAGTAGGTCATTTTGGAGTTTAAGGAGAACAGTTTCTGTGGGGTGTTTAGGGCAAAATTCGAACTGAAGGCGATCAAGAAGTTTGTTCATAGTCAGATGGTCGCTCAGTCGGTTGTAGACCAGTCTTTCAAGGAGTTTGGAGGAGAAGGATAGTAAGGAGATGGGGAGTAGTTTGTTAAGATTGGTGGGGTCCATAGAGGGCTTTTTAAGGATAGGGGTGACTAGCGCATGTTTTAGAGAGTTGGGGAATATGCCAGAAGAAAGAGAGAGAGATTGAAAATGAGTAACATGACACTGGGGAGGGAAAATGGCTAAGTGGGCACAATTTGGATATTTTCACTTAGGGGGTGTACTCACTTTTTTGCCAGGGGTTATGACATTAATGGCTGTGTGTTGAGTTATTTTGAGGGGGCAGCACATTTACACTGTTATACAAACTGTACACTCGCTACTTTACATTGTAGCAAAGTGTAATTTCTTCAGTGGTATCACATGAAAAGATATAATAAAATATCTACAAAAATGTGAGGGTTGTACTCACTTTTGTGAGATACTGTATATACATACACACACACACACACACACACACACACACACACACACACACACAAAATCTATATACACATGTGTAGCGGGTGCCCCACATCTCCCCCTCTGGCCGCCGCTGGGATTCACACACACACACAGGCTCTCAGGGAAAGACTCAGCCTACCAGCTCCTGTGGGGGATCCTCCTCCTCCCTCTCCTCTTCTCACTGTGCAGTGAGGAGAGACACACACACAGACACAGTTGCTCACTCTGCTCCCTCCCTTGCTTCCTCATTGGCAGGGGGGGGAACCAATGACACTCAAGGAGTACTGCAGCAATGCATCTTGGAACATGTAGTTCACATTACAAAACTGCTCCATAGCTTTCTAAGGAGACAGAACTACACAGATAAGCTGCCCTCAGGATTAAAGAAAGGAAAGGACACCATCTTTTCTGTCTGGGCATTGGCAGACACCACAAGGCAAGAGAGAACACCAGACCTAGGGGAGAGGTGTTGCCTCCCGGGTCAGCATTTACAGCCATCGGGGTACATCCTGTCTTAGAGGGGATCCCCAGCGCATTTCCAGAGGCACCTGTACCGATGGCATAAAGTGTTACAGAGGTGAGGTTACCTGAAGAGCCTGCCTTGTTCCAGGACATCTCAGGATTGACTGCAGGATTGGTGAGTGGGCACTTGCCCATTTGCAGGACACAAGGACACTGCTTACAGACAATGCTGTTCACACTTGCCAGAACCTGGGTCACATTTACTCCCTGTTGAGCAGTTACAGTGTCCACCTTGTTCCCCCGATACTGACAGTATACTACAGTTGTACTCTACCAAGCAGGATACCTAAGTGCACCAACAGAAAGTGGTTAGCAAGAAATGCAATGCCTTCTTCTCTTTGGGATTGAAGAAACATATACCACATGGGCACGCACACATACCCAGGGCTCAGTATATGTGATGCAGTAGCGGGGTGGTTTGCCTTAGGAGTTAGGCCATCGACCACTGAACTGAGTGCAGGGTCTATAATTTGTGGGCCTGTGGTTTCAGGGTACAGAAGAGAGAGGTCTTACATAAGTGAGGGTCATTCCTCTGCTCTCCTCCTGCCTGTACTCAGAACCAAACTTAAGTGAATAGATGACCAATCTGGTATAAACTTTGCCATTTGTGATCTGTTGTTATTAAAGTGTTTGCCTCTGCTCTTGGTGTTATTTCCCATTGAAGAATCCCCTGAAAACAGCCTGACCATAATACTAAGTTATATTGCTCTTGATCCTCAGTCATTACTCTTCGGTTGATTTACTTGCAATATACTTCTACTGTCTGTTACTATTTCACAGAAACGTCATAGTAAAGATAATTTCTGTGTTTTATCATAACGTGTGTCTTTCATTGGTGTTGTTGCATTCCTACTAGGTGTGCCAGAGGGGCTGGGACTGTTCTTGGGGCTGAGAGGCACAGCATACAGGACCAAACATACTCAAGTGGCTCCTTCAAGGGTAGCATCAGTCAATTAAAATTCAATAATTGAATAAATTAAATAAAAAAAAAATTTACTTTGATTTTCAGGGTGTCTTTGAATTCAGTCCTTTTGTATGTTGATAATTTTCATTTCCACCAAACAATGTGGCATCCTTTAGTTCCTAACACATTACCCAGTCCATATCAGTATAGATATTCAGCATCAGATTTTTCCCCATTGAGATCTGATGTGTTTTCAAAGTGTTCCTTTAACCTCCTCCCACCTGGCCAATGCATGTAAATGGCCTGGTGGGAACTTCCTCCTTCTGAGTGGACATTCAGGAACATATTTCAGAAGGGGGAAGATTGCGTGGCTGTGTGCACACGCAGCTGCGCCATCTTGGTGTTCCTGTGTCCCTCGGACACAGCGCAACACCACTCAGCAGGAGGGCTCTGTGATTGGCCCTCCTGATCACATGACGGCTGTGTCCAATCACAGCCATTATGTAATGTCAATACAGCTGTTGTAATGGCGATCGGCTCTGCTTCGCCTCACACAGGAGACCCCCCTGTGATGAAGTTGGAAGTGACGAAATGCATCGGGCGTGGCTACACGGCAAACCGGACTGTCAGTCGGAGGATCAGAGGATGGAGCGTTCTGAGGTGGTGATGACTCGGGGAGCGCTTTGATCCTTCTGTTTCATTTAATGTAGTGCTGATGTTATGTATTCCATGTGAGTGTATTGGAATTCAATTTAATAAACTTTTTGTGTGTGACGGTATTACACTAATGGAGCTCTTTTCTTCCTGCATGTTATCCTTGGAGTCATCAATAGAGGAAAAGGACAGGAAAAAATGTTTATCTAGAGGAGCCTATTGACATTTGTTTTTTAGGCGCTGTTGCCCAAACCATGCAAATGGGCGGCATAAATATGTGAGTCCATCTGTTGGGAGTGGCACTGGATGTCACACTATGTTGGTGGATTTTTGGCGATTTAGTCATCCTCCATTCATGGGACTCGTTTTTATTTGATGATGCACTGAATTTAGTGTTTTCCATTTACGGGATTGTGCAATAATAATTTTGGACATGTAATAATTCTGAACATTTATTTAATTTTTTTGGTCTCACTATATATATATATATATATATATATATATATATATATATACAATTTATATTTTTATTTTTCGCTTATTTTTACGCTGCTGGTGCTTCTTCACTAGTTTTTTCATTATTGTTATTTATTTATATATATATATATATATATAACAACAAAGAATCCACAAGAATCACAGCAGAGCACTACACTGACTGTACTAGACTGTGTTACACAAGAATCAGCCACGTACTATACTAAACTGACTGCAGTACACAGTGTTACACAAGATGAATCAGCACATCACTACACTACACTGACTGCAGTACACTGTGTTACGCAAAATGAATCAGCAAAGCACTACACTGCACTGACTGCATTAAACATCAAAGCACAATCCACTCACTACCCTGCCTAATCTCCACTCCTAACACACTCCACATGGCTGCCATGTAAGCAGCCTTATATAGTGTGGGGCATGGACTTAGCCCCTGAGCCATGATTGGCTAAAGGCATCCTGCCTTTGGCCAATCATGGCTCTGACAGGACTTTGTGCTGTGATTGGCTGAAGCATACAGGTCAGGTGCATGTTTTGGCCAATCACAAGCACTTAATGCACTGCAATTGCGCAGTGCATTATGGGGTGCTCATCGGCAGGCAAACTTTTCACTGAGCGCCCCATTTGTTCCTGTGTTTCTGTGAACACACGGACACCCGATGTTCGATTTGAACTTACATGCGACTCGAACATTAACCCAATCACTGTACAGCGGGAGGGAAATAACAGGATCAGCAGGAGGTGTTTTTCTCCTTTTGGCAGGTGGAAGGAATCATGATTGCAATGGATCTACATTGCTGGATAATGTCAAAAACTGTCTCTCTCTTTATTTACACTTTACATTGTTTTGTGATGGAGTAGGAATAGTATGTACCCCTCACTCATTCATATTGGGGGAGCCAGTATCTGGGGGTCCCCTTATTATTAAAGGGGGCTTTCAAATTCCAATAAGCCCTGCTTGCTGACCCCACATACACCAGGCCAGGATTGTGGAGAAGAGGCCCTTCTCCTCATCTCATTGAGGCAAGGTGCTTTGCCAAGGTGCTTCCCCCCCCGGCAAGGAACCCCTATTGAGAAAAATTTTGGGGGGACCTGACACATTTTTTTTTATGACTTTTACATGGCTCTTTGAGGGTAGGGACTGATGAGAATGTACAATGCATATGTAAAGCATTGTGTAAATTGACAGTGCTATATAAGTACCTGAAATAAATAAATATTCTGTCCAGTTCTGGTCACCAATCCGCAGAAGGGATGTGCTGGAGCTGGAGAGAGTCCAAAGAAGGGCAACAAAACTAATTAGGGGACCTTAATTACGAGGAGCGACTACAAGCAATACATTTATTCTTGCTGGAAAAAAGAGACGCCTGAGAGGGGACATGATAGCAATTTACAAATACTTTGATGGTAATCCCAGGATAGGAAAAAAACTATTCAGTCTCAGGGAGTGTTTGAGGACACGTGGCCACACAATGAGATTGGACGAGAAGCAGTTTAACCTTTAAGCTGTGTAGGAGGTTTTTCACTGTCGGGCGGTAAGAATGTGGAACTCTCTTCCACAATTGGTGGTGTCAGCGGGGAGTATGTATACTTTTAAAAGACTCTTGGATGTGCATCTCAAAGAACACAATATACATGGATATGGGAAATGATTATCGTCACTGACACACACACCTACACAGGTTGAACTGGATGGACGATTGTCATTATTCAACCTTAACTACTATGTTACTAAGTGGATGTCCTTCAAAGCCAGTAAATATACTGGTAGGAATAGCTGTCTTCAATAAAAGTATTTATGTAAGTGAAGGCAAAAGGCCAAAATCATTCCTCTAATCCCTAGTAAACAAATACCTGTTCATTATTTTACCTCTTCATAGTATGAATCAGATCTCATACACTCTGGTTTCTGTAATTTTATCCTAATTGTTCTTGCTCATAGTTTGGCAAATCTGAACTTAGAGGTTAATCCCACTGAAGTGTATTGGGGGTTGAATTGTGCACTTAAATTCTGTCCATAGTAATGGCTAATAGGCAAACTACTGTCAATATAGTAAATATAATAATAAAATAAAAGGTGGAGCGCTGGTCAATGAGATTGAACAAAAATAAGTCCACATCCAAAAGGAAGAGAGCCACAGATGAAGTGTCCACTCCAAACTGGTAAAACTTCTTATAAGTGAAAATAAAGAAGAGCCATCACTAGGTTTAATCACACTGACCCTTACCAGATAGCCATGAGCCTCATCACAAAGGTCACAGACAGCAGAGATCTTAAATCAGATATCGGTAACAGAGAAGATCCTCCCAGCGTTTTGTTCTGTTGTAATCTATCTCCCTCCTCATGGAATCCCCCTGAGCAGCAGAGCTTGCAGTCTGATCTCTTCATATACTGTCAATATAGCACATAGGAAACAGTGTTATGGGGGACACGTAAAAAAAATATATGTCAGGGAAAGTATCTTTTTTTGGAGCTTCAAGGGCAACATTGAAAATACACCCGAGTATTGTCCATAATACTTTGTTAATTTGCATTAACATTCGGATTTTCAGGACAAGCTTTTGGGGTGCTCCTTTATTCTCAACCCAAGCACAGCTACAATCATCTTAAGCATTGAAAATAGACAAATCCTTTAAATAAAATGCTTGGAGATTCCTTAAAGCTATATGTTGTGTTATGGAACAGTATGATTTTCATGGACAGTCTCAACGAATGCATACACTGGCAGCACATATTTGGCTGCGGAATAATTTTTTTCCTTTTACGTTTATCTTGAATTACATAAACCAGCAGCTTATCAATCTGATTCACTTGAGTTTGGAAAAAAAACAAACAGACATTTTTTTTTTGTTCGCTTTGCAATTACACTTGCTTTTTTTTATCAAACAGTAATAGACCCGCATTAGCCAGCAGATGGTAGTAGCAGCACTTTGCTGTGACTTTCCCTCTTTCCCCATTCACTAATGCAAAGCTGTCCTGCCACTCTCTAAATTCTAACAAGCTTGCACTATGGACCTGACACTGTATATGATACAACAGTTTAAAAAAAAATCATTTTTAATGAGAGAAAATAGTAGTAGTAGAAATGTTCAATGTACTAGAGCAGTAGTCTCCAAACTGTGGCCCGGGGACCGGATGTGTCCCTTTTCTTGCTTTTATGCAGCCCTTGGGGAATTATTCCCCTCACTGACAGCAACAGTGGGGCATAATTCCTGCCCATGATGACAGTGCCTGCCAATGCTGCCAATAAGCCACTAGTCCTCTCACCGACACCAACTTTAGTACACTATTCCCCCCCCCCCCAATTGATACCAATGATGGGGCACTATTTTTCCTATTGATAAAAACAATGGGACACTATTCCTCTTATTAATACAAAGGATGGGGCATTATTACTTCCCTAATTCCAACCATGGGGCATTGTTTAATTTCACTGATGCCAGGACATTTTCTTCTCCCACTGGCCACAGTCCTGCCCCCATAATTTGTTAAGGACAGTAAACTGGCCCTTTGATTATGAAGTTTAGGGACTCCTGTACTAGAAGAAAAAGAGTACAGGTAGATGTTTTTTTTTTTGCAATAAAAATGTTTATTGAATTATAAAAGTGAAAGAAAAACATAACAACCATGTACAGATGTAGTTTCACATATAACGGGGATACATAGTTAAGATCTGTGCATATTATATCAGGGCTTAGAGAATACATTTGAGCTCAACTTCAGAATTATAATTTCCTAGTACATTACGTTTCATACGTATGAAAATAGAGAGAAAGTAAACATTACAAGTCACTATAGTCAATCAGACAGTAAATGCCTGGAGAAGAAAAAAAAGGGGGTAGAGATCAGAGATACATATAGGCACAGAACAGAAACGACATGCAGCATAGTAGCAGACAAATATAGATTTCTTGGAATCAGAACCACTCAGCCATTCTTCAGTTTTACATATGAATCAGAAAGCTTGAAGAGGGCCCAGGGCCTCCAGGTAGATGTTTTATTGCATGCATTAAGCCAGCAGCAGGACTGTTTTAATTAGGTCTAACTGAAGTATACCTTTTATTTTATCGACAATGTGAGGTAGTTAGGGTGAATACTTTTCTTTCAGTTGCAGTGGCATGCTGAGAACAAAAGGCAGCCCCAAGAACTGATGGTTAGTAACAAGCAAATTCTCCGCTTTGAGCACCCCAAACCCTAAATAAAAGCACCCTCAACAGAAAAAAAAAAAAAAACACAAAAGAAATTAAACCCCCTAAATTACTGACCATGAAGAAAAAGCAATTTTTTTAACAAAAGCCCTGCAGCAGAAAAAAGATTGAATAGGGCAACATTAAAAAAAAAAAAGTAGTTTAACCTATAAAAATGTTCTATTAACATAAATAAAAACCAAAATACTAAAAAAAAACCCAAATACTTACCTCTGAAACAGAAGCCCATTTTTTTTGGAAAGTTTTCAATGGATAGGACAGCATAAAAAAGTGGCTGGTGACCTTAAATCAACCACAAAATAAAATGAAAGGTGAAAAAGCTCCTAATAATATTAACAACATGAGGCAGCAAAGGGGTTGATTTCCCAAAGAGCTAGTAATCAGAATCTAGTGTAATTTTCTAACTGAACTTAATCTTTCCCAGCCAGGGCAGTTTGTCAGCTTTCCCTATGCTTTACCTGCAACAGCTTGCAATACATTGACACTATCTCTGCTCTGTGTACCTCCTTTTATAGCGAGGGGGCTGGCCTAATCAAAAGTCTGTGTATTGACCCTTTTGAGGCTGATGACTATAGTCAATGGCCATGCAGTGCATTATGCTTTAAAAAAAAGATTCCTTGGTTAAATCTGCACAAAAACCACCAGGATGCAAATCTACATGTAAGCCTATAATAAGTCTTACGTGTAAGTTCAGTGAATATCTCCTAAACTTGTACTGTTTAGGAGATACTCACACACGGTATGCAGCCGTAACATCACCGGCACATGCGCTCTGAAGAGACGACATACTTGTATCATCCCTTCAAAGCTCTGTACCACAGTCATGACTCCCTCATGCTTGAGTAGAAGTTCTGTCATTGCGGCTCGGCCATTCATACAGCCGGAGGCCTCAAACTAGGAAGGAAGTTTGGGTGAAGATGGAAGCCCTTTCAACCGTGACAGAGCGCCACTGGAGGGCTTTGTTCTAATGTAAGTATTTCACAATATGTTGGTATGCAATGCATGCTTGCACGTTAGAAAATTGCTTTGCAGGTGGCCTTTTTTTTCCCATCACAGACATTACTACAACTTTTTTTAGACAAGTATTAAAAGGTATGGTTCTTGCGCTAACACAGAGGGAGGTAAATGTTCACCCTAATGCTGCATATACTGGAACTGATACTAAGTAAAACAGCTGTTGTAGACAATGTGTAAGGGGTTGTAATGCACTTTAGGGTGTTTTTAAACCAGTTTTTCTAAATAAATATATACATATTTCTTATTAACACAATTCATATAAAAATAATCACGTCCTAAATCATTTTGTTAATTTTTTTTTTTTTTATAAATATAGTATATAAAGTGCTCGTGTGCTTCAAGTTTCAGTGATGAGGGTAAACTTAACTTCCAGTGCCAATGTGCATAACATATATTGCCATCAATCCGTGCTAATACATAATCAATAAAATGGAGTGCCTTTTATCCAAATTCACATATAAAGTGCTTGATTTAAAAAGTGACCAGGTGCGCCAATAAATGAATATAGCAAATAAAGTGCTTCTATATAAATATGTAAAACAATTTGCTTCGTTTAGTGCTAAATATTAGATAAGTGTCCAAAAAGGTTGAAATCAAATAAATTCAAAGTGATCCGTAGTGCTTTCTATCTTCCTCCACCTTTATTTCCCCGTGTCTTGGATATTCTTCAGTGCATACACTTCTAGGTGCCCTAAATGCTCACCTTAGTAAGGTAAGTAATACACTTAACCGGTAGTGCCTCTGGTTCCTTTTGACTCCTCTCAGCGTCGTTCGTCTCCTTATGGGGTGGTTCCTTCTCTCCTGGATAGTGTTAGATACCTTCTCCTGTATAACTCTATCTCTCTTATGGGGGTTTCCTCTATTCTTCCCATTCGCGATTCCAGGATCTTTGTCCCGTTCCGATACGTCACTTCCGGGTAATCCTATGCATGCCCTGAGGAAGTCACGTCCGTGTTGCCGTGACGTAACGCGTAGGATTACCCAGAAGTGACGGAGATCCCTGAACAGAACTCGGCAGACGTTTGAGCGCAATTTTAAATGTGAGTTGGCTATTTTGTGTTAAATAAATACTTTGAACTACTACACTATGTTGGCCCCTATCATTTACATGAGCCATAAGGATTAAGAAAAACAGTAAGGAATCGCGAATGGGAAGAATATAGGAAACCCCCATAAGAGAAATAGAGTTATACAGGAGAAGGTATCTAACACTATCCAGGAGAGAAGGAACCACCCCATAAGGAGATGAACGACGCTGCGCGGAGTCAAAAGGAACCAGAGGCACTACTGGTTAAGTGATACAGGCGTATTACTTACCTTACTAAGGTGAGCATTTAGGGCACCTAGAAGTGTATGCACTGAAGAATATCCAAGGCACGGGGAAATAAAGGTGAAGGAAGATAGAAAGCACTACGGATCACTTTGAATTTATTTGATTTCAACCTTTTTGGACACTTATCTAATATTTAGCACTAAAAGAAGCAAATTGTTTTACATATTTATATAGAAGCGCTTTATATGCTATATTCATTTATTGACGCACCTGGTCACTTTTTAAATCAAGCATTTTATATATGAATTTGGATAAAAGGCACTCCATTTTATTCATTATGTATTAGCACGGATTGATGGCAATATATGTTATGCACATTGGCACTGGAAGTTAAGTTTACCCTCATCACTGAAACTTGAAGCACACAAGCACTTTATTTACTATATTTAAAAAAAAATAATAAAATAACAAAATGATTTAGGACGTGATTATTTTATATGAATTGTGTTTATAAGAAATATGTATATATTTATTTAGAAAAACTGGTTTAAAAACACCCTAAAGCGCATTACAACCCCTTACACATTACTACCACTTTAATTTCCAGTATAGCTTAGATACAGTATGCTAGTATGGGAAAAATCAATGCATTTTGATTACACATCATAAATCTAACGGGCTGCCGATTCCCTGGAATCTTTAGCAAGCCTCTTCACATTCTGAAAATTTATTGTAGACGTCAGGTCATGACAGAATGGGATTCTGTAAGATATAATGGATATCAAGATGAATCCATCCATAGGCATTAACGTGATCTTGTGTTAAAGGTCCCTTTAGTTGTACTCACATATTTTATTTAGAATGAAGAACATTTCCAAGTGTAAGAAGTTCCATTTTATTAAAAAAATGCGTAGAAGTGGTTTGGATATTTACTATTTTCTTTGATAATGTTTTCCTTGCTAAAAGGCAGTGTACAATATGTAAAAGGAATAATGTTGTTATATGAAAGAGAATCTGCCTCTCAATAAGGAACTATATTCAGGTTACTTTGTATTTAAAAGGATCACAGAGTTGTAGGCTTGTTTTGTCTGTTATAACGAATATTGTGTATCACATGCTTAGCAATGTTATATATTTTACTTCAAACTCACTGAACTTTTGCAAACATTAGATTTAGGGCTCCATGACATACCAGCTGTTAAGAATGACCAAATAGACAAAAGTATGCCTCCATTTTTATTAAAAAATGTGTAGACTTGCTAAAACATTCTGTAATGTTGTGCCTTTAGAAAACCGCCTTTCCAAATTAATCTGCAATCAGCTTAATTTGTCGACATTCTAATTTGTTTACAACCATGGCAACTGCATGCTGTTTGTGTACAGACCTCCCATACTAATCTTCCCTCTGCTTCTGCCATTAGCTTACTGCTTCTCCCAGAGGTCTGCACAAAAGTTCAGGTAAACATTCAGGTATCCCCAACACTGTTATTAGACATACAGCAATGAACCTTTCCATCAACTAAAGAGACATAGAGTTGCACACTGCTCCCAATCTTGCTTTCAAAACTTTATTGGACAAATGGTGAAAAAGACACGCAATTCCTCTCTCTGCTCTCATATGCTTCTCCGCCTGGAGGGGGGTAATACTTTATAAAGTCTATCCCCCTGATGGGGCCAAATGCATTAGGTGTGAGGGACAGATAAAGTGTCTCTGCCACTTGTCTACTAAAGATTTTCAGTGAGAGACTGCAAGTGGTGTGCACCTCTTCAACTCTTCATATGGAGTGACGAAAGGGTAAATAAGTACAGATATCAGCTAGCATCGATGGCCAGGATGTGTGGGGGGGGATATTAAGTATTGACTTTGATCTCAGTATAAAATGTATTTTACAATAGTCTAAGGAAAATATTTGTCTTCAGGGTTAATGGTATGCAATTTTTCTTTTATTCCATCACTAAGACTGCAGTTTGCAGGTCCTTCTACTTAGTACGATGAGGATCTCATGAGCTTGGTCTTTTTGCTATCTACAGAAGAAAAAAAAACAAATAATGAGACTTGAAAGCTACAGTAAAAAAATATTCAGTCTTTTGCTTTGGTGGGGTTCCAAGGGCTTATGCACCATTTTTCTTATGAATGGGAATTTAGGTTAAAAAAATGTGCTCTTTACATCTATGCTGTTTAAATAAATATGCTACCTTTATAATGATAGTTTGGCTACTAGTTTGGGTAACAAGTGGCATAATTTCCACAGCTTAAAATGAGAATGCAAGGATTTAGCCCTACACTATAACCAACAATATATGGTGAAAGTGCAAGAAAAAAATCAATTGAATAAATAAAAGTATGAAAAGAGTCCATGTGCTGTTTCACCAAGCGATAATCCTTAACTTCCTACTTCTTCTGTGAAATAAACACCCAATGTGCTGCACACACCACCACCATTAGCAACATCCATGAGCAGAGCAGGATGAAACTACTCACTCTGATGAAGCAACTTCCTGTGGCATAATGTGTAGAACGTCTTTTCTAACAGTAAGCAACACTAAACAGAAGCCAGCTTTTAAGGGGACAGTATTAACCACATTATGCCACAGGAAGTTGCTTCATCAGAGTGAGTAGTTTCATCCTGCTCTGCTCATGGATGTTGCTAATGGTGGTGGTGTGTGCAGCACATTGGGTGTTTATTTCACAGAAGAAGTAGGAAGTTAAGGATTATCGCTTGGTGAAACAGCACATGGACTCTTTTCATACTTTTATTTATTCAATTGATTTTTTTCTTGCACTTTCACCATATATTGTTGGTTATAGTGTAGGGCTAAATCCTTGCATTCTCATTTTAAGCTGTGGAAATTATGCCACTTGTTACCCAAACTAGTAGCCAAACTATCATTATAAAGGTAGCATATTTATTTAAACAGCATAGATGTAAAGAGCACGTTTTTTTAACCTAAATTCCCATTCATAAGAAAAATGGTGCATAAGCCCTTGGAACCCCACCAAAGCAAAAGACTGAATATTTTTTTACTGTAGCTTTCAAGTCTCATTATTTGTTTTTTTTTTCTTCTGTAGATAGCAAAAAGACCAAGCTCATGAGATCCTCATCGTACTAAGTAGAAGGACCTGCCAACTACAGTCTTAGTGATGGAATAAAAGAAAAATTGCATACCATTAACCCTGAAGACAAATATTTCCCTTAGACTATTGTAAAATACATTTTATACTGAGATCAAAGTCAATACTTAATATCCCCCCCCACACATCCTGGCCATCGATGCTAGCTGATATCTGTACTTATTTACCCTTTCGTCACTCCATATGAAGAGTTGAAGAGGTGCACACCACTTGCAGTCTCTCACTGAAAATCTTTAGTAGACAAGTGGCAGAGACACTTTATCTGTCCCTTACACCTAATGCATTTGCCCCCATCAGGGGGATAGACTTTATAAAGTATTACCCCCCTCCAGGGGGAGAAGCATATGAGAGCAGAGAGAGGAATTGCGTGTCTTTTTCACCATTTGTCCAATAAAGTTTTGAAAGCAAGATTGGTAGCAGTGTGCAACTCTATGTCTCTTTAGTTGATGGAAAGGTTCATTGCTATATGCTGTTGTGTGATGTGTCCGATGTCTGATCACGGCAGTGGTCCACTGCTTGTACCATGTGATTGATGTGACCAATCACAGCAGATCACAGGACAATTGTAAACAATGAATGGCTTCTTTTCATGCCATTCATTGTGTCTTGTGTTTCTATCTGCGATTGGTCACAGTGATCACATAGTACAGACAGGGCCAATCACAACCCATCTGTATCATGTAATTAGCTGTGGCCAATCACAGCTAATTACAACACACAACAAAACACACAGTAAAAAATTTTGCTTGAAATTCACTGGTATAAGCAATCATAATGTGCAAAAAAAAAAAGAATCCTGATCACTTCCCCAGAGTAGTACAGTTTTACTATGATAGCACTGTATTGCTATGGTCACAGTGTGTTAAAAAATCATAAATAAAAAGAAAATAAATAATAAAAAAAGTAAAAAAAAATGTAAACTCTGGATAAAAGGGGTTTCAGGGAAAGGCTTTGCTGTGCAAAAAACATTAAAGCAAGACTACATTTTGCCATTGAGCATATAGGCAAAGACCAGACTTTCAAAAACAATGTGCTGTAGACTGATAAATTAAAGATAGACTTTTTTGGTTACAGTAACAGTAGATATGTTTGGACAGAACAAAGAAATAATTTCAGGAGAAGCAGCCCATGGCAATTATAAAGCATATTGGTGGAAATTTGTAATTGCTTTTCTGGGACTTAGGCAGCATGCAGATATCAAGTCAGCCATCAAATTCTGCATCATAGCAAGGTGTGCTTGATGATAACATGAGGTCATCTATCTCAAAGATGAAGATGAAGATGAACTGGAAATTGATCTTTCAGCATGGCAACGATCCAAAGTTGCTAACAAGTCCATTAAGGAAAGGTTCAAAATAAAGAAAGGAGGGTTATGGACTGGACTAGTCAAAGGCCTGATTTGAACCCAATTTAAATATTTGGGGGGGGGGGGATGAATCAAGGGGTTTGTACAAGGGAACCCACAAATACCATGCAATTGAAAGAATTTTTCATGGACAAGTCAATGTCAGAGACTGGTGGACAGCTTTGCAAAACACCTGCAAGAAGTAATTTCTGCAAAAGGGGGCAATAACAGCTTCCTAGGCCAAGGGTATGCTTATTTTTTCCATGTTACATCTATTAACATTTTTTTTTTTTTTTTTTTGACGATCCAGTATTTTTCTGTTAAAATATGTTGAAAATGTCAACAACTTTCCAGGCGTATACCGTTTTTCCACAAGACTGTATCTTCTGGCTCATCCTGCTTCTTAGAAACACATATCCACAAGAAATTTAAACATGTAACTAGAATAAAGAAACCTAAAATGTCTTTTCACTTCCTTCAAGAAAAATATATATCTTGATAAAAGTTACTTAATTGTGTAATCTTAATTTGGTAGACAGATGCAAACTAAGCTTTTTGTTAAGTGTCTTTCAGATGTTCCCACTGTTAAAAACTCACTACACATTTAGCAGTGACCTTTTCAGTTTTTTTTTAATATAACAATTACTGATAATGTCATAACACGCGCAAATATAGCTTTACATGACTGTAAAATATTCTCAGTTCTCTCAGTTACTAAATAATTCAGGGATTTTCCCATGCTCTCTGCATTAAAATACTATTAGAGGTTTAAAACTACATTAACAATCTCACTCCATGAAAAAAATAAATCTTTTATAATTAGCTTAAGGTTGCTATAATATAAATACATGCATAGTGACACATATTGATGCAATGGCTCTTCCCTATTAATGGCATCTCTAAACTGATTCATCCTTATGTCATAGTATGTTCTTGAAGCATTTTAACACATGACAGGTAATCCTACATTATGAATGCCAAAGTTAAAGTAGATGTGACAGGGTCAAGAGTGTAGATGACCAATTATTTGCACAAAGTACTTCAAAAGACTTTGACATTTCTTGAAGGATACTCAACTTTCTATGCAATCAGACATCTGAAGCCCAGGGTAAGCAAATTATAAACTCAGGTTGTACCATTGGTTCAGCTTCACACCTATGAAATAACCTAATGCTTATTAATTGGTGACATAGAATTTTTATTGATAGTGCTTGACAATATAAAGATCCATATTCAGGACTCGGCCGGGTCTGTCTGCAGCAGCAACGTTTGTTGGCGTTATGATCTTTCTCATGTGGAAATTTTCCCTTAGTTGGATATGCACTATATATCCTAGGTGGTGTTTGAAAGCTATATGCTTTCTGAGTTTTGTGTTTATTTGCACCTAATATTTGTCTGTATTTATCCTTGTTTGGGTAAATATTTTCTGGAGGGGATTGTATGTTCCTCCTCCCTGCTTAGACCATTCGGTAATTTTTCAGTCTGTTTTCTAGATCTCGTGGCTTATGAGGTTTAGTTCTGTGTTTTTATTCAGGGTGTGTATATTTATCTCTTGAACAGTCTGTTACACATCTGGATTCTGAGGAAGCCCAGACTGTGGGTGAAACGCATCAATCCACCGTACTGTAGGATGTGTTGTGTTATGTGATACACCTTTTATATGCTGTATTTTCATGTGTCGATTTTATTAATTTAAAATTCTATTTTTTTTCCAATAAAATTTATATAATTTTTATGATTTTGTTCTTCTTTGGAGATTTTTGGGCACATTAAAATCCCCACCTTCCTCGTCTGCATGTTTTGTCCCTTGTCAGACTTTATTTTTAGATGTATTGTATATAGCCACAAGGGGAGGGGCTACCTATAGTGCTTGCTGTGGGTGTACAATATTAATGGTGCTAATTGAAGTGCTAACAGTGCATCAAAATTATAAATATAAATGCAAAGAGAGATGGTAACAAATTAGATGGGTACACCTGAAATGCTGGATTATGGATTCTAAAAGTGCTAACAGTGCATAAACAATAAATAGTAAATACAAAAAATTGGTGAGCACACCTAAGGTGCTTACTGAGGTGTTAAGGAGGTATATACTGAATAAATAATGTGCTGATATGACATGAAAAAGCAAATAAATACAGTAAAATTGATGCAAAATGAAATCCCAATTATTAATTGGGATTACAGTACTAAAGTTCAATATGTGCTAAAAAAAAAGTTCATAAAAATCCTCATAAAAATTCAGAAACAAATGTTCATGGGTGACTTGTAGTGCAAATTATTCAAGTAATTCCTGGGCTCAATAAAGTTCAGGTGCTCTGTGCTCAGCTCCCAAACGGTCAGGTGATGGTACTTGTTTCCACCGTGGGGAATAGTAAAAAAAAAAAACACTCACCAGAAACAATGGGTCTTATATACCATATAGTATTAAGACTGGGCAGCACTTGTTTAGCCCCCTGGGCCAGGGGAGGTCCCGCTAAGGGATGTTGTGCATCAATCCTCAGGACTGTCAGCTCCTAGTTCACCTCCATCCACGTGTCCAGGCAGGTTATGGAATGAAAAAAAAATGCTCCAAGTGGTGTAATAACGTTTAAAAGTTTTTATTTAACTTCCACAATACAAAACGAAGAAAAAAGCAGTAAAACGCCAGCAGGATGGAGCCCAGGAGTGGAGAGCGGTAATAACCGTGCTGCGTTCCACCCGGCTCCTGTGATGTATAAAGCGTGCGTACCACCTTACGCACGTTTCGTCATAACGTTGACGTCTTCAGAGGTCTTATTTTTAGATGTACATATTTCCGGTGAGTGCGGGAGAAATTGGAGGGGTGCACTGTTTTGTTTCACCTACCACCCAGCACGCAGACCACCTGGAGGACCACCACTAGATTGAAATTATTTCCTCACCTTTTTTCAGCACCTTAAAAGACTGTTTGTCACTTCCTGGTGGATTATCACAATTTTTTTGTATTTTAGCACCATATGGACTATTTATTTATTTATTATACTGGTTTAATTGTGTGATCACTAGTAGTATTTTAATTTCTTTTTATTGACACACAGCTATTCTTGTACATTGATGTATTGATTACCACATTTATTATCCCCTATATTTATTTCTTTCTTTGAACACACTTCTGACCAGAATGTAGAAGTATTTCTAATTTTTTACACCCATACCACCCTCACCCTGGCATACATTTTTATTTTTTCCAATTTACTTTAGTATTTATTGCATACACCACTTTTTAGCACCAATTTGGGGAGAGGACTCTTTAATTTTTGTTTTCCATAAAATAATTTTTTGTACATTTATACTTTACATTGTGTGACTGCATGCCAGTATTCTAACTAGCACACCAGCACTTTAAACTGTGATTAGTGGACCAACTTCTTCTTTTTCACTTTTTTACTATTTTTTACTATTTATATACAACTGGGCAGCGCCATCACGCCTCACCCATCCCACATTTATCGATATCATTTTCGGACTATATTTTGAGGTGGGCCGCAGCCCATTCCTTTTGTCCATAAGCGCGGAATCCACTCCACCCTTCACTTACTGTACTTCCCCTTTGACTGTGAAAGAGTCCTAATACCCTCATAAGGTATTCCTTTCCTGAGGTAGCTGACTTTAATAGCAGACTGCACTGCTGAGCAACTTCAGGGCCCTTTCTGGCACTCCCTTTTTACCCCTAATCTTCAGGGCTTCACAACTTGGCACCCCCTTTACTACCACACTGGGTTATCTGGCTCCTTGATCCCCTTGACCTCTCTGGAGTGGTCCCCCCTCTTAGGCTGACTGCCTGGACCACCTTCTTCAGGAACAGGAGGAGAGACAGCCGTCGTCCTCCTCCTGGGACCTGGCTACACCCTGTCACAAGCTCCCTTTCTATTTATGTGCAATATCAGGATGCATTGCAGTAATGCCCTCCCACTGGAACTGACATAAAACAGAGTGCGCCACTGGCTAGGTTTCCTCCACTGTCCAATAAGGTTCTTTATTGGCTGCAGTGGGAACACTCCCTCAGACCCAGTGAATCACACTTAGAAACATGTAACAGGTGAAACTGACAGATCAGACCCTCCTAATAAGCAGATCAGGGTCACATATGTGTTTTACCTAGCACCTACCTAGAAGGGTGCTACATAAATATCGCCTATGGAGATTTTTAAGTACATTCATTTGTCGTCATTCCACGAGTGTGTGCAGTCTTAAAGAATGAAATGTTAGGTATCTATTTACTCAACATAACATTATCTTTCACGTTATACAAAAAATGGGCTAACTTTACTGTTTGTTTTTTACAAATTGCGTTTGCAAGACCACTGTGCAAATACAGTGTGACATTAAATATTCCAACGACCGTCATCTTATTCTCTAGGGTCTCTGCTAAAAAATATATATATATATATATATATATATATATATATATATATAATGTTTGGGGTTCTAAGTAATTTTCTAGCAAGAAATACTGATTTTTGAACTTGTAAATAACAAAGGTCAGAAAAAGGCCTGGTCTTTAAGTAGTTAAAATCACAAGGCTTTGTTTTGCAATGCTAACCCTAACTCCCTATGTTGTATAACAAAGCCATGATGTGATCACCATGTCAGCACTGACACGTTGATCACTTGGCTTTGTTGATAGTTATGTCAAGGTCAATGGGAGATGCCTCGGTATTTCTTTCTTCACCTAGAAAGATGTACTGTTATCAAAGTTGTAAAAAAATGTGTCATGCAACTGCAAAGTAATTAGTGCTTCTGTTACTGAACAACATAACCTATAATTGAAACACCTTTTTATTTGAGGACCACAGCTAGCTTGAAAATGCATACTTTAATGCATACACCTATGAGTATACAGCTTTTTGGGGGCAATGTTGACAGGGATACTGTAGTCAGAGATTAACCATTTGACCTCCAGAAGATATACCCCCCTTCATGACCAGCAATGTATTTTGCAATACATCACTGCGTTACTGTAACTGAAAATTGCATTGTCGTGCGACACTGTACCCAAAAAAATGTATGTCATTTTTTCACACAAATAGTGATTTTTTTTGTATCATTTGATCACCACTTTTTTCTATTGTTTGTGCTATAATGCTACATGTTTTTGGTTAAAAAAATCCCCAAAAACATATATTAATTTGTAGTACTGCCCCCTTGAGGACTGCCAGATTCCACACTTATGGGTCCCCCCTGAGTTACCATTATCAACCTTGATGTGCACAATCTCTCACTTTTCCTCCTCGGCTCGCTCCAATAACAAGTCCAGGGGTAAGTGGTCGTTTTTGTGTTTTCTTTCAAATGTCTTTATTGAAAATGACAAAAGAGTTACAAACAGTCAATACTGACAACTCAATACAGGGTAGTATAACTTCAGCTAAGCGATGTGAAACATTTTTGAGATACAAAGAAGAAGAGGAACTTGCCATTGCAAAGCATTGGCCAAAAGTGTGGCCTAATAAAATTGCTAAATACCAGGAGGTCAGCGGTATCAGTGAGACCCCCCCCCGGTCCTTCCGGGAGCCAAGAAAAATAATAAATAATTACTGGATACTAAAAAAGGGACTTTAGGTTGGCGAGCGAAACCCCGGCCCCAAGCACCCAGAAGGTGATACATTTGGAGTACCGGTCGCATGCCAAGTTGTAACAGGGCTCCAACAGGAAAGGAGGCCCTGGACATGTCAGCAAACATGCGAGTGTGGAATAGGCTCCACACGGAGGAGTGGGGGAGGTCCCAATCTGCCTAAGAAAGCTGATATCGAAGAAGAGGACAGAGAAAAATGAGAAGAGGGAACAGCATAGGAAAGGAGAGAAAGAGAATAAGTGAGGGGGAAAGGATAAGGGGGAAGTCAACGGGGTATGACAGGAGTAAGATTTCAGGGAAGATTACATTGGAGTGTGTAAATATTGCACCCAGGGGTCCCAAATAGCCTTAAACTTTTCCACTCGTCATGTAAGACCGCCACTATCTTTTCATGGGTCATTATCCAAGAAATATTCAGCTTTGCAGAAGTCAGAGAGGCCGAAGGTTGTTTCCAAGCTTTGGCTAGTGTGAGCTTCGCTCCCAGGAGCATGAAAAATAATAGGGTTGACAGGTTTTTGGGATACTTGTGCGGAAAGTCACGTAGAAAGGCGACTTGGGGTGTCTGGGGAATCTGAAGGCTCGCGATTAGCCAAAGCAAGTGGAAAAATTTGTTCCAAAATGAGTGGATTCTAGGGCATGACCACCAGATGTGTGTAAAATAGCCCTGGTGTCCACACCCCCTGAAACACAATGGGGAGGTGTTAGGGAACATGAGCGCCAGGCGTGTCGGTACCATGTACCACCGGGTCAGGATTTTGAGGTTCGTTTCAATGACGTGTCGTGTTTATTATGCCCTTGAATGACCTGCAAAAAGTGCGGTGCCAATCATCTAAAGAATAATCCACCTGTAAATCATTCTCACATTTGAGCGCATAAGCAGGTTTTTCTGAGGGTTCCACCAAAGCACCATAGATGGTTCGATATACCACCCCTTAGTTTAGCTGACTCAGAACACCACCATTCGTAGGGGGTCAAAGTCGTTTGGCCAACCACATTTTATGCAGGAGGTGGGAAATTTTAATAAAACGGAACTTTTCAGAAGTCGGCATTTTAAGTTTGTTGATACAGTGGGAGAGGGAGAGGGGCCCAGATGGTGAGAGGAAGTGCCCTATACCATATAGACCTTTGTTTGTCCACCTTTGAAATGCTTTGATGTCATGCCCGGGTAAGAATAGGGGGTAATGAAACAGGTGATCTAACGGCTTCATAGGCGAGACCAATGTGGGGAGGCTGTAGAGTTGTCTGCACATTTTGTTCGAATGTGAAAGGGTGGGCGCTAAGATTGCGGGTTGGAGCTTAGTCGGGCACCAAGCAACATAATCTAGTGTATAGTGGGGGATCGCCTGTCTCTCAATTTGAATCCAGGTTTAGGTCCGCAAGTGTAAATCATAGAAAACTGGTAATATTTCCATAAATTGGGTAAGGCCAGCCTGCCGTGCGTTCTCTGTCGAAATAAGACTGACCGCGAGCAACGGTAGCCCCTTTTGCCCCAAATAAATTTGATTATACTGGATTGTAATTTGGTTATATGGGTTTTATTGAGGGGGATAGGTAGCGACCGAAAGAAATATAAAATCCTCGGTAAGAGTGTCATTTTGATGGAATTTATTTTCCCCAACCAGGAGAGATTGTGGTGATCCCAGCCCGACAAATCTGCTTTCAATTTTTTATACAAGGGAGGGTAATTGGCCTGGTATAAGGTGTCAATTGATGTGGTAAGGCTACCCCTAAAATAGGTATCGAGGACTTACACTATACAAACAGAAAAGAAGGTTTCAGTGCCTCCAGAGAGGACGTGGGAATTGATATGTTGAGTGCCATTGATTTGGAGAAATTCACTGTGAGGCCAGAGGCGAGCGAGAATTTGCAAAGAATGTGCATAACATTCGGGATAAAAATGACTGGGGAAGTCAATAAAAGTAACACATCATCCACGAAGAGTGCACATTTGTGTTCAGTGGGACACTGCGTATGTCTGGATGTTGGCGAATTGTAATTGCAAGGGATTCAATGGCAATAGCAAATAAAAGGGGTGAGAGGGGGCAACCTTGTCGGGTGCCTCTCCTAATAGTAATAGGGTCGGAGCAGTGACCTAAGATACAGATGCGGGCAGATGGTGATGAATAGAGAGCTTTTAAAATATTAAGGAATTTAGCGCCAAATCCCCACCTCTTAAGGGTTTCAAAGAGATAAGGCCATGAAATTGAGTCAAATGCTTTATGTAAATCGAGTGAAAGAAGCAAGGTTTCTTGGGGGGAGCTGCCATTCCACCTAGAGTTGATTAGAGAGATAAGATCCACAGCTCTCCTAATTTGGTCAGAGCCCTGTCTCCCTGGGACAAACCCCGATTGGCCCTTATGTATATAGGTACTAATGAAATGGGAGAGCCTATTGGAGAGGACCTTCGTTAATATTTTTAAGTCTACATTAATGAGAGAAATGGGTCTATAATTGCTAACATCGCTGTGATCTTTTCCCGGCTTGGGTATGACTGAAATGTATGCTGAATTCAGAGTCCTCTCCACAGCTTCACGGCTTCATAAGGCATTATAAAACTTGCTGAGATGGGGAGCCAAAGAAAGCCCGAAAGTTTTGTAGTAGATTGAGGAGAACCCATCTGGACCAGGGGCAGACCCTGTCTTTAAAGCCTTGATAACACTCAAGATTTCCAAGTCCGAGATGGGCTCCTCAAGGATTTCCCTATGTTTCCGGCAAAGGCGTGGAAGCGGTAATTTGTCTAGAAAGGACTGAGTGTCCCGGGAGAGGGAGGGAGACTGGGAATCATACAGTTTCGAATAAAAGGAGTGAAATGACTGCAATGCCTGTTGTGGATTTTGGGATAGTGTTCCCTGTGACGTTCTGATTTTGGGGAATGTGAAGGAGTGCTGTCTAGGGGACAATTTTACCGCGAGTCTGGGACCTTTTCTATCTGAAGAGGCGTAGAATTTAGCTCCCGACCATCACAGCTGCTTCTCCGCCTCTGTTGTCAATGCGAGGTTCAGCCGAAGTCTGGCTTCTTCCAAACTCGTTTTGGAAGTCGGGGTAGGGTTTCGTTTGTGAGCTTTACTAAGCGTAAAAAAGTCTGATTGCAATTTAAGGAGGTCAGCCCATCTTTGACATTTAAGATTGGTGGAGATTTGTATGATCTTCCCACTGATAACCGCCTTGTGAGCTGCCCAGACAGTTTCAGAGGAGACCTCTGGAGTAACTTTGGTGGAGAAGTATTCCTCCAGTTCTTTGGACAAAATCTTGCATTGCGCAGGATGGCTCAAAAGCGCTTCATTAAGACACCACCTGAACATGCAAACATGAGCTCGAGTGCGATTCAGTATCTAGATAACCATGGCATGGTCAGAAATAGGAGAGTCCCTGATGAAATACTTAACTGTGTGTGGGATGGTCTTAGCTGAGACAAAGGTATCATCTATCCATGATAAAATAATGCGTGAAGCTGAGAAATATGTATAGTCTTTGGCAGTGGGGTTATGTTCCCTCCAGATATCAATTAGCCCTCCTGAGAAGAGCAACTTAGCAATGCGGGTGCTCTGCTTGGGAGGGGGCGGAATAAAGAAGGGTTACCCGGGCGCGATTTGTCCAGACCCTGGTCTAGGGCTATATTAGCGCCCCCCCCCCCCCCCCCCATGATTAATACACCTTCTACCTGGGGAATGACATGTGTGTCTAGATGTTGGAAAAAAAGGTCCTGGCGTTTATTTGGGGCATAATAGGAGAGGAGGGAGTACATGGTCCCTCCCATGGTGCCTATCAATAGTAAATACCTTCCCTCTTGATCCTCTATTTTCCACTTGAGATCAAATTGGACATGGCGTAAAAAAAAAAAACCCTATCCCCTTGGTTTTATCAGTGGCGTTCGTTAGGTAAAATTGCTGGTATTTAGGGTGGACAAACAAAGGTCTGTAAGAAGCTGGGAAATTATTCTCTTGTGTGAATGCAATATCAATGTGGTGAGAGTGATATGAATTGAAAAGTTTACGTCTCTTCGTCTGGTAATTAATCCCTTGAACATTGTGGGAAGAAATCTTCCAAGGGTGAGATGGGGAAACCGGTGCTTTCATCGAGTCAGCCAAACATGGAGCGCTGAAGGTGGAGCATAGTGACAAATCCTATGCCGCACAAGGTGGGAGCCGACAATTCAGACCGGGAGCCTGACCTGGAACCTGTTGGAACAAATTAAGGAGACCCCCGGTGACCAGAGAGGGGGGGGAGAGAGGGGGAAGAGCGAGAAAAAGAGAAAAGACAAGAGAAGAGAGCCACATATACATGACAACATGCCAGTGAAAACTGTACCAAAAATTCCCAACCCAAATCAGGAGAGGTAGGCCAGGCCCTACCCCAACCTGAAACCCATAGACGCCCGTGAGGAGCACAGGCATCAGTCCCAGTCCACGTGGGAGAAAAATTTCCCAGGTAGAGAGGGAGCGAGGCGCAGCAGAGATCCCGCTTTGACCAGACACCCCAAAAAAAGACAAAATAAGGGGAAAAAGAAAGGGTGCCGCCAAGAAGTCTGCTAAAGCCAAAAACAAAAACAAAAAATATTTTTTAAAAAAAAAAGGGGGAGGGGGAGTATGACCCGCCAAAATGCAGCAAAAATTTCCCTATATGAGAAAAACATTTTTTTGAGAAAAAGAAATGTCCAATAAAACTTGAATCAAAAATACCACAGAGGGGAACCGTGTAGGTTTGTAGTCGTGGGGGCGGGGCCCCACAGGCAATCAATCAGGAGTGAGTCCTGTGAAAAAAGGTAGAATGCCAGCCAGGTCAGGAGGTTCTTTAGGGAGGTCTTGCATCTTTGGCCCGTTTGAAGTGCTGCTTCTGCCAAGCTGGAACCAGGGGGCTCTGAGGAGAGGGGCATTTGGAAGATCCAGAACTTCTGTTAGGTGCCGAGGTGGTTGGCTCTTGGGAGAAGAGACCAAGTTTCAGGAGGAGCTGTTCCCCATCCGGGAGAGCCAAGAAGCTATAGGTCTTCTGTTGATGAAGAAATGTGAGGTGAAAAGGAAAGGACCACCAGTACTTAATCGCTCTTTGTTGCAGGACTCGAAGAAGCAGTTTGAGTGTTCGCCTTTATTGAATAGTAGTGGGCGACAGATCCATAAAGATTTGGATGGTGAAGCCTTGGATAGACAGGTGTTCGGAGCGTCTTGAGATCTTCATGACTGCCTCCTTCACTTTGTAAAATGATGTCCCGTGGAGAACCGTCATGGAGGGGGGTTCTGAGGGCCCTGTGAGCCCTATCTAGCTCAAGGCGATGGGGTGGTATGTCAGGGATTAAGTCCTGGATAAATTTGGTGACAACATCATCAATGTCTTTAACACTTTCAGGCAATCCTCTGATCCTAAAATTATATCTTCTGGAGCGGTTCTCAAGCTCATCAATTTTGGATAGGGCAGTGTCAAGTTGTTCGTGTAAATCTTGCATTCTGGCAGAGTTTTGGTTAACTTTAAGGACGGTTTGGTCCATTTTGATTTCGATAGCTTCCAGCCTGTAACCCAGGTTCTGGAGATCATTATGGATGGCAGAATTGATCTGGGAAGCAGTCTGTGCCAGGCCCTTAGAAAGCATCTGGGAAAAGGTGGCCATAATATAGGAGAAATCTTGCTGGTTGGGAGAAGGGAACGGCAAGGGGCCCTATTATAAGCCGTGGAGCTCAGGGTAGGCCGCAGCCGGGGACTGTGTTATCTCCTCAAACATTCTCTCCAAGAGGGAGACCATAGAGGCTGGAGACAGAATTTGTGACAGTTCCAGGGGGACAGCCGGGCTGTCAGTGACTGACCTGTGCTGCGAAGCTTGTGCTGGAGCATCAATAATGTCCCCCTCATCTTCGGGTCCCGCGCCGTGAGGAGAAGCAGCCGCCAATATTAGGGCTGCAGGGGCGGGAGGCCGCTGGGTTTAACTGCCTCCAGAGGTCCCTACGGACCTGAGAGCTGGGCATCGGGGGTCCCGTGGGGGTTACCGGGCGATTAGGAAGCTAGCAGTACTTGGGGGGAAGGCTGTGGTGTGCTGGAGAACGCTGTGGGGCTGTCAGTTTAGTCAGAGCGAGACAGAACACCCTGATTCAGCATCCATTCAGGGAGCCACAGCGCATGCGCCTTTTGTTTTTGTGTTTTATTATAAATTTGAGATGGGAGAAGGGAATAGGGGGATACTCCGAATTAACTATGCACAATGTCGGAGGACCTCTGTCTTTAGGTTTAGCCAGACTGTTGATTCACCCTGCCACTGAGGTGAATCTAGTTTTGAGTCTCTTTCTCAAGATGACTTGATTAACTATGTGTTATCTTCAGAACACTCTCCTCAGTATCCTCACTCTTGACTGCCAACACCTGTCCACTGGCTATCCTACTCCTGGGGTGGTATCACGTACCTGATCAGAGGCCGAGGTGCTGAGAGGGCTTCCCTTGTGGCTACGTGCAAGGCACCCCTGGAGGTGGAGACAGGGAATGCTGTGCCCAAAGGAACAGGGGTCGCCAGCTGCGGCAAGCTCCGGTGAAGAGGTGACTGCTGTGGTAGTAGACACGTAGTGCGTGCTGAAATGCAGGATGCCTTGAAGGTGACTGGAGGAGGTAGCCAGGCTTGTGACAAGAGCGAGGTCAAGATCAAGCCAAGGGGTCAAACACAGTTCATCAAGCAGTAGAGGAGTCCGTAGGAGCAAGCCGGGGGTCATACACGGGAACAGCAGACTGAAGCTGAGTAGGTAAACAAGCCGATGGTCGGAGCCAGGAGGAGAGACAAGACAGGTGAGACAAGCCGGGTCGGTAACAGGTAATCCAAGTAAACAGGAACAGGAACACAGGAAGCAGGAAACAGGAAGCTGAAGATCATCCAGCAACTAATGGCTGGAGCAGGCTGGTTTAAATAGGCCACTGGGCGTCGCTGCATTAGTGTGGGTGGAAGATCCAGCTCTCTTGTGGGAAATTCCCTGACAGTGCCCCCCCCCCCAAAGGGCAGCCTCCGGATGCCCAATTGGGCCTGCTTCTCAGGATGCTTGTTGAAAAATTCTCTAAGAAGTTTGGGGGCATGAACGTTATTTGCAGGCTCCCATGAACTTTCCTCAGGTGAATACCCTTTCCACTTAATCAGGTATTGGACCTGTCTTCCCCTTTTTCGGTAGTCTAGGATGGCCTCTACCTCATACTCAAATTCCTCACCCACCGAGATGGGAGGTGGAGGTGGATCACCCCTTCCTGAGAAAGGGCCAGAAGAGGCAGACTTGAGCAAGGAGATATGAAAAACAGGATGGATCCTGTAGGAATCCGGTAAGGAAAGTTTGAAGGCTACAGGGTTGATTTCCTTCTTGATTTTGAAAGGGTCAATGTACCTTGGACCCAACTTCCGTGATGGGCAGGGTAGTTTGAGGTTTGCCGTGGAGAGCCACACTTCATCCCCCACTTTCAAGGCTGGATTCTCCTTTCTATTCTTGTCATATGACCTCTTATAATCTTCCTGCGCTTTACGCATGGTTGCCTGGAGGGTTAGGTAGTTCTCTTGGATAAAGGTTAATCTATCCTGAACCGCAGGTACCGTTGCTTCTGGTACAGAGTTGGGTAAAAAAGAGGGGTGAAAGCCGTAATTGGCCCAGAATGGGGATTGGTTGGTGGTAGCATGAATAGAGTTATTGTAAGCAAACTCTGCGCAGGGCAGTAAGGCCACCCAATTATCCTGTGAGAAGGAAGAAAAACAACGAAGGTATTGTTCCAACGTTTGATTTGTTCTCTCCGTTTGGCCATTGCTCTGGGGGTGATAGGCAGAAGATAGGCAAATCTTGATATCCAAAGCCTTGCAGAGGGCCCTCCAGAATCGAGAGGTGAATTGTACCCCCCTGTCCGAGACAATACTGTTTGGTATGCCGTGTAGCCTTACAATCTCCTTGATGAAGATATGTGCTGTGTCCATGGCTGAGGGAGTGCACACCATAGGCAGGAAGTGTGCCATCTTTGATAAGCGGTCTACTACTACCAAGATAGTGGAAAAACCTTCAGAAGGGGGCAGTTCTACAATAAAGTCCATAGACAACATCCTCCAAGGCTGGTCCGGAACAGGCAGAGGTCTTAGCAAGCCCCAAGTCTGAGTGAGACTTCCTTTACTTCGGGTACAGGTCGTACAAGAACTTACATAGTCTTTGCAGTCCTGTCTAAGGTTGGGCCACCAATAGGAACGTTGGATCAGTTCTAATGTCTTGCGGACCCCAAAATGGCCTGCCAGCTGGTGGTCGTGGAACGTTTTAAGAACCTGGACTCTGGCTTCCTCGGGTACAAAAATCTTATCCCCGTGCCACAAAAGACCTTCCTGCCTTCTAAGTGTGGGGATTTCGGACTCAGGGCACCGGCAGAAACCTGTTCCAGGGTGGCCCTTAGATCAGGCTGGATAAGAAGAAAGTTCTGGGGAGACAGAATGGTGCTGGGGGTGGCAGTATTTGGGGTCTCAGGGAACATTCGTGACAGAGCATCCGCTTTACCATTCTTGGATCCTGGGCGATAGGTGAGGTGAAAATTAAACCTTGAGAAAAACAAGGCCCACCTGGCCTGTCGTGGTCTTAAGCGCTTGGCAGATCTGAGATACTCCAAGTTCTTATGGTCGGTGAATATCATAATTGGGTGCGCTGCACCCTCCAGGAGATATCTCCACTCCTCCAGAGCGACTTTGATGGCCAGCAGTTCCCGATCCCCAAAATCATAGTTCCTTTCCGGCTGAGAGAGCTTTCGGTAGAAGAAAGCCACTGGATGTAATAGTGCTTTAGGGCCCAGATGTTGAGATAGGACGGCCCCTGTGGCGACTTCAGATGCATCAACCTCCAGTACGTAGGGCAGGGCGGGGTCGGGATGCTGCAGGACAGGGGCAGAAGTGAATAATGCCTTTAATTTATCAAAAGCCTCTTGAGCCTCTTGGGACCACTGGAAGCGGCAGTGTTGGCGGGTTTGCTGGGTAATCGGGGCGATAATGCCAGAAAAGTCCTTGATGAACCTCCGATAGAAATTGGCAAACCCTACGAACCTCTGAATGCCCTTTTTGTCCGTGGGAGCTGGCCACTCCAGGATGGCAGATACCTTCTGGGGGTCTATGGCTACCCCATCAATGGAAATGATCAGACCCAAAAATTGTATAGAAGTCTTTTCAAAGGAACACTTCTCTGCTTTTGCATAGAGTCCGTGTACCCTTAGTGTGGACAGCACTTTCTTGACATGGATTCTATTTAGTTCCAGGGTAGGGGAGAAGACAAGAATGTCGTCCAGGTACACAATCATGAAGTTATCCAGGTATTCTCTAAAGATATTAGTCACGAAGTGCTGAAAGGTAGCTGGAGCATTACATAGACCAAAAGGCATAACCAGGTACTCAAAATGCCCAAAACATGTTCGAAAGGCTGTTTTCCATTCATCGCCCTCGAGAATGCGTACTAGGTTGTAGGCACAGCGCAAGTCCAATTTAGTAAAGACCAGGGCGGTACGGAACCTCTGAAAGAGCTCAGGAACAAGCGGAAGAGGGTACCGGTTTTTAATGGTGATTTTATTGAGCTCTCTGTAATCCACACAGGGTCTGAGGGTATGATCTTTCTTTTCTACGAAGAAAATTCCGGCGCCAGCTGGAGAAGATGAGGGGCGGATGAATCCCTTCTTTAGGTTTTCATCAATGTACTGGCGCAACACCTCAAGCTCAGTCTCTGAAAGTGGAAAATTCTTTCCAAAGGGAAATTCTGCACCAGGTAATAGCTCGATAGGGCAGTCGTAGGGGCGATGAGGTGGTAGTATATCGGCCTTCTTTTTGTCAAAGACGTCCAGGAAATCATGGTAAACTGGAGGAACGTCCTGGCTGGAGTCGGAGACTAGCTGGACGGTCAGGCAACTGGAAGGAGACACAGGTTTGGGCATCAGACAGTGCTGAAGGCAGTAGGGGGACCCAAAGGAGATCTCCCTTCGGATCCAGTCTATATGCGGGTTGTGTGCCTGCAACCATGGTATCCCCAGAATTATGGGGAACATGGGGGAACATAAAATATCAAACTTCAGGAACTCTTGATGGCCAGAGTCAGTAATGGTAAGAATAGGTACCGTCTCGTGAGTAACAGGCCCGGATTGAGGAGTGGTACCGTCGGCCAACTGGACCTTGAGTTTAAGTTCTTTAGTCTGAATAGGAATCCGGAAGTCCTTGGCAAGGGTTACATCCATGAAGCAACTACATGCCCCAGAGTCAATTATTGCTGGGAGTCGGACCTCCCCTTTCGCTACCTGTAGGGAGACATGGAGAACAAGATGAGTAAGGGAAGATCCTGAGACTTGCTGATACATGGAGTTGTGTGGGGAAGACTTACTGGGCCTCACAGGGCAGTTGCGGAGAAAGTGTCCGGCCTCCCCACAGTAGAGGCAGAGGTTAGCCCGCCTGCGGCGGAGTCTCTCATCAGAGGTCAGGGCAGAACGAACCATGCCAATTTGCATAGGTTCTCCTTCAGAAGAGGCTGCTGTGGCCGGAATAGGTGCAGGGACAACTGGGACCTTAGGTAGCATCCAGGAAGGCCGGAAAGACTGAACACGTTCAGATCGCCGCTCCCGCAGGCGTCTGTCCAGTTGGATGGCGAGCTGAATGAGGCCCTCCAGACTGGTGGGG
This sequence comes from Pelophylax lessonae, assembly GCF_965119305.1. Lineage (NCBI taxonomy): Eukaryota > Metazoa > Chordata > Amphibia > Anura > Ranidae > Pelophylax > Pelophylax lessonae. Next base: position 167,698,153 of record NC_138776.1, read on the forward strand.
CTTTCTACTCGTGCCAGCTCATCTTTGAGGGCCTCAGATAGGCCAAGTCGGTACTGGTACCTGAGGGCGGCATCGTTCCATTCAGTATCCGCTGACCATTTGCGGAAGTCCACAGTGTAGTCTTCAGCAGGGCGCCTCCCCTGCTGTAAGGTATGGAGAGTGGCCTCTGCAGTGGCCCTGCATTGTGGGTCATCATATAGTTGGCCCATGGCTTCAAAAAAGGTGTCCAAAGTGTTGATGACAGGACTTTTTTGTTCCAACAGGTGATGAGCCCAGAACTGCGGTTCATCGGATAGCAGAGAAATGACAAATCCCACTTTAACTGTTTCCAGGGAGAAGGTCCTTGGTTGCAGAGCCAGGTAGAGAGAACCGGCATTCTTAAAGGCCCTAAACTTCCTCCCATCGCCGGAAAAACGCTCTTGAGTGGGCACTCTGGGTTCAGGAGGAGGAGCCATCATCATAGGAGTGGGTGAGTGACGCTCCGGAGTCAGTGAGGCTGATGCAAGACCTGCAGAAGGAGGAGCTGTAGTTGCGGAAGATACTGCCAAGTTCTGTAAACGACCCTCCAACTGGAAGTACCCGTCCTGTAGGTTGGTCACTGCTTGAGTGAGGGCTGCGACTTGCTGGCACAGAGCCTCGAGCTGGGAAGCACCTCTGTCGGCCTCTGACATATTCTGGCTGGATGATACTATCACGTACCTGATCAGAGGCCAAGGTGCTGAGAGGGCTTCCCTTGTGGCTAAGTGCAAGGCACCCCTGGAGGTTGGGACAGGGAATGCTGTGCCCAAAGGAACAAGGGTCGCCAGCTGCGGCAAGCTCCAGTGAAGAGGTGACTGCTGTGGTAGTAGACACGTGGTGCATGCTGAAATGCAGGATGCCTTGAAGGTGACTGGAGGAGGTAGCCAGGCGTGCGACAAGAGTGAGGTCAAGATCAAGCCAAGGGGTCAAACACAGTTCATCAAGCAGTAGAGGAGTCCGTAGGAGCAAGCCGGGGGTCATACACGGGAACAGCAGACTGAAGCAGAGTAGGTAAATAAGCCGATGGTCGGAGCCAGGAGGAGAGACAAGACAGGTGAGACAAGCCGGGTCGGTAACCGGTAATCCAAGTAAACAGGAACAGGAACACAGGAAGCAGGAAACAGGAAGCTAAGGATCATCCAGCAACTAATGGCTGGAGAAGGCTGGTTTAAATAGGCCACTGGGCGTCGCTGCATTAGTGTGGGCGGAAGATCCAGCTCTCTTGTGGAAAGTTCCCTGACAGGTGGCCTCCCTCAGGTCAGGCCCCTTGACACAAGCCCCTGTACTCAGGATATACTATTTTTCCAGGGTCTCCAGTGTCTCACCTCGGGTCAGCTCTCCTGGACTTCTGGGTTCAGCTCCGTTCCTCTGGCCGGCCCACCGGTGGCGAAAGTGTGCTCACTGCAGGCGGAAGTTTGGAATAATGTATATATACACATGATCTGGCGCACAGCTGCCACTAAAACTGCTATGTGGCGGATGGCAATTGGTTAATAGTGTAGCTGATCTGGAACAAGTATAATGATAACTGTTGTTACTCATTTACATCATTTGCTTGTTCTGGGACTGTGAGTAAAACATACTGAAGTCAGACGAAGTCAGACATCAAGCATTTTCAGGAAAAAAAGCAGTCATATATTTCTCACAACAGGGTCACTTAAATGTACTGCAGTAACATTCTAGAAATGTGTTATCTATCTCCTCTTACCTAAGTTCAGCAGCCTACACAAATAATGGATTGGAATTGACTTTTATCTCATGACAGCTTTCATCCACCTACTGTTTTTAAATCTATTGCTAAGAGTCAATTTGTCTAAGCAGATCAGATTGCTAAGGATCCTGATATCACTAAACTTAAGAAAGATGAGATTGAGAATACATTTGTGGATAGGGGATTTCCAGTGGAACTTTTTAACAATGCAATGTTGGATTCTAGTGAGAGCAATTGGGGTCACTGAATGCAAAAAACAAACATAAAAAAAATCATAATCCATATCACATCATGGATTGTCACACTAGGTGTTTTTTACATCAATGGCACATTCTGCAGTCAGCATATCCTAATACTATAGAATGTCAAAGCATGTGTATACGAGCATTTGGATGTGATCAAATTATAAGGGCCTGTTGTGTGTGGATTATGAAGAAGGAAGCACTCATGAATGCACCTTTAGCACTTATGATGTGTTTTTTACACATTTTGTTGTGTTTTTGAAGCACTGAAAAAGCATCAAGAAAGCGCTCATGAAAGTGTTGTTTTTCTAAAAAGAAGTGTTCAAAGATGTAAAGGAAATGATCTGCTTTAAGGCATGGTTAGGTTGCGGTGTGATAACAGGTATTTTTGTGAATTCTTTGCAAGATGGATTTGTTTACTTTGATGTCTTTGACACTTGGCTTGGTCCAGCTCAAGATGATCATGTAAAAATTGGCCTAGTGGAAAAAAGAGCAGGGTGTTGGGTGCATCCCATAGTCTCGCAGAAAATTTCTATGGGGCATTTCTATTCTCTTCACCATGTATTGCAGCAGTACTCCCAAAAGTTCTTTAAATATGTCCACATGAAGGTGTCCACGTTTGATGACCCTCTTAAGGTTGTAAGATCCTGACTGATGTGAGCCAAAACTGATATGAGACATCCTGTGTCACCAGAAGAATGTCTCCTTTTAACTTTGCAATATGTCATGCCTCAGTATTATTTTTATTGTCATTTTTTTAAGACAATTATCCGATCAAGTCCCTCTACCTTGTGATTTGCAGTGCATGGATTCCTTAGCTGATATTTCTCTCAATATAAGGTGTTGTATCTGCCCACTACCCACATCTTCAATGAAAACTCATACATTAATATCAGCCTTTACAACACTTGCTGGCACCATCACTTCCATGTACACACTTGCTGGCAAAGTCTCTTGCTGCACTGGAACTTTGCAAAAAGCTTTGCCACTGACAGTATTGCTCAATGCTTTTGCTCCTGCCTAGCACTTTTTTTTTTTATTGCTGGCTGGCTTGATGTTTTAGGAGGAGCTGCAATGACCAAGAAGTGTCATAAATACACACCACAGCAAGCAGGGACTGTATTGAGGATCAGCGCCTATATTCTGGTGATTCACATATTATGTGTGGATTGTTTCTTTTTTGGCTTGATGTTTTAGCCTGCACACAAAAGAAAATGGTGTTTACACACAGTTGCTCTGTAAAAAAGGAAGTGGCTGCAGCTGCTCTTTCCTAGTTCTCCATTATTTCCCAATGCATTCTGGAACCTCCACCACCTCTTCCCTAGCACTCAGCTAACAATTTTTAAATGCTTTATAATGCACTATAAATCCTATAGGTGGGGTTAATGTGCAGTTACAGTGTGCAACTATTCATGTCTCCTAAAAGCAACATGCTGCCTAATTTTTAACACAACAAAACGCTACTGCACCTATGTTTACTTGCTACGTGGTGCTCTGTAATATTCATGGTAGGCATTGAAGTGGTGGTTATGAGGTTCTAAAAACACTGCTTAAATCACACTTTAAAACAAGTTATTGATGCATATAGAGATCATCTGATGCATGCTGAACAGAGAAGAGCATACATTTGTAGGACTGGTGAGGATAGGATCAATCCCTTTTTTTTATGTTTTAAATGTAAAAATCTGATTAACTTTTATAACTCACTTATAACAGTTTATAACTAACTTTTATAACTCAGGTGACACCAAGACCTTTAAGGTTAGACAGTATCTTACTTGCCAGAGTGAGTGTCAATTGTCAATGCTTTTTGGTATAAATGGGAGAAATAACCCAGAACACTAGGTATATAATATCTCAGCACAGATCTTATATTAAAAGAGAAGTACAGGTTTCTCTTGTTTTGTTGATTTATACTTTTCATTTCAGGAGTCCAATCACTTCCCTTCATCAGGGCAACAGAGTGAGTAAACCAGATGTGAAATGGACCTACAATTTTTCAGTGTGGATTACAAGCACAGGCCTTATCAGCAACTTGTTTGGCAGCCAAACCACCATCCACATGGGTCCTATATGGGAGTAGGGAAAGACAATCGCATTGTCCTGGCCTATCATGCTTCAGTAGATGTCAATGTGATGATGTCAAACACATGGCCTCTCACACCATTTGGTCTTTCTCTTTGCTACTACAGATCTCACCTCTTAAAGGGAACACTGCTACAAAAGCAATTAAGTTATACAACACAATACAATGCAAATCTGTGACTATATATATATATATATATATATATATATATATATATATATATATATATATATACATCTATATACAGTATCTCACAAAAGTGAGTACACCCCTCACATTTTTGTAAATATTTTATTATATCTTTTCCTGTGACAACACTGAAGGAATGGCACTTTGCTACAATGTAAAGTATTGAGTGTACAGCTTGTATAACAGTGTAAATTTTCTGTCCCCTCAAGATAACTTAATTCACAGCCATTATTGTCTAAATCGCTGGCAACAAAAGTGAGTACACCCCTAAGTTAAAATGTCCAAATTCGGCCCAAATTTTTTGTGTGTGGCCACCATTATTTTCCAGCACTGCCTTAACCCTCTTGGGCATGGAGTTCACCAGAGCTTCACAGGTTGCCACTGGAGTCCTCTTCCACTCCTCCATGTCGACATCACGGAGCTGGTGGATGTTAGAGACCTTGCGCTCCTTCATCTTACATTTGAGGATGCCCCACAGAGGCTCAATAGGGTTTAGGTCTGGAGACATGCTTGGCCAGCATGTCATATTGTTTAGTTGATGTGCGCCACTGCAAACACCCCAACATTAAAACATCTCTTTTATTTCTTCATAAATTTAAATATATTCCCAGTTTTTTTGCACACATCTTAAATGTTTTTATCTAAACTCTCCTCGAAAGAGATACTTTTTCAGACATACGGTATCTAATAAATTCAGATTATATTCTATTATCCATGGAAATATCTTAGCAATGAGCTCTTTCTCTTTCTTACACTATTTCTATACTAAATACACTAAAAATATTCCTCTGTTGAATTTCAAGCCCCTCAGCCTCCAATGTGCAGCGTTCCCTAGGGAACTATATGTCCTATGATTTTCTTCCTTTACTTCTTATTGGTCCATGGACATACTGTCTGGGGGGGGGGTGGTGTTAGTGAGTGGAGAGTTTACACAGTCTGCTCTGTCAGCAGCAGTGAAGAGAGGTGAGAGAAGCCCACTGTACAGCCAGTCCTCTAGTCTGCTACATAGCACAGCCTACTCTTTCAGCTGCTCCGTCACTGCACAACTGGGAGGGGGGAGTGGGGAATGATAACACATAGACACAAGGCGCCCTGTAACACACCTATTAGGAACTTTTTCATAGTTGGAATCCGTGATACTCTGAAAGTTTAACCAAGATATTTTGCTGAATTTAATCTAACTAACCTACTGTTATATTGGTAAATACCATTATTGTTATCAATTTTTAAAAGTTCTTTGTTGCATCTTAATTATGCAAGACTTTAAAGGTTAATTATTATTATTTTTTTTTATGACAAACGTCATACTTTGTGGTTTTGCACAGTGCAGCCCTGATCCTCCTCTTTTGGAGTCCCCTATTGGTGCTCCTGGTTCCTCCTCTGTGGGCAGTGCACCCAATAGCAAGCCACTTGCTCTGGGGGCTGTCAGGGATCCACTGCAATACACAGGCGCACTGGTGCCGCAAACCAGCGAACGCCTATATGCATGCGTGTACGAAGAGGCGCCTTGAATAGCTAGAGGCTACCTTAGTATAGCTAGAGGCTACCTCAGTATGGTTTCAGGCTACCTCAGTATAGCTAGAGGCTACCTCAGTGTGGTTTGAGACTACCTCAGTATAGTTCGAGGCTACCAAATTGGCCCTTATTAAACACAGTTGTCACTACAGTTAGTTGCTGTGTTATCTTCAGCTCTTCCTTGTGATCCTGTGTTCCTGTGTACCTGTTGTTCCTGATTATTTGACCCGGCTTCCTCTTGACCTTGCTTTGCTACTTGCTGCCCGCCCTGACCTTTGGCTCGTCTGACTACTCTCTTGGTTAACGCTTGTCTGCTTCTCTGCTTCTGGACCAGAACCTGTGCTCTGCCTGGCTGGGTGATCCTGGGACCGCGACCTGGTGCTAGCTTGCAGCGTAGTCCATCCCAACCATTAGGGGCCCTGGTGAAAACCAGCTAACACTTAGACTCCGCACCTCAGGTAAACCTGTGTCCTTATCAGAGTACTTACCTTGGTGTCCATCCGGCATCCAGCTCTGCTACCACGGCCTTCTCATCAGGTGAGAGTTCTCTCTATTAGTCAGGCTCCACCTGCCATCCTGACTGTATAACACAGCCATGACCGAGCGTGCACGAGGGATCTCTCCGATGGATGAGATATGTCAGCATCTGGCGTCTCTTACTCAGGCCGTGAAATCTCTTCAAGAGGTGTATACTCAGTTGGAAGGACGTGTGCAGTCCCTGGTCTCTTCTGCTGACCCTACCGCAGATCCAGCTTCCTCATCCGCCACACCTCCCACGGGGACCACGTCAGGACCCACGGTGGTCATGTTGCCCCCGGAACCGAGAGTCCCTACACAAGAAAGATTTGCAATGCATGCAAATTATATTTTTCCTTACAACCCCGGACCTTCTCGCTGGAAGCCACAAACGTGGGTTTCATCATCCCCCTCCTCCAGGGAGAACCCCAGGCTTGGGCCCATCGTCTGTTAGAAGAACGCAGCATGCAGCTTGACTCCTTGTCGTCCTTTCTTAATGCGATGGCCCAGCTCTACGATGACCCACAGCGGACCTCCACTGCGGAAACCACACTCCACATACTCCAACAAGGCCGAAGAGCTGTGGAGGACTACGTTACCGACTTCAGGCGGTGGAGCGCAGATAACTACTGGAACGATGCGGCCTTACGTCACCAGTTATGTCTGAGTCTTTCAGAGGGGCTGAAAGACGAGCTGGCCCGTGTGGGTGTACCAGAAACTTTGGAGGAATTGATCGCACTGGCGATCCAGATTGATCGCCGACTCCGCGAATGCAGAGCGGGGCGATATACCCAACAGTCTCGCCCAGTCTAGATGTTGCCCCGAGTACCCACTCCCGGGCATCCTTTTCCCACCAGTTTCGTCCCTACAGATCCGGCTCCTGCTACACTGGTACCGGACACCTTGGAACCCATGCAGCTTGGACTCATGCAACCTTCCCTGACAGCAGAAGAACGTCTTCGCCGGAGACGGAACAATCTGTGTCTGTACTGCGGGGAGGCTGGTCACTATGTACGCTCCTGTCCTGCAAAGTAGGCGTATACTGCAAAGCTGCGTATGTGCTTCTCCATCTCACCCTCAAGCTATCCGGCACCCTCTTCCAGCACTACTCACCTGGCTCTGTCTGTTCTTTTTCAGCTTCCGGAAGGTATGGTACCAGTCACCGCAATAATTGACTCTGGAGCATGCAGCTGTTTTATTGACTTGTCATTTGCAGCACAACAGCACATTCCCCTTCGACCCAAGTCACAAGGACTCTCCGTATTTTTGGCAGATGGTTCACGCATCAAGTCTGGATTGGTGACCCAAGAAACCCCTCCTTTACCCGTAACTCCTGTTGGAAATCACAAGGAGCTCCTGAGCTTGGAAGCCATTGCTTCCCCCCTATTTCCAGTCATTTTGGGGCTGCCTTGGCTTCAGGCACATAACCCATCGATCAACTGGGCCTCTGGAGACATCCAATGTCAGTCTTCCTACTGCCAGAACCACTGCTTGCCGATGCCCCTCAGTTCCCCCAGTATCTTGCTGTACCTGAACCCTACCACGAGTACCTGGATGTTTTTAGCAAACAAGGGGCTGAAACTCTCCCCCCCCCACCATTCCTATGATTGCCCAATTGAGTTACTCCCAGGAGTTGAGATTCCCTTCGTTCGGATCTTCCCTCTATCAGAACGTGAGTTGGGAACCCTTAAAGAGTACATGGAAGAAAACCTGAAGAGAGAGTTCATCCGCCCATCCACCTCCCCGGCAGGGGCAGGAATCTTCTTTGTAGAGAAGAAGGACCATTCTCTTTGGCACTGTGTTGACTACCGGGAACTGAACAAGATAACAGTTAAAAATCGTTACCCCCTATCCCCGAACTTTTTCAAAGACTGAGGTCCGCTTCTCTGTTTACTAAGCTGGACCTGAGGGAGCCTACAATTTGGTCCGCATTCGTGAAGGGGATGAGTGGAAAACAGCCTTCCGTACCAGGTTTGGCCATTACGAATATCTGGTGATGCCTTTCGGCCTTTGTAATGCCCCGGCGACTTTGCAACATTTTGTCAACGACATTTTCAGAGATTATCTAGATGTCTTTGTAATTGTTTACCTGGACGACATCCTAGTCTTTTCTGCTTCCCTGGACCAACATCGGGAACACGTCAAGAAGGTCCTCCACCGTCTTCGGCAACATAGGCTATACGCCAAACCAATAAAATGTGAGTTCGAACAACGGAGTATTCACTTTTTGGGACTCATAATTTATCCACAGGCATCAAGATGGACCCACAAAAGGTCTCTGCCATCCTGGACTGGCCAGCACCCTCAGACAAAAAGGGGGTACAACGTTTTATTGGTTTTGCCAATTTCTATAGGAGGTTTATTAAAGGATTCTCCGCCATCATCGCTCCTATTACGCCACTAACAGAGCAGAACAATCGTTTCTGTTGGACCTCTGAGGCACATGCTGCCTTCAGTACTTTGAAGGGACTATTCACCACTGCACCAATCCTGAGCCACCCTGATCCCACTTTGCCCTATCTACTTGAAGTGGATGCCTCAGAAACGGCTGTAGGTGCGGTCATTTCCCAACGTCAGGGTCTTAAAGATTTAGCCCACCCTGTGGCTTTTTTCTCCTGCAAGCTTTCACCAGCAGAGAAAAATTATGATGTGGGTGATCGGGAGCTCTTGGCCATCAAGGCCGCCCTGGAGGAATGGCGGTATCTATTAGAAGGAGCAGCACACCCTATCCTGATCTATACAGATCATAAAAACCTTGAATATTTAAGGACAGCCAAGCGCCTGAAGCCATGCCAAGCTCGTTGGGCATTATTTTTCTCCCGATTTTCTTTCCACATTACGTATCGGCCTGGCTCAAAGAACGTTAAGCCTGATGCGCTCTCCCGGATGTTTGACGACCCTAAGGAGACTTCAGTGCCAGACACCATCCTATCCCCAAACCACTTTCTGCTGCTTCAACCTGACCTGCTGTCCCTTATGCAACAAGCCTCGAGGGATGTCCCCTGCCTCCCTGGAATTACATCATCTTCCCAAGATGGACTATTATGGCGAGGTAACAAGATTTTTGTCCCTGAAAGCACTCGAGTGATGATCCTGGGCCTGTGCCATGACCACCCTTTGGCGGGTCACTTTGGGGTTCACAAGACTCTGGACCTGATACAACGCACGTTCTGGTGGCCTGATTTAGAAAGGGACTGTAAACAGTATGTAGGAGCATGCCCCATCTGTAACCAGAGCAAGATGGTTAGAAGCAAGGCCTGGGGGTTACGCAGACCACTGCCAGTCCCAGATAGATCATGGAAAATGATTTCCATGGATTTCATTGTTGAACTCCCTCGGTCTGAAGGTTACTCTGTCATTTATGTAGTGGTTGACCGTCTATCAAAGATGGCTCACTTTCTGCCACTAAAGAACACCCCCTACGCCTCAGAGACTGCTCAAATATTTATCAAGGAGATAATCAGGCTTCACAGGATCCCAGCAGACATCGTTTCCGATAGAGGGGTCCAATTCACCTCCCGGTTCTGGAGATCCCTGTGTGAAACCCTAAAGATCAAGCTATCCATGTCATCAGCATACCCCCCTCAGACGAATGGACAAACAGAGAGGACAAATCAAACTCTCAAACAGTATATTCAGTGCTTTACCACGTTTGTCCAGGATAACTGGGTGTCATTATTACCTTTAGCAGAATTTGCCTATAACAATGCCAAACACTCAGCCACAGGCCAGTCACCATTCTTTGCCAACTACGGGTTCCATCCATCATTTTTCCCTTGTGTTGTCTCTGAGTCCATAGTCCCTGCAGCTCGGAGTGTCGCTGAATTCCTCAATCTCAACAGCAAACTGCTACAGGAAGCGATGGTCAAGGCGCAGGCAGCTAACAAGGTGATCTTCGACAAAAAGAGGAAAGGTGAACTGATCCTCCAACCAGGGGACAAGGTTTGGCTATCAACAAATAACCTCCGCTTGGCCTGCCCCTCGAAAAAATTGGCACCCAAATTTATTGGGCCAATTCCAGTAAAGAGGAAACGTAACGAGGTATCCTACGAACTGATCTTGCCTGAGTCACTTAAAATCCACCCTGTATTTCACGCTTCGCTGTTGAAGCCTGCCTTGCCTGACCCCTTTCTGGGTAGGGATTCTTGGCCTCCTGACCCTGTGGTGATTGACGGTGATGAGGAATTTGAGGTGGAAGCTATCTTGGACTGCAGGAGGAGGAGGAACCAAATACAATTTCTGGTTAAATGGAAGGGCTATGGCCCAGAGGAGAATTCCTGGGAGCCCGAACAGGATGTCCATGCCCAGGAATTAATTCGGGCTTTTTTCCGCAGCCATCCTCAGAAAAGGAATCTTTTGGGCACCCGGAGGTTGCCCATAAGGAGGGGGCAATGTCAGGGATCCACTGCTATACACAGGCGCACTGGTGCCGCAAACCAGCGAACGCCTATACGCATGCGTGTACGAAGAGGTGCCTTGAATAGCTAGAGGCTACCTTAGTATAGCTAGAGGCTACCTCAGTATGGTTCCAGGCTACCTCAGTATAGCTAGAGGCTATCTCAGGGTGGTTCGAGGCTACCTCAGTATAGCTCGAGGCTACCAAATTGGCCTATTTAAACACAGCTGTCACTACAGGAAGTTGCTGTGTTATCTTCAGCTCTTCCTTGTGATCCTGTGTACCTGTTGTTCCTGATTATTTGACCCCGCTTCCTCTTGACCTTGCTACTTGCTGCCGGCCCTGACCTTTGGCTCATCTGACTACTCTCTTGGTTAACCCTTGTCTGCTTCTCTGCTTCTGGACCAGAACCTGCGCTCTGCCTGGCTGGGTGATCCTGGGGACCGCGACCTGGTGCTAGCTTGCAGCGTAGTCCATCCCCACCATTAGGGGCCCTGGTGAAAACCAGCTAACACTTAGACCCCGCACCTCAGGTAAACCTGTGTCCTTATCAGAGTACTTACCTTGGTGTCCATCCGGCATCCAGCTCTGCTACCACGGCCTTCTCATCAGGTGAGAGTTCTCTCTATTAGTCAGGCTCCACCTGCCATCTTGACAGGGTCACTGGTGCGTGCTCGCTACAGAGCCCCACTCAAAGAATCCATAAGACACTTAGAGCCAAGTCTGCCCCCCCCCCCCACTGTCTCCTCATTGGCTCGCTGGCTGCGATTGACAGTAGCAAGTGCCTATGGCTCCCGCTGCTGTCCCAGCCAATGAGGAATGAGAGACCCGGGAGAAGCCCAGCTCTTTTGCACATTGCCGATTGAGAGGGGAGCTCAGATAAGTATTAAGTAGTTTATAAGGAGAGGAATCCTGCGCTGATCCTCCCAGTATTAAAAATGAAATAATGTGATAACCAATACCACTTAAGTGTATATAAAAAAACAGTGACCGTTTGTGAGATGTATTACAAACTGATTTGAGAGCCACTACCCAGTAAGTCTGAATAGAAGACTCAAAAAAGGTAAATGCAAAATGGTGACCAGGTGCACTTCTCAATTAGCAATTAATCAACTTCCTAAAATATGTGCTACATAGCCAATGCATGAATAATAAGAAAACAGAACCAAAACAACTTAAAAATTTAAACTTAATCACAAATAAAAAAGTCCATGTGATTCTCCCAGTGAAAAATAAGTGAAAACATGACAACACATGTAGTGACGGGGTGCTCTGACAGAACCCTCCCCACCCATAACACTCGCCTCTTACCAGAGACTTTGGGTCTCAGATAATAGAGACCACAAGCACTTTTTTCTCCACACTTCTGTGTATAATTTAGGAAGAAAGACCGGCCATCAGCAAGGATAGTTCAGCATTTAACTTGCGATATCCAATCATCATCCAGGTTATTCAATATGTGACCAGTAAACAGTTTGCCAAATAAAAATTCTCCAACAGTGGTAGCCCAAATCAATCCTCAGCATGTATCCAGTGAAAGAAGAGGTAGGCAATTCATAGTACAGTATTTAAAACAATCCAGTTTATTAAAACATAGCTTGCACTTACACTTAGGTTAACAACAATCAGCGGTAATATCAACCGAACACGGCTTTGGACTCCGCCATCCAGCTCGTGTGCATAGACGTCTCAGATTTGGCTCCACCCGATGCGTTTCTCCATAACAGGCATCATCTGGTAAAGGAGGCTTTTAACCTGGATAATGACTGGATATCACAAGTTTTTATGCTGGACCATCCTGGCTGATGACCGATCTTTCTTCCTAAATGATACATAGAAGTGTGGAGAACAAAGCGCTTGTGGTCTCTATTATCTGAGACCCATAGTCTCTTGTAAGAGGCGAGTGTTATCGGTGGATATGGATCTGTCAGAGCACCCTATAACTACATGCAATGCCATGTTTTCACTTCTTTTTCACTGGGAGAATCACATGGACTTTTTTATTTGTGATTTTAAGTTTAAATTTTTAAGTTGTTTTGTTTTTGTTTTCTTATTATTCATGCATTGGCTATGTAGCACATATTTCAGGAAGTTGATTAATTTCTAATCGAGTATTAGGGAGAGCTGCACACAGAAGGTTTTTTACCTTCAAGCATAGAATGCATGAAGGTAAAAAAAAAAACCTTCAGCCTTTAACCACTTAAGCCCCGGAAGATTTTACCCCCTTTCTGACCAGGGCCTATTTTGTGATTCGGCACTGCGTGACTTTAACGGACAATTGCGCGGTCGTGCGATGCTGTACCTAAATGAATTTGACGTCCTTTTTTTTTTCCCACAAACAGAGCTTTCTTTTGGTGGTATTTGATCACCTATGCAATTTTTTGATCATGCGCTATAAACAAAAAAAGAGTGTCAATTTTGCAAAAATAACAATATTTTTCACATTTTTTATACGAAATTCCCCCAAAAAAATGTAAAAATCAAAATTTTTTAACATTGTAGGCCAATTTGTTTTATGCTACCTATGTTTGGTAAAAAAAATCACAAAAAGCGTATTTTGATTGGTTTGCGCAAATGTTATTGCGTTTACTAACTAAGGGAAAGATTTTTGTCATTTTTGTTGTTTTTTTTTTTTAACGAGTAATGGCGGCGATCTGCGATTTTATTTTTGCGGGACTGCAACATTGCGGCGGACAGATCGGACCCTTGACTGATATTTTTGACAATTTTGGGGTTACCAGTGACATTACTACAGTAATCAGTGCTATACATATGCACTGTTACTGTAAAAAATGACACTGGCAGGGAAGGAGTTAACTTTATTTGAGAGGGAGGGGTTAAGTGTGTCCCTAGGGGCATGTTTCTAACTGTGATTGGCTGTGGCTACTGGTGTAAGAACATAGATCAACGGTCCTACATAGTAGAACCGTGTGATCTCCATTCTTACACAGGGGAGAATGACAGGCGGCTGTGTTTACATTAGCCGCCTGCCTTTCTCCCACTCTAACGGACGATCGTGAGTACCCGGCGGACATCGGGTCCGCCGGGCACATGCGCGGGCGGGTCCGTGAGCTCGCTCCCTACGGCCTCACAGGCTAGCGACGTAGACCTACGTCGCTTTGCCTGTGAGGGGCTGACTGCCGTCGTTAGGCAGTCGGCAAGTGGTTAAAACCACTTTAGCATCAGATTCCAGACTGGTATAAAAAGACAAAAATGTATGCAGCTATGTATTCACAAAAAAATCATGCAGTGTATTTTTTGTAACTACAAATAGTGTAAGTGCCTAGATTTGACTTAATATTAGACACTTGCAATACCCTGTACAGCAGAACTCTGGGAAAGAGAAGGGCAGGATGGACGCCAATCAGGTGCGCTATTTATAAGAAAAGAGAGCGAAATGGAGAGAGGGATGACCTGCTTAGAAAGCATGCTGGAGGCAGAGAGAAGACACCACTGCATTCCTTCTACAGTCTAAAACTGCAACAGAGCTGTGTTGTTTGGCAGGGTTGTGTAACTCTCAGGAATGAATGAACTTATAAATACAAATCATTTGACAAACAGCTTCCTTTTTATTTAGTGCTTTGTTTGGAGTTCAGTTTTAAGCCACACAATTTCCAGTAAACCTGCAAGAGAAAGAATATTGCTTTCAGACATTATGGTAAAAAGAACTTAGGAATATGTTTCACATGAATTAAAGTAATGTTTTTACACAAATTAAAGTCATGTCTGTAATTAAAATTTATTTTGCAACATATACTGTAGCAATATATTTCTTAATTGACAAATCTTTGCATTTTCAGTACATTCAGCTCATTTAGCCTAACAATTTCTTGTGGGTTTGGTGGTAAATGTCTATTTCTATTACAATCTTCCACTCATTGTAACTTGGTTAAATGCTACTTTACAGCTATGAACTGCAGGCAATTTGTCATTGTGAAGAAGTTACAAACAAGTCTAATACATTATTGTGCAAGCATAGCCCCTTCCTTTTTAACTATCTTTAGGGCACGCTGAAGACTTGCCACTTGAATGAATGCATTTGCTTTCATCTCCCAAGAATTCGTTATGGCAAATTGAAGGTCCTGTTGCTATTCTGACACGTAATTAATCATATGTTCATGTATGCAGTATGGACTGTGCCATACATTTACAATTGCTCACTACATGTTTAACTGTTCATATGCATTCATTCGCTCAGATAAGTTTAAATAATGAAGAAGGGGCTAGACACATAATTATGGAGGATATATGCATCCGAGTATCTAGCATGCCTGTAGGGAAAAAAAACTTGGGCCTTGGTAATCTTATATACCCAATAATGTCAGTATGTTCATAGAATATAAATAATTGTTACATGCAGCAATTTTCTAATAGGTTAATCAGTTCTTTGTGGAAAATTTTGAAAATATTTTTTCAGTTTTTTACCTCTTGATTAATTATTATTATTATTATTATTATTTTTGTTTCAATTGGATTCATTTTTTTTTTTTATTTATCTGAATTGCTTTTGAAGGCTATTGATCTCATTTCCTGTTCTTGTTAGGAAGGTGAATTACACATCCTTGTGTAAACTGATGTCAAATGCCCTTGTTCTTATTGACTTATTATCACTGTTGCTAAGGGCAGATTGGCATAGTGGTAAGTATATATTAACCCGTGCTATGTCTTAACAGCAAACTGTCCTTGATTGAACAGATCATATTTCCAGAGCTCAATTTATGCTTTTTTATTTTCATTCAAATTAAGACCATTGACTCTAGTCTTATACAACAATTCAGAGCTATTTACATGGTTTTCTGTTGCCTATACTCAAAAGTTAGAGTTACATACAACAGGCTCATTAAAAAGTATAATTAGAGCAACAAAAACCTAAAGTGCAACAATGGAGGGGTAAGGTTAATTTAATAAGATCATATTAATAAATGATTGAGCAATACTAAAGCTTTATAAAGGCCTAAATGGGTTTAAAAAAAATAAGCAAATAGTAATAATAATAATGCAAATAGATAGTAAATTATTAGAAATAAGGTAAAAGTGAAAAATAAATGATAAGTTCACCTTTTTTTGACAGAATTTCACTTTTCATAATAAATAGAGGCATTTTCCATTGTCCTCTCTGCCCAAGCCATCTCAATGTTTTAATATCTCACTTACCTCATCCATGGAAGCTTCAAATTTTCATGTTTCTTTTTAATTTTTTAAAAACTGCTTTTTGCTTCCATCACTTCCTGAAGATTATCTCCCATCATGCACTGTCTTGGTGCATCACAGAATAGGGCTCACTTACCTTTCTGGCCCATTTGTGGGGTTTTATATCAAACGTTGTACCAAAATGTAGGAAAAGCTACATACATGGGTCTTCCTCTATGCAAATCACTGCTCACTATAGCCAAAGTATACTATGTCCTCAGCCTTTCCTTTGTCTAAGTTTTTTCCTACTTCCTCATAAAAAGAAATCAGATTTGTTCGAGAAATTTGGTCTTTTATGAACCCATGCTGACTACATAACCCATTCCAACATTTACCAATCCTAGAGAAAACTGCAAAGTTAGTTTTCTGCACTCAGAGCAGACTTCTCGGAGCCCATCAACCTGCATGGGTGAAAACTGTTTCTGACACCAATATCTTCTAATGAAATAAATGGATAAGGTACCTTCTGATGGCTAATGAGCACCTCTACTTATCATGTGCCACATCCTAAAATATGTTAGGTGAACTAGTGAGATAAATGATGGACTTTAAAGGCACAAACCATTAAACATTTTATTGATCTGCATTAAAAAAGTTTCCACATAATACAAAAAATAAACAAATAGAAAAATAAGAAGAAAAGGCCAAGCCTAAGGGCTCTTTCACACGGCCGCTCTGTATGTCCACAAATCATCCTATTTTTTTGCGGATGATTTGCGGACATAATGTAAGGCAATGGCATTGCGGATGTCAGCGGAATACCATCCGCTGACATCCGATTTTCTTCCTTTCAGTTCTGTTCCGCTTTTTGGAACGGAACAGAACCCTATTTTTCCTCTGTTCAAAAAACAGAAAGGAAGGAAAATCGGATGTCAGCGGTGTCATCCGCTGACATCCGCAATGCCCATAGACTTACATTATGTCCGCATATCATCCGAAAACGGATGGGATGATATGTGGACATACGGAGCGGATGACACAAATGTCATCCGCTCCGTGAAAAAAAAAAAAAAGTCCCGCAGCTGAGAAAAACAGCGGAGCGGGCGTGTGAAAGAAGCCTAAAATTGTTTTTGCACTACATATGGCGCCCCTAGAGGATAAAGTAGTGTGTGTGCTGCTAATAATAAATATATAAATACATCCACATATATAATTCCTCAAAGTTGGGGGTACCACTTGTCCTCATATGTCTCTTGTAATGTTTCTGCTCATGTAATCCTCTCAACATGTAATCCGCTCAACACGTTTTGCGCCCCTTGGGGGGC
The DNA here is from genome assembly GCF_965119305.1 of Pelophylax lessonae. NCBI lineage: Eukaryota > Metazoa > Chordata > Amphibia > Anura > Ranidae > Pelophylax > Pelophylax lessonae. The sequence goes on from NC_138776.1 coordinate 167,715,281, forward strand.
GTGACCAGATGATGGCGCCGTGAGCACGCAGCGGCATGGAGCTCTGTGAGTAGAGGCGGAGCCTGTCCTCGCCAGCCAGCGTTCCCAGCCCCTGTTGGCGGGATCAGCGGGCCGAAGCCCGTGGCTCTCCCAGGCACCCTCCAAGGATTAGTACAGCTACGTACCTGTCGGTGTCCCGGAACGGCTCGGGTTACGTCCGGGGGTCAGCGTGCGGTGTATGCCCTTGGAGATCGGAGCTTTTGGCGACATTCATGCACAACAGCCTGGAGCCCCGTGAGGAGGGGAGGTGCCGGCGTGTGTCTGCTAGACGGGGATAGTTTCTCCAGGTCCCTGCAAGCGCCATATGTGGAGCGACGGTGTATTTAGCCAGTTGGTGCTTTGTGTACCTGCAGGTGAAGCATATATGCCTGCCGTACAAAGTGTGACAGACGCAGAGGTCATTGGCAAACAAACAGATATCACTACTTACTTTCTAAGAAGACCTGCAGTCACAAAAGCTGTGCAGTGGCGGTTAAGATGGCGCCGACACGACCACCGACCGCAGGATCCACGGGCCCCATCCCTCAGCACAAAAAGACTTCAAAAACCAATATGGAACAGTTGGGAGAATCTCTTCTTAATGTTCAAGATCTTCCCCTTCATGACCCTGCCCCAGAAGACCAGGGAGCAATACAGATACCATCAACCTCAAAGCACCAATATTTGCCCGTCACAGAGTGGAGAGAATTCGTGTCCCGTATACCTACGAAACAGGACATAAATGACATGGCAACTACAATCGTGAGTAACTTGAAAGTCGAAATTAATTAGATTAAGGTTAAAGTGGATAAGGTGGACAACAGGGTGGGTCTGATGGAGGAGGTGCAGTCCCAAATTGATGTTAGAATTAATGAATTAGAGCACTCTCAACAAATGTTACAAAAACAGATTCTCATTCTACAACTTAAGCAAGATGACAATGAAAACCGCAACTGCAGAAATAATGTTAGACTTAGAGGTTTGCCGGAGTCAGTTACCGGCCCTGAACTTAAAGAATGTGCGGTGAAGATTATGAATGGTGTAATGGAACGCCCACTCACAGAGCATATCGAAATAGATAGGGTTCATAGGGTTAAGACCCCACATACCCGTGGTCTGGATCGCCCAAGGGACGTCCTAATTAGAATCCATTATTACTCATTTAAAGAAGAGGTTGTTAGGCGGTCTTGGACTCAGGGTCCATGGGACTTTGAAGGGAATCAAATCCGCTTTTTACCGGACCTTTCCTATAATACCCTTAAGATGAGAACCCTGCTGAAACCTTTGCTAGAAGAATTACACAGGATAAAAGTTACATATCATTGGGGTTATCCGTTCCATCTAGTGATTACGAGAAATAAAAAATCGTTTGTGTTAAGGTGGCATGACCAACTCTTAGACCTATTTGGCTTCCTTGAAATAGCCCCAGTGCCAATCCAGGACTGGTTAAGTGTGTTCGGAAACGGTGGGCCTCTATCTACATACAGTACATCACAGTCTCAACGTCGGCAGAGGATCCCTCCAGAGATAACGACGGATGAAATACCTGCCATACTTTAGGTTATGGGAACTTCTATGACGAGTGAAAAATAGCTTCAATTATATAAACCTATGGACGTTTTTTTCCCTTTTTTTTTTTCTCATAAATCCTCTCCCTCCCCCTCCTAGTAAAAGAGGGGGACGGAGGGCTTTAAATTTATAAAGGGGCGGAGAAGGGGAAAGATTCTTTTTTTTTTTTTTTTTATTTCCCATTTGTTTTTTCTTTTTTGTGCGGGATGAGCCCTAGTTGCAAAAAATGGGGCTTTGGGTAAGGAGAGGGTGGGGGGGAGTGGGTGGGGTTTGGGGTTGGGGAAAGGGCTGTGCCTGTTGTCTCCCTCTTTTTGGGGTTTCTCCGGCTCCACCCTCACAGACCTACCCCCCTGCCAATCGGTTTCTGGGATGGGGGAGGGGTATTGTGCCCCTTTCCCCTTTCTCTAGGTAATATAAAGCGGGGAGGGCACGCTCTCTCCAATGCTCCATGTCTTTAATGGAAGAATTTGTGTTTTTTTGTGTTGTAATTTTTTGCTTAACGTATACCAATCCTTGGGTATCATTGTCTACATAAATTCTCATTTATTATCATTCTCACGGTGCCAGTCAAGCACACCTACCCCATAATAGGACGCGTCTGGTTGCGCGAAACTTTCCTGATTTTAGGACAATTGTACATTTATCTGGGTTGGGTTGTGGGTGGGGGGGTTATTTGTAAGACCAGACAGTTAGTTAGTTGGGTGTAATTTGGGTTTTTTTTTTTTTTTTGTGTGCTGGTGGGCGCTGTCAGCACTTAGGGCCCTGTACGGGTCTAAGATGGGGAGAGAGGGAGAAGAGGCAAAGGGGATACCTAAAATGACGAATCAGTTTAGACACGCGAAATTTGGTTGTAGAATATCGACATTTAATGTCAGAGGTTTATCCACCCCACAGAAACGTACACGCCTGTTGCAGGATCTGAAACGGTGGCATACACAAATAGCATTCTTGCAAGAGACATATTTTAGGAAAGACTCTTTGCCCAAATTAGGCAATAGGGATTTCCCTTGGGCATATCATGCCCCTTCCCCTATTGCTAGGTCAAAGGGAGTTAGTATTCTTATCTCTAAGACGATTAAGTGGACATTAAAGGACACAATGGCAGATCCCATGGGAAGATACTTGCTGGTGAAAGGGAGTATTGGCCAAACAGAACTAACACTAGTAAATGTATATCTACCCAATTCAGACCACCTGACATTCCTGCAACAATTAACACCGGCTATATTGTGATTCAGGGAAGGCCATCTAGTAGTAGGGGGGATTTCAACTTTGTCCCAGAACCACTTATAGATACTTCAAAGAAGTCCTCCTGTATTTCATACGCACGGATACGACGTTTTCAGCGCGAATTAGCGATTTTAAATTTGGTAGATCCATGGCGATTAATGCACCCGAAGGAACGGGATTTTACGTACTATTCTCCGATCCACAACGCCTACACTCAAATAGACCGTATTCTGATCCCGCAGTCAGACATTCCGTTGGTTATGTCATCCAATATTGATGATTTCTCCATGTCAGATCATGCACCGGTACATGTATCTATGGACTGGGACTCTATGCTCCCTAGACCTTCTTCATGGCGCCTTAATGAGTCCTTATTACAATTTCCTGAGATTAGGACGAAAATTGAAGAGGTGTTAAGGAATTATTTTCTGGATAACAGAGATGATGCCTTGTCTCCTTCAACAATTTGGGAAGCACACAAGTGTGTGGTGCGGGGAGAGATAATGCGTTTGGCCTCCCAACGGAAAAAATTACAGGAGAAAAAAGTAAACGATTTGCTATCTCAAGTAGAGAATCTTAGTAGACAACATAAAAGATCGTTGGCCATGGAGCATTTGATCCCTCTTACACGGTTGAGAGAGGAACTAAATGATCTCCTCTTTTTAAAAATAAACAAGAAACTGACATGGTCAAAAAGATACTTTTTTGAGTATGCGAACAAACCAGGAGTGATGTTGGCAAGGACACTCAGGGGCCCTAGGAAACAAACACATATCCCCCGCATAAAGAAGGCAGGTGGGGGAGAAGTGTATACCTCATTGGCGATTGCAGATGAGTTCCGCACTTTTTATCGTTCTCTGTACAATTTGCAGCCCGTGGAGGGAGGAAATTTGGACAGGGAAAAAAAAAAAGTTAGAAAAGATAGCGAGTTATCTACAGGACTCTGGCCTGCCTGTCCTATCAAAGGAACAATCATTAGCAATGGAAGGGGAGATTACAGAAAAGGAGTTAGTGGAGGCAATGGCTCAGACTAAAATACATAAAGCACCAGGACCAGACGGTTTTACATTGCCTTGTTATCAAAATTTTAGAACACCTTTGGTACAACCTTTCCTGAGGCACATGAATTCAGTTTTGAACGGGGCGATACTACCTATAGATTCTCTAAGGGCATACATTTCCCTTATACCTAAAGAGGGGAAAGACCCCCTATTGTGTGGTAGTTACCGCCCCATCTCACTCCTGAACTGTGATACTAAACTAATGGCTAAAATACTGGCCAATCGTCTCTTGCCGTATATTCCCGATCTGATACATTTTGACCAGGTAGGCTTTGTCCCATCACGTGAAGCAAGGGACAACACAACGCGGGTCGTGGATATCATCTATTCAGCACACGAATCCCATAATAAGATGGTGTTGCTTTCCACGGATGCGGAGAAAGCATTTGACAGGGTGTCCTGGCATTTTATCCAGGCCACCCTGTCACATATTTGAGTGGGGCCGCAGATGTTGACATATATTGTATCACTTTATGCTAATCCCTCAGCAGCAGTACGCGTTAATGAATGGAGATCAGACTTTTTTACGCTATCAAACGGGACTAGGCAGGGTTGTCCATTATCCCCACTTATTTTTATCTTAACACTTGAACCCCTGTTATGTATAATACGAAGGACACCAGATATTACTGGACTAAGGGTAGGGGGCGAACAGCACAGGGTCGCTGCATTTGCAGACGACCTAGAGTTTTTCGTCACAAATCCCACCGTGTCACTTCCAAATATATTGGAGACACTCAGAATATATGGAAAGCTTGCTAACTATAAGATCAATTTGACGAAGTCAGCTGCGATGAGCATTGCTATGCCATGGCAAGAAGAACTACAATTACGGTCTGCTTTTCCATTCCACTGGGCTGAGGGCTCGTTAAAATACCTGGGGATTCAAATTACTGCGGACCCGCTAGAAATATATAGGAAAAATTATATTCCTTTACTTGGAAAGATCAAAAATGATCTGAGGGCTTGGCAGCAACTAACTCTAACCTGGTTCGGTAGGTGTAACGCATTAAAAATGAATATATTGCCCAGGATTCTGTATGTAATGCAGACGCTTCCAATAACTTTACCACCGACTTTTTTTCGTCAGATGAAGGTTTTGTTCCGTTCGTTTATCTGGGCCTCTAGGACACCTCGAATACGACTACAGACCCTATCCTTGCCAAAATCACAGGGCGGGATAGGGCTACCAGATGTATTCCGGTATTACAGGGCTATCCACTTAACTCGGGTAGTGGACTGGAACTGTAACAAGGCCAATAAGCGTTGGGTCGGGTTGGAAGTTGCTGAGGTGGGTCAGTTGACCCCCCCAGCACCGTGGTCAATTTACTCACCTACGGATAGGATTTTCTCTCATCCGGTTATAGGGACGACATTAAGAGAAACCCGACATATTCAGCAGTATGGGAAAATAGCCCCAGCCCCTTCTCCATTGATACCCATCATAGGCAACCCAGAATTCCCCCCAGGTTGTATGAATGGTAAAATCAGACGCCTGGCACAGATGGGAAAGACGCGCTTACATGACGTATGGCAGAGAGAACAAATTCCTTCCCAGGAAGAAATAAAATCATGGCCAGATAGTAGTCTTGAACAAGTGGGGTTTTTTTTCCTCTCCTTTAACACAGGTATATTTTTAATTGATTGGAATGTGATTAGTGTGATTGGTGGTGGATTACTTAACGAGTAGGGTGAATGTTCCAGATACGGGCCCTCCTCTTATCCCTCCCCCTGGGGGGGGGGTATATTTTTTATATTTTCTTTTTTTTTTTTTTTTATTTGTTGGGTGGGTGTGAAATGTGTGTCGGTACTTTTGTGTATTGATTTGATGTTTGTGTATGTTAATCTGTCTGGTATATGTAAAAAAATTAATAAAAATTATCAAATTTAAAAAAAAAAAAAAAAAAACAAGTTTTGCAACCCTAAAGTCCTGAAGAAGCGAGTTTAGGGTCGCAAAACATGTTGAGTGGATTACACGAGCAGAAACATTACAAGATACATATGAGGACAAGTGGTACCCCCAACTTTGAGGATTTATATATCCCCAAATCATTCACTGACTGTTGAAACTTCACACTGGACCTCAAGCAACTTGTATTCTGTGCCTCTCCACTCTTCCTCCAGACTCTTGGACCTTGATTTCCAAATGAAATGCAAAATGTTCCACAGTCCGTGATGATTTGGGGAGCCATCTCATCTGCTGGTGTTGGCTCACTGTGTTTTATCAAGTCCAAAGTCAGCGCAGCCCTCTAGCAGGAGATTCTAGAGCACTTCATGCTTCCCTCTGCTGACCAGCTTTATGGAGATGCGGATTTCATTTTCCAGCAGGAGGGGCACATGCCCACACTGTCAAAAGTACCAATACCTGGTTTCATGATCGTGATATCACTGTGCTTGATTGGCCAGCACACTCATCTGACCTAAACCACATAGAGAATCTATGGGGTATTGTCAAGAGGAAGATGAGAGACCCCAGTCCCAACAATGCAGATGAGCTGAAAGCTGCTGTCAAAATCAACCTGGGCTTCCATAACACCTCAGCAGTGCCACAGGTTGATCGCCTCCATGCCACGTAGTATTGAGGCAGTAAATCATGCATATGGAGCCCCAGCCAAGTATCGAGTGCTTACTATACTGACATATTTTTCAGTAAGCCAACATTTCTGTATTAAAATCCTTTTTTTTATTGCTCTTATGTAATATTACATTTTCTGAGATACTGAATTTTGAGTTTTCACTTGCTGTAAGCCATAATCATCAAAATTAAAAGAAAGAAATGCTTGTAATATAACACTGTGTATGTAACACATCTATATAAAATATATGAGTTTTGCTTTTTAAAATAAATTACTGAGATAAATTAGCTTTTGGATGATTCTCTAATTTTATGAGATGCACCTGCATAAGGATTTCCTTTTATAATCAGTCATTGTGGAGACAAACACTCCACAGGTCATTTATGGGAGGCTTACAGAAGATTAGACCCCTATCAGAGACAAAATTAAACAAAACAAAAAAAAAAAGCATAATCATTTTCTGCTGGCTGCTAGTAGCTGGCATTTCAGATTTAGTCATTTACAAATGTAATCATTGCAGGGCATTCATTACCTTTTTTTTATACAAGCATAAACCCATCTGTAGAAAATAATATTAAAATGAATATCATCAGACTTTACTGATTTTTTCATTGTTCATGGATACAGGTTTTGTGGTCATTACATCAGCCCATACATCCTTGTAAGCTACCCTTTCCTTACAAAGGTTTTAGAATAGCAGCCCTGTCATAAATATTAGCATTTTATAAGTTTATTGTTTTTTTTTAACCTTTCATTTCAGAGTATTTGTGGAGATTGTAATTCTATGTAATTTACTGAAAAAAGCATAAGGTGTCCTTGGTGATCCTTGATCCTTCAACCCCTTTTATTCTTTGTATCTACAATTTGTTCATGTTTAGCATATGCTATTATCAATTTGAGACCGTTCTCCTTGATACATTCCAGGGAACAAATAGCAGAAATATATTGATAGAGTTTAATTACACTTAAAGGGCTAATATTTCATTTCCTTAACACAGAGCAATATTTAATTTCCTTAACTCAGAGCAACCAATCAGAATTTCACTTATACTGGTTCCACTTCAGCAAATTTAAAGGATAAGTTCACTTTTGTAAAACAAAATAATAAATACACATTTTTTTGCAGGTATAAAAATGTTATTTTTTGGAGCCTGTAAAGCATGACACCAGGGGTTAGAAGATTGCTGGTGCTATGCAGGTCTCATGGCAAGTGGATACAATCTGATAGGAAGAATCAATGAACGTAGTTTATTGAGAACTATAAGCCAACAACTGCAAAGGATGTGGGGGCTTGTAGTTCATTTACACACAAAGCTGTGTGAATGAATGACGCGGCCATGTAAATGATAGTATGAAAAACTTCTCCCCGTACTACTGTCATAGAAGGGGGGGGGGATGGGCAGCGGATGCAGCATTGGGAACATGTTATATGTTCCGAAAAGTAAACTTATCCTTTAAGTTTATCTGGTTTTGTACTTCAGGTATGGATCACATATATTAAGATGCTTTTATTGAGGAAGGCCATTCGTTACACAGTATGTACAGTATAAACAGACAGCTAACTTCAGAATATAACGTTTTTTTTTTAAACCTAAAGTGGAGTTCCACCCTATTTTTAAACTTTGGCCCCCGGCGTTGCTGATTGCAATTCTATTAATGTTAGGAATGTTGTTTTTTTTACAAAGTATATTACCTGTAGTAGAACAAGATTACTTGATCAGAGAAAATCTCAAAGTCACCAGATCCCAAAATCATAGAAAACAAGACACTAGGGATGGAAGCATCTCTTTAGATTGGATTTTTCAATCAATGGGCGTTATTCAGCTATGGTCCTTTGTTTGGTGTATATTTAAGCCACTTGAACAGCCTTTTTCTGCCTATTTGATTGCCCCTCCTGTGTTGAATTGAACAACCACTATCACCTTGGCTCTTCAGGGTGGGACACAATTCCCTTTCCCTCTTTTTTGATGCACAAGTTGGATGTATATTTGTGCTTGAATAATCCTTGTGAACCCAGTATACAGACAATCAGTATTAATTCTGGCATAGTATTATATATCCCGTGAGGAAACCTAATAAATGGTAAAACATGTCAGGATTGCTAAAACACTGTGACAAGCAACTGTAATGAATTCACTTGATGGATATCAAACATGAATCATTTCCATGTTTTTAATATGTTTATATTGTCTTTACATACTTTTAAACAAGATATATAAATAAAATGATTGGATTTTTACCATATTATGATTTGAGTTATTGGCACCTAAAAAAGCCCAGCTCTTATATAAAAACAATCCTAGTGTCTTGTTTTATATATTACCTGTAGGGTTACTAAAGATCTCCACTACCATTATATCCTGCTGCCCATTGGCAGTATCCCACAAAAGTGAGTACACCCCTCACATTTTTTATATACATGCCATGTTCCAGCACAGGCTGGACTCACCAGATGCATGGCCAGAGGTAACAGCAGGAGGAAGATGGCCAGAGATACAGGTGACAGATGTTATTGAACTGGCTGTCTTCGGGATCACCTCTGGTCAATGCCACCCACACACCTTGGTGGAGATTCTGCAGGATGTGAGATGCCATGTCTGCTGCAGAGATGAGAACACAGGGCAGAGCCGACAGGAGAGAGAGAGAGCTACTGGCTCAACATCATCATCATCAGCATCCACTCTACGTACAGCAGTGCGCATCCCCCTCTGCACCTCTATAAGAAAACCCTGCGCGCATCCCCCCTCCGCACCAATACATAGACACCACGCTGCGCCTCCCCCTCCGCACCTTTGCATACCACGCTTTGGTTTCCCCTCCGCACCTCTACATACAGCGCTGAGCATCCCCCTCCTGGTGACAAGCTTTTAAGAGGGTCCCCTCACTTTGTTAATAAAAAAGCAGGTGCGCTAAACTTGTGTGAATAAACCAAAAAGTATAGTGTCCTACTACTGAGTTATTCAATCTTCACAGAAATGAATACCAGTGTAGGAATAACTAATAGGCTATCTGATAATATTGGTATCCTCACACGAGGAGCAATAAATCGTATCAAATGAAATAAAATATAATGTACACCATAATTATATCACAGAAAGGGAATATGTGTACAAACAATTACCTTAAATAAAGTGACAAGAAAATAAGAGTACGAACAATTCTATGGTATATACAAATGAATACACTAATTTAAAGGTGCAAAGAAAAGTCCAAACAGAAAAAGCACTGGTGCTTCTTAACAAATTCCAGGTGATATCTTGTGACAAATACACGGCAACTTTTGTGCAGTGACACCCACTCCCTGAGCTGGACTAGCCCCTTACCGGAGCAAAAGAATACAAGGGCGTATATGCTGTTACCAGATGAGAAATAGCCAGATGAAAAGATAGGTCAATGGTGGAAATGACCCTCTAGGTAGGGGAAGATGTGCCGCTTACCAGACAACAAAGACTCTGGGCTTGATTACCAGGTTTCCCTGGGAGTGTAATCTTCCTCTCCTGATGACCAATATCTGGGTTACCCCCATCCGGTAACGATGACAAGGGCCCTCCAGGACCAGGAGTACCATGCAAAGAAAAAAGCACTTACACTTACAGTGCACTTACATAAGCAACTTGGCACAGAGCATGGACGGGAACCGAGTGATCGGGGAGCGCTGGGTCGTTACAGTGCGGCACTCCTCTCTCTCTTTGGTCCCCTCACTTACATGCTCTCCTGGGCTGACTCCACCATGACACACAGTGCCCTGATCCTCTCCTCGAGTGACGAGTCCTCTTCGTTCTCGGCTTGACGGCGGCGGGAACCGGCGGGAAGCTGACGGAGTCGGGCGGTGGCGGTGAGTGACTGATGCACGCACCGGCACCGCCCCCAACGACGTCAACATGGATGTCGTGAATGATGATTGGTCCAGGCTGGAGTCTGGACCAATCACATCCAGGACAGGACTAGTGGGGAGTGTCAGGGCGCATTGCTTGCGCCCCGGTGACACCCAGAATGGCCGCCAATCGGCGCCTCTGCCTGGGCCCACATGGGGTGCCAAACCCAACCCCCCCCCCATAGCCAGCAATTAGTCCGACGCCCCATATTGGACTACATGGAAATTTTATTTATTTTTTTTCCTTTGAAGATGATTTTTTTTTCTTGATTGGGGGGGTGGCGCCCCTGCGCCCCCTATCGACCGCGACCGGCCGCCACTATATAACAGTGTACATTTGCTGTCCCCTCAAAATAACTCAACACACAGCCATTAATGTCTAAACCGCTGACAACAAAAGTGAGTACCTGCTATGTTCCTGTTTATGACTTTGCCTGGCTGAGGTCTCTTCTGAATCCTGATCCTGATTTATGGCTTCCTGGCAACGCTGACTTCTGGTTTCTGATCCTGGCTCATCTGATTACCCATTCTGGCTTCCAAACCCTGGCTTCTATTTTTGACTACGTTCTTGATCTCTGTTATTTTTGCTTTTACATTAAAGGTGTGTTTTTAACTGCATTTTCTGTCTCTGCCTTGTTTATGGTTTCTGACAATGGGAAAGTTGATTGACAGGTTGCCATAACGACGGGGTGGGAAATTCTTCCCTTGCTTTGGCAGCCTATAATACAACAAGCTCACTGTGCTTTGTACACACAGTGTAGGCCCGAGGTCAAAAGGTGCATGCTGGGTAGCTAGCTGCACTTTACCCAGGAAGAAACCCTGAGTGGGCTTCAGATGCCCACACTGAAGATGGGAGCTGGCATGTTACAGAGGGTGCAGTGAGTACCTTGGATAACTAAACAACTAAAATTATTACATACAGTAAGGGAAAAAAAGTATTTGATTCCCTGCTGATTTTGTATGTTTTCCCAGTCTATAATTTTAATGTTATTTTAGCACTAAGAGACAGAATAACAACAAAGATCTCCAGAAAAACGCATTTGAAAAAAACTTATAAATTGATTTGCATTTTAATGAGTGAAATAAGTATTTGATCCCCTATCAATCAGCAAGATTTCTGGCTCCCAGGTGTCTTCAATACAGGTAACGAGCTGAGAGTAGGAGCACTCTCTTAAAGGGAGTGTTCCTAATCTCAGCTTAGTACCTGTCTAAAGGACCCCTGTCCACAGAAGCAATCAATCAATCAGATTCCAATCTCTCCACATGGTCAAGACCAAAGAGCTGTCAAAGAATATCAGGAACAATATTGTAGATCTAAAGAAGGCTGGAATGGGCTACAATCCCATCGCCAAGCAGCTTGGTGAGAGGATAACAACAGTCGGTGCAAATATTCGCAAATGGAAGAAACACAAAATAACTGTCAATCTCCCTCGGTCTGGGGCTCCATGCAAGATCTCACCCCAGGGAGTTTCAGTGATCATGAGAAGGGTGAGGAATCAGCCCAGAACTACACAGGAGAATCTTGTCAATGATCTCAAGGCAGCTGGGAGTCACCAAAAAAACAATTGGTATCACTACGCTGTGAAGGACTGAAATCCTGCAGCGCCTGCAAGATCCCCCTGCTCAAGAAAGCACATGTACAGGCCCATCTGAAGTTTACTAATGAACTTCTGAATGATTCAGAAGAGAACCAGGTGAAAGTGTTGTGGTCATATGGGACGAAAATTGGGCTCTTTGGCATCAACTCAACTCGCCGTGTTTGGAGGAAGAGGAATGCTCCCTCTGACCCCAAGAACACATCCCAACCATCAAACATGGAGGTGGAAACATTATGCTTTGGGGGTGTTTTTCTGCTAAGGGGACTTGACAACTTCACTGAATCAAACAGACATTGGACAGGGCCATGTACCATCAAATCGTGGGTGAGAACCTCCTTCCCTCAGCCAGGGCATTGAAAATGGGTCATGTATTGGTATTCTAGCATGACAATGACCCAAAATACACACAGCCAAGGCAACAAAGGAGTGGTTCAAAAGAAGCACAATAAGGTCCTGGAGTGGCCTAGCCAATCTCCAGACCTTAATCCCATAGAAAATATGTGGCGGTAGCTGAAGGTTCGAGTTACCATATGTCAGCCTCAAAAACCTCAATGACTTGGAGAGGATCTGCAAAGAGGAGTGGGACAAAATCCCTCTTGAGATGTGTGCACACCTGGTGGCCAACTACAAGAAATGTCTGATCTCTGTGATTGCCAGCAAGAGTTTTTCCACCAAGTACTAAGTCATGTTTTGCGAATACTTATTTCACTCATTGCGAGTGCTAAGTCACGGTCAAATACTTATTTCACTCATTGCGAGTGCTAAGTCACGGTCAAATACTTATTTCACTCATTGCGAGTGCTAAGTCACGGTCAAATACTTATTTCACTCATTACATTGCAAATCAATTTATAACTTTTTTGAAATGCGTTTTCTGGATATTTTTGTTGTTATTCTGTCTCTCACTGTTAACATAAACATACCATTATATTATAAAATTATAAATTATAGACTGATCATTTCTTTGTCAGTGGACAAACGTACAAAATCAGCAGGGGATCAAATACCGTATTTTCCGGCATATAAAATGACCCCCCTAATTTTCATCTACCGGTAATACTTATACTTAGGTTACCTTGGAGATATTATACTCGGCGTATAAGACGACCCCCCATTTTTGGGGGATTTTTTTGAGGTTCAAAAGTAGTCTTATACGCCAGAAAATACAGTACATTTTTCCTCACTGTATGTAGCATATGCCAGGTTGCATTAGATAAACTGCAACTATCATGGGGTGCTTTTGAGAAAAAAAAAATAAAAATGACTAGAGCTCAATTTAAAAACTTTAAAATTCTGATGTTTTAGCATATTGTATAATCTGTTTATTTTTCTATATTTTAAAAAGAATAAGAAAGTGTCATGTAAAAGCGACTTTCCCTTTTTATAAACTTTGTTCACCTGCAAATAACAAGTTAATAAATTCTCAGAAATCATCACACATAGTCTCTTTCAAAAGTAGTAAAGCAAGAATTGCAAAGCTGAATTTACCTGTAGCTACTTAGAAGCTTTCTTTGAAAATAAATAACAGAAACGAATTTATGAAAAACAGAGGCAATTTTGATAGTTCTGCTCTTTTCAGAAATTCAAAATGTATTCTTTCCTCATTTAAAATGAACATTTCCTTTTTTTTTAAATTGTAAATGAAATTATATCTGTATAAGTTGTTTTTTAACTTGTTTTGAATTCACACTTTTCCCCAAAAGATGAAACCTAAACAGTGCTGTAGAATGCAAATTTTGCAAAACATGAATAACTAAGCCCTTTTCTATATCTGAAGAAACTCTTCCTAGCATTAAAACAGTGACACATAACTATCAATGGGCAGGCAGAGAAGTATTTAACAGGCTGGTTGTGATTGATAGAATGTGATCACTTTCTTTAAGACCTGTGTCGATTGGCTTCAAATAGGTATCACATTTCTATGCAAGTTTAACCACTTAAGCCCCATGCCTATTTCGGACACTTTTTGTTTACAAGTTAAAATAGGTATTTTTTCCTAGAAAACTACTTAGAACCCCCAAACATTATATGTATATATATATATATATATATATATATATATATTTTTTTTTTAGCAAAGGCTCTGGAGAATAAAGTGGCGGTCATTGCAATATTTTTTGTCACGCAGTATTTGCGCAGCGGTCTTTTAAATGCCATTTTTTTTGAAAAATTTCGAAAAATCACATTGCACTGCATTTAAAAAATACTAAAAAGTAAAGTTAGCCCATTTTTTTGTATACTGTAAAAGATGTCATGCCAAGTAAATAGATACCCAACATGTTATGTTTTAAAATTGCGCACACCCGTGGAATGGCGACAAACTACTGTCAATAGAAATCCAGTTTAGAGTTAGAGTGTAGCTCTTTTTTTATTATTACTCACGCTCTGGCGATCGCGGTGATACCTCACATGTGTGCTTTGAACAGTGATTTCATTCGCAGCTCGACTTCCATATACGTTTTCTTTAGTGCGCGAGCTAACGGCGACGGGGGTGGCTAAAATTTTTTTTTTCTCCTATTTATTTTATTATTTTTTAAAATTTATCACAGGTTTTTTTTAAAAAAATCTGATCACTTTTATTGCTGTCACAAGCAATGTAAACATCCCTTGTGACAGCAATATGCAGTAACAGGTACTCTTTATGGAGGGATCAAGGGTCTAAAAGACCCTAGACCCCTCCACTACACTTCCATGTATTCAAAATGCTGAATACTGCATTTTTGAATACACTCGTTTTTTGAATCTGCCGCCTTTAGCAGCAGAGTAACCCGAACGTGACGTCATGGGTGCCGCCTCCGGGTTACGTCATCAGAGACCCAATCAAAGCCACTTCCGGCTTTGATCGGGACTCCATCCAGCCGGCGGATGTGCCGGCTGGGTGCTTGGTAGGACGGGAGACCCGGTCAAAGCCACGGAAGGTGGTGGGAGTGGGGGGACGTCCCCTCCCACTCGCCGGGGTAACGATCGAGCGGCTCTCGAGCCGCATCGGTCTTTACCACTGGAATGCCGACCGCCGGCTCTAAACAACAGTACTGGGGTGATTCCTCTAGCTAGAGGCATCACCCCGGTATAATGCCGCAAAGTTTGCCGACGTAAATATACGTTACTTTGTGGTAAGTGGTTAAAGGAATGCAAACTGCATTTAAAGCAGGTTAAATGGAGGTTGGATGAAAAACAGCATCTGAGCGTAATATATAAACAGATTTATTGTGGTGAAAACACAAATGGCAACTCACATTGTGTCAGTTAAAATCAAGCTCATCACATAGCAAGGGCTTCTGATGGACAGTTTCACAACAGCAGGGAACCTCAGATCAGGATAGAAACACTGGGCGGATGGATACACCTGCTGGACCAAGAGAACACACCAGGGAGCACCAAACTAAGTGCAGCATAGAGTGTAAAAAAGAGGCTTGGGCAGCCTTGAAATGCATATCTCCGCCCTGACATCAAAATTACATCACTGCTCTGCATCCCACAGAAGCCCTCCACCATCTTGTTAGTTTCCACTTTCTCATCTAAGCTATCATCCAGCCAGACGTCCAAAATGTCCAGGCTGCAAGTTGTAGGAAGAGGCTTCCCATCCCAGATGCATGAGCTGACCACTCATGCAGTACATCCAAAAAGTGCCATTTATTCTTCCCATGTGATTTGCTAATTTTCTAGTATTTCTCAGTACATTGTATGCTGCAGTTAGTTTGGTGTAAACAAAATAAATAAAGTGCAGTGCTAATATTGGTGACTGAACAAACTAGTCCATATGCATAAAAATTCACCAAAGATAGTGAATACATAAATAAAGTCTCATGTATAGAATAGTGCAGAAAATCATCCAAAAGTGGTTACACTGGCAGCCAGACCCCCAACACCATCAGCGGAGAGATGATAATGCGCTCTCCAGAGACTTTGGACCCAGACTACCATGCGGCAAAAGGGTCAATAAGCTGGTATAATTGGATTCTTGGTAACTCCAAATGCCCGCAGTACCCTCAGATGTTCCAAGCAGTGTTCATAAGATGGATCACCCCACAGACGACATGAGGAATAAACCAGAGGGAACAAACATAGTGTAAATCGCAAAACAAATTTATTAAAAAAGGGGGAAGTACATTTACAGACATCCAAAGGTACAAGCGTGTAATAAGCAAGCAAATCAGGCTGTCCTTGGCATCGTGTTGACACGTTTCGTTAGAGATAACTTTCTCAAAGGATATTGCCATTTAACAGACGAGTATTTGCATTTATATTTAGGGTAAAGTAGATTGAGTAATGGATCCCACCTGTGAAAAAGCTGCAATATGTGGCTACGTCTGCCAAAATGACAGCAGCATGCGCTCCAAGCCTCAATCTGATGTGAAATGCGACATCACTTCCAGAACAAACCAGAAGTGATGTCCCTATCAGCATCATATATAAAAATAACCAGACCATTAAATAGAGGAAAAGGAGGTACACTATATAATATATAAATGAAGAGAGGAAGAACCACCAAATATAATTAAATAGTGGATCCCACCAGTCTGGGATCTGACTTGTATGGCCTTGTTAGTTTGGTGTGTTCTCTTGGTCCTGCAGGTGTGTCCATCCACCCAGTGTTTCTATCCTAGTCTGAGCTTCCCTGTTGTTGTGAGACTGTCCATGTCCACTGTTGAAAGACCATGATCTAATAGGTTAAGAGCCAGTGCAGCACAAGTGGGCCTGCTTTATAGCTAAAAGACTGCAGTTTTGCATTGAGTATTGTGTGATGCTAAAAACCCTTGTATACATAAACTGAGTGCATAGAACAAAAAAAAATCTTAAAATCATTTTGTTAAGTGGACTGGGCCCTTAAAATCCCTTTGCCCCTAAAACTACCCTTTGATGCTATTCTTCACTTTATATAGTTTTTCATCTATGTTGTACATATAATGTATAATAACAAAAAAAAAAAAAAACTAAAACCCAAAAAATCTAAAAGCAAAGTATACCAAACTTTAAACCTAAGAAAATTATATATACATTATATATATATATAGTGGGTGTGTTCCCGCTGTGTTCCTAAGTGAGAGTGCCACATCCCAGTATGAAAAGTATGTTTTTGGAAAAATCCCCTATGGGGTGGGACTTTTAAGGTCACTCAAGATAAATGATATAGATATAAAGAAAATACTTAATGATGATTTTATTAATATATGCAAAAAAGAAATAGAAAATTGACATACAACATTATATCATTAAAAATGGACAGAACTGGTGTGTATATAAAAGATGAACATATGGATTCAACCGACTATTTCAAAGTGGTCCGACGTTTCGAGGTGAAGACCTCTTCTTCAAGGACTGTATTAGAAATAGTATTTATCTGTAAGTATTAAAGGGATATTGTAACAAATGGTTTGTTGATACAAAAGACAGCAGAGACAAAATATAAGTAAATGCGTCTTGAATATATATACATATTTGTTACATTAGATAATATTTGAACATATATACATGTTTATTGTGCACAATAAACATGTATATATGTTCAAATATTATCTAATGTAACAAATATGTATATATATTCAAGACGCATTTACTTATATTTTGTCTCTGCTGTCTTTTGTATCAACAAACCATTTGTTACAATATCCCTTTAATACTTACAGATAAATACTATTTCTAATACAGTCCTTGAAGAAGAGGTCTTCACCTCGAAACGTCGGACCACTTTGAAATAGTCGGTTGAATCCATATGTTCATCTTTTATATACACACCAGTTCTGTCCATTTTTAATGATATAATGTTGTATGTCAATTTTCTATTTCTTTTTTGCATATATTAATAAAATCATCATTAAGTATTTTCTTTATATCTATAGCATTTATCTTGAGTGACCTTAAAAGTCCCACCCCATAGGGGATTTTTCCAAAAACATACTTATATATATATATATATATATATATATATATACAGTCTCTGCTATAATTCATCCCAAAGTTGTTCTATTGGGTTGAAAAGTTCCTCCACCCTAGACTCGCTCATCCATGTATTTATGGATCTTGGTTTGTGCACTGGTGCGCAGTCATGTCAGAACAGGAAGGGGCCATCCCCAAACTGTTCCCACAAAGTTGGGAGCACTAAATAATCCAAAATGTCTTGGTATGCTGACACCCTAAGAATTCCCTTCACTGGAACTAAGGGGCTAAGCCCAACCCCTGAAAAACAACACAATCATAATACCCCATCCACCAAATGATTGGGACCAGTGAACAAAACAAGGTCCATAAAGACAAGAATGAGCCAGTTTGGGGTGAAGGAACTTGACTAGCCTGAACAGAGTTCTGACATCAACCTGATAGAATACCTTTGGGATGAATTCGAGTGGAGACTTCGAGCCAGGCCTTCCCGTCCAAATCAGTTCCTGACCTTACAAATGCTCTTCTGAAAGAATAGTCAAACATTCCCATAGACACACTCCTAAACCTTGTGGACAGCCTTCCCAGAAGAGTTGAAGCTGTTATAGCTGCAAAGCGTGTGCCAACTTAATATAGAACTCTACAGACTAAGAATAAGACCATTAAAAAGCATGTGCGTGTAAAGACAGGCTTCCCAATACTTTTAAAAATATAATGTATATAAAACTTTACCAGTGAATTTAGAAATGTAGTCCTACCTAGAGCTGTGGACATTTTCCTTTATTTATTTTGGATAAACTGGTGGAGAGTTTTTTTTTTTTTTTTTACTGTTCTTCACATCCTTTTGGAGATGGTTTAAATTACTTTCAATAACATGGGTGGCAGTCAATGTAGCAAACATGCTAACAGGCAAACTTTTTAGTTTTTTTTATTGTTGCCTGAATTACTGTTAAGGTTCCTTTTCACCTTTGACACTAATTGGGGTCATCTGAAGAGCAAGTGTGAGGAAATCACTCCAGTGAAGATCTAGACAGCAAAACAAAACCTGGCACAAACTTTGAATCCTTCCATACATTATTCAGAATATTAAAAAGTTTATGTCATACTGTAAACTTTAAGTTTTTCTTATTTTGTGAAAGTATTTTCATCCAGTGTCATCTCAGGTATGTACAAAAAAGAAATGGCCAAGCAATTTCTCTCCCAACTTTTGTTTTTTCTCTTTTTCTTTTTTTTTTACGGAAATTACTAGTTTGCAAATGTTTTTTAAGTGGAGCAGAACAACTGAATGTCATAAGAAGCATTAATTAGGTCTTGGCTGCTAGATTAATTTTATGTGTCAATTGGCTTGAAGTGCTGTTTAGAAAACAATTATAGAACAAAGAACAGTGATGACACTCATTCATCACTATCGTTCCTTGTCTAATTGTTTTCCAACATCATGGTTCATCTTGTAATACATACCCAAACCAGCTTTTCTGTCTAGTGTGTGAATGATTTCAATATTTACATTGCAATGCAAGCAGAAGTCTGTTCTACATGGCGTGAGGAGTAACAGGAAAATTGCTTAAAAATAGACACAATACAATTTTTTAGGTAATGAAAACAGATTAGTCCTTAGTCTGGAAGATACAAGTTTTGATGGATCGTTCATCTTTTGAGCATAACAGGAACATCTTTAAGCTTCATTTCACAGAATTTAAATTAATTAAATATCTAGTAGGTATACACTTAATAATCAGTGATTTCTGTTGTAATACTTTTAAAAAGTAAAATATGCACGCAAGAGAATGGAGGTTATAGTAACATTCTGTACCTTATGAATTGTGATTTCCTTTTTAAATTTGCCCTTTTGAAATTCATTTCCCTTTTTAATCTAGCTGTTATTAATTTAAAAAATATTTTATTAAAAAAATGCTGTACTAAACAATCAAACACGTGCAGGTATAAGATCAGTGTAGTGGACTGTTAAAATCCTATGTATTGCATAACTGAAATGCCTGTGGTTTGTAAAAATGTTTACAATATATTACAACATATAAATGCAGCTAGGTTCCAGAACTAGAAATTATATAGGGGGTATCTATCCCCAAAAGGACAATACAGGAATCCACAGTGGGATGCAAATGGGAATTGGGACTATACGATACCCAGAGATGAATAAAAAAGCTTAAGGAGGGAAGTAGACCAGAAAAGAATAATGATATAAATATAAAAAAATGTATGAAGTTTATTCAAACGTTCATTAAAATACCTCAAATGAGGAAACATAGGTTGACAACCAATGAAAACATCAGATCACATAAGATACCAAAATAGCAATGCATAGAGGATGGACCCTGATACATATAGGATGATGCTGAAATTGGTGGACACATAGACTCCAACGCATTTCAACAAAAGGTCTTCTTCAGGCAGTGAGAATGTCAACTTGAAGGAAGTATAAAAAACAGATATATACACAATAGTATCTACAGGTACACATCATGATAAACATAGAAACAAAAAAAATATTAAATATGTAAACAAAGAGCAAACTCAAAATACCAATACTTAGTTAACAAATCAAGCATCTAAATGCATATGTATATAAGGAAAGAACAGACTGTGTGTCTATAGTTTACAACGGTACCCAAAAAGGTCCCAAGTGTCCCAGAGGACAGCTCAAGGGATAAACTGGCAGGAGGAAAAAAGGATTCCTAAAACTTTTTGTTGAAACGTGTTGGGATCTATGTATCCACCGATTTCATCATCACCTCTATGCATTTCTATTTTGGTACCTTATGTGATCTGATATTTTAATTGGTTGTCAACCTATGTTACCTCATTTGAGGTGTTTTAACGAATGTTTGAATAAATGTCATATAATTTTTATATTTATATCATTCTTTTCTGGTCTATTTATGTAACGCTCCTGCGTTCTATGTATAATGTGGATTTACAGCTGCAGAAATATTCCACTTCAGTAGTCATGTAGAGAAACGCTGAGACACCAATCCCAACTCCCAAGACTCATCATGTGTGGATGATCTCAATTCAGCATACAAATATACACACTCAATAAGAAGTTCCTGGAGTGATCTATGTATATAGTAGTATAGAGGTGATAGGCTGAAGAGACAGGTTGAGTAGAGACGATAGGTGACAGACACTTGAGAGGAATGTTCTTGAGAATGAGATAGTAACAGGTGGGATGCAAATAGGTTAGCAATCATGTATGGTAGTAGATGATAGGATAGCAGATGACATACAGGAGAGACTAACCCAGTGCAAGAGCAGATGATAGTAGGCTCAAGAGCTAGCAATCTAGATAGTGCAGATGTAGTAACAGTCCTTAGTATGCAGAGCTAGCCAGTCTAAGCTTTAGTATGAAGGTTATTGAGGTTTCCCCTGTGGGGTACTTATCACTAGTAGCAATGTAGCAGAGGAGAGGTTCGACAAGAGCGGATGATCCGGTAGCGGGATACAGGGATCAGCGCAGCGTGGTTCCGACAGCGAGGTATGCTTGCAAGCATGAGAGCTTCAAGACAGGTTAGCATCAAGGCACATCTAGGCACACAGCAGGTTGAACGAACACATGTGAGTGAAAGCTGGTGATTTAAATAGCTGTTCAGTCCGGCACCTCATGATGATGTCAGCACTCTTAAAGGGAAACACACCTATATGTGCTTCATCTATCTAGGTAGATGGAACGCACCCGGAAATTATGTGATAGGAGGCACTGAGAGTGCCAGAACCTTACAGTACCCCCCCCCCCGTAAGGCCGGCTCCGGAAGGCCTCTAAGGCTGGTTGTCGATATAAGAATCGGAAAAAGCTGGTTGCCGATGTGAGAATCTGAAAAGACTGGTTGCCGATACGAGAATCGGATAACACTGGTTGCCGATACGAGAATCGGATAATACTGGTTGCCGATACGAGAATCGGATAAGACTGGTTGCCGATACGAGAATCGGATAAGACTGGTTGCCGATACGAGAATCGGATAAGACTGGTTGCCGATACGAGAATCGGATAAGACTGGTTGCCGATACGAGAATCGGATAAGGCTGGTTGCCGATACGAGAATCGGATAAGACTGGTTGCCGATACGAGAATCTGATAAGACTGGTTGCCGATGTGAAAATCTGAAAAAAACTGGTTGCCGATGCAAAAATCGGATAAGATTGGTTGCCGATACGAGAATCGGATAAGACTGGTTGCCGATGTGAAAATCGGAAAAAAACTGGTTGCCGATGCGAGAATCGGATAAGATTGGTTGCCGATATGAGAATCGGGAAAAGACTGGTTGCCGATGCGAGAATCGGATAAAGCTGGTTGCCGATATGAGAATCGGATCAGGTTGGTAACCGATCTGAGAATCGGATCACTTGTTGCCGATATGAAAATCGGATCAGGTTGGTAACCGATGTGAGAATCGGATCACTTGTTGCCGATATGAGAATCGGATCAGGTTGGTAACCGATCTGAGAATCGGATAGGACTTGTTGCCGATACGAGAATCGGATCAGGTTGGTAACCGATGTGAGAATCGGATCACTTGTTGCCGATATGAAAATCGGATCAGGTTGGTAACCGATGTGAGAATCGGATCACTTGTTGCCGATATGAAAATCGGATCAGGTTGGTAACCGATGTGAGAATCGGATCACTTGTTTCCGATATGAGAATCGGATCAGGTTGGTAACCGATCTGAGAATCGGATAGGACTTGTTGCCGATACGAGAATCGGATCAGGTTGGTAACCGATGTGAGAATCGGATCACTTGTTGCCGATATGAGAATCGGATCACTTGTTGTTAGGGTGTCTGCTACATGAACCCCTCACTAGAATCAGACGCATAACCATCCGAAGTAGTCCTAGCAACCAATGCTTCTTCAAACATCCTCAGATCCTTCCTACATACCACCGTGCCATTAGAAGCGCGTACGCAGTCAGGTGCAAGAATCTCAATGTTTTCATTGGAAGCTAGAAATGTACTTGCAAAAATAGGAGTATCTATACCAACATCTGCCAATTTCTGGGTGTCCTTTTCTGATATAGAACGGGGACAGGGCTGGCAACAGCCTTGGTAATTTCCAGGCTGTTTTTCAGGGAAGACCGTTCGGATTCGCCTGGCCTCCATTGGGAGAGCCTTAGGCCTATGGGGTCGGGTTGGGCAGGATGTAATGAAATGTCCCCCTTCTCCACAATAAAAACAAAGGCCACAGATTCTCCTGTGATCTTTTTTTTTTTTGTAAGGACAACTTAGTATGTACGGCACCAATCTCCATAGGCTCCTCATCCATCTCTGTAGGATCAGGGTTCAAATGAGATGTGTCAGAGTGACAAGGCTGACTGTTTAAGGCAGGCTTGGACCATGACCAGGCAGGATCACCATATTCATTTGGTTTCCTTTTTTCCCTAGGTAGCTGGGGTCTGCGGTTACCTGGAGCAGGTTTAGGAGTAGATTTTTGGGAGGGGAGACACTGGGAGTGCATCGCAATTGCAAATGATTCCCAATTGTCTAGGATCGGACTTTTTTCTTGCAGTTTCTGGTATGCCCACGTTTTCATTTTGCCAGAAAGCAAATTAATGGCAGCATGCACTTTAATAAAGTCATTGTGATAGGTCCTAGGCTTAAGGATAAATAGGAGCTCACAATCCATACGAAAAAAAAGAAAAGAGGAACGGGAACCATCAAACCTGTCTTGTAGAAGGACAAGAGGTTCTGGGGGTTGAGCAGCAGTAGGCTGTGTCAGTCTGGCCACCTGCTGCGTCAGAGCCTGATTGTCTTATTTTAATTCAGTAGGTGCGTGTATTAACACAGTTACTTGTTGTGTTAACTGTGTCACCTGAGTGGTCATTTCTGCTGAATCCATTGTATCTGGTTCGTTCAATCTGTAACGCTCCTGCGTTCTATGTATAATGTGGATTTACAGCTGCAGAAATATTCCACTTCAGTAGTCATGTAGAGAAACGCTGAGACACCAATCCCAACTCCCAAGACTCATCATGTGTGGATGATCTCAATTCAGCATACAAATATACACACTCAATAAGAAGTTCCTGGAGTGATCTATGTATATAGTAGTATAGAGGTGATAGGCTGAAGAGACAGGTTGAGTAGAGACGATAGGTGACAGACACTTGAGAGGAATGTTCTTGAGAATGAGATAGTAACAGGTGGGATGCAGATAGGTTAGCAATCATGTATGGTAGTAGATGATAGGATAGCAGATGACATACAGGAGAGACTAACCCAGTGCAAGAGCAGATGATAGTAGGCTCAAGAGCTAGCAATCTAGATAGTGCAGATGTAGTAACAGTCCTTAGTATGCAGAGCTAGACAGTGTAAGCTTTAGTATGAAGGTTATTGAGGTTTCCCCTGTGGGGTACTTATCACTAGTAGCAATGTAGCAGAGGAGAGGTTCGACAAGAGCGGATGATCCGGTAGCGGGATACAGGGATCAGCGCAGCGTGGTTCCGACAGCGAGGTATGCTTGCAAGCATGAGAGCTTCAAGACAGGTTAGCATCAAGGCACATCTAGGCACACAGCAGGTTGAACGAACACATGTGAGTGAAAGCTGGTGATTTAAATAGCTGTTCAGTCCGGCGCCTCATGATGATGTCAGCACTCTTAAAGGGAAACACACCTATATGTGCTTCATCTATCTAGGTAGATGGAACGCACCCGGAAATGATGTGATAGGAGGCACTGAGAGTGCCAGAACCTTACAATTTACCTCCTAAGCTTTTCTATTCATCTTTGGGTATCATGTTGTCCCAATTCCCTTCTGCATCCCACTGTGGATTCCTGTATAGTACAACATATATTTTAAGCTCAACTCCAGACATTTTACTACTTTAAAGATTTGTCACTTCCACTGAGCAGTTCTGATTTGTACATAGCAATTCTGATATGTGCTAAGCAAATCCAGTTTCTACTTTATGTTGCTTTATATTGAAGAAATGAAATGATCACAGAAATTAGGTAATTTACAAAAATGACACAATATATGTAGTGGGCTACACACTTCTTCAAGCAGATGTCAGGCTAGGAGCAGATAGCATGGAACAGTTCAGATGTGTTGATATGCAAAGAGTTCAATAAACAGGAGAACATACCATGAGCAGGACTGAGCAGAGCAGGTCAGCTGGAACTTGAAGTTCACCGCTGCAGATGTAACATGAGGTTCAGGGCAGCCAAGTAGTAATGCTGAGTCTGGCACTATAGTAGATTCAGGCAAAGCGTAGTCTAGACAAGCTACGTCATACACAGGTAGATCAGAGTCCAAATGGTACAGAATCAGAAGCGAGCAAAGTAGGGTCAAAACTAACCAGGTCGTACACGATATCAATACAGCAGATATTAGCTGGGTCAAGCAGAAGCACACAGGGTAACAACATCACGAGCACAGATGGTGTGCTGATACAGGTGATTTAAAGGTGAGCTGGCCAATCACTGTTGATTCCCAGGCAAAGGCTGTGTCAGGTGAGGCTCACTGGGTCTTAAAAGTATCCTAGTACTGACAGCAGAAAGGTAATGTCTGGCAACAAGGTGCTTTTTCAATAGTAATATAATATGAGCTTGAAGACCACTTCAAGGAGAGGTATCAAGCTTACTGAGTTACCTTGAAATCCTCAAATGTCCTGCAGTTTTTTTGGCTGTTGGTGGGAGACGTTTCCAAGAAGCTGATAGAAGAAATACCCTGAAAACCTATTCCATCCTTCCTTGTCAGTTACATCTTCTTATTACTGCTCCTATTCTCTCCTTAAAAAAAGTGTGGCTCTATCTGTGATCTACTCCAGCACTGCGGGCAGGCTGATTGAAGTAGAATCAGCTGTCTAGGCACTTCTCGTATCAAGATAACCACCCTAATCTCATGGCATTTCAGTATCCAATAGGAGATGCCAATCTCCCCACAATGGCAGACTGGAGCCCATATTAGGGGACATATTAGTGCCAGCCTGAAAGAACAGCACAATGACCTTTCTTTGGTGTTAGGTTCATTTGGATCATTTAAAAATGACAAATGTGTAGTGATGGAGCACAGTTTCTGACACATCAACACATATTAAGGTCAATCTCATCAGATGCATGGTTCTTATGAAACTGTTGGATAGGGTGCCTGCCATTGGTATTGTGCCAGAATTCCTGGGATGTTGACTAGTTTTTATGACTAAGGCTGGGTTCACACATATCCGGTGGCAGCTTGCAGTCCAGAGTCTGGAAAATTTTCTGCCTGAATTTGCACCTGAACTGGACCGAAAAATGCACAGAACCCTTTTCAAAACCACTCCGCAGCTGCCCCGGACATATTCAATTTGGTTAAAAATGCATCCAATTTGCATATATGTAAACCCAGCCTAACAGAATATAGGATTGCTTCTGAGTTTGGGAACAGAGTATCTTCTCCCTTAAGGAGAACATTTCAATCATGTCAAAAATTGTAAATACACACAAGATACTGTAGCTACCATTTTTGGTGTATACATCGTCAGCCTTTTCTGTATAGTTTTATATGTATAAAACAACGTTTTTAATAATTAATACAGTAAAATTATCAGTTTTTATATCCTGTGTATACATATTATTAATGTTTATAAAGTCCCACACTGAATTGTTCTAGTATATGTTTGCAAATTTTAGGGATGTTGACATTCTCCTTTAAGCAAAATCACTTCCATATAATTTTTGTTGTACCTTCAGGACAATGGAAAAATGCATCCCAACACCTGCCTACAGACATATTTCTAACCAAAACTTAATAGTAGCAGCTGGGGCTAGGTCTGACATAGGCCATGAAGATAATACAAAATATGTAGTGGAGCAATGGAGAGATAGTAGATACTAGGAAGGCAGGATACTTTGATAACAAGGAAGGAAGGAAGTAGTGAGCCAAGGTGCCGGGTCCAAGGAGCAGCACCAAAGAACCTATCAGGAGGTGATGGATTTTGCCGCTACCAGCTTGCAGTACTATTGACTCACCTTAAAGGTAGTTAGAGAGGACCGTGTACAAATACACAGGGGTGCTGGGATCACAGGAGCTGTATTGACAACAGTCTTATTACAGACAGGGACACCAGAATTCAGATCAGTGTCTTAGCAACACTCAGGGATTATTGGAGAACACTAGATGGGGACTGGAGTGCTCAGTGTCATATTGGAACATGGGATGCTGGCAGCAGTGTATGAGGTCACATTGAAACATGAAATGCTTGTGATAGTGAATAGGGATGATCGAACGGTTCGGGTCCACCATCGGTTCGGCCCGAACATTGGGTGTTCGAGGTTCGGCCGAATTTAGAACTTTTTGCCCAAAAAGTTCGGAATTCGGCAACCAGAACCGCCCAAAATGCAATGCTTCAGGAAATGGGCTTTAAAAGCCCGTGATTGGACCAGAACCATTAGCAAAAGCCAATTGAGGGGGCAGAAGAATGCTAGGAATGTGATTGGAGTGACTAGGGGGTCCCTAGACCAATCATTAGTGAATACGCCCCCCAGTATATAAGATCGCCCCCGCCATATTCCCAGCATTGTTATACTGGACATGGAAGAGAGTGGAAGCAGTTCTGTTAATTTTACTTTAAAAGTGTCATTTAGCTATTTTTAGTGTGAGGAAAGGGATATCTAGTGTAGTTAGAGTGCTCCTTTACACTTAAGTTAGCTTCAAAAATTTAGTTTCTGTAGGGAAAGTGTTAAGTGTCAGGGGACCGTAGTGTAGTGTAGGGTTAACTGACAGTGACTGCTATGGAAGGGTGACAAAACCCTTCCATAGCAGGGTGACCGCTATAGAGAAATGATCATTTCTCTGCTTCGGGACAGGAATGTGGCTTCTCACCAGCAAGCATTTTTTAATGCTGCAGGGGCTGCCACTGCCAGTGCTTTTTTGAGGACATGTTTGATGTCAGACATGACATCTGAATATGTGTATAGGGGGTATATATAGACATATATGTCTGAATATATACCCCTAGACATATATAGGTGTGATAGTAGCAGAAATAAATGCTTGCGCTAATGAAATCATTTACAGTAATATATTTCTGCTACTATCACACCTATATATGTCTAGGGGTATATATTCAGACATATATGCCTATATATACCCCCTATACACATGTTCAGATGTTTTGCCTGCCTCAAAAGAACCCCAAAAAATGCCAAAAAAACGCTAGTGTCAAAAAAAAAAATGCCCAGGTGTGTTTTTGCTGGCATTTTTTGGGGGGTTTTGGAGGCAGGCAAAACATCAGAACTTGTGCACAGTACCACTATACACAAGTTCAGATGTTTTGCCTGCCTCAAAAGAACCCCAAAAAATGCCAAAAAAAAGCTAGCGTCAAAAAAAAAATGCCCAGGTGTGTTTTTGCTGGCATTTTTTGGGGGGTTTTGGAGGCAGGCAAAACATCAGAACTTGTGCACAGTACCACTATACACAAGTTCAGATGTTTTGCCTGCCTCAAAAGAACCCCAAAAAATGCCAAAAAAAACGCTAGCGTCAAAAAAAAAATGCCCAGGTGTGTTTTTGCTGGCATTTTTTGGGGGGTTTTGGAGGCAGGCAAAACATCAGAACTTGTGCACAGTACCACTATACACAAGTTCAGATGTTTTTCCTGACTGCAAAGAACCCAAAAAAATGCCTGCTATTAAACCGGCAAGGTGTTACAGCAGAGAAGCCATATTCCTGTGCTTAAAGTTTTCTAATACAAACGATCTTTTTTTTTATGGTTCTGGACATGCTACAGAGCTGAAACTTCACAGGTACACCTTTTAGACCCCCCAGACACAAAATCACACAAAAAAAAGTTCTTAAAAATTGTCATTTTTGATAAAAAAGCCAATTATTGAAAAATTAAAAAAAAAAAAAAAAAAAAAAAAAAAGAGATTTTTTGATTTTTACTTTGGATTTAGTATCTGGGGGGTCTAAAAAGTGTACATGTGAAGTTTCAGCTCTGTAGCATGTCCAGAACCAGAAAAAAAAGATCGTTTGTATTAGAAAACTTTAAGCACAGGAATATGGCTTCTCTGCTGTAACACCTTGCCGGTTTAATAGCAGGCATTTTTTTGGGTTCTTTGCAGTCAGGAAAAACATCTGAACTTGTGTATAGTGGTACTGTGCACAAGTTCTGATGTTTTGCCTGCCTCCAAAATCCCCAAAAAATGCCAGCAAAAACACACCTGGGCATTTTTTTTTTGACGCTAGCGTTTTTTTTGGCATTTTTTGGGGTTCTTTTGAGGCAGGCAAAACATCTGAACATGTGTATAGGGTGTATATATAGGCATATATGTCTGAATATATACCCCGAGACATATATAGGTGTGATAGTAGCAGAAATATATTACTGTAAATGATTTCATTAGCGCAAGCATTTATTTCTGCTACTATCACACCTATATATGTCTAGGGGTATATATTCAGACATATATGTCTATATATCCCCCCTATACACATGTTCAGATGTTTTGCCTGCCTCAAAAGAACCCCAAAAAATGCCAAAAAAAAACGCTAGCGTCAAAAAAAAAAATGCCCAGGTGTGTTTTTGCTGGCATTTTTTGGGGAATTTTGGAGGCAGGCAAAACATCAGAACTTGTGCACAGTACTACTATACACAAGTTCAGATGTTTTTCCTGACTGCAAAGAACCCAAAAAAATGCCTGCTATTAAACCGGCAAGGTGTTACAGCAGAGAAGCCATATTCCTGTGCTTAAAGTTTTCTAATACAAACGATCTTTTTTTTTCTGGTTCTGGACATGCTACAGACCTGAAACTTCACATGCACACCTTTTAGACCCCCCAGATACTAAATCCAAAGTAAAAATCAAAAAATCTCTTTTTTTTTTTTTTTTTTTTTTTTTTTTTTTAATTTTTCAATAATTGGCTTTTTTATCAAAAATGACAATTTTTAAGAACTTTTTTTGTGTGATTTTGTGTCTGGGGGGTCTAAAAGGTGTACCTGTGAAGTTTCAGCTCTGTAGCATGTCCAGAACCCCAAAAAAAGATCATATAAGTGTAAAAGAGGGGTCCCACCATCCCTGCTCTACTGAAAAATTATCTTTTTTTCTGGTTCTGGACATGCTACAGAGCTGAAACTTCACAGGTACACTTTTTAGACCCCCCAGACACTAAATCCAAAAAAAGTCATGCCTGCCTCCAAAAATGCCCGATAAATGCAAGAAAAAGCGCCGTAGAGAAGCCGTATTCCTGTTCTAATAAAAATTATAAGAAAATGCTAATTTTTGGGGGGTTCTGGACATGCTACAGACCTGAAACTTCACATGCACACCTTTTAGACCCCCCCAGATACTAAATCCAAAGTAAAAATCAAAAAATCTCTTTTTTTTTTTTTTTTTTTAATTTTTCAATAATTGGCTTTTTTTATCAAAAATGACAATTTTTAAGAACTTTTTTTGTGTGATTTTGTGTCTGGGGGGTCTAAAAGGTGTACCTGTGAAGTTTCAGCTCTGTAGCATGTCCAGAACCAGAAAAAAAGATCATATAGGTGTTAAAGTTAAAGGAGGCTCCCGAACCACATCCCTGTTCTACTGAAAAATTATCTTTTTTTTTTCATGGTTCTGGACATGCTACAGAGCTGAAACTTCACATGCACACCTTTTAGACCCCCCAGATACTAAATCCAAAGTAAAAATCAAAAAAATCTCTTTTTTTTTTTTTTTAATTTTTCAATAATTGGCTTTTTTTATCAAAAATGACAATTTTTAAGAACTTTTTTTTGTGTGATTAATAGTCCCTGGGGCATGACCCAGAACCCTAGGCACTTTTTAGGGGCATTTATTGGGTTTTAGGGCTTAAAAATGGTGTTTTTTGATTACAGAAGTTCGGGTCCCATTGATTTCAATGGGGTTCTGAAATCCGAACCGAACTTTCGTGAAGTTCGGGTGTTCTGGTCGAACCGAACTTTTCAAAAGTTCGATCATCCCTAATAGTGAATGAGGTTACTGGGGTACTGGATGCAGGCTGGAGCTCACAGGGTCACACTGGATGCTAGGTGGGGTGCAGAGGTCACACTGGAATACAGGATTATGGCTTATCTTCACAGCATCACTGGCTACAGATGTCACATAAGATCACAAGTTCTAGGAAGCTGATGACACAATGGTATATGACTCTGAATTTAAGAGGATAACTGTGGAACTCACTGGAAATCTAAAAAGCACAGGGGGGCACAGCTGCTATTGTGAAGAAGCAGGAAATGGCAGGAAACATGCATATTAGCCCTTTAAGACAGCACAGGTATGGTGAATGGTATAGCAGAATGAAAAGGTGGAGAAGGTGAAGGTGGAGCAGAATGAGAAGGTGGAAGTACAAAATTAGAACTGGTGTCATTCATAGAGACTGCTTTGATGCAACTGGGAGCAGGAAGTGTGAATTTCAGCTGTATATATCAGAACTGTTCAGCAGAGCTTAGATAGCTCCTAAAATAGTAAAAAAGTACAGTGTGAGTTAACAAAAACCCCTAAAAACAAGGACTTCTGTTCCACACTAAGCATGTCCACCAATGTGATGAGACTTTGGCTGATTCTAGAAAACAAACATAATAGTCTGTTAAAGATTACATGATGATGATCCTCTTCTCAGATACAGTAAACCAATGGAGTGGATTTTTATAGATTCTTCAGTTTTTTATTGACTATAGATGGCTGTAAGTTAATCAGCTACTCCAGTTCCCGGGGAATTGCTTATCTCAAATCTGGATACCAATCATGGCCTTGAGTTAATTTTCAATCCACTCTTTTCATATTTACATACACAAAATCTGTTCATCTAAACAGGAGTATAGAATGTAATGTAATTGTTTTTTTTTTTTTTTTTTTAATATAAATTTTGTTTAAAATGCTAAGCCATAATCCATGCAACTTTACCAAGTCTGAGAAGAAGATTTTTACTGTAAGAACCCATGCCCCCTCAAATGTCACTTATCCTTATACAAATACATAACCTACTTACAAAAAAGTAACACCTAACCAGCTCCCTAATAAATTAACTAATCTCTAAAATGAAGCTTAGAATTATTCCTTAAAGTGGAAGTAAACCCTACAATCATTTTCAGCCAAGGAAGCTGCCATCTTGGCCTCTGTTTAATCTTCAACTGCCATTATGCTGCACATGTGATGAGTTATGACACTGGCCATTGGATCATTTAACAGTTTGGATGAGAGCACAGCCAATGTGACAGTTACATTCCCTGAAATGTAACTATTTTTTGAAACTGTTAACCTTCTTAGCGGTATTCCCGAGCATGGCTCGGGATTAAATTTCAGAGCCAAAAGCGGTAAACCCGAGCCACACTTGGGTACCGCCAGAAGCATCGCTGGATCCTGTAAAAGAGGTTACTTACCTTGTCACCGGGATCCAGCGATGTATGCGAGCGGTATGTGGCGACGGATCTTCCTCCCGATCCTCTCCGTGCCTCGGCTTCCGTCTCCTGTGACGTGACGTTCGCAGGGGGGTGGAACCGGCGTCAAATTCAAATGTCAAACACACCAAACACACTGATACCATTCAAAATAAAATAAATTCACATTACATTGCCCCCCAGTGCCCTTTCCGGCAGTTTTAATGTACTTTTTATGTATATATATATATATATGTATACATACATACATACATACATACTTTAACTTATTTATAGTTTTTTATTATATTGAAATTTATGATTTTGTGTTTCAAACTTTATCATACCCAAGATGTTTTAAAGAAGAACGCACAGTAAAAAAAAAAAATATGTAAATAGTTGGTTTGGGCTGCTCATTCTCAAGAATTACATGCAAAATAATGGTACCGCTTTCAGCACCTAAAATCCGAAAGAATCATACCGCCAGGGAGGTTAAATCAGTGGGTTTACTTCCGCTTTAATATTTACCTTACCCAACCAGGACATTTTTAGATTTGATTTTAGATAGAGTAGAGTATGGTAAACTTTTTGCTCATCTGAGATGATCTCTGTCCTATAGGTACAAAAAGAAGTCAGAGGAAATATTTTAAAAATAAGGGAAATGCACTTTCATAGAGAGGTGTCACCATTGCAAATGTCCTCATTGGTGACTCATAATTTTTGATTTCCCCTCATTTGTCTCCAGGGCACAGGGTAAATTTACAATTATAAAACTCCAATAAGAGCAATTTCAAAGTTAAATGCCAAATCACATTAAAGTGCTGTCAGTGCAACTAAAGCATTATTAGTACAGCAAAAATGAACTCAGGCATACACAACCAAGTTTTAAAACGTTGTCTGGATTTATTAGGTGGGATAAGGGGTGGTGTCTTTTCTAATATTTCATTGTAAATGAGATTTTGAATGTTTTGATCTTTTATAAAGAATTCTTGATATCTTCTGAAAAAGAAGGTACATGTGTCATCCAGTGTTTCTCAACTCCGGTCCTCAGGGCACACTAACAGGCCAGGTTTGCAAGAAAACTGAAATACATCACAGGTGATAGCATTTGCTGCTCAGTGATAGCAGTATTCTAGCCTGCATCTCCCCAAGGTAATACTTAAAATCTGGCTTGGTAGTGTGCCCTGAGGACCGGAGTTGAGAAACACTCTCTTAGACAACCTCTTTTGTGAACTTGGTTGTCAAGTGGGTTGTTATGCCCAAGTTAGTCTTTTTTTTTTTGTAATTCTTTTAACCACAGGTTTCTTTGTATAGTCATAATATGGAAAGAGCAGAAAATACAATGACTTAAGTCCGTCAGGTACAAACACGTAATAACAACATTAGAACTGCAGGGATAATATGATATAAGATCTGGTAAGTTCCAAATCGGGCTGGTATAGCATAACCAGGAGGACATAATGGTATAAAACTCCAGTAGTTCCATCCTTAGAGGAATCAGCCCTAACTTAATGTTGCATACCAATGGGAGATGGAGTAAAGAGTGCCGGGGTCAAGAGAAAACACCCCACCAGCCCAAGTTAGTTTTTGCTATACACATGGAATAAATCTGTCTAAGAAGGACAGGTACAGGAAAAAAAACACATGACTGGGCCTCTAACCCCACAACAGTCTATTGAAAAATAAAAAACCTATCCAAGCACTTAAAATGTTAGCTTAATGCTAATAATTATTTAAAGGATACGTTCACCTTCTCAACATGTTACATGCTACACCCGTATTTAACCACTTAGCGACCGCCCACGGCAGTTTTACAGCAGCAGGCAGCTGCTCATGGGCAAAGCAACGTAGTACTACATCGCTGGCTCAGGAGACTCTAGGGGGCTTGTCAGCTGGGGAGCCAGTGCGTGTGACCGGCGGCTCCGATGGCCGCCGGCCACTCGTGATCTCCCGCCGCTGACAGAGAAGGACAGACGGCTGATGTAAACAAAGCGTCTGTCATTCTCCCTTAGATGATCACAGAGGCTATGTGATCTTGCTATAAATGATAGCATGTCTCTGTGATGATCTCACAAGCCACGCCCCTCTACAGTTAGAATCACGCCCCTATGGTCACATTTAACCCCTTGATCACCAGTACAGTTATCCCCTTCCCTGCCAGTGTCATTTTTACAGTAACAGTGCCTATTTTTAGCACTGATTACTGTAGTAATGTCACTGGTACCCCAAAAGTGTCAAAAATGGCAGTTAGGGGTCCAATCTGTCCGCCGCAATGTCGCAGTCCCACAATAAAATCGCAGATCGCCGCCATTACTAGTAAAAAAAAAAAAAAAACAATAAAAATGACATAAATCTTTCCCGTAGTAATAACTTTTGCGCAAACCAATCAAAATACGTATAGTGCAATTTTTTTTTACCACAAATATGTAGCAGAAAACAAATTGGCCTAAAATGTTTTTTTTTTGAGAATTTCATATAAAAATGTGAAAAATATTGTTATTTTTTCAAAATTGTCGATCTTTTTTTGTTTATAACGCAAAAAATAAAAATCGCACAGGTGATCAAATATCACCAAAAGAAATCTCTATTTGTGGGAAAAAAAGGACATCAATTTTGTTTGGGTATAACGTTGCACGACCGTGCAATTGTCCGTTAAAGTAACACAGTGCCGAATCGCAAAATAGAGCCTGGTCATTGAGCAGTCAAATCCTCCGGTTTTAAAGTGGTTAAAGTGTAACATGTTCAGCATCCTCCTGTCCCCACACCCTCTGTCACAGTTCAAAAACAGTGCGGCTGTGCGGGGTCCTGCCTGCACACCCATGTAATTTATTCACAGGAATCTTTGAATTGTAGTTCTAAATGAACTACCAAGGCACTGATCAGCACCCTCATATTTCACTGATAGTTCTTGCATAAGAGTAACTGTATGCCATATGGAGATATGGGAGGAGAGCTCTCAGCAGAGTCTGTAGGAGTCTAGCATCACCCGCAATGCACTAATGTAACTCTTTTACTTGACATCATCATACAGAAGTCACATTTAACCTGTTTACGACCGCACTCCGCAGATGTACTGTGGCAGGCAGCCGCTCCCAGGCGAATCGCCGTACATGTACAGTTCTTATTGCTGCCGGACACCCACAATCGCTCCCCGCTGAGAGAGAAGGACGGTCAGCTGTTGTTAACACAGCCGACCGTCTTTCTCCCTGAGATGATCACAGAGCTCATGTGATCCTGCTATATAAAATCACATGTCTCTATGGTCATCTCAGAAGCCATGCCCCCTCTCCCCCCATAGTTAGAATCACTCCCCTAGGCTCACATTTAACCCCTTAAACACCCACAGGGTTAACCCCTTCCTTGCCAATGTCATTATTACAGTAACAGTGCAAATTTTTTGCAAAAAAGTGTAAAAAATGTCATTCAGGGGTCTGATCTGTCCGCTTCAAAGTCACAGTCCTGCAAAAAATCACACATCACTGCCATTACTAGTAAAAAAACAAAAAAACAATGAAAATGACATAAATCTTTCCCGTAATTAGTAGACGCAATAACTTTTGCAAAAACCAATCAAAATATTATTTTACCAGAAATATGTAGCAGAAAACAAATTGGCCTAAAATGCTAAAAAAAAAATTGTTTTTTCTTTTTTTTTGGGAATGTCATATAGCAGAATGTGAAAAATATTGTTTTTTTTTTTTTTTTTCTAAATTTTATTTATTTATAATTTTTCCTTATACATTTACATACATTCATGATATCAAACACTATTTACATTGTAACAGAGGTTTATAATAATTAACTCCAATATCTTTCCCATAATAGGGGAAGGTTATACATCAATATAAAGCAATCATAAATATTCCCCTTGTGGCCGAGATATCTATACCTCTTTTCTAGTTTAACCTCTGTAGGACCACGTCCAAAAACATTATACAAAAGACAAAACAGGGTAGGGGGGGGGGGTGAGAAAAAAAAAAGGGGGAGGGGGGGTGGAAAGAATGGCTGGTTTAGGGGATTCTCTCTGGGCACTAAATTTCCTAGACCCTCATACAGGATTCTGTCTTCTCGAGATTATATATTCAATCCAGTTGTTCCATATTAGTTTATATTTTCCTAATTTATGATTAGCATTTAATACCAGGTTTTCTAGTCTGTTTACCTCTTCCACCTTATTAATCCACATGTTCAAATATGGTGGTTCCTCTTTTTTCCACTTTAAGGGAATGCACATTTTGGCTGCATTGAGTAAGTGTGGTATTATTGAATTTTTGTATTGGTTTCTTGAGATATTAGTTTTGTGGAGGAGGAAAAAAGCTGGGTCCATTATCAGTTGATGTTCTGTCAAGCTTTGTGTAATTTCATAGATCTGTTTCCAAAATTTTTCCATTTTGGGGCACGACCAAAAAATGTGGAGTAGTGTCCCCTCACCTTCTCCACACCTCCAACATCTATCTGTATTCATTGGTGATATTTTATGCACTTTTACTGGGGTTTGATACCATCTCGATAGTATTTTAAAGTTCATCTCTTGTATTTTTGTACTGATGGATGTTGAATGGGCCATCTGATATATCTGCCTTCTCTCTACCTCCGAGAAAGTTTTATTCAATTCTTTCTCCCATTCGTTCATGTTAGTTAATTGGCCAATTTTTCCACTATCACTCAATAATGAATACAGTTTAGATATGGAGTGTAATAACGTCCCTTTTTGTACACAAATCTCTTCAAATTTTGTATATTGTAAGTCCTCCTCGTTAAGCTTTGGTAGAGTCCCCAGGAAATGTCTAAGCTGGATCGCTCTCCAGCAATCCAGCCGGAAATCCCCTAGGGGGTCCACCAACTCCTTCTCCGTTGTCCATCCCTCCCGTTTCATATATTGATCCACCTGAAATAGACCTCTTTCCCTCAACTCCCTAAATTTTTTATCTTGATATCCGGGTGTGAACTTAGGGTTACCCAAGACCGGAAATATGGCAGAATATTTTCTTGTCAATTTATATTGTTGGAAAGTTTTTGTACAGGTCTTAATTGTATGGCCTATAATCGGGTGCATTCTCATAGGGGCTGGCAAGGAATGGCTACAGAACGGAGCTCTTTCCAGTGGGATTTCAAATTGTGCCTGTTCCATAGTTGGCCATAATTTTGTATTTCTATGGCGGCACCAGTCCACAAATCTACCCAACTGTATGGCCTGATAATACCTCCTCCAGTCTGGTACTGACATGCCTCCTTCCTCTTTTCGTAGTGACATCACTCTCTTACTCAATCTGGGGTGCTTAGATGCCCATATGAATTCCTTCAGCATACTGTCTATCTGTTTGAAATATTTCTGTGGTATGGAGATAGGTAAGGTTTGGAAATAATACAAAAATTTTGGTAGGATAGACATTTTTACAATATTACATCTAGCCCACCATGAGAATAGACCCTTTCCCCAATTTTGTAGGAGAATTCGTGTAGATTTCAGCAATGCAGGATAGTTTTCATCATAAAGTTGGGAGAATTTGGGTGTTATTTGTATGCCCAAATATTTCAGTGCTCTGCTTGTCCACTTCAATCTGAAATTCGAAATTAGCTGTTGCTGTAATTCTTGTCCTAAACCCACCCCATTGCCTCCGATTTATCTACGTTTATTTTAAGATTGGACATTTCTCCATACTCTGCAAACTCTCTTAAAAGGTTCGGGAGTGAGATGATCGGGTTGGTGAGAGTGAACAGCATGTCATCCGCGAAGGCTGAAATCTTATATTGAGTTTAGCCGATTTTAATACCTGTAATATCTGGATTTGATCTTATTTTGCACAGAAAGGGTTCCAACGTCAAAATGTATAACAGTGGTGAAAGGGGACATCCCTGTCTAGTTCCATTCTGAATCAAAAAGTCTTCCGACAACACGCTGTTCACTCTCACCTTAGCTGATGGGACCGAATAGATCTGCATTATTCAGTTTAATACAGTCTCATCCATGCCCACAAATCTCAGTACCGACATGATGAACCTCCAACTTACTCTATCAAAAGCTTTTTCAGCATCTGTACTTATAAATATACTTTTTATCTGTTTTTGCTGAGCTACGTATAGCAGGTTTAATACTTTTATTGTATTATCGTGAGCTTCTCTTGTCGGCGTAAATCTTACTTGATCTAAGTTTACCAATTTCGTTATATGATTTTGAATTCTGGTAGCTATGATTTTTGTAAATATTTTCAAATCTGTATTTAATAAGGAAATTGGTCTGTAGCTTGAACAGGATGCTTTTCCTTCCTTGAGTATTACTGTTATATGTGCTTGTAGAGTCTCTCTTAATATTTTCTTACCTTTACCCCATGCGTTAAACATGTCTACCATGAATTTCTTTAATTGAGACGCAAACTTTTTGTAGTATTGGATTGTATATCCATCAGGGCCTGGTGCCTTCCCATTTTTAGAATTTGAGATTGCTGTAATCAATTCATCTTCTGTGATCTCAGAACCCAGTTCCTCTCTCTCACTCTCTGATAAGCGTGGCATCTGAGACGCTGCCAAATAATCTTCTATTTGGGAGGGCCTCAGGCTCTGGGGCTGCAGGTTGTATAATGACATATAATATGTTCTGAATTCTTGCACAATCTTTTTTGGTAGTATTGCCTTCTGACCTTTCTTATTTATTATTTGTGGGACAAACGTATTTAACGTCTGCTCCTGAAGCGCTCTTGCTTGGGGTCTCCCACATTTATCTCCCATTTCATATGTGTTTTTGCGACTAATCTGTAGTGCTGATTTTGCTTTGTAGAAAAGTATGTCATTAATTTCCTTCCTTACCTCCATCAGATCATTTTTCGTCGTTAAAGAGTTGTTATGTTTATGTAGTGCTTCTAGTTTTTGTCATTTAGCTAGGAGAATCTCTAATTGTGCTGTTCGTTTTTTTTTTTATTCTTGAGCCATGTTTGATCAAAATGCCCCTCATTACAGCTTTATGTGCTTCCCAAATGGTGCTCGGGT
This sequence comes from Pelophylax lessonae, assembly GCF_965119305.1. Lineage (NCBI taxonomy): Eukaryota > Metazoa > Chordata > Amphibia > Anura > Ranidae > Pelophylax > Pelophylax lessonae. The sequence goes on from NC_138776.1 coordinate 167,754,402, forward strand.
CTGTATCTGTTGTCTTATTAAATAGAAAAAATTCTTCTAGTTCTCTTTTGATGTCTGCTCTGATTAGTTCATCTTGCAGCAGGCTTTCATTAAGCCTCCACATTCGATGTCCCCCTCCTTGTGCATTTCCCAATTCATAATCCAACATAATTGGGGCATGATCTGACCAGGTAATCGAGCCTATCTGTATGTTCTTAATGGCGTGTAACTGATTGTGCGGAATAAAATAATAATCTATCCTCGAGTATTGCTGAAATACAGAGGAGAAAAAAGTATAGTCGCGTTCGCCTGGATGCATTAGATGCCACACGTCTATCAGCTGAGCACTATACAGAATTTTTGATATATATTTCCTAGTTCTTGCTGGTGTTGACGAGTTTCCCACTGAAGTATCCTCTGAAGGAATCAGAGAGATATTAAAGTCGCCCCCCACTATTAGATGGCCTTCTTTAAAATCTGATAGTTCCTTAATCTTTTCCCCTATAAACACATTTTGTTGGCTGTTGGGTACATATAGTGTGGCTAGGGTGACTTTTACATTCCCTATGACTCCCTTTAAAAAAAGTGATCTCCCATTAAGATCTTTGGACATCTGTTCGTATTTCCATGGCACATTACGAGCAATGATAATCGAGACTCCCCTAGATTTGGTCTCTATATTTGTTGCATGGTAGGCTATTGGGTAAAATCTGTTTTTTAAGATTGGAAGTTTGTCATCTCGAAAATGCGTCTCCTGTATGAAGGCTATATCTATCTTAGATCTTTTTAAGTCATTTAATAAAACTTTTCTTTTTTCGGGTGTATTAAGACCTTTTGCATTTATTGTTAATATCCGTAATACTTCCATTTTCCTCCCCTAAACCAGCAAAAAAAAAAAAAGGGGAAAAAGAAAAAAAAAAAAAAAGGGGGGGGAAACAAACACCTACTCTAGGGGTTCTAACCCCTCGAATCCTTCCTAAAAAGGGTAATAATTCCTCTTTATTTAACAATCGTTATGAAGCTCTCTCCTTCTACTACCTTCTTTTACCTAGAGCTTGTTTCCTATTTAGGGTTTTTAGGGTCAAAAATGATCAAGGCATCTCGCCCCCATCCCACTCCCACCCCCACCCCCACCCACCCGGACACATCTCCAATTTAAGCATATAAGTAGCTCACATTGCTCTATTTTTCTGTCTTAATTCCCCCTTCCTCTTTATCAACAATAGACCTTGGTCCCTCTCATACGGGATCAAACTTGAAGAGAGGGAGAAAAAAAAAAAAAAAAAAAGGAATAATAAAATTGTGTACATGTGTAAATTGTGTATTAGTGTGACAAATCTCTAGTATTTAAAAACCAAGGACATGAAAAAAAGAAAGAGGATCCCCTTCAGTTTCCTGGGTAAGAATTTATATCTGTGTCCGGCCCCAGTGAGGGGATAATAAAATAGTGAAGTGTGAAAAGTGCATTATCTTAATGAAGAAAAAAAAAAAAAAGCAAAAAGCAAAAACCAATTGTTTGTTTTTTTAATTGTCGCTTTTTTTTGTTTATAGCGCAAAAAATAAAAATCGTACAGGTGATCAAATACAACCAAAAGAAAGCTCTGTTTGTGGGAAAAAAAGGACGTAAATTTAGTTTGGATACAGCATCGCACGACCGTGCAATTGTCCGTTAAAAATAATGCAGTGCCGAATTGAAAAATAGGGCCTGGTCAGGAAGGGGGTAAAATCTTCCGGTGCTGAAGTGGTTAACTAAAACATTTCAGTATAATAGTTTATAGATTATAGTTTAAAAATGAATCCAGTATGTAAGTAACCAAAGGACAGGTAAATATGTCTAGCAAAGACAAGTATTTTATTTGATTTTATTGTATTATTTAATTAAATATGTACAGCACAGTCCAAGGGATTTATCATTCTAGTTTTGCTCCTGCTGGCAATTTTGCCATATTTATGGCTACGACAAATAATATTTACTAAGACATATGTAGACACATGTAGAGTAGACAGTTTTAGAATTACAGGACTACTTATTGTTGCAGTGTGCATTTGATAACTTTGTCAACATTAATAAAGCTTGCTGCTAATAAAGTTTTCTCAGAGGACAGTGGGATGGAAACAAACTCTGCATTATAATGCAACCTGCACAATTTTTAAATCAGAAGTGAATAGAAAAGGACAATCAATACCAAACAGCCTGCATTGCATCCTTAGAGATTTGCTTTTTATTATTCTTGTTGAACTTGTCTTTACATTATAGTTCTTTCCAAAGATTTAATAAGAGTGAATTAGCTTCATGCCATTCTAGGATCAGCCTACCGCCAGATTTAAAACCTCAGGCAACATAACTAATACAACTGTGAAAGAATCCCAGTGCCCAGGAAAATGTTTGATGTAAAGGTAATACTAGCAATGCCAGATGCACCAAGTTAGATGAAAGAAATGAAAGCTTTCAAAGCACATTCATGTGATCATGGAACCGAGAAATGTGTTTGTTTTTTTGCTTACTTTAACCATGCAATCCTATAAGCCAGGAGCACTGAAACCTCACAGTTTGGAGCCATATTTTCAAACTTTTACAGCTCTATCCAAAGCTAACTATACCTGGACCAAGTATCAAATGTTGTAGTTTTAGACTTAAAGAATGCTTATTGTTTTCTCACAATAGTAAAAAGTCCATAAATAGTGTTGAGCGAACACGGACTGTATTATTCGTGTTCGTACCGAATAATTGGATTTTTGTTACCCGAACACGAACACGGACACTTTACTGTATATTCGGGTAAAAATCCGTGTTCGGTCGTTTTATTTCCGGGTTTTGCATGCTTTGGCGCTCTTTTCATGGCGGGCTTTCAACAGCCAATCAACAATCGTTTAACTGGTGTGCCTTAAGCCATCCCAGCCATGCCTGCAAATGTCTCAGTAGATGTGATTGGCCGTCTGAAGCATGTGACCAAGTCTTTATAAGTTCGAGGCAGCCGCAGCGGCGTCATTATGCTGCTAAGATCAGGGACAGAGCACACATCAACGTGCTGGCTGCTGATAAGGGAAAGATAGGCAGGAAAAAAACATTTGTGTCCGGATAGAATTGAGGGACAGGTCGGAGTGTTTAGGCAGGGCGAGTTGTAGGCATTTTAGGGATAGAGTCTGCTGAATTATAGGGTCAGTGTCTTCTGCAAACTACAATCGATATTGCTGTGTGGGGGGTGGGGTCTGCACTCAATCCTGATCTACGATCTCTTCTCAATCCTGTTAGGGAGAGGCTGCTGCTGAATTTTAGGGTCAGAGTGTTCTACAAACTACAATCGATATTGCTGTGTGGGGTGGGGTCTGCACTTAGTTCTCCTGATCTACGATCTCTTCTCAATCCTGTTAGGGACAGAGTCTGCTGAATTTTAGGGAAACTGTGTTCTACAAACTACAATCGATATTGCTGTGTGGTGTGGGATAGGAGATAGGCAGGTGTCAGTGATCCACATCCATTTTTCTGTGTGTGGGCTGCAGTGAACACAATCTTTTTGGGGTGCAGTGAACACAATCCTTTTGGAGAGCAGTGAACAAAATCTTTGTGGGGTGCAGTGAACAAAACCTTTGTGGGGGTACAGTGAACACAATCTTTGTGGGGTGCAGTGAAGACAATCCTTGTGGGGTGCAGTGAAGACAATCCTTGTGGGGTGCAGTGAACAAAATCTTTGGGGGGTACAGTGAACACAATCTTTGTGGGGTGCAGAGAAGACAATCCTTGTGGGGTGCAGTGAACAAAATCTTTGGGGGGGTACAGTGAACACAATCTTTGTGGGGTGCAGTGAACAAAACCTTTGTGGGGTGCAGTGAAGACAATCTTTGTGGGGTGCAGTGAAGACAATCCTTGTGGGGTGCAGTGAAGACAATCCTTGTGGGGTGCAGTGAACAAAATCTTTGGGGGGTACAGTGAACACAATCTTTGTAGGGTGCAGTGAACAAAACCTTTGTGGGGTACAGTGAACACAATCTTTGTGGGGTGCAGTGAACAAAACCTTTGTGGGGTACAGTGAACACAATCTTTGTGGGGTGCAGTGAAGACAATCCTTTTGGAGTGCAGTGAACACAATCTTTGTGGGGTACAGTGAACACAATCTTTGTGGGGTGCAGTGAACAAAACCTTTGTGGGGTACAGTGAAAACAATCTTTGTGGGGTGCAGTGAACACAATCTTTGTGGGGTGCAGTGAACAAAACCTTTGTGGGGTGCAGTGAACACAACCTTTGTGGGGTACAGTGAACACAATCTTTGTGGGGTGCATTGAACAAAACCTTTTTTGGGGTACAGTGAACACAATCTTTGTGGGGTACAGTGAACACAATCTTTGTGGGGTGCAGTGAACAAAACCTTTGTGGGGTACAGTGAACACAATCTTTGTGGGGTGCAGTGAACAAAACCTTTGTGGGGTACAGTGAACACAATCTTTGTGGGGTGCAGTGAAGACAATCCTTTTGGAGTGCAGTGAACAAAATCTTTGTGGGGTACAGTGAACACAATCTTTGTGGGGTGCAGTGAACAAAATATTTGTGGGGTACAGTGAACACAATCTTTGTGGGGTGCAGTGAAGACAATCCTTGTGGGGTGCAGTGAAGACAATCCTTGTGGGGTGCAGTGAACAAAACCTTTGTGGGGTACAGTGAACACAATCTTTGTGGGGTACAGTGAACACAATATTTGTGGGGTGCAGTGAACAAAACCTTTGTGGGGTACAGTGAACACAATCTTTGTGGGGTGCAGTGAACAAAACCTTTATGGGGTACAGTGAAGACAATCTTTGTGGGGTGCAGTGAAGACAATCCTTTTGGAGTGCAGTGAACAAAATCTTTGTGGGGTACAGTGAACACAATCTTTGTGGGGTGCAGTGAACAAAATCTTTGTGGGGTACAGTAAACACAATCTTTGTGGGGTGCAGTGAAGACAATCCTTGTGGGGTGCAGTGAAGACAATCCTTGTGGGGTGCAGTGAACAAAATCTTTGGGGGGTACAGTGAACACAATCTTTGTGGGGTGCAGTGAACAAAACCTTTGTGGGGTACAGTGAACACAATCTTTGTGGGGTGCAGTGAACAAAACCTTTGTGAGGTACAGTGAACAAAACCTTTGTGGGGTGCAGTGAACAAAACCTTTGTGGGGTGCAGTGAACACAACCTTTGTGGGGTACAGTGAACACAATCTTTGTGGGGTGCAGTGAACAAAACCTTTGTGGGGTACAGTGAACACAATCTTTGTGGGGTACAGTGAACACAATCTTTGTGGGGTGCAGTGAACAAAACCTTTGTGGGGTACAGTGAACACAATCTTTGTGGGGTGCAGTGAACAAAACCTTTGTGGGGTACAGTGAACACAATCTTTGTGGGGTGCAGTGAAGACAAACCTTTTGGAGTGCAGTGAACGAAATCTTTGTGGGGTACAGTGAACACAATCTTTGTGGGTTGCAGTGAACAAAATCTTTGTGGGGTACAGTGAACACAATCTTTGTGGGGTGCAGTGAAGACAATCCTTTTGGAGTGCAGTGAACACAATCTTTGTGGGGTACAGTGAACACAATCTTTGTGGGGTGCAGTGAACAAAACCTTTGTGGGGTACAGTGAACACAATCTTTGTGGGGTGCAGTGAACACAATCTTTGTGGGGTGCAGTGAACAAAACCTTTGTGGGGTGCAGTGAACACAACCTTTGTGGGGTACAGTGAACACAATCTTTGTGGGGTGCAGTGAACAAAACCTTTGTGGGGTACAGTGAACACAATCTTTGTGGGGTACAGTGAACACAATCTTTGTGGGGTGCAGTGAACAAAACCTTTGTGGGGTGCAGTGAACACAATCTTTGTGGGGTGCAGTGAACAAAACCTTTGTGGGGTGCAGTGAACACAACCTTTGTGGGGTACAGTGAACACAATCTTTGTGAGGTGCAGTGAAGACAATCCTTGTGGGGTGCAGTGAAGACAATCCTTGTGGGGTGCAGTGAACAAAATCTTTGGGGGGTACAGTGAACACAATCTTTGTGGGGTGCAGTGAACAAAACCTTTGTGGGGTACAGTGAACAAAATCTTTGTGGGGTGCAGTGAACAAAACCTTTGTGGGGTACAGTGAACAAAACCTTTGTGGGGTGCAGTGAACAAAACCTTTGTGGGGTGCAGTGAACACAACCTTTGTGGGGTACAGTGAACACAATCGTTGTGGGGTGCAGTGAACAAAACCTTTGTGGGGTACAGTGAACACAATCTTTGTGGGGTACAGTGAACACAATCTTTGTGGGGTGCAGTGAACAAAACCTTTGTGGGGTACAGTGAACACATTCTTTGTGGGGTGCAGTGAACAAAACCTTTGTGGGGTACAGTGAACACAATCTTTGTGGGGTGCAGTGAAGACAATCCTTTTGGAGTGCAGTGAACAAAATCTTTGTGGGGTACAGTGAACACAATCTTTGTGGGTTGCAGTGAACAAAATCTTTGTGGGGTACAGTGAACACAATCTTTGTGGGGTGCAGTGAAGACAATCCTTTTGGAGTTCAGTGAACACAATCTTTGTGGGGTACAGTGAACACAATCTTTGTGGGGTGCAGTGAACAAAACCTTTGTGGGGTACAGTGAACACAATCTTTGTGCGGTGCAGTGAACACAATCTTTGTGGGGTGCAGTGAACAAAACCTTTGTGGGGTGCAGTGAACACAACCTTTGTGGGGTACAGTGAACACAATCTTTGTGGGGTGCAGTGAACAAAACCTTTGTGGGGTACAGTGAACACAATCTTTGTGGGGTACAGTGAACACAATCTTTGTGGGGTGCAGTGAACAAAACCTTTGTGGGGTACAGTGAACACAATCGTTGTGGGGTGCAGTGAACAAAACCTTTGTGGGGTACAGTGAACACAATCTTTGTGGGGTGCAGTGAAGACAATCCTTTTGGAGTGCAGTGAACAAAATCTTTGTGGGATACAGTGAACACAATCTTTGTGGGGTGCAGTGAACAAAATCTTTGTGGGGTACAGTGAACACAATCTTTGTGGGGTGCAGTGAAGACAATCCTTGTGGGGTGCAGTGAAGACAATCCTTGTGGGGTGCAGTGAACAAAACCTTTGTGGGGTACAGTGAACACAATCTTTGTGGGGTACAGTGAACACAATCTTTGTGGGGTGCAGTGAACAAAACCTTTGTGGGGTACAGTGAACACAATCTTTGTGGGGTGCAGTGAACAAAACCTTTATGGGGTACAGTGAAGACAATCTTTGTGGGGTGCAGTGAAGACAATCCTTTTGGAGTGCAGTGAACAAAATCTTTGTGGGGTACAGTGAACACAATCTTTGTGGGGTGCAGTGAACAAAATCTTTGTGGGGTACAGTGAACACAATCTTTGTGGGGTGCAGTGAAGACAATCCTTGTGGGGTGCAGTGAAGACAATCCTTGTGGGGTGCAGTGAACAAAATCTTTTGGGGGGTACAGTGAACACAATCTTTGTGGGGTGCAGTGAACAAAACCTTTGTGGGGTACAGTGAACACAATCTTTGTGGGGTGCAGTGAACAAAACCTTTGTGGGGTGCAGTGAACAAAACCTTTGTGGGGTGCAGTGAACACAACCTTTGTGGGGTACAGTGAACACAATCTTTGTGGGGTGCAGTGAACAAAACCTTTGTGGGGTACAGTGAACACAATCTTTGTGGGGTACAGTGAACACAATCTTTGTGGGGTGCAGTGAACAAAACCTTTGTGGGGTACAGTGAACACAATCTTTGTGGGGTGCAGTGAACAAAACCTTTGTGGGGTACAGTGAACACAATCTTTGTGGGGTGCAGTGAAGACAATCCTTTTGGAGTGCAGTGAACAAAATCTTTGTGGGCTACAGTGAACACAATCTTTGTGGGTTGCAGTGAACAAAATCTTTGTGGGGTACATTGAACACAATCTTTGTGGGGTGCAGTGAAGACAATCCTTTTGGAGTGCAGTGAACACAATCTTTGTGGGGTGCAGTGAACACAATCTTTGTGGGGTGCAGTGAACAAAACCTTTGTGGGGTGCAGTGAACACAACCTTTGTGGGGTACAGTGAACACAATCTTTGTGGGGTGCAGTGAACAAAACCTTTGTGGGGTACAGTGAACACAATCTTTGTGGGGTACAGTGAACACAATCTTTGTGGGGTGCAGTGAACAAAACCTTTGTGGGGTACAGTGAACACAATCTTTGTGGGGTGCAGTGAACAAAACCTTTGTGGGGTGCAGTGAACACAATCTTTGTGGGGTGCAGTGAACAAAACCTTTGTGGGGTGCAGTGAACACAACCTTTGTGGGGTACAGTGAACACAATCTTTGTGAGGTGCAGTGAAGACAATCCTTGTGGGGTGCAGTGAAGACAATCCTTGTGGGGTGCAGTGAACAAAATCTTTGGGGGGTACAGTGAACACAATCTTTGTGGGGTGCAGTGAACAAAACCTTTGTGGGGTACAGTGAACAAAATCTTTGTGGGGTACAGTGAACAAAACCTTTGTGGGGTGCAGTGAACAAAACCTTTGTGGGGTGCAGTGAACACAACCTTTGTGGGGTACAGTGAACACAATCTTTGTGGGGTGCAGTGAACAAAACCTTTGTGGGCTACAGTGAACACAATCTTTGTGGGGTACAGTGAACACAATCTTTGTGGGGTGCAGTGAACACAATCTTTGTGGGGTGCAGTGAAGACAATCCTTGTGGGGTGCAGTGAAGACAATCCTTGTGGGGTGCAGTGAACAAAATCTTTGGGGGGTACAGTGAACACAATCTTTGTGGGGTGCAGTGAACAAAACCTTTGTGGGGTACAGTGAACACAATCTTTGTGGGGTGCAGTGAACAAAACCTTTGTGGGGTACAGTGAACAAAACCTTTGTGGGGTGCAGTGAACACAATCTTTGTGGGTGCAGTGAACAAAACCTTTGTGGGGTACAGTGAACACAATCTTTGTGGGGTACAGTGAACAAAATCTTTGTGGGGTGCAGTGAACAAAACCTTTGTGGGGTACAGTGAACACAATCTTTGTGGGGTGCAGTGAACAAAACCTTTGTGGGGTACAGTGAACACAATCTTTGTGGGGTGCAGTGAAGACAATCCTTTTGGAGTGCAGTGAACAAAATCTTTGTGGGGTACAGTGAACACAATCTTTGTGGGGTGCAGTGAACAAAATCTTTGTGGGGTACAGTGAACACAATCTTTGTGGGGTGCAGTGAAGACAATCCTTGTGGGGTGCAGTGAAGACAATCCTTGTGGGGTGCAGTGAACAAAACCTTTGTGGTGTACAGTGAACACAATCTTTGTGGGGTACAGTGAACACAATCTTTGTGGGGTGCAGTGAACAAAACCTTTGTGGGGTACAGTGAACACAATCTTTGTGGGGTGCAGTGAACAAAACCTTTATGGGGTACAGTGAAGACAATCTTTGTGGGGTGCAGTGAAGACAATCCTTTTGGAGTGCAGTGAACAAAATCTTTGTGGGGTACAGTGAACACAATATTTGTGGGGTGCAGTGAACAAAACCTTTGTGGGGTACAGTGAACACAATCTTTGTGGGGTGCAGTGAAGACAATCCTTTTGGAGTGCAGTGAACAAAATCTTTGTGGGCTACAGTGAACACAATCTTTGTGGGTTGCAGTGAACAAAATCTTTGTGGGGTACATTGAACACAATCTTTGTGGGGTGCAGTGAAGACAATCCTTTTGGAGTGCAGTGAACACAATCTTTGTGGGGTGCAGTGAACACAATCTTTGTGGGGTGCAGTGAACAAAACCTTTGTGGGGTGCAGTGAACACAACCTTTGTGGGGTACAGTGAACACAATCTTTGTGGGGTGCAGTGAACAAAACCTTTGTGGGGTACAGTGAACACAATCTTTGTGGGGTACAGTGAACACAATCTTTGTGGGGTGCAGTGAACAAAACCTTTGTGGGGTACAGTGAACACAATCTTTGTGGGGTGCAGTGAACAAAACCTTTGTGGGGTGCAGTGAACACAATCTTTGTGGGGTGCAGTGAACAAAACCTTTGTGGGGTGCAGTGAACACAACCTTTGTGGGGTACAGTGAACACAATCTTTGTGAGGTGCAGTGAAGACAATCCTTGTGGGGTGCAGTGAAGACAATCCTTGTGGGGTGCAGTGAACAAAATCTTTGGGGGGTACAGTGAACACAATCTTTGTGGGGTGCAGTGAACAAAACCTTTGTGGGGTACAGTGAACAAAATCTTTGTGGGGTACAGTGAACAAAACCTTTGTGGGGTGCAGTGAACAAAACCTTTGTGGGGTGCAGTGAACACAACCTTTGTGGGGTACAGTGAACACAATCTTTGTGGGGTGCAGTGAACAAAACCTTTGTGGGCTACAGTGAACACAATCTTTGTGGGGTACAGTGAACACAATCTTTGTGGGGTGCAGTGAACACAATCTTTGTGGGGTGCAGTGAAGACAATCCTTGTGGGGTGCAGTGAAGACAATCCTTGTGGGGTGCAGTGAACAAAATCTTTGGGGGGTACAGTGAACACAATCTTTGTGGGGTGCAGTGAACAAAACCTTTGTGGGGTACAGTGAACACAATCTTTGTGGGGTGCAGTGAACAAAACCTTTGTGGGGTGCAGTGAACACAACCTTTGTGGGGTACAGTGAACACAATCTTTGTGGGTGCAGTGAACAAAACCTTTGTGGGGTACAGTGAACACAATCTTTGTGGGGTACAGTGAACAAAATCTTTGTGGGGTGCAGTGAACAAAACCTTTGTGGGGTACAGTGAACACAATCTTTGTGGGGTGCAGTGAACAAAACCTTTGTGGGGTACAGTGAACACAATCTTTGTGGGGTGCAGTGAAGACAATCCTTTTGGAGTGCAGTGAACAAAATCTTTGTGGGGTACAGTGAACACAATCTTTGTGGGGTGCAGTGAACAAAATCTTTGTGGGGTACAGTGAACACAATCTTTGTGGGGTGCAGTGAAGACAATCCTTGTGGGGTGCAGTGAAGACAATCCTTGTGGGGTGCAGTGAACAAAACCTTTGTGGTGTACAGTGAACACAATCTTTGTGGGGTACAGTGAACACAATCTTTGTGGGGTGCAGTGAACAAAACCTTTGTGGGGTACAGTGAACACAATCTTTGTGGGGTGCAGTGAACAAAACCTTTATGGGGTACAGTGAAGACAATCTTTGTGGGGTGCAGTGAAGACAATCCTTTTGGAGTGCAGTGAACAAAATCTTTGTGGGGTACAGTGAACACAATATTTGTGGGGTGCAGTGAACAAAATCTTTGTGGGGTACAGTGAACACAATCTTTGTGGGGTGCAGTGAAGACAATCCTTGTGGGGTGCAGTGAAGACAATCCTTGTGGGGTGCAGTGAACAAAATCTTTGGGGGGTACAGTGAACACAATCTTTGTGGGGTGCAGTGAACAAAACCTTTGTGGGGTACAGTGAACACAATCTTTGTGGGGTGCAGTGAACAAAACCTTTGTGGGGTACAGTGAACAAAAACTTTGTGGGGTGCAGTGAACAAAACCTTTGTGGGGTACAGTGAACACAATCTTTGTGGGGTGCAGTGAAGACAATCCTTGTGGGGTGCAGTGAAGACAATCCTTGTGGGGTGCAGTGAACAAAATCTTTGGGGGGTACAGTGAACACAATCTTTGTGGGGTGCAGTGAACAAAACCTTTGTGGGGTACAGTGAACACAATCTTTGTGGGGTGCAGTGAACAAAACCTTTGTGGGGTACAGTGAACAAAACCTTTGTGGGGTGCAGTGAACAAAACCTTTGTGGGGTGCAGTGAACACAACCTTTGTGGGGTACAGTGAACACAATCTTTGTGGGGTGCAGTGAACAAAACCTTTGTGGGGTACAGTGAACACAATCTTTGTGGGGTACAGTGAACACAATCTTTGTGGGGTGCAGTGAACAAAACCTTTGTGGGGTACAGTGAACACAATCTTTGTGGGGTGCAGTGAACAAAACCTTTGTGGGGTACAGTGAACACAATATTTGTGGGGTGCAGTGAAGACAATCCTTTTGGAGTGCAGTGAACAAAATCTTTGTGGGCTACAGTGAACACAATCTTTGTGGGTTGCAGTGAACAAAATCTTTGTGGGGTACATTGAACACAATCTTTGTAGGGTGCAGTGAAGACAATCCTTTTGGACTGCAGTGAACACAATCTTTGTGGGGTACAGTGAACACAATCTTTGTGGGGTGCAGTGAACAAAACCTTTGTGGGGTACAGTGAACACAATCTTTGTGGGGTGCAGTGAACACAATCTTTGTGGGGTGCAGTGAACAAAACCTTTGTGGGGTGCAGTGAACACAACCTTTGTGGGGTACAGTGAACACAATCTTTGTGGGGTGCAGTGAACAAAACCTTTGTGGGGTACAGTGAACACAATCTTTGTGGGGTACAGTGAACACAATCTTTGTGGGGTGCAGTGAACAAAACCTTTGTGGGGTACAGTGAACACAATCTTTGTGGGGTGCAGTGAACAAAACCTTTGTGGGGTACAGTGAACACAATCTTTGTGGGGTGCAGTGAAGACAATCCTTTTGGAGTGCAGTGAACAAAATCTTTGTGGGCTACAGTGAACACAATCTTTGTGGGTTGCAGTGAACAAAATCTTTGTGGGGTACATTGAACACAATCTTTGTGGGGTGCAGTGAAGACAATCCTTTTGGAGTGCAGTGAACACAATCTTTGTGGGGTGCAGTGAACACAATCTTTGTGGGGTGCAGTGAACAAAACCTTTGTGGGGTGCAGTGAACACAACCTTTGTGGGGTACAGTGAACACAATCTTTGTGGGGTGCAGTGAACAAAACCTTTGTGGGGTGCAGTGAACAAAACCTTTGTGGGGTACAGTGAACACAATCTTTGTGGGGTACAGTGAACACAATCTTTGTGGGGTGCAGTGAACAAAACCTTTGTGGGGTGCAGTGAACACAATCTTTGTGGGGTGCAGTGAACAAAACCTTTGTGGGGTGCAGTGAACACAAACTTTGTGGGGTACAGTGAACACAATCTTTGTGAGGTGCAGTGAAGACAATCCTTGTGGGGTACAGTGAAGACAATCCTTGTGGGGTGCAGTGAAGACAATCCTTGTGGGGTGCAGTGAACAAAATCTTTGTGGGGTACAGTGAACACAATCTTTGTGGGGTGCAGTGAACAAAACCTTTGTGGGGTACAGTGAACACAATCTTTGTGGGGTGCAGTGAACAAAACCTTTGTGGGGTACAGTGAACACAATCTTTGTGGGGTGCAGTGAATATAATCCTTTTGGAGTGCAGTGAACAAAATCTTTGTGGGGTACAGTGAACACAATCTTTGTGGGTTGCAGTGAACAAAATCTTTGTGGGGTACAGTGAACACAATCTTTGTGGGGTGCAGTGAAGACAATCCTTTTGGAGTGCAGTGAACACAATCTTTGTGGGGTACAGTGAACACAATCTTTGTGGGGTGCAGTGAACAAAACCTTTGTGGGGTACAGTGAACACAATCTTTGTGGGGTGCAGTGAACACAATCTTTGTGGGGTGCAGTGAACAAAACCTTTGTGGGGTGCAGTGAACACAACCTTTGTGGGGTACAGTGAACACAATCTTTGTGGGGTGCAGTGAACAAAACCTTTGTGGGGTACAGTGAACACAATCTTTGTGGGGTACAGTGAACAAAATCTTTGTGGGGTGCAGTGAACAAAACCTTTGTGGGGTACAGTGAACACAATCTTTGTGGGGTGCAGTGAACAAAACCTTTGTGGGGTACAGTGAACACAATCTTTGTGGGGTGCAGTGAAGACAATCCTTTTGGAGTGCAGTGAACAAAATCTTTGTGGGGTACAGTGAACACAATCTTTGTGGGGTGCAGTGAACAAAATCTTTGTGGGGTACAGTGAACACAATCTTTGTGGGGTGCAGTGAAGACAATCCTTGTGGGGTGCAGTGAAGACAATCCTTGTGGGGTGCAGTGAACAAAACCTTTGTGGTGTACAGTGAACACAATCTTTGTGGGGTACAGTGAACACAATCTTTGTGGGGTGCAGTGAACAAAACCTTTGTGGGGTACAGTGAACACAATCTTTGTGGGGTGCAGTGAACAAAACCTTTATGGGGTACAGTGAAGACAATCTTTGTGGGGTGCAGTGAAGACAATCCTTTTGGAGTGCAGTGAACAAAATCTTTGTGGGGTACAGTGAACACAATATTTGTGGGGTGCAGTGAACAAAATCTTTGTGGGGTACAGTGAACACAATCTTTGTGGGGTGCAGTGAAGACAATCCTTGTGGGGTGCAGTGAAGACAATCCTTGTGGGGTGCAGTGAACAAAATCTTTGGGGGGTACAGTGAACACAATCTTTGTGGGGTGCAGTGAACAAAACCTTTGTGGGGTACAGTGAACACAATCTTTGTGGGGTGCAGTGAACAAAACCTTTGTGGGGTACAGTGAACAAAAACTTTGTGGGGTGCAGTGAACAAAACCTTTGTGGGGTACAGTGAACACAATCTTTGTGGGGTGCAGTGAAGACAATCCTTGTGGGGTGCAGTGAAGACAATCCTTGTGGGGTGCAGTGAACAAAATCTTTGGGGGGTACAGTGAACACAATCTTTGTGGGGTGCAGTGAACAAAACCTTTGTGGGGTACAGTGAACACAATCTTTGTGGGGTGCAGTGAACAAAACCTTTGTGGGGTACAGTGAACAAAACCTTTGTGGGGTGCAGTGAACAAAACCTTTGTGGGGTGCAGTGAACACAACCTTTGTGGGGTACAGTGAACACAATCTTTGTGGGGTGCAGTGAACAAAACCTTTGTGGGGTACAGTGAACACAATCTTTGTGGGGTACAGTGAACACAATCTTTGTGGGGTGCAGTGAACAAAACCTTTGTGGGGTACAGTGAACACAATCTTTGTGGGGTGCAGTGAACAAAACCTTTGTGGGGTACAGTGAACACAATATTTGTGGGGTGCAGTGAAGACAATCCTTTTGGAGTGCAGTGAACAAAATCTTTGTGGGCTACAGTGAACACAATCTTTGTGGGTTGCAGTGAACAAAATCTTTGTGAGGTACATTGAACACAATCTTTGTGGGGTGCAGTGAAGACAATCCTTTTGGAGTGCAGTGAACACAATCTTTGTGGGGTACAGTGAACACAATCTTTGTGGGGTGCAGTGAACAAAACCTTTGTGGGGTACAGTGAACACAATCTTTGTGGGGTGCAGTGAACACAATCTTTGTGGGGTGCAGTGAACAAAACCTTTGTGGGGTGCAGTGAACACAACCTTTGTGGGGTACAGTGAACACAATCTTTGTGGGGTGCAGTGAACAAAACCTTTGTGGGGTACAGTGAACACAATCTTTGTGGGGTACAGTGAACACAATCTTTGTGGGGTGCAGTGAACAAAACCTTTGTGGGGTGCAGTGAACACAATCTTTGTGGGGTGCAGTGAACAAAACCTTTGTGGGGTGCAGTGAACACAACCTTTGTGGGGTACAGTGAACACAATCTTTGTGAGGTTCAGTGAAGACAATCCTTGTGGGGTGCAGTGAAGACAATCCTTGTGGGGTGCAGTGAAGACAATCCTTGTGGGGTGCAGTGAACAAAATCTTTGGGGGGTACAGTGAACACAATCTTTGTGGGGTGCAGTGAACAAAACCTTTGTGGGGTACAGTGAACAAAATCTTTGTGGGGTACAGTGAACAAAACCTTTGTGGGGTGCAGTGAACAAAACCTTTGTGGGGTGCAGTGAACACAACCTTTGTGGGGTACAGTGAACACAATCTTTGTGGGGTGCAGTGAACAAAACCTTTGTGGGGTACAGTGAACACAATCTTTGTGGTGTACAGTGAACACAATCTTTGTGGGGTGCAGTGAACAAAACCTTTGTGGGGTGCAGTGAACACAATCTTTGTGGGGTGCAGTGAACAAAACCTTTGTGGGGTGCAGTGAACACAAACTTTGTGGGGTACAGTGAACACAATCTTTGTGAGGTGCAGTGAAGACAATCCTTGTGGGGTGCAGTGAAGACAATCCTTGTGGGGTGCAGTGAAGACAATCCTTGTGGGGTGCAGTGAACAAAATCTTTGGGGGGTACAGTGAACACAATCTTTGTGGGGTGCAGTGAACAAAACCTTTGTGGGGTACAGTGAACACAATCTTTGTGGGGTGCAGTGAACAAAACCTTTGTGGGGTACAGTGAACACAATCTTTGTGGGGTGCAGTGAAGACAATCCTTTTGGAGTGCAGTGAACACAATCTTTGTGGGGTGCAGTGAACAAAACCTTTGTGGGGTACAGTGAACACAATCTTTGTGGGGTACAGTGAACACAATCTTTGTGGGGTACAGTGAACACAATCTCATACTTCTGAAGCTTTGAGGGTGCTGCCTGTTCTATACTCCTCCTCCTCCTCCTCCTCCTCATCCATCCTTTTAGGTGTACAAACAATAGTAATTGGGGCCTAGTGTGCCTCTGTACGTGTGAAAAACATACACTTTTTTTTTATCATATTTCCTATTCCGCTATTCAATAAAAACCTTTGGGGCTCAATTAAATTGTGGAATAGTCTGTGTCTGTACGTGTGAGATCCACCTTTCCAAGTTTTTGGGGTTCATCTCATACTTCTGAAGCTTTGAGGGTGCTGCCTGTTCTATACTCCTCCTCCTCCTCCTCCTCATCCATCCTTTTAGGTGTACAAACAATAGTAATTGGGGCCTAGTGTGCTTCTGTACGTGTGAAAAACATACACTTTTTTTTGATCATATTTCCTATTCCGCTATTCAATAAAAACCTTTGGGGCTCAATTAAATTGCGGAATAGTCTGTGTCGGTACGTGTGAGATCCACCTTTCCAAGTTTTTGGGGTTCATCTCATACTTCTGAAGCTTTGAGGGTGCTGCCTGTTCTATACTCCTCCTCCTCCTCCTCATCCATCCTTTTAGGTGTACAAACAATAGTAATTGGGGCCTAGTGTGCTTCTGTACGTGTGAAAAACATACACTTTTTTTTGATCATATTTCCTATTCCGCTATTCAATAAAAACCTTTGGGGCTCAATTAAATTGCGGAATAGTCTGTGTCGGTACGTGTGAGATCCACCTTTCCAAGTTTTTGGGGTTCATCTCATACTTCTGAAGCTTTGAGGGTGCTGCGTGTTCTATACTCCTCCTCCTCCTCATCCATCCTTTTAGGTGTACAAACAATAGTAATTGGGGCCTAGTGTGCTTCTGTACGTGTGAAAAACATACACTTTTTTTTGATCATATTTCCTATTCCGCTATTCAATAAAAACCTTTGGGGCTCAATTAAATTGCGTAATAGTCTGTGTCGGTACGTGTGAGATCCACCTTTCCAAGTTTTTGGGGTTCATCTCATACTTCTGAAGCTTTGAGGGTGCTGCCTGTTCTATACTCCTCCTCCTCCTCCTCCTCATCCATCCTTTTAGGTGTACAAACAATAGTAATTGGGGCCTAGTGTGCTTCTGTACGTGTGAAAAACATACACTTTTTTTTGATCATATTTCCTATTCCGCTATTCAATAAAAACCTTTGGGGCTCAATTAAATTGCGGAATAGTCTGTGTCGGTACGTGTGAGATCCACCTTTCCAAGTTTTTGGGGTTCATCTCATACTTCTGAAGCTTTGAGGGTGCTGCCTGTTCTATACTCCTCCTCCTCCTCTTCCTCATCCATCCTTTTAGGTGTACAAACAATAGTAATTGGGGCCTAGTGTGCTTCTGTACGTGTGAAAAACATACACTTTTTTTTGATCATATTTCCTATTCCGCTATTCAATAAAAACCTTTGGGGCTCAATTAAATTGCGGAATAGTCTGTGTCGGTACGTGTGAGATCCACCTTTCCAAATTTTTGGGGTTCATCTCATACTTCTGAAGATTTGAGGGTGCTGCCTGTTCCATACTCCTCTTCCTCATCCTCCCTTTAGGGTAGGAAAAAATTTAATCGGGCCTAGTCTGTGTTTGTACGTGTGAGATACACCGTTTTTTATCCTATTCCGCTATTCAATACACACCCTTTTGGTGTAAAAAACATTAAATTGCGGCATAGTTTGCATATTTGACTGTGAGATACACCCGTGCGATACTGTTGTTCTTTTGTTCCGCTATTCAATAAAGACCTTTCTAGGGCAAGATCTTAAATTTCAGAAATATGAGGAGAGCGTCAAATAGGGGCCGTGGCCTGGGTCGTGGTGGTGCTGCTGCTAGAGCTCCTGTTGCAAGGAGAGGACGTGTTCGATCTGTGCCAGCTACACGCACAAGTGAAACACCTTCCTCAAGTGTGAGTAGGCGACAGAACCTGCATCAGTATTTGGTAGGGCATCATACGCCCCTAGAAGTGATGAGGCCAGAACAAGTGGAGGCGATAGTAGATTGGTTTGCTGCTGACAGTGCCTCCAGTTCCTTCACATTGTCTCCCACCCAGTCTACTGCAGAAAGGTCACAGTTGGCACCTGCAGCCGATGTCCAACCGTCTTTCACCTCACCCCCTTGCAAATCAGGCAAGCAGTCTGAGCCCCAAGCCATACAGCAGTCTCTTCTTATTTTTGATGACTCTGTCAGCAGGGTTTCCCAGGGCCATCCACCTAGCCCTGCCCCAGAAGTGGAAGAGATTGAGTGCAGCGATGCCCAACCACTTATTTCTCAAGATGAGTACATGCAAGGATCATCGCAGCACGTCTATCACGTACCTGGTGAAGACTGGAATGTTGTGGAGGCCTCTCTTGCTCCTCCTGTCTGACACTCCTGAAGGTGGGAACAGAGAGTGTAAGGCAAGGAGTGGCACGAGTGCCGTAGCGGCTAGCTGGTGGTGTTCACTTCGTAGGTGGGTACAGCTGGTAGTTGCAGTCCTTGGAACAGGGCGCAGTGGCAGCTTGGCACCAAAGCGTGGGAGCAGTAGCCAGCAGAAACCTGGCAGTGAGGTACAGAATCAGCAAGCAAGTCCAGAAGTTAAGCCAAGGTCGATAACAGCCGGGCAGCGCGGTACAAGGTAAGCAGGCAGATCAGATCCGTTTAAGCAAGCCAAGGTCAGGATAGTAAGCAACAGAGCAGGAGCACGGGCAGAGGCAAAGTCCAAAGGCAGGCCGGGTCATACACAGGTGAGAAGTAACAACAGATCAGGTCTCAGAACCACGGGAACAAGCTGAAGACCATTCAGCAACTGCTCACAGTATTACAACAGTTTAAATAGGCCACTGGGAGCCAAATGCTAATTGGTGAGTGCAGGTGTGCAATGTGCACGGGTGTGAGCGAAAGTCCGTACTGGCCTTCTGGTGGAGGAAATCCGGTTTACCTTACATTGCCCCCCCCCCTAATGGGCAGCCTCCGGATGCCCATCTGAGACATCTTCGCAGGATGAGCTTGGAAAAAGTTTTTCACCAGTCTTGGGGCATGAACATTAGCTTCAGGCTCCCACGAGTTTTCCTCAGGACCATAACCTTTCCACTTGATTAAATATTGGGTACCTCCTCTCCCTCTCCTACAATCCACAATGGCCTCAATTTCATACTCCTCTTCATCGTCAATCATGATTGGTGCTGGAGGGTCCGGATTACGGGCAGGAAAGGGATCTGGTACAGCAGGCTTTAGCAGGGACACATGAAAAACTGGGTGAATCTTGTACTTCTCAGGTAGAAAAAGTTCATAAGCTGTCGGATTTATCATTCTTTTTACAGCAAATGGACCGATGTACTTGGGGGCCAATTTCTTGGAAGGACAGGCCATCTTCAAATTAGTGGTTGATAACCAAACCCTGTCCCCTGGCTTGAGATCCAGATCACCCCTTCTCTTTTTATCAAAGTATTTCTTGTTGTCTTGTTGAGCCTTGGCAATAGCTTCCTGCAGAAGTTTATTGTTGCTTTGTAGAAACCTCAGTCGCTCCTGAACCGCTGGAACAGGTGAATCAAAGACAGCATCAGGTAAAAAAGAAGGATTGAATCCGAAGTTCGCAAAGAATGGAGTTTGACCAGTAGCCGAGTGGACAGAATCATTGTAAGCGAACTCTGCTAGAGGAAGGAGCGAAGCCCAATCATCCTGTGAGAAAGAAGAAAAACACCGAAGGTATTGCTCTAGGGTCTGGTTGGTTCGTTCCGTCTGACCATTCGTCTGGGGATGATATGCTGAAGAAAACCATGTCTCAATCTTAAGTGCCTTACAAAGTTCTTTCCAGAATTTGGACGTAAACTGGACTCCTCGGTCAGACGTTATGCTCCGAGGAACCCCATGCAACCGCACTATTTCTTTGACAAATGCTTTTGCAGTCTCTGGAGCAGATGGTGTTCCAATCATTGGTACAAAGTGTGCCATCTTTGATAGCCTATCAATGATCACAAAAATAGAAGTAAAGTTTTCAGATACTGGGAGCTCGACAATAAAGTCCATATTAATCATTTCCCAGGGCTTGGTAGGAATGGGCAAAGGCCTTAATAGGCCCCAAGCTTTAGTCTTGTCTCCTTTGCTTCGGATACAGGTTTCACAAGTCTTCACATAATCCTGGCAATCTGCCCTCAGGCTAGGCCACCAAAAGGACCGTTGTAAAAGTTCCAGAGTCTTGCGCATCCCAAAATGCCCTGCCAAAGGGTGGTCATGGCACAAATTTAAGACTGACTGGCGAAGACTTGAAGGTACAAAAACTTGTTGCTCATGGATGAACAATCCATCCCGTTCTTGCAATTGTGAATCACATGGTGGACCTTCCTCCTCTGATGCTTGTTTGAGCTGTGACACAAAATCTCCTTGCAGTAACAGAAAATTTTGCGAGGATAGGATGGTGTCAGGTTGGGTAGCTTCCTTTTCTTCCAGAAACATACGTGACAGGGCGTCAGGTTTTCCATTCTTAGAACCAGGTCTGTAGGTTATGTGAAATGAGAATCTTGAAAAAAAATAAGGCCCACCTGGCCTGACGGGGTCTTAGACGCTTAGCTGTACGGAGATACTCTAAATTTTTGTGATCCGTGAAAATCAGGATTGGATGACTTGCTCCCTCAAGCAGATAACGCCATTCCTCCAGAGCGGACTTGATGGCGAGTAACTCACGGTCTCCCACATCATAATTTCTCTCTGATGGACTGAGTTTTCTTGAGAAGAAAGCCACGGGATGTAGAAGAGACTTAGCGCCTTGTCGCTGAGATACGATAGCACCAACTGCATTTTCCGAGGCATCGACTTCCAGGACATAAGGTAATGCAGGATCAGGATGTTGCAGAATTGGTGCTGATGTAAATAGAGCTTTTAATTTATCAAAGGCAAGTTGCGCTGCTGGAGTCCACTGAAATCGGGTGTTTTGTTTAGTAAGCTGTGTGATGGGGCTGATGATAGCTGAGAAGTTCTTGATAAATTTACGATAAAAGTTAGCAAATCCAACAAATCTCTGGACTCCTTTTCGATCTGCTGGCACTGGCCACTCAAGAATGGCACTAACTTTTTGTGGGTCCATTGCAATGCCTGATGTTGCGATAATAAGCCCCAGAAACTGGATTGTTTCTTTCTCAAATTCACACTTCTCAGCCTTTGCGTATAACCGATGTTCCCGGAGACGGTTGAGGACCTTTTTAACGTGCAGCCGGTGTTCTTCAATGGAAGGGGAGAATATGAGTATGTCATCAAGGTACACAATCATAAAAAGGTCAAGGAAGTCCCTAAAGATATCATTGACGAAATGCTGGAACGTTGCTGGGGCATTACACAGTCCAAAGGGCATGACTAAATACTCAAAATGCCCAAAGCGGGACCGGAAAGCTGTTTTCCATTCATCCCCCTTCCGGATCCTTACTAGGTTATATGCACCTCGAAGGTCAAGCTTTGTGAACACTTTCGCTGTTCTGAACCGCTGGAAAAGTTCTGGAACAAGAGGAAGAGGATATCTGTTTTTAATTGTTATTTTGTTTAGCTCTCTATAGTCCACACAGGGTCTCAGGGTGTGATCCTTCTTTTCAACAAAAAATATTCCAGCCCCTGCAGGGGATGTGGATGGACGGATGAATCCCCTTTCTAGGTTCTCATTAATGTATAGGCGCAATGTCTCAAGCTCAAGTTCTGATAGGGGAAAAATACGTCCAAATGGAATCTCGGCCCCGGGTAACAGTTCAATTGGGCAATCGTACGCCCGATGGGGCGGTAAGGTCTCAGCATTCTTCCTATCAAAAACATCTAAGAAATCATGGTAAGTTAATGGAACATATTGTGAAACTGAAGTCTCTGGTTGCAGTTCCATAAGGGGGGCCGAGGTGGTGACCGTATTAGGAAAACAGTGTTGCTGGCAGTAGGTGGTAGGGAATGAAACAGCTCCAGACTCCCAGTTTATTTGGGGATTGTGTGCCTGCAACCACGGAATGCCCAGGATGATGGGGAACAAAGGTGATGGGATAATGTCCAGGGTTAGGTATTCTGAATGATTAGAGGAGGTTACTGCCAGTAGCGGACACGTTTCTTGTGTGATAGGACCTGACTTGAGATTCGAGCCATCCGCCAAATTAATCTTCAGATGCTGCATTTTAGCTTGCAGTGGAACCTTGTATTGTTCAGCAAATGAATAGTCCATAAAACAACTGCAGGCCCCGGAGTCAATAATGGCTTGAGTTTGGATGCTCCCTCCAGGTAGCTGCAGGGAGAGAGTCAGCGAAAGGTGAGAGGAGATGCTCTTCAGAGGATATCTGGGAGTATCAGAAACAAGGACAGTCTTACGTGGTCTTATCAGGCAGTCACGCAGAAAGTGATCAATGCCCCCACAGTAAAGGCATAAATTGTTCTGCTTGCGTCTAAGTCTTTCCTTGGCTGACAGAGGTGGACGAGAAAGTCCCAACTGAACAGACTCAACCTTGAAAGAGGATGGTGGCGGAGCTGGGGATACAGGTGCTGCTGGTGTCCATGTAGGTGGAATGTTGCCAGATTTTTCTGCCCTCCTCTCTCGGATTCTGCGATCAAGCTGAATAGCAAGCTGGATCAAGTTTGAGAGCGTAGTTGGTGGATCTAGTCTGGCAAGTTCATCTTTAAGAGCCTCTGAAAGACCCAAACGAAACTGGTACTGCAAGGCTGCATCATTCCAGGCAGTGTCAGAACTCCATTTGCGGAACTTAACAACATAGTCCTCCACAGGCTGAAGCCCTTGCTGGAGTTTATGTAGAATAGCTTCTGCTGTGGAGGTCCGTTGGGGATCATCATAGATCTGGGCCATGGCTTCAAAGAAGGAAGAGACTGATGCAAGAACTGGGCTGGCCTTTTCCAGAAGCTGATGAGCCCATGACTGTGGTTCCTCACGCAAGAGAGAAATGACAAAGCCCACCTTAGTAAATTCAAGGGAGAAAGTTTGTGGTTGTAACTCGAAATACAACTGGCAGGCATGGCGGAAGGCCCGAAACTTATAGCGATTTCCTGAAAAGCGTTCTGGGGTAGGTACCCGAGGCTCTGGAGGAGGAACCATTACTGTAGATGCAGTAGCTGGAGCAGGAACAGTAGCTGAAGTGCCAGGTACAGAAGCTTGAGATACAACGGGCAGGGAGCGTAAATGACCTTCAATCCGGAAGTAATTCTCCTGGAGTCCGGTCACCACTTGGATTAAGGCCGTGATTTGTTGGCACACCGCTTCAAGCAGAGAGGAGCCTCCTCCAGTCTCAGTC
The DNA here is from genome assembly GCF_965119305.1 of Pelophylax lessonae. NCBI lineage: Eukaryota > Metazoa > Chordata > Amphibia > Anura > Ranidae > Pelophylax > Pelophylax lessonae. Next base: position 167,777,987 of record NC_138776.1, read on the forward strand.
ATGGCTGAATGGTACTATCACGTACCTGGTGAAGACTGGAATGTTGTGGAGGCCTCTCTTGCTCCTCCTGTCTGACACTCCTGAAGGTGGGAACAGAGAGTGTAAGGCAAGGAGTGGCACGAGTGCCGTAGCGGCTAGCTGGTGGTGTTCACTCCGTAGGTGGGTACAGCTGGTAGTTGCAGTCCTTGGAACAGGGCGCAGTGGCAGCTTGGCACCAAAGCGTGGGAGCAGTAGCCAGCAGAAACCTGGCAGTGAGGTACAGAATCAGCAAGCAAGCAAGTCCAGAAGATAAGCCAAGGTCGATAACAGCCGGGCAGCGCGGTACAAGGTAAGCAGGCAGATCAGATCCGTTTAAGCAAGCCAAGGTCAGGATAGTAAGCAACAGAGCAGGAGCACGGGCAGAGGCAAAGTCCAAAGGCAGGCCGGGTCATACACAGGTGAGAAGTAACAACAGATCAGGTCTCAGAACCACGGGAACAAGCTGATTCAGCAACTGCTCACAGTATTAGAGCAGTTTAAATAGGCCACTGGGAGCCAAATGCTAATTGGTGAGTGCAGGTGTGCAATGTGCACGGGTGTGAGCGAAAGTCCGTACTGGCCTTCTGGTGGAGGAAATCCGGTTTACCTTACAACGTCTCCGATGATGACGAAACGCAGGTGCCAACTGCTGCGGCGTTCAGCATTGTGGAGACCGACAAGGAGGGCAGGGGTGAAGACTAGGTGGAAGATGATGTGGAGGACGATGAGGTCCTCGACCCCACATGGAATGAACGTCATGCAGGTGACCTGAGTAGTTTGGAGGAAGAGGCGGTGGTCGCACAGAGCCACCAGCACAGCAGAAGAGGGAGCAGGGTGCAGAAGCGGAGCGGCCGTGCCCTAGACACTACGCCCGCTACTGCCCAACGCAGCAAGGGAACGAGCGCACCAAAGTCAGCTCAAAGGAGTTCTCTAGCGTGGAAGTTCTTTAGAAAATGTGCTGATGACAGGACACGAGTGGTTTGCACCCTGTGCAATCAGAGCTTGAAGCGAGGCATAAACCTTCTCAACCTGAGCACAACCTGCATGATCAGGCATCTAAGTGCAAAGCACGAGCTGCAGTGGAGTACACACCTTCAAAACCAAGAAACGTCTCTGGCTCATCCTGCTTCCTCTTCTGCTGCAGTCTCGGCCGCTCCAGCCACATCTGTAGTGATACCGGCACCTGCCACCCCGCAAACAGACGATCTGTCAGCAACACCACCACCTGGGTCACCAACAACCATCTCCACAATGTCCCGTGGAAGCGTTCAGATTTCCATCTCCCAAACACTTGAGAGGAAGAGGAAGTACCCCCCTACCCACCCGCGATCCCTGGCCCTGAATGCCAGCATTTCAAAATTATTGGCCTTTGAAATGCTGTCATTCCGTCTGGTGGAGACGCACAGTTTTAAAAACCTTATGTCGGTGGCTGTCCCACAGTACGTCGTGCCCAGCCGCCACTACTTTTCCATGCAAGCCATCCCTTCCCTACACAACGAAGTGGGGGAAAAAATCAGGTGTGCACTGTGCAACGCCATCTGTGCCAAGGTCCACCTAACTACCAATACGTGGACCAGTAAGCACGGTCAGGGGCGTTATATCTCCCTAACGGCACACTGGGTAAATGCAGTGGCGGATGGGCCTGAGGCGGATAGCAATTTGGCGCATGTCCTTCCACCACCGAGGATTGCAGGGCGCTTCAGTTTGCCTCCTGTTCCTAACTCCTCCTACTCCGCTTCCTCATCCTCTACCGCCTCCTCATCCGGACAGCGTAACACCTTCACCACCAACTTCAGCACGGCCAGGGGTAAACGACAGCAGGCAGTTTTACAACTTGCCTGTTTGGGGGACAAACCACACACCGCGCAAGAGTTGTGGAGGAGCATGGAACAGCAAACAAATGAGTGGTTGCTGCCAGCGAGCCTCAAGCCCGGCCTGGTGGTGTGCGATAACGGGAGAAATCTCATAGCAGCTCTGGGCCTAGCCGGTTTGACGCACATCCCTTGCCTGGCGCATGTGCTGAATTTGGTGGTGCAGAGGTTCCTTAAAAACTACCCGATATGTCAGAGCTGCTGCAGAAAGTGCGGGCCGTTTGTGCGCACTTTCGGCGTTCTCACCCTGCTGCTGCTCGCCTGGCAGCGCTGCAGCGTAACTTCGGCCTTCCCGCTCACCGCCTCATATGTGACGTGCCCACAAGGTGGAACTCCACCTTGCACATGCTGGAAAGACTGTGCGAGCAGCAGCAGGCCATAGTGGAGTTTCAGCTGCAGCACGCACGCGTGAGTCGCTCTGCGGAACAGCACCACTTCACCACCAATAACTGGGCCTCCATGCAAGACCTGTGTGCCTTGTTGCGCTGTTTTGAGTACTCCACCAACATGGCCAGTGGCAATGACGCCGTTCTCAGCTTAACTATCCCACTTCTATGCCTCCTTGAAAAAACAATTTGGGCGATGATGGAAGAGGATGTGGCACAGGATGAGGAGGAGGAGGAGGAGGATGAAGAGGTAACATTTCAAAGGCTTTCAGGGCAGTCATTCGCAAGGGGCTCCGAGGGTGGGTTCCTGCACACACAAACGCCAGGGACACAATTGTCCAGCAGGGGCACAGTTCTGGAGGATGAGGAGGATGAGGAGGAGGAGGAGCTGGAGGAGGAGATGGAACCATGTTCACAGCAGGGTGGCACCCAGGCCAGCTCATGGCCATCACTGGTGCGTGGCTGGGGGGATACAGAGGACACGGACGATACACCTCCCACAGAGGACAGCCTTTCGTCGCCTCTGGGCAGCCTGGCACACATGAGCGATTACATGCTGCAGTGTCTCCACAACGACCGCCGAGTTGCCCACATTCTAACTTGTGCTGATTACTGGGTGGCCACGCTGCTGGATCCCCGTTACAAGGACAACGTACCATCCTTAATTCACTCACTGGAGCGCGATCGCAAGATGCGCGAGTACAAGCGCACGCTGGTAGACGCGATGCTGCTGGCATTCCCATCTGACAGCGGGGCCACAGTGGAAGCACAAGGCAGAGGAGGAGGAGGAGGAGGTCGCCAACTCAACCAGGGCACCGCCAGCACCTCAGAAGGCAGGGTTAGCATGGCCGAAATGTGGAAAAGCTTTGTCAGCACGCCACAACAAACAGCAGCACCAGCAGCTCAGATGGAACGTCTTAGCAGGAGGCAGCATTTTATCAACATGGTGGAGCAGTATGTGTGCACACGCCTACATGTAGTGAATGAGGGGTCTGCCCCCTTCAACTTCTGGGTCTCCAAATTGGGCACATGGCCTGAGCTTGCCCTTTACGCCTTGGAGGTGCTGGCATGCCCTGCAGCCAGTGTATTATCTGAACGGGTATTTAGCACGGCTGGGGGTGTTATAACAGACAAGCGCAGCCGCCTGTCCAGAGACAATGTGGACAAGCTCACGTTCATTAAAATGAACCAGGCATGGATCCCACGGGACTTTTCCGTACCTTGTGCAGAATAGCAATGGATACCGACCTTACCCAGCCATTGTTCCATTTTTGCTCTTTCTCACTCTTTTGGGGTGTACCCTCATTTAAAATTTGTGAAAAGAAGCAGTGTTGGCTACCTCGTCCTCCTCCTCAGGGCCAGATTAACGTAGGGGCTATTGGAGCTGCAGCTCCATGCAGGCCCCTACCTTTTATATAGGCCCCGGGTTGGCCATATTCACTGTGACCGCTCTTCTGTCACTTGTAAACACAGAAGTCTGGCTTCTATGCTCGCTTCCCCAGGCAGCACCCTCAGAACCTCCCCACACAGCGCGAAGGCCGGACAAGGAGGGACAGTTGCCGATGCATGGATGTGTTTATGGGCTTCAGAGACAGCATCCCATGTTGAATTAGGCATGCATGGCTGCACCCTTCCTCCTCTGGGTGCATGCCAAGGCACGGCCCTTAAGGCCCTTCAAAATCCTCAGCACCAAGACCATGATGCTCTTAATCCGGCCCTGGTCCTCCTCCACCGCCGCTTCCACCTACACCGCCCATAGTTTGCGCAGCCTATTGCATTAGGGTGTGCACCCCAAAGTTGAAATACACATGCATGTGTTTGCCTACATGTACATGGCCCTGATACATTACTCTCCCTGCTGGCAAAGAGAAATAGAGCAGAGCAGGTGCGAGGGAGATCTTTCCCATCTCCTCACTGGCAAACAGAGCGATAATGCTATGTGCCCTAGGTGATTAGGGTGTGCCCAGGTACACCAGGCACACCCTGTGCGCACGCCTATGACACCGCCACATCCACCACCACCTCAACCTCCCTCCTACTCCTTATGGGCCTCGTCCTTCAGAGATGAAGAACATTGTTTTATTTTTCTTTTTTTTTTTGTTGTTTTAAGTTATTTCCCTATCCACATTTGTTTGCAGAGCACTTGCCATGCTCTTAACTACGTTTTGCTGCCATTTGCAGCACTCTAGCCCTTTCCATTGGTGTTTTAGAGCCATTTTAGTGCCTTAAAGTTCGGGTCCCCATTGACTTCAATGGGGTTCGGTGTCCGGGAAAAGTTTTGTAAAAGTCCGGGACACGGACCCGGACTTTTTTTTAAAGTTCGGCCGAACCCGTCGAACACGGACATCTAGGTGTCCGCTCAACCCTATCCATAAATCTATCCTATCGTTTGTAGACGCAATAACTTTTGCACAAACCAATCAATATATGCTTTTTAGGATTTTTTTTTTTTTTACAAAAAATTTAAAGCAGAATGCAAATTGGCCTAAATTGATGAAGAAATTAGATTTTTTTACAGTTTTTTTATTGGATATGTTTCATAGGAGAAAGTAAAAAATATAGTTTTTTTTTACAAAATTGTATGTTTATAGCGCAAAAAATAAAAACTGCAGAGATGATCAAATACCACCAAAAGATAGCTCTATTTGTGGGAAATAAGCACATCAATTTTATTTAGGTACAACCTCACACGACTGCGCAATTGTCAGTTAAAGCAACGCAGTGCCGTATCGCAAAAAATGGCCTGGTCAGGAAGAGGGTAAAACAATCTGGAGCTGAAGCAGTTAAAAACACTGTATTTAGCTGGTTTCTAAGAAGTGGGCCGAGAAGCCGGCCTCCAAGACCTTAACAACCAATGACTCATTAGCTGAATGTAAAACAAATAGGAGAAAATAACAGCATGGGCCTCCAAATGCATACCAGGCCCTTGTCCAAGTATGCAGCCCAGAAGTTCAGGAAAGGGAGGGAACAAGCATGCACCCCCCCCTTCCTGAACCATACCAGGCTGCATGCCCTCCACATGGGGGGTATGGATTTGAGGGGAACCCCACACTGGGTTTTTTTTCAAATTTTTTAGCCAGGAATTCTTTTTTTTTTACATTTGGTTCCCGATCCGTTCCTTAGCAACCAGCTATATACAGTATTTTTAAAGGGGAAATAAAAAAATAAAAAAAAAATAGTGTGCCTTTGTAAATCCATCCTAAATCACGATGCCCGCCGGACCTGAAAAAAAAAAGAAAAAAATGTGAAAATGCTTTGCCTCTTCAGAGGCTTCTCACCGTCTGCCTGATATTATGCTTTGACAGTTCTTTTATAGGCAAGAGGCGGGGCCACCTGGTTACATCACCCAGTGGCACCACCCTCTTCTGACGTCATGTGATGTCAGAAGGGGCCGTACCACCGCATGACGTAGCCCGGGGAGCCCCGTCCCTTCCTATAAAAGAACTGTCAAAGCTGAGGATCGGGTAGAGGGCTGGTAGCCTCTGGAAAGGCAAAGCGCTTTTGATTTTTTTTCTATGTTTCGGGTTTTGCAGGCGTTGTGATTGACGATGGATATACACTATTTTTTTTTCTTTTTAATAAAGGACTTGTCAAAAACTGTGTTCTGTGTATTTTACTTTTTTACACTTTTTTGGTAAATGGGTAGGGTGAATGGATACCCATTCACATGGGGGGGGGGGGATCGGGGGGCCCCCTTGTTCCTTGTTCTATGAGTCAATAGGGGGACCCCACAAAAAAGGTGTACAAAATACTCCAAAGGGACACCCCACTGCTCTGGAATCACCAGTAACAGATCACCTAATTTGTCTTCAGCAGAGAGGTAAAGGACCTCACCAGACTCACCACCCAGCAGAAACAGGTACCTGCAGCCACCAGGATATTCTGCACTCCATGTGCGGGGATCAGGAAATGAAAAGATCCACGAGTCAGCAACAGGGGATGAGGGGGGCTCCCACCTTTGAAATTGCCACCCAGAGGACTCCACTTTTATGGTCGCTGCTATTTTCAATGGCAAACCACTGCAAAATTACTGCAGTGCTTTGAGCACACAGGCTACAAGAAAAATGCGACCCTGCATGGCACCACAAGGTTCCTAGGGACCCAGGAGGGATCCCTAGGCCTCAGAGAATGGCACAGGCAGGAAGGGCGGCCTGACAGAACCCCCAACCAGGTACAGCCTTCCCCCACAGCCGATCGTCTGGTCATCGTCGGCTCACTCCACAGCCCCCATCAACTGCACAGCACCCTGCCCCCACCCAGGAGGTGGAGCAGGCCACCCCACAGCCCCAGCGTAAGTGAAGGGGGGTGAGATGGCCCACAGGAACCACCAGACCGATGAGGGGGTGCCTAATGGGAAGGAAGGGAACCCAGGTGTCTGACCATTCCATAGAGGGGCCCACATCCACCCCAAAACCCTCCAAAGGGAGAGGAGGGACAGTTACTTACCATACCAGGAACCAGGCGGGCACTGCTCCAGATAGAACCTCCTCTCCATCAAAATGGGGGGCTGTCAGCTAGGAGGAACGCTGCGACTTGGGCCAAGTCCCGGTCATATGCGACCTTGTTAGGCATTTAACTCACAGGCCAGCCCCATTCGGTGGGGCTATGTCGCGGCCAACCTAGCTTGGAGGTCTGTGTGCGCTAACTGGGGTGACCACTGGATCTAGATTATCCAGCCCATTTCTCAGTGTGGCAGTTGATTGTAGATCTCACAGGAAAAAAAAACAGGAGAAAAAATCTATCCGAAGAAGAAAATTGCCAGGACCAGAGATCCCTGCAAGGAACTAGGTCCTTACTCCTGACTAGGCAGAAAAAACCTGTGTACCTATAGCAGAGAGAGGGAGTATACCCCCTGGGTCTGCCCGTAGGCGTAGCCAGACTTTTTTCTGCCTAGTGTCCTATAGTGTCTCCTGTAGGGGGCAGTATAACCCAATGGTTAAGAAGATCAGGAGCTGTGTCCGTCAATGATCGAAAGAGAAATGGTTTTCATTCAGAACAGAAACCAATCACTAGTGGTGTACCACAAGGCTCTGAACAATGAATTGTCAAATGTGGGAGCTTCACTAGGGTCAGAAGTTTTGTCATACAAAACTTTGTACATGAGAGGTCTCACAAACAAATGTCTTTAACCAATTCAAACCTGTCAGCCTCCTGATCTGGGAAAGTCTCAGGACCTTGGCCTCACTCTCTGACAATGGACAGGATGCAAAGGTAATGATGTCAAATTCCTCCTGACCCTCCTCATCATGGGGGTGGGGCCTGTAACGAACCCTCTTACTCAAGAAGAGTATGTCCACTGTATAAGCTTGCCTGATACCAGCATGATCCAAGATCCCTTAGCCCCCCCAGTCACTTGTCGAGACATCAGTGTATGAAGCTTAAGACTGTTTATGCAAACACAGGCACAAAAAGATATACACTCTGCAACAATCTCTCCTCTCCTTTAGCAGCTAATCCAAATATACATATAAGTTGATCCCAAGGCAGATAGAAACAATAGAAAAATAGGATACAGGCACTTAACAATAACAAACCCCACTCCAAACTATCTAGCAAAGGTCTATGAGACACTCCTACAATATTCTAGCAATCTGAAAAGTGAAATTGTTTATCTTCATATATTTCTTGAGTGATATTGTTCAGAAATATTATTGTCCCAAGTGAAAGAGCCCCTTCATTCTTTCAACACAAACCACACATATAGAGCTCAGGATAACAGGGGTAAAAACTGGGGTGGTTGTACAGTGAGTCTGATTAGTGTAGACCCGACTGCGGTTCTCAGTCACCCTGTGCCCCTAATAGACACAGGGTGATTTACACATAAGAGGGGCCGGGGAAGCTGGACAAGGAGTTTCCCGACCTCTCTATGGTAATCTAGGTTCAAGGAGCATCCCACCCAAAGTGACTCCTGTCACAGGGCCTATCTACTTTGGAGACTGAGTGGCTTGTCTAAGAGGTGTCTGGGATGTGCCTAATGTTTTTTTATGTTCCACATTGGTTGTGGAGCAGAAAATGGGAGCTGTGCGCAATTCAGTCTGTGATCCGAGTGTATCAGTGCGGGATTCACTTACTTGTTGTGCAGACTGTGATACTAATTGGGAAAATATAATACTTCTCGAAGGTGAAACTAAAGCCCCCAGCGGACATCCTTGCTGCTCCCCCTATGTATAGCCTTATTCCAATATAAGTAAGTATGGATTATAGTAGACAATGATTAGCTTTACTACAGGTCCAATATCCTGTTGGCCTTATTCTAATTCTTTATCCATTTATCTATGTAGAGTTTGGTCTTTCATATTCCTCCCTGCGGGAGAATCGGTGCATGGGGGTGTTCCCCATTGCCATGCATATCAAGTCACATAAACAGACTTTCTACATCTTACCTGTTAGAAGGCTCCATCCTTTCAACGGGTAGGAAGCCATGCCCTGGGGAACCTGTGCTGAGGATGGGGGATGTATTTTTTGTATTGTTTGATTTCTTTATTGTCATTCATGAATTTGGTATATGAACTGGTTTATGGGTTTTGCTAATATGTATGTATACATTTTCTTCTGTTAGAAGTTTAAATGTACACTTTCCTGAAGAAGCCTGTATGGCGAAACATGTCGAAACAGAAGCGTGGAAACATTCAAAATAACTTTATAACATTACAGTTTCTGTATGGTAACAACCGATGTGCTAATGATTTTATTGATTTGTGTTTTTTTTGATCAATACATTTCTATATTTTTAATAGAGTTGTAAAATTACTTAGCAAGAAACAGTATCTTAAAAGTCCCGCATCTCGCTCTTTGTTTGTTACTAGGGTTGAGCGGACACCTAGATGTCCGTGTTCGACGGGTTCGGCCGAACTTTGAAAAAAAGTCCGGGTCCGTGTCCCGGACTTTTACCGAACACCGAACCCCATTGAAGTCAATGGGGACCCGAACTTTAAGGCACTAAAATGGCTCTAAAACACCAATGGAAAGGGCTAGAGTGCTGCAAATGGCAGCAAAACGTAGTTAAGAGCATGGCAAGTGCTCTGCAAACAAATGTGGATAGGGAAATAACTTAAAACAACAAAAAAAAACAGAAAAATAAAACAATGTTCTTCATCTCTGAAGGACGAGGCCCATATGGAGTAGGAGGGAGGTTAAGGTGGTGGTGGATGTGGCGGTGTCATAGGCGTGCGCACAGGGTGTGCCGGGTGTACCTGGGCACACCCTAATCACCTAGGGCACATAGCATTATCGCTCTGTTTGCCAGTGAGGAGATGGGAAAGATCTCCCTCGGACCTGCTCTGCTCTATTTCTCTTTGCCAGCAGGGAGAGTAATGTATCGGGGCCATGTACATGTAGGCAAACACATGCATGTGTATTTCAACTTTGGGGTGCACACCCTAATGCAATAGGCTGCGCACACCTATGGGCGGTGTAGGTGGAAGCGGCGGTGGAGGAGGACCAGGGCCGGATTAAGAGCATCATGGTCTTGGTGCTGAGGATTTTGAAGGGCCTTAAGGGCCGTGCCTTGACATGCACCCAGAGGAGGAAGGGTGCAGCCATGCATGCCTAATTCAACATGGGATGCTGTCTCTGAAGCCCATAAACACATCCATGCATCGGCAACTGTCCCTCCTTGTCAGGCCTTCGCTCTGTGTGGGGAGGTTCTGAGGGTGCTGCCTGGGGAAGCGAGCATAGAAGCCAGACTTCTGTGTTTACAAGTGACAGAAGAGCGGTCACAGTGAATATGGCCAACCCGGGGCCTATATAAAAGGTAGGGGCCTGGAGCTGCAGCTCCAATAGCCCCTACGTTAATCTGGCCCTGAGGAGGAGGACGAGGTAGCCAACACTGCTTCTTTTCACAAATTTTAAATGAGGGTACACCCCAAAAGAGTGAGAAAGAGCAAAAATGGAACAATGGGTGGGTAAGGTCGGTATCCATTGCTATTCTGCACAAGGTACGGAAAAGTCCCGTGGGATCCATGCCTGGTTCATTTTAATGAACGTGAGCTTGTCCACATTGTCTCTGGACAGGCGGCTGCGCTTGTCTGTTATAACGCCCCCAGCCGTGCTAAATACCCGTTCAGATAATACACTGGCTGCAGGGCACGCCAGCACCTCCAAGGCGTAAAGGGCAAGCTCAGGCCATGTGCCCAATTTGGAGACCCAGAAGTTGAAGGGGGCAGACCCCTCATTCACTACATGTAGGCGTGTGCACACATACTGCTCCACCATGTTGGTAAAATGCTGCCTCCTGCTAAGACATTCCATCTGAGCTGCTGGTGCTGCTGTTTGTTGTGGCGTGCTGACAAAGCTTTTCCACATTTCGGCCATGCTAACCCTTCCTTCTGAGGTGCTGGCGGTGCCCTGGTTGCGTTGGCGACCTCCTCCTCCTCCTCCACCTCCTCTGCCTTGTGCTTCCACTGTGGCCCCGCTGTCAGATGGGAATGCCAGCAGCATCGCATCTACCAGCGTGCGCTTGTACTCGCGCATCTTGCGATCGCGCTCCAGTGAGTGAATTAAGGACGGTACGTTGTCCTTGTAACGGGGATCCAGCAGCGTGGCCACCCAGTAATCAGCACAAGTTAGAATGTGGGCAACTCGGCGGTCGTTGTGGAGACACTGCAGCATGTAATCGCTCATGTGTGCCAGGCTGTCCAGAGGCGACGAAAGGCTGTCCTCTGTGGGAGGTGTATCGTCCGTGTCCTCTGTATCCCCCCAGCCATGCACCAGTGATGGCCATGAGCTGGCCTGGGTGCCACCCTGCTGTGAACATGTTTCCATCTCCTCCTCCAGCTCCTCCTCCAGCTCCTCCTCCTCCTCATCCTCCAGAACTGTGCCCCTGCTGGACAATTGTGTCCCTGGCATTTGTGTGTGCAGGAACCCACCCTCGGAGCCCCTTGCGAATGACTGCCCTGAAAGCCTTTGAAATGTTACCTCTTCATCCTCCTCCTCCTCCTCCTCATCCTGTGCCACATCCTCTTCCATCATCGCCCGAATTGTTTTTTCAAGGAGGCATAGAAGTGGGATAGTTAAGCTGAGAACGGCGTCATTGCCACTGGCCATGTTGGTGGAGTACTCAAAACAGCGTAACAAGGCACACAGGTCTCGCATGGAGGCCCAGTTATTGGTGGTGAAGTGGTGCTGTTCCGCAGAGCGACTCTGCACCACCAAATTCAGCACATGCGCCAGGCAAGGGATGTGCGTCAAACCGGCTAGGCCCAGAGCTGCTATGAGATTTCGCCCATTATCGCACACCACCAGGCCGGGCTTGAGGCTCGCTGGCAGCAACCACTCATTTGTCTGCTGTTCCATGCTCCTCCACAACTCCTGCGCGGTGTGTGATTTGTCCCCCAAACAGGCAAGTTGAAAAACTGCCTGATGTCGTTTAGCCCTGGCCGTGCTGAAGTTGGTGGTGAAGGTATTACGCTGTCCGGATGAGGAGGCGGTAGAGGATGAGGTAGCGGAGTAGGATGAGTTAGGAACAGGAGGCAAACTGAAGCGCCCTGCAATCCTCGGTGGTGGAAGGACATGCGCCAAATTGCTATCCGCCTCAGGCCCATCCGCCACTGCATTTACCCAGTGTGCCGTTAGGGAGATATAATGCCCCTGACCGTGCTTACTGGTCCACGTATCGGTAGTTAGGTGGACCTTGGCACAGATGGCGTTGCGCAGTGCATACCTGATTTTTTCCCCCACTTGGTTGTGCAGGGAAGGGATGGCTTGCCTGGAAAAGTAGTGGCGGCTGGGCACGACGTACTGTGGGACAGCCACCGACATAAGGTTTTTAAAACTGTGCGTCTCCACCAGACGGAATAACAGCATTTCAAAGGCCAATAATTGTGAAATGCTGGCATTCAGGGCCAGGGATCGCGGGTGGGTAGGGGGGTACTTCCTCTTCCTCTCAAGTGTTTGGGAGATGGAAAGCTGAACACTTCCACGGGACATTGTGGAGATGGTTGTTGGTGACCCAGGTGGTGGTGTTGCTGACAGATCGTCTGTTTGCGGGGTGGCAGGTGCCGGTATGACTACAGAGGTGGCTGGAGCGGCCGAGACTGCGGCAGAAGAGGAAGCAGGATGAGCCAGAGACGTTTCTTGGTTTTGAAGGTGTGTACTCCACTGCAGCTCGTGCTTTGCACTTAGATGCCTGATCATGCAGGTTGTGCTCAGGTTGAGAAGGTTTATGCCTCGCTTCAAGCTCTGATTGCACAGGGTGCAAACCACTCGTGTCCTGTCATCAGCACATTTTCTAAAGAACTTCCACGCTAGAGAACTCTTTTGAGCTGACTTTGGTGCGCTCGTTCCCTTGCTGCGTTGGGCAGTAGCAGGCGTAGTGTCTAGGGCACGGCCGCTCCGCTTCTGCACCCTGCTCCCTCTTCTGCTGTGCTGGTGGCTCTGTGCGACCACCGCCTCTTCCTCCAAAATACTCAGGTCACCTGCATGACCTTCATTCCATGTGGGGTCGAGGACCTCATCGTCCTCCACATCATCTTCCACCCAGTCTTCACCCCTGCCCTCCCTGTCGGTCTCCACAATGCTGAACGCCGCAGCAGTTGACACCTGCGTTTTGTCATCATCGGAGACGTGCTGTGATGGTCCTTCCATGTACTCATCTTGAGAAATAAGTGGTTGGGCATCGCTGCACTCAATCTCTTCCACTTCTGGGGCAGGGCTAGGTGGATGGCCCTGGGAAACCCTGCTGACAGAGTCCTCAAAAAGAATAAGAGACTGTTGTATGGCTTGGGGCTCAGACTGCTTGCCTGATTTGCAAGGGGGTGAGGTGAAAGACGGTTGGACATTGGCTGCAGGTGCCAACTCTGACCTTTCTGCAGTAGACTGGTTGGGAGACAATGTGAAGGAACTGGAGGCACTGTCAGCAGCAAACCAATCTACTATCGCCTCTCTGTGTTCTGGCCTCATCACTTCTAGAGGCGTATGATGCCCTACCAAATACTGCTTCAGGTTCTGTCGCCTACTCACACTTGAGGAAGGTGTTTCACTTGTGCGTGTAGCTGGCACAGATCGACCACGTCCTCTCCTTGCAACAGGAGCTCTAGCAGCAGCACCACGACCCCGGCCACGGCCCCTATTTGACGCTCTCCTCATATTTCTGAAATTTAAGATCTTGCCCTAGAAAGGTCTTTATTGAATAGCAGAACAAAAGAACAACAGTATCGCACGGGTGTATCTCACAGTCAAATATGCAAACTATGCCGCAATTTAATGTTTTTTACACCAAAAGGGTGTGTATTGAATAGCGGAATAGGATAAAAAACTGTGTATCTCACACGTACAAACACAGACTAGGCCCGATTAAATTTTTTCCTACCCTAAAGGGAGGATGAGGAAGAGGAGTATGGAACAGGCAGCACCCTCAAATCTTCAGAAGTATGAGATGAACCTCAAAAACTTGGAAAGGTGGATCTCACACGTACCGACACAGACTATTCCGCAATTTAATTGATCCCCAAAGGTTTTTATTGAATAGCGGAGTGGGAAATATGATCAAAAAAAGTGTATGTATCTCACACGTACAGAAGCACACTAGGCCCCAATTACTATTGTTTGTACACCTAAAAGGATGGATGAGGAGGAGGAGGAGTATGGAACAGGCAGCACCCTCAAATCTTCAGAAGTATGAGATGAACCTCAAAAACTTGGAAAGGTGGATCTCACACGTACCGACACAAACTATTCCACAATTTAATTGATCCCCAAAGGTTTTTATTGAATAGAGGAATAGGAAATATGATCCAAAAAAGTGTATGTATCTCACACGTATAGAAGCACACTAGGCCCCAATTACTATTGTTTGTACACCTAAAAGGATGGAGGAGGAGGAGTATGGAACAGGCAGCACCCTCAAAGCTTCAGAAGTATGAGATGAACCCCAAAAACTTGGAAAGGTGGATCTCACACGTACCGACACAGACTATTCCGCAATTTAATTGATCCCCAAAGGTTTTTATTGAATAGCGGAATAGGAAATATGATAGAAAAAAGTGTATGTATCTCACACGTACAGAAGCACACTAGGCCCCAATTACTATTGTTTGTACACCTAAAAGGATGGAGGAGGAGGAGGAGGAGTATGGAACAGGCAGCACCCTCAAAGCTTCAGAAGTATGAGATGAACCCCAAAAACTTGGAAAGGTGGATCTCACACGTACCGACACAGACTATTCCGCAATTTAATTGATCCCCAAAGGTTTTTATTGAATAGCGGAATAGGAAATATGATCAAAAAAAGTGTATGTATCTCACACGTACAGAAGCACACTAGGCCCCAATTACTATTGTTTGTACACCTAAAAGGATGGAGGAGGAGGAGGAGGAGTATGGAACAGGCAGCACCCTCAAAGCTTCAGAAGTATGAGATGAACCCCAAAAACTTGGAAAGGTGGATCTCACACGTACCGACACAGACTATTCCGCAATTTAATTGATCCCCAAAGGTTTTTATTGAATAGCGGAATAGGAAATATGATCAAAAAAAGTGTATGTATCTCACACGTACAGAAGCACACTAGGCCCCAATTACTATTGTTTTTACACCTAAAAGGATGGAGGAGGAGGAGGAGGAGTATGGAACAGGCAGCACCCTCAAAGCTTCAGAAGTATGAGATGAACCCCAAAAACTTGGAAAGGTGGATCTCACACGTGACGACACAGACTATTCCGCAATTTAATTGATCCCCAAAGGTTTTTATTAAATAGCGGAATAGGAAATATGATCAAAAAAAGTGTATGTATCTCACACGTACAGAAGCACACTAGGCCCCAATTACTATTGTTTGTACACCTAAAAGGATGGATGAGGAGGAGGAGGAGTATGGAACAGGCAGCACCCTCAAAGCTTCAGAAGTATGAGATGAACCCCAAAAACTTGGAAAGGTGGATCTCACACGTACCGACACAGACTATTCCGCAATTTAATTGATCCCCAAAGGTTTTTATTGAATAGCGGAATAGGAAATATGATCATAAAAAGTGTATGTATCTCACACGTACAGAAGCACACTAGGCCCCAATTACTATTGTTTTTACACCTAAAAGGATGGATGAGGAGGAGGAGGAGTATGGAACAGGCAGCACCCTCAAATCTTCAGAAGTATGAGATGAACCTCAAAAACTTGGAAAGGTGGATCTCACATGTACCGACACAGACTATTCCGCAATTTAATTGATCCCCAAAGGTTTTTATTGAATAGCGGAATAGGAAATATGATCAAAAAAAGTGTATGTATCTCACACGTACAGAAGCACACTAGGCCCCAATTACTATTGTTTGTACACCTAAAAGGATGGAGGAGGAGGAGGAGGAGGAGTATGGAACAGGCAGCACCCTCAAAGCTTCAGAAGTATGAGATGAACCCCAAAAACTTGGAAAGGTGGATCTCACACGTACCGACACAGACTATTCCGCAATTTAATTGATCCTCAAAGGTTTTTATTGAATAGCGGAATAGGAAATATGATCAAAAAAAGTGTATGTATCTCACACGTACAGAAGCACACTAGGCCCCAATTACTATTGTTTGTACCCCTAAAAGGATGGATGAGGAGGAGGAGGAGGAAACAGGCAGCACCCTCAAATCTTCAGAAGTATGAGATTGTGTTCACTGTACCCCACAAAGATTGTGTTCACTGCACCCCAAAAGGATTGTCTTCACTGCACCCCACAAAGATTGTGTTCACTGTAATCCACAAAGATTGTGTTCACTGTACCCCCCAAAGATTTTGTTCACTGCACCCCACAAAGATTGTGTTCACTGTACCCCACAAAGATTTTGTTCACTGCACCCCACAAGGATTGTCTTCACTGCACCCCACAAGGATTGTCTTCACTGCACCCCACAAAGATTGTGTTCACTGTACCCCACAAAGATTGTGTTCACTGCACCCCAAAAGGATTGTCTTCACTGCACCCCACAAAGATTGTGTTCACTGTTCCCCACAAAGATTGTGCTCACTGTACCCCCCAAAGATTTTGTTCACTGCACCCCACAAGGATTGTCTTCACTGCACCCCACAAGGATTGTCTTCACTGCACCCCACAAAGATTGTGTTCACTGTACCCCACAAAGATTGTGTTCACTGCATCCCAAAAGGATTGTCTTCACTGCACCCCACAAAGATTGTGTTCACTGTACCCCACAAGGATTGTCTTCACTGCACCCCACAAGGATTGTCTTCACTGCACCCCACAAAGATTGTGTTCACTTTACCCCACAAAGATTGTCTTCACTGCACCACAAAAGGATTGTCTTCACTGCACCCCACAAAGATTGTGTTCACTGTACCCCACAAAGATTGTGTTCACTGTACCCCACAAAGATATTGTTCACTGCACCCCACAAAGATTGTCTTCACTGTACCCCACAAAGATTGTGTTCACTGCACCCCAAAAGGATTGTCTTCACTGCACCCCACAAAGATTGTGTTCACTGTACCCCACAAAGATTGTGTTCACTGTACCCCACAAAGATTTTGATCACTGCACCCCACAAGGATTGTCTTCACTGCACCCCACAAGGATTGTCTTCACTGCACCCCACAAAGATTGTGTTCACTGTACCCCACAAAGATTGTGTTCACTGCACCCCAAAAGGATTGTCTTCACTGCACCCCACAAAGATTGTGTTCACTGTAATCCACAAAGATTGTGTTCACTGTACCCCACAAAGATTTTGTTCACTGCACCCCACAAGTATTGTCTTCACTGCACCCCACAAGGATTGTCTTCACTGCACCCCACAAAGATTGTGTTCACTGTACCCCACAAAGATTGTGTTCACTGTACCCCACAAAGATTGTGTTCACTGCACCCCAAAAGGATTGTCTTCACTGCACCCCACAAAGATTGTGTTCACTGTACCCCACAAGGATTGTCTTCACTGCACCCCACAAGGATTGTCTTCACTGCACCCCACAAAGATTGTGTTCACTGTTCCCCACAAAGATTGTGTTCACTGCACCACAAAAGGATTGTCTTCACTGCACCCCACAAAGATTGTGTTCACTGTACCCCACAAAGATTGTGTTCACTGTACCCCACAAAGATTTTGTTCACTGCACACCACAAAGATTGTGTTCACTGTACCCCACAAAGATTGTGTTCACTGCACCCCAAAAGGATTGTCTTCACTGCACCCCACAAAGATTGTGTTCACTGTACCCCACAAAGATTTTGTTCACTGCACCCCACAAAGATTGTGTTCACTGTACCCCACAAAGATTGTGTTCACTGTACCCCACAAAGATTTTGATCACTGCACCCCACAAGGATTGTCTTCACTGCACCCCACAAGGATTGTCTTCACTGCACCCCACAAAGATTGTTTTCACTGTACCCCACAAAGATTGTGTTCACTGCACCCCAAAAGGATTGTCTTCACTGCACCCCACAAAGATTGTGTTCACTGTAATCCACAAAGATTGTGTTCACTGTACCCCACAAAGATTTTGTTCACTGCACCCCACAAGGATTGTGTTCACTGCACCCCACAAAGATTGTGTTCACTGTACCCCACAAAGATTGTGTTCACTGCACCCCAAAATGATTTTCTTCACTGTACCCCACAAAGATTGTGTTCACTGTACCCCACAAAGATTGTGTTCACTGTACCCCCCAAAGATTTTGTTCACTGCACCCCACAAGGATTGTCTTCACTGCACCCCACAAGGATTGTCTTCACTGCACCCCACAAAGATTGTGTTCACTGTACCCCACAAAGATTTTGTTCACTGTACCCCACAAAGATTGTGTTCACTGTACCCCACAAAGATTTTGTTCACTGCACCCCACAAAGATTGTGTTCACTGCACCCCAAAAGGATTGTCTTCACTGCACCCCACAAAGATTGTCTTCACTGTACCCCACAAGGATTGTCTTCACTGCACCCCACAAAGATTGTGTTCACTGTACCCCACAAAGATTGTGTTCACTGTACCCCCCAAAGATTTTGTTCACTGCACCCCCACAAGGATTGTCTTCACTGCACCCCACAAAGATTGTGTTCACTGTACCCCACAAAGATTGTGTTCACTGTACCCCCCAAAGATTTTGTTCACTGCACCCCACAAGGATTGACTAAACTGCACCCCACAAAGATTGTGTTCACTGTACCCCACAAAGATTGTGTTCACTGTACCCCCCAAAGATTTTGTTCACTGCACCCCACAAGGATTGT
Source organism: Pelophylax lessonae (assembly GCF_965119305.1). Taxonomy (NCBI): domain Eukaryota; kingdom Metazoa; phylum Chordata; class Amphibia; order Anura; family Ranidae; genus Pelophylax; species Pelophylax lessonae. The sequence goes on from NC_138776.1 coordinate 167,796,434, forward strand.
CTTCACTGCACCCCACAAAGATTGTGTTCACTGTACCCCACAAAGATTGTGTTCACTGTACCCCCCAAAGATTTTGTTCACTGCACCCCACAAGGATTGACTAAACTGCACCCCACAAAGATTGTGTTCACTGTACCCCACAAAGATTTTGTTCACTGTACCCCACAAAGATTGTGTTCACTGTAACCCACAAAGATTTTGTTCACTGCACCCCACAAAGATTGTGTTCACTGCACCCCAAAAGGATTGTCTTCACTGCACCCCACAAAGATTGTGTTCACTGTACCCCACAAGGATTGTCTTCACTGCACCCCACAAAGATTGTGTTCACTGTACCCCACAAAGATTGTGTTCACTGTACCCCCCAAAGATTTTTTTTCACTGCACCCCACAAGGATTGTCTTCACTGCACCCCACAAGGATTGTCTTCACTGCACCCCACAAAGATTGTGTTCACTGTACCCCACAAAGATTTTGTTCACTGCACCCCACAAAGATTGTGTTCACTGCACCCCAAAAGGATTGTCTTCACTGCACCCCACAAAGATTGTGTTCACTGTACCCCACAAGGATTGTCTTCACTGCACCCCACAAGGATTGTCTTCACTGCACCCCACAAAGATTGTGTTCACTGTACCCCACAAAGATTGTGTTCACTGTACCCCCCAAAGATTTTGTTCACTGCACCCCACAAGGATTGTCTTCACTGCACCCCACAAAGATTGTGTTCACTGTACCCCACAAAGATTGTGTTCACTGTACCCCACAAAGATTTTGTTCACTGCACCCCACAAAGATTGTGTTCACTGCACCCCAAAAGGATTGTCTTCACTGCACCCCACAAAGATTGTGTTCACTGTACCCCACAAGGATTGTCTTCACTGCACCCCACAAGGATTGTCTTCACTGCACCCCACAAAGATTGTGTTCACTGTACCCCACAAAGATTGTGTTCACTGCACCACAAAAGGATTGTCTTCACTGTACCCCACAAAGATTGTGTTCACTGTACCCCACAAAGATTGTGTTCACTGTACCCCACAAAGATATTGTTCACTGCACCCCACAAAGATTGTGTTCACTGTACCCCACAAAGATTGTGTTCACTGCACCCCAAAAGGATTGTCTTCACTGCACCCCACAAAGATTGTGTTCACTGTACCCCACAAAGATTGTGTTCACTGTACCCCACAAAGATTTTGTTCACTGCACCCCACAAAGATTGTGTTCACTGTACCCCACAAAGATTGTGTTCACTGTACCCCACAAAGATTTTTATCACTGCACCCCACAAGGATTGTCTTCACTGCACCCCACAAGGATTGTCTTCACTGCACCCCACAAAGATTGCGTTCACTGTACCCCACAAAGATTGTGTTCACTGCACCCCAAAAGGATTGTCTTCACTGCACCCCACAAAGATTGTGTTCACTGTAATCCACAAAGATTGTGTTCACTGTACCCCACAAAGATTTTGTTCACTGCACCCCACAAGGATTGTCTTCACTGCACCCCACAAAGATTGTGTTCACTGTACCCCACAAAGATTGTGTTCACTGCACCCCAAAAGGATTATCTTCACTGCACCCCACAAAGATTGTGTTCACTGTACCCCACAAAGATTGTGTTCACTGTACCCCACAAAGTTTGTGTTCACTGTACCCCCGAAAGATTTTGTTCACTGCACCTCACAAGGATTGTCTTCACTGCACCCCACAAGGATTGTCTTCACTGCACCCCACAAAGATTGTGTTCACTGTACCCCACAAAGATTTTGTTCACTGTACCCCACAAAGATTGTGTTCACTGTACCCCACAAAGATTTTGTTCACTGCACCCCACAAAGATTGTGTTCACTGCACCCCAAAATGATTGTCTTCACTGCACCCCCCAAAGATTGTGTTCACTGTACCCCAAAAGGATTGTCTTCACTGCACCCCACAAGGATTGCCTTCACTGCACCCCACAAAGATTTTGTTCACTGTACCCCACAAAGATTTTGTTCACTGCACCCCAAAAGGATTGTGTTCACTGCACCCCAAAAAGATTGTGTTCACTGCAGCCCACAAAGATTGTGTTCACTGTACCCCAAAAGGATTGTCTTCACTGCACCCCACAAGGATTGCCTTCACTGCACCCCACAAAGATTGTGTTCACTGTACCCCACAAAGATTTTGTTCACTGCACCCCAAAAGGATTGTGTTCACTGCACCCCAAAAAGATTGTGTTCACTGCAGCCCACACACAGAAAAATGGATGTGGATCACTGACACCTGCCTATCTCCTATCCCACACCACACAGCAATATCAATTGTAGTTTGTAGAACACACTGACCCTACAATTCAGTAGACTCTATCCCTAAAATGCCTACAACTCGCCCTGCCTAAACACTCCGACCTGACCCTAAATTCTATCCGGACACCAATTCGTTTTCCCTGCCTGTCTTTCCCTAATCAGCAGCCAGCACGTATGTGTGCTCTGTCCCTGAGCTAAGCAGCAGAATGACGCCGCTGCGGCTGCCTCGAACTTATAAAGACTTGGTCACATGCTTCAGACGGCCAATCACAGCTACTCATACATTTGGAGGCATGGCTGGGATAGCTTAAGGCACACCAGTTAAACGATTGTTGATTGGCTGTTGAAAGCCCGCCATGAAAAGAGCGCCAAAACATGCAAAACCCGGAAATAAAACGACCGAACACGGATTTTTTACCCGAACATACAGTAAAGTGTCCGTGTCCGTGTTCGGGTAACAAAAATCCAATTATTCGGTACGAACACAAATAATACAGTCCGTGTTCGCTCAACACTATTTGTTACTAATATATAAAATGTATCATTATACTTCAAGCCCACTATTTAAAGCAGCAGCTTTGAGGAAGGATTAGGAATGTGGACTAGATATTTGCTGGTTCTTTTTATTTTTCCTCTGTAAACCTTTTGAAAAAAACTTTTTTTTTTCTTATGAAGCTAAAAGCATATTTTGCAGGGTAAAGGTTACAGTTGTAGTGCTTGTTGTTTATGTTTTGGTCTCTTTGCTTTCTCTTACCTTTTTTAGATTCTCCTTGAAATACATGCTTCAAATAATAGCTTTATTTTGACTTTGGATTTCTGTAGCAACTTGCATATAAAAATAGGGATGCTTTAGGTGAAGTACCAATTTTAAAAGTCTCTACTGTTACAACATCTGGGTTTGAAGATTTCCCCGTACTGCTTCTTTTATTTTCAGCTTCACTGACTTTATGTCATTTATAAATATGTTCCCATTCTATGGATTTGTTGTTCTAATAGTCTATGTCAAGTACTAAGGTCCCCTGTAGCCATTAATACTTTGCTATCTCTATTGCTACACTGCTGAATTGTAGTTAAGGCAAGGAATCATGCTACTTTTGCCTGTGTGGGCTTTGTTAGCTTTATTTTATTATGCAGTTCCTAAGCATAAATTTTTGTTTACATCTTTACTCCTGTGCTCATTGATGAGAATGAACAGTTGTCTAGTACAATGACCTACATAGCCCATACCACGGGGCATTTTAACAGATAACTTACATTGGTTTTGCCACAGTTTACAAATGAATTAATAGAGGATTTTCTGCTTGTTGCTAGAAGTTGTTAAAAAGGTATTTTGCTAAGAAACTTACACTGGGCAGAATATGTGCAAGGAATTATTATTATTTATTTTTTATTTCAGGTTCTTATATAGTGCTGTCAATTTATGCAGCACTTTACATATACATTGCACATTCACATCAGTCCCTACCCTCAAGGAGCTTACAATCTAAGGTCCATAACTCACATTCATACATACATAGTAGGGCCAATTTTTTCTTTTATTTTATACAGGATCCAATTAACCTACCAGCATGTCTTTGGAGTGTGGGAGGAAACCGGAGTGCCCGGAGGAAACCCACGCAGGCACAGGGAGAACATGCAAACTCCAGGCAGGTAGTGTCGTGGTTTGGATTCGAACCAGCGACCCTCTTGCTGCTAGGTGAACGTGCTAACCACTACACCACTGTGCCGCCCCGTTATTATGCTTTTGAGGTGATGGAACTGTGCCATTTTGTGACAGTAAAGCTTACCACACACGTTGCCATCTGATTGTACAATTTCCTTTAGCGTTACCATAAACCCTCTAGTGCAAAGTCCTGCTTAAATGCATAACGTATAAATCCGAAGTTGATCTTTTTTTTCAGCTAACAATGTTCACTAGGTTACATGGTAAATTAGCTAAATTTTCAGTTTGGCAAGCAAATTCCACAGTTAGGCATGCATGTGGGTGCAAAGCCCTTCACATATGATCTATGCCACAGACATTGGTGGTGAATGTGTTCTCTTGTGTGCCTCACAAAGAGTGTTTGTGTGTGCAAATATTACACTGGCATTAATGTCAAGTGAGTTTTTAAGGCTCAGGCCATAAAAAAATAAAAAAAAATAAAAAAAAAGTGCTTAGAGGTCCCAACTAGAGATGGGCGAATATTTTCAGCCAAGCAAAAAATTTGGTGAACACCAAAATTTGCGGGTCGTTCAGCAGCATTTTCACCTGCTGAGCGACCTACAATGCACTGTGCAACGCAGTGCATTCTAAGTCCAGATTGGGTAAAGCTTTGCCCAATCAGGGCACAGTGAATAGCTGGTTAGGGAGTGGCCCAGGAAGCTGGCCAGGGGGTCAGCCGCTGTCAAGGGGCTTCCCCGTTGAGTGCTAGCACGAGAAAAATTTTAAAAAGTCAGCATGCCCCCCCCACCCCCTTTCCCAATCTACACCAGACCATGACAGTTTTTGTATAGGTAAGGGGTGGGACTACCTGGCAAAATCACCTGGTGGCACTGCCCCCTTGTGACATCACTGACCTAGCATACACCGATCGGTGACATCACATGGGGGGCGGTGCCACCAGGTGATGTCGGCAGGTGGCCTCACCCTTTACCTATATAAGAACTGTCAAACAGCGGAGCCTACAGTGGGCGGTTAGCCTTAGTCACGGGCAGAGCTTTTTTTTTTTGCTTTTTACAGCTCTGGCATTGGCCTTGTGATTGACGATGGATCTACATCGGAGGACATTGTTTATTTATTTCATCCATGCCTTTATGGACGCTTGTTTGTGCACTGGTGCGCAGTCATGCTGGAATAGGAAGGGGCATCCCCAAACTGTTCCCCCAACATTGGGAGCATGAAATAGCCCAAAACGTCTCGGTATGCTGATGCCTTAAGAGTCCCCTTCCCTGGAACAAAGGGGGAAAACCCAACCCAGCCATCTTTGGGCAATGACATTGACCAAATATGGCCATTACTATATTTAGTGAATGATTTCACCACTATCCTTGTAACTTCCCTCTCCTTCCCTTCCCTTCTCTTACAATTGGGAGCTGTCATTCAGTTAAAAATTCTAAAGGAATTGGTTGTGTGTTAAGAGTCTATTAGGTTTTTTCTTTTGGTGAGTCACAATGATGGATTTACAACAAGTGACATTTATTTGAAGATTTTTATTTTATTTAAAAAGGACTGTCAAACATTTGGCTGTCTTTATTGCTACAGTAGGTTACATTTTTTGGAATGGGTAGGGGTACTATATACTCCTTACTCATTCACATAGGGGCAGAGCTGGTAACTGGGGACACCCTTATTTTTAAAGTGGGCTTCCATATTCACATAAGCTTTCTGCACACAGTCCCCCATAACCACTGCGCCAAGGTTGTGGGAAAGAGGCACTTTTTCTCATCAAAATGGCATCAAGGTGCTTTGGCAAGGGAGTCCATGAGGGCATGTGGCCTGGTATGGTTCAGGAGTGGGGTGCATTCTAACCTCTCCCCCTTCTTGGCCAGCCAGGCTGCATACTAAGGTTAAGGGTTTGGTATGTATTTTAAGGTGGACCCTACACATTTTTTCTTAAATCTTGTGTGGTATTCCCCCTAAATGTATACTAAACCTGAAAGGTCTTCTATGGCATTTGGGGGAACCTTACCCTTTTTTATTTATTTATTTTTTTATTTTTTTTTAACATTTTATCATTTTTATTTTATAAATAAAAAAATAGGATGTACAAGCACTGTGTGGTAAATTTGCTATGCAAATGGTCTCCTAAGCGGTCTAAGTCTGTGCACAAGGTTTGGTTGGACTGTGGCCGATTTTTATTGCACCGAGTGCCTACTGTTCCTGTAGATCTCTATAATCAAAGAGCATGAATCGCAGTTCACCAGCAGGGATTGTTCCAAGTCCTCTTCAGTTAGTATATATTTTCCTCCACAGCGACAGGTGTAGCAGTAATATTCCTCATCATCTTCCCATTCCATTTCCTCCAAGGGAACCTGATTGTCCACATGGCATGATCGGGTCATCTCTGTTTCACGGCGCTGCAGGTCGTACTCCCGCTTTGTCTCTTCATTCCCCAGAATTTTCCAAGCTTGACTGATTTCAATAAACTTGTGTGCTCCCTCTGTAGTCAGCTCAATGTCCTCTTCCTTGTGCTGCTTGTCTGGGTGGTATAACAGAGCTAGCTTTTGGTACTTTTGTTTCAGCTCCACTTGGCTATCAGATGGATGTGCCCCCAGAATGCAGTACCAGTCCTTCTGTATCACTGAATTTGAAGCCATGAGCAAATGTTCATCTTACATCTTCGAAAGCCATTCACCTACCCACCGCCAGCTCACAGCGCCCAGCACAGCGCCTCCATCCGCAACTCGTGCGCCCCTTTTTTATTTTTTTTTGCATGAAGTCCCCCTTAAAGATCATACCAGACCTAAAGGACCTGGTATAAATTAGGGGAAGCACTATGCTTATTTTTATATTTCTCATATGTGGGATCCCCCATCAACATTCATATAGACTCTCATTAAGGATGAGGGTCTGGTATATATGAATCTCCAGCCATGTAGTTAAAAAAAAACTGAGTGGAGACACTTTAGGTCTGGTATGAATTTTAAGAGGGACTCCAGGACCCCATGCAAAAAAAAAAACAAATGCAGTGAGCTGCCCTCAAACTCCATACCAGACCCTTTGGATGGATTTAAGGGGGGACCTCAAACAAAAGTCAAGAAAACAAAATTGTGGATCCTTACAAAAAATCCATACCTGACCTTTATCCCAGCATGCAGCCTGGCTGACTAGGGAAAGGCTCATATGCCTTCATTCTGAGGGGTACCTTGAGGACACTGACTTCTTTCCCAAAACCCTAGTTCAGAGGTTGCGTGGATCTGTGGGTGGGAGACCTATCAGAGTCTGGAAGCCCCCTTTAACAACAAGGAGTATGGGGCACATAAAAATTATAAACAATAAAAAAACAAACACAGTCTGCATGCTTGGAATAAGTGCTTGGTATGATTTTTTGGGGTTACACCGTGCATTTTGATTTATTTATTATTATACATTATTATTAGACAGGATTTACGCAGCACTTTACAACTTGAGGGCAGGCAGTACAGATGTGATACAATTCTACCAAATTTCCATTCCAGACCCAATTTAAGGGGGGCCCCTTATTTGGAATTTGGAAGACCTTTTTTTAACAATAATACAGTGCCAGCAACAGCAACAGTAGTGTTAATCCATCAGTAACACTGCAAAAGCTTCCCTTTGTTTTCAGCAGATGACTGCATATTATTGTGGAGCAGTTTAGCCCTTATATAGCTCCTGCATGTTAATAAAACGAAAGAATAACCCTCATATTAAGTTCATGTCCAGGAGGCCTAAAAGGAAAGGCCTAGTTTCTTGTGCAGCTATTAGAAGGCAAGCAGCATCTATGCATCTATGCAGGGTTGCTGCATCAAGACATAAGGCACATATACAGTACTTTCTTTTCAAGTAATGTGAGTGCTATACATCCAAAAATTGCAGAAGAGGTGGTGTAGTGGCCAACCAAGCTTTCATCATCCTGATCCTCTATCTCTCATGCACAGACTACTTGAAGTCATCATCAGCTACAAAAGCATAATCTTCCTCCACTTTATCCACTGGCACAGAGTAGTCAGATTAATTATTTGAGCAACTTGCTCCAAGGAGATGTGTTACAATGTATTACATTTAAAAGTTAAAGAGGATAGCAATAAGAACATAGAGGGAGGGGACAGCAGTCAGAGAGAACCAACGGGTTTTCTTGCAGCAGCTTAATGCTATATATAAGCTTAATGTTCTGTTTAGACCAAACTTTGGTTGTTTAAGTGAACGCCCAAACTTTTACCTATTTTGAGAGGACCTAATGTTATGCACAGTATATTAGCAGTATTTCTTCTACTATTAAACAAGCCAGCTTTTCACTGTCAATGATTGAAAGGATGGGTGCAGGCACCCCTGGCTTCTTAACAGCCAGTGATGTCACCGTCCCACTTACACATAGATAAGTATTCCCAGCCCATGTCCATAATTTCTCAGTGATGTCACCACACTGCTTCCCCTGTGTATATAAACCTAATGACAACTTCGGACTGCTGTCATTAGTGGCAGGAGTATGTTGCGAGTGGACTGGCTGTCATATTGAAAGGTTTTTTTCTTTTGATGAACAGTATTCAACATTCATCGTAATTTACACTGGATTTAAAATGCTGTATTTTTGGATGAATTGTCAAAACTGACTTTTTAATTATTGACTTTTTTTTGTGAATGAGTAGGGTTACTATGCATACCCTATGCATTCACATGGGAGGATTGATATCTAGGGGCCCTCTTGTCATACTCTTAACCCTTTTTGCTGCCAGGCCCTGTGCTTCACTTTTTTTCACTTAGAGCCTTTAATGTTTGTAAAATACCCTCCAAACCATACATTTTCTGAAAGAACACCACTGTTAAAATAAAAAAAATTGGTACTGATTCTGTAGGTCACATGATAGTTGCCCAATTGTTTATCAAACTGACATTTTTAATAAAAATGTTTCAAAAATCATTACTAAGTCAATTGCAAATCTTAAACAAGGCCAATTATTATATAAGCAGACTTCGATATGGTAGGTGATCCTACTTATGGCCAACACCAGACCTCCAACCCAATCTCTTAACAACCTTCTACATAAATATAACCTCTGTGATGTGTGCGCTGCCACTGTAGCATTGAGATGGTCTATACTTACTTCTTACCTTCCTGCACCAAGGAATATTTTCTCACCCACCAAAGCATTTCTGCCTCCACTATAGGAGATACAGTATATCCTGGTCTGACCATGCCCCAATCACAATTCAAATTGAAGACCATCTTCATGGGCCTCTATCACATTTCTGGAGGCCTAATGGTTTCCTCTTAGCCCAACCCCAAATATCTCACCAAATTTTTGAAGCCCGTCGCCAATTCTTCAAAATAAATGATTTTCCAGAATTACACTTTTTTGTCTTAAAGAACTCAAATAAAGCATAAATGAGAGGTACTGTATATTACTAAAACATAGTTCTTTTGTAAAGAGGTAGAGGACCTGTCAGATTGATGAGGTACTCTATGCAATCAGACTCAAAGAAGAACAAAATAAAAAGAACCCTACCCCCTACTGTCCTCCCCACTATCGGAAGACAGGCAAAAGCTAAGAAGTCAACTAATATTTCAATATGAAAGTAACCTGAAGCACTCCTCTATTGAAGCCTTCCTAAGAAACTCTGACCTTCTGTCATTGTTTCCTGAACACCTTGAATCTTTATCACATCCATTTACAACTCAGGAGATCTAATCCATCATCAAGTCTTTGCTAAATAATAAATACCTAGGATGCATGGCCTTTGCCAATGAATATTATACACAATTCAGTGATCTGATATCCACCCACCTAGTACCCATCTACAATCTAGCTGCATCTGTTGGTTCTCTTCCTACAATTACAATCCATTATTGCTAGAATTCCTAAACACGGGAAAGATCTACAGTATATTTCATCAATAATCACAGACCCATATCTCTGCTTAATACTGTTATCGAGATCTTTTTAAAAGCCCTGGCTTATAGATTGCTACCTATTCTCCCAAATTTGATCAACCCTGATTCATGCCAGGAAGACAGGCCCCTGATAGGATCCATTGCCTGATTACAGTCCTGATTACAGTCAAGTACAGAGCTCCAAAAAACACCTTTTCTGCTTCTTTCCTTGGATACAGAGAAGGCATTTAATAGAGTTCATTAGGGCTCTCTTAGGGTGGTCCTCCATAAATTTAGCATAACTGGTTGTTTGCTCTTCACCATCATGTCTTTAAACTCCCCCTCAACATCGAAGGTACTCAAGCAAGAACCCTATCCAAGGAATACCACATTATAATGGACCTTGGCAGGGCTGCCCCCCTCACTTACAATATTTGCCTTTATAATGGAACCCCTTGCATCAAGAATTAAAAACAACCCACACATCTCAGGTATAAAACTACTTGGTCAAGAAATGAAAATCAATTTATTTGTGGATGATGTTATCCTTATTCTTTCAGATCCCATCAACTTACTCCATGAAACTCAACATACTCTATCCCTACTCAGTGCAGAGTCATACCATAAATCTAACAAAGCAAAATCCCAGATTCTACACTTCCACATACCCCATGTAGTAAAGTCGCAGATATTTAATAGCTTCCTATTTACTTGAGCAACTAATTCCATTACATATTTATGTATCCACATTTCACCTTCAAAATCTCAACTGTTTGACTTAAACTACAAACAATTTATGTCCACCCTACCTCAGGAGTTAAATCATATATGCTCCCATGTTCTCTCAAAAGTGGGCACGTTAAAAATGCATATTCCCTCAAAATTACTTTGCTTATTCTGGACCATTGCCATCTCCCATTCCCTCATCTTCCTTAACTCTATCCAACACCACCTCACTCAATTTGTGTGGGGATCTAGACACCCCGAGTGTGCAAGCCCCACATTTCATCAAAGAACTAAGGGAGGATTGGGACTTCCAAATGTAACCTTTTTATTATAGAAAATCCACTCTGGACCACTCCAGAAAACGTGAACCCTCATGGAAGTCTCCCTTTTTAAGGCCCATAACCCGAAACTAACACTTCTAGCCCTTAAAGCTGGACTACCCTTCTCACCTCTTTCTTTCTTTCCTCCTCTCTCTCTTCCCCCTCTCCTCCCCTTCCCTATCCCACCTTTCGGCCTTTACCCCCCCCCTGGTGTCCTTTACTTTACATTTCTGTTCCTGCTGGGTGCATGGTTGCCCCTGGGCGGGCCAGATGGGCAAGCCACCTCTTATGCGTTCTGTGCATCGACAGCTCGGACAATGTAGCACTGACAGCTCCCGCTTTCCCCTCCCTGGGTGCTCTGCACCCAGGATATGGGCCCTACCCTGGACCTTACCCTGACGGTATAACTATCCTCCATGTAGGGTTTCTTTGCTCCTGTGAGCCTCCCCTTCTTCTCTTTTTCCTCGAATTAGTTGAAAGCTTGGGTGCGGCTCTGCCCTTGGATACTTGATCCTTTACACTGCTCTGCTATTAATCGGTTGTTTTTGCTGTTGGTTTTTCCACACTGTAACTTTTTCCCCTGCTACCTCTGTACGAGTTAGGTCCCCACCGATTCTCCACAATTTCAAAACTGGATAGCTGTCCTTTGTTAGCTATGCGTATCTATGATCTTCTGTAAGATTATGGGTTCTGTTACAAATGTGTTTTGCTGATGTTTGTACACTTTTATAACTCAATAAAATATTTAAAAAAAAAAAAAAGCTGGACTACCCTTACCAATTCAGATTATCCTGCAATCTGACTTGCCCTGTGTTCGGATGATTTTTCTTGAACTCTGTTGGCTGTATTGTTTAGGATTCAGTTCCTTCAGCATTGATCCACTGTGACAGATCGGAGGAGACCCTTAAAGGGGCAGATATATGCTTCAGAACGGCATCCATCTGGTAAGAGGCTATTTTGGTATCTCTTCCAAGGAGTGTGAAGAAGCGCACAATCCCTCCTACTGCACAGGGAGTCATCACTCTTGGGGGTGGCTGTTTTTTGCCCTTATATTTCCACCTGCTGGTAAGTGTAAGATTCTGGTACCTCTGGTACCCTTATTTCCCATTTTCTTTCAATATGCGTCCCACCTTTCTAATTAGGTGGTACGCATACACCTTTAAGTCGGATGACATCATCGCCGAGCGCCGCAGAGAGGCTATTTCAACCGCCGGCGTTCTCTCTCACGTTGTTCGTTCAACCTGCCTGTGTGTCCACATGCTTACAAGCTTGTCTTGCTGCCGGAACCTCCAGCTATTCTCTTTTACTTGGAACAGACCGGAACCTCGCTACTGATCCCTGTATCTCACTACTGGATCACTCCCTCACTACTGGACCCTTCTACTACTAACCTTACTAGTGATAAGTACCCCACAGGGGAATCCTCCATAACCTTACTTACACTATCTACCTCTGCACATTAAGGACTGTTACTATCTATGCATACTAATTCTATCATCTGCACTGTTACATAGATTGCTAGCTCTTGAGCCTACTATCATCTATCCTTGCACTGGGTTAGTCTATCCTGTATTTGTCATCTGCTGTTCTTACCACCTGTTACCATACTCGATTACTAACCTATCTGCATTCTACCTAATACCATCTAATACTCTCCTGAACATTTCTATCAAGTGCTTACCATCTCTGTCACTGTTCACACCTGTCCCTTCAGCACATCATCTTCATACTATCATATACATCCTATCACTCCAGGAACATCTTATTGAGTGTGTATATCTGTATGCTGAAGCTGACAGGCCCACAGTGATGAGTCTGGAGAGTTGGATCTGGTTATTCAACACATCTCTACATGACTACTGAGTGGAGATTCTGCAGCTGCAAATCCAGCCTACTACAAAAACGCAGGAGCGTTACAGATTGAACGAACCTAAAAAATGGATTCAGCAGAATTACCCACTCAAGTGACACAATTAACACAACAAGTAAATGCATTAATACTTGCTCTTACTGAAGTAAAAGAAGAAAATCAGACTCTGACACAGCAGGTAACCCGTCTTTCACGGCTTACTGCTGCTCAACCCCCTGAACCTAAAATAAACTCTCCTCTAGTGTTTACAGGTGATCGGAAAAAATTTAGTGAATTCAAAAACGCATGTCAATTGCTTTTTTTGTTAAAACCTCGTACATACCCTACTGATCAAATTAAAGTCTGTACCGTTATCTCATACTTAACGGGTGACCCACGGGCCTGGGCAGACTCTCTCTTTGAGAAAAATGATCAGCTTCTCAACTCCTATTCTTTATTCCTAGCGGAACTCGCTAGTTTATATGATGACCCCAACAGGCAGAGTACTGCTGATATTCAATTGAGGGCTTTAAAACAAGGAAGGAGACCTGTAGAAGACTTTGTAGCTGAGTTCAAAAGATGGACCCTTGATTCAGGGTGGAATGATACATCTCTGCAAACTCAATTCAGACTCGGGTTGTCAGAAGCTGTTAAAGATGAGCTCGCCCGAGCGGATTTACCTGGCACCTTGGATGCCTTAATACAACTCAGTATCAACATCGACAGGCGACTGCGTGAAAGAAAAGCTGAGAAAATAGGAATGCCATTGTCTAGTCCTTCTCGGATTTCGGCCGTTGACCCTACTCCCATGGAGGTAGGAACCATACGCCCACCTTTATCAACTACTGAACGAGCCAGAAGAAGATCCAGAAACCTCTGCATGTACTGCGCATCCCCGGATCATTTGATAAGCGTCTGTCCCCTTGTCCGCAAAAAAGAGGGTGAGTGTTCACATGTCTTGCTAGGAGGATTAACGACTTCCTTTTCTAACCCCTATCTCTTTGTTCATTTGACATTGCAGTGGGACCAGACTAGGATTACCACCAAGGCTATGATCGACACCGGATCTTGTGGAAACTATATTGATACATGTTTTGTTACCTTAAATAAAATACCTATTATTTCAAAACCTAAACCTGTTTCTGTTAGTTTCATTAACGGTATTCCACTATCTTCTGGTCCAATCACCAACCAGACACAAGCACTCCTTGTCACTGCCAACGAGTCTCATATGGAGACCACCACTTTTGATATAATATCTTCACCCCATTTTTCTGTTATTTTGGGACTCCCCTGGTTACACACACATCAACCAATCATAGATTGGAAAAGACGGACCTTGTCTTTCCCTTCTCACTATTGTGAGATTACGTGTAACCTCCCATCTTATGGAAAGATCCTGTCTGTGGTGTCAGATGAGATTGCACCACTATGCTATCAGGATCTGTCCGAAGTATTCCTTGAAAAAAATGCTCAAGTGTTGCCTCCCCATAGGGATTATGATTGCACTATCGATCTACTCCCTAACAGCAAATTGCCTTTCGGTCATGTTTATCCTCTTTCACAGGATGAACTTTCTCATCTCAAGGAATACTTGGATGAGAATTTGACAAAAGGGTTCATCAGACCCTCTACTTCTTCCACAGCTGCAGGACTTTTCTTTGTCCGCAATAAGGATTCAAGTCTTAGGCCTATTATCGATTATAGGCAATTAAATACGATTACAATAAAGGATCGCTATCCTTTACCGCTCATCCCTGAACTCATTGAACAAGTGCGTGGGGCTACTTACTTCTCTAAATTAGACCGGAAAGGGGCATACAACCTAATCCGAATCCGTGACGGAGATGAGTGGAAAACAGCATTCAGAACCAGATACGGATTATTCGAATATCTTGTGATGCCATTCGGGTTGTGTAATGCTCCCGCAGCTTTCCAAAGGTTCATAAACGACATCTTTAGAGACTTACTTGATGTCTGTGTTGTAGTATATCTGGACGATATACTTATCTATTCTCGATCTCTCTCTGAACATATAAAACATGTAAGACTTGTGTTATCCAGATTACTCGCACACAATCTATACGTGAAATTAAAAAAATGCCTATTTCATAAAGAAGAAATATTATTCCTAGGATACATCATATCCAAAACTGGAATTAAGATAGATATGAGCAAGATATCCTGTATTCTGGACTGGCCTATACCAACAACTCGTAAGGCATTACAGCGATTCCTTGGATTTTCAAACTTCTATAGGAAGTTCATCAAGAACTTTTCTGCCATTGTGAGACCTCTCACTCAACTGACAAGTATAAAGAAACCATTCAAAGGGTCAGAAGAAGCAAATCAAGCTTTCTGCTTGTTAAAATCAAGCTTTACTTTTGCTCCCATACTACGCCATCCAGACCCATCCCTCCAATATATTCTGGAGGTAGATGCATCAAATATGGCAGTAGGAGCAGTTCTCTCCCAACGACCAACAAATACTTCACCACTCCACCCAGTTGCTTTCTTTTCAAAATCATTAAGCAGCCCAGAGGTGAATTACCCAGTGGGTGAAAAGGAGTTGCTTGCCATAAAACTGGCACTGGAGAATTGGCGACATCTACTTGAGGGTACCCGGTTACCAATACTCATATATACAGATCATAAAAACCTTCAATACCTCCAGACTAACCAAATCTCTCCCACCGGCAGGTACGATGGTCATTATTCTTCCTAAGATTCAACTTCTTAGTGACCTACACGCCTGCAGACAAAAATAAAAAGGCGGGTGCGCTATCACGATTAACCGAAGATAACTGCGCCAAAATCCTTTCTATTCCTATAATACCCTATGAACGTATTATTGGGGTTGTTCGTTCCCTGAAGGAAGAGATTTTGCACAGTATAGGATTGGATTCACCTCCACCACAACTAAGTACTGATGCAGAAGGCTTCCTCTATTACAACGACAACCTCTACATACCCCCTACTATGCGCACCAAGATCTTGGAGTTATCACATGATGTGCCCATGGCAGGACATATGGGTATGACGAAAACCCCTAATTTGCTTACTAGGCAGTTTTGGTGGCCTGATATGAAGACGTCTGTACAAAAATTTGTATCTTCATGTGACATCTGTGCAAGGTCCAAAATTGACACTACAAAACCATCTGGTCTACTCTGCAGTCTACCAATACCCCAGGTTCCATGGGAAGTTGTGTCCTTAGACTTTATAGTAGAACTACCACCTTCTAAAGGATTTAATACCATTCTAGTGTCAGTGGACCACCTGACAAAGATGGCACATTTCATCGCTATCCGTAGACTACCTTCATCTAAACAAACAGCGGAACTACTGATGAAACGTGTTCAAGTTACACGGAATTCCAAAGGCTCTTTTATCCGACCGTGGTTCACAGTTCATCTCCAAATTTTGGCAAGCTCTTTGTCAAATATTACGGATTGAGCGAAAGCTCACTTCTCCCTACCACCCTCAGACCAACGGACAGACTGAAAGAGTCAACCAGTGTATAGAACAATATCTGCGTTGCTACACATCATACCTACAGGATGATTGGGTGGACCTTCTCCCTCTGGCGGAATTTGCTTATAACAACGCAACCCACAGTACTACTAAGCAAAGTCCATTCTACTTGAACTATGGGTTTCATCCCACACTTCTTCCACCACGCATCCTACCATCAAGTAACCCAGTAGCCTCAGACTATCTTACCCAAATAAAGGACTCTCTGGGTTTACTTAATACCACTATCTCACACGCCCATAGCCAACAAAAAAGGTACTACGACCTACGTAGAAGACCTTCTCCTCAGTATGCTATTGGGGACCTCGTTTGACTATCGACAAGAAATTTAAGATTAAAGATCCCTAGCAAAAAGCTTGGACCTTTATTTCTGGGACCCTTCCCAATTAAGAAACTTATTGGAAAAGCTGCAGTACAGCTCACCTTACCAGCAGATCTCAAGATCCATCCCATCTTCCATGTGTCGCTACTGAAACCCCATGTTCCTAATCAAGGAATAAGGCCTACCATCTTGCCTCCACCTCCAGTACAAGTTGAAGGCGGAGAAGAATATGAGATTAAGGAGATTTTGGATTCTCGTATCCATAGAGGAAGACTCCAGTATCTCATAAGATGGAAGAACTATGGACCCCAAGGCGACACCTGGTTGGATACCTCTGATGTTCACGCACCTAGGCTTATACGAAGGTTTCACTCGAAATACCCGGAGAAACCAGTGCTATAGGCCTTCCGGAGCCGGCCTTAAGGGGGGGTACTGTAAGATTCTGGTACCTCTGGTACCCTTATTTCCCATTTTCTTTCAATATGCGTCCCACCTTTCTAATTAGGTGGTACGCATACACCTTTAAGACGGATGACGTCATCGCCGAGCGCCGCAGAGCGGCTATTTCAACCGCCGGCGTTCTCTCTCACGTTGTTCGTTCAACCTGCCTGTGTGTCCACATGCTTACAAGCTTGTCTTGCTGCCGGAACCTCCAGCTATTCTCTTTTACTTGGAACAGACCGGAACCTCGCTACTGATCCCTGTATCTCGCTACTGGATCACTCCCTCACTACTGGACCCTTCTACTACTAACCTTACTAGTGATAAGTACCCCACAGGGGAATCCTCCATAACCTTACTTACACTATCTACCTCTGCACATTAAGGACTGTTACTATCTATGCATACTAATTCTATCATCTGCACTGTTACATAGATTGCTAGCTATTGAGCCTACTACCATCTATCCTTGCACTGGGTTAGTCTATCCTGTATTTGTCATCTGCTGTACTTACCACCTGTTACCATACTCGATTACTAACCTATCTGCATTCTACCTAATACCATCTAATACTCTCCTGAACATTTCTATCAAGTGCTTACCATCTCTGTCACTGTTCACACCTGTCCCTTCAGCACATCATCTTCATACTATCATATACATCCTATCACTCCAGGAACATCTTATTGAGTGTGTATATCTGTATGCTGAAGCTGACAGGTCCACAGTGATGAGTTTGGAGAGTTGGATCTGGTTATTCAACACATCTCTACATGACTACTGAGTGGAGATTCTGCAGCTGCAAATCCAGCCTACTACAAAAACACAGGAGCGTTACAGTAAGAAGTAATTTCCTCAAGGTGGTGGGATACATGATATATGAATCAGTCACATTTTTGCTTTTGAATACTCACCATAGAATTTCGTTATATCACTTGAAGACATTAGTGTTTATCGTTTATCCAGAACTTTAAGGTGTTGTTCACACCCCTCTATTGGGGTATCTCACGCTTATATTTTTTTATTTGTTAGTGGGAATCACTTTAGTCAATATTTTGTTATATTGTGATATCAGTGCACATTGTGTTATTGATTTATTTTTTGTAAGTACACCCTTTTTTGGGGGTACTTCACAGTCACTATCTTTTATCGTTTGTGGGCAGCACCACTGTTACACCAATTGTTAAATTGCATTATTTCTATCACAGGTTGTTACATTTGTGGTCTATCACCTATCAGTAATCATTTGAATTTAGCGCCCCAGACTGTTTTATTTTTTTATCCTGCAATCACGCCTCCTTAAAAATTTGGTGTGAGACCTATTTCCATCCCCAAACTCCTTCCCCTACTCATTCACTATACCTCCCTATAGACATCCTCCATCAATTTACATCCAACCATCTACTTCTCCCTCAGAAATAGCAGTCTGTCTGAAAAGGATAAAAAGCTGTTCAGAAATTCTATAAAACGTGTCCTTCAGTCTATGAAAGATTAACTTATGTGAACCAAATTTTTTACTGCAAGATGTAAACTGCTTATGCTCTTCCTTATAAATGGTGGTGTATCCTATTAAAACTTCAAAGGTGTGGTGCAACTCTGTACAACGCTTTACTTTTCATTTAAAAAAACAAACAGTTTTTCTTATTTTTTTTTTTTTTTCCAGATGCAATATGCCTGCTTACTCTGTCAGAAATTACTATACAGGTTTAATAGCTGTTGTGCGGAACTGCAATATTTTTCTTTCTTTAGTCTAATAAAAAAAATACATTAATTTTCTATTTCTGATAAAATCTGCCTGCTCTTTCCCCTGACATTGCTTCTTAGTAAAACTAGTACATGCTAAACCTCAGGATCCGTAATCGATGCCCACCTATAATATTGTTTCTACCACTGCGCCAAACAATGTGTGATCAGAAAGTATATACGTATAGTATATATAGTATATATAGCTGCCAATTTAAATAAAACAAATAACAGCACATCTACCAAAGTATACAATAAATATGTACATATGTATATACAGAATTATTTTACAAGTCATGTGTCCACAGATAGCAGCCATCTTGGCCATGACGTATCCAATTTAGGGTGTGCCCCTATCCTCAATTGACTAATTCATTTGGAAGGATTGGGAAACAGGGATTTCGGGCACAAGAGTTTTTTTAAAAAAAAATTTCTTTTATTCAACAAAAAACTAAATATTTTAAAATCATAGAAAAATACAGGCAGATAATTGTGTATTAAGGACACAGTGAGACCACACAACAATGGTCTATGTTGTACAATATCTCAGTGCATAGAACTTATAAAAGTAATTTACATACAGTTCAAAGTACAAGATCATTAATAGTCATATAATTCTTGGAAAACGTGTTACTTGATATCAGAAGAAACGCCGACGGACACCCAAGCAGTATGGTGCCGGTCAGCGGGGTCGACTGAAAGTATAAGTTAACATTCACCATGTAATATATGACCTTTGCTCGACATGTTTCGCTTTCTTAGACAAAAAAGCTTCATCTGGAGCATATCATTTCTTTTGTCTGTGTGAAAAATAACAGTGTTTAGATAAATTACATATATATGTTACCTCATTTTCAGTGTGTTATAATTACAATTGCATATCATTTATCTCTCCTTTTAATTACATACAATCGTCTTACACATCTCAGATAAGTCCTTCTATTTTTGCAATATCAACACAATATAACATTGGGTCTTAAGTTGCATTCAGACACTAGAGGGGTTTAGGGGAAAAAACAATGGAGGCTGCCAATAGTGAGTATATGTGGGGATCCATGCTGTAGTTATAGTATAAGCATATATATCCTGTTTATATACCTAGTATATGGACAAGAAAATGTATACATACCTGTACATATAGTAATCAGGCACATATCTCAATTTCCATAGAGAATTCTTTAACGAGGAGGACTGTGCGTTTTGGGAAGCTCAAAAAAGGCAATGTATAGTGACATAGTAGTGAGGGTAGTCACTCCATGTCTCATATCTGAGTGGATGACAGCAGAAGAACAATGTTTCTCAGAATAGTCGGCGTTTTTATTCTATGATATCACTTTAAGGGAGAGCCCATAAAAGTGCTAAACCATAAACTCAAGTGTTCCAAAGTGGTAAAATCAGTGTGCCTCATGCTTGTTATAAGAGTGTGTAAGTACCTATAGAGCCCATAGATTATCTGCCTTGAAAAGGGCAAAAGAAAAGACATATAGTCATTCTGGACCGTAATTGTGAGTTAAAATCAACACAAAATAATCTTTCTAAACAACAAATACAGATGCTTAACAAACTAAGAAACCATACAGACTTGGTTATCAAACCCTCAGATAAGGGTGGTAACCTAGTATTGATGACTCGAGAGGGATACGAGAGAATGTGCCTTAATATCCTCTCAAATCGTACATGGTACAAAAAGATATCCCCATCGGTTACTACAGAATTTAAAGCAGAGTATTTGGATATAATCGGACGTGCATATCAATTGGCTCTTATAGATAAAGACTGCTATAATTTTCTTAACAACAAATTTCCGAGACAGGCGACATTCTATTCACTCCCAAAAACCCACAAAAACTTAACTTCTCCACCCGGTAGGCCTATTGTATCGGGCATTGGAAGTCTAACTGAAAATGCTAGTCGCTTGATCGATTATTATTTACTACCACACGTAGTGCGGTTACCGTCATACGTCAAGGACACACTCGAGTTTTTAAAAATGATTGAAGATATGGTGGTTCCTCCCGACGCCCTGCTCGTGACTTTGGATGTGGAGGCATTATACTCCAGTATCCCTCACGAGCAGGGCGTCGGGATGATACGCACGTTCTTATATGAGCAAGACCATCACACTTGGCCATTTTGTGATTTTATTTTGGAACTTTTATTGTTTATTTTGAAACACAACTGGTTTACTTTCAACGGGTCCCACTACCTCCAGGTACAGGGCGTGGCCATGGGCACTTGTTGTGCCCCGGCCTACGCCAACCTGTACCTGGGGGGGTGGGAGCGACAAATCACATCAGATGAAAATTTATCCCATTTCTTTTCATCCGTGGCAATTTGGTTTCGTTATATAGACGACATTTTTGCTGTCTGGACAGGTTCAAAATCAATGCTAGATGAGTTTATTGCCCAACTAAATATAAACGACTTCAATTTGAAGTTAACATCTACCATCAGTGACTCGAGTGTTAATTTCCTTGACCTAACGGTACTCAAACATGTGGATGGACACCTGACGACTAATCTATACAGAAAGGAGACGTCAGGGAATGTAATATTACATGCGTCTAGCGCCCACCCAGGGGCGCTTATACGTAGTATTCCATACGCCCAATACATACGCCTACGGTGTAATTGTACATCTGATAGCGATTTCAAAATACAGGCTAACCTTTTACGAGAACGCCTAATGGCTCGTGGATACAGTAAGCGTTTGTTGAGAACAGCTTTCAACAAAGCGTTTTCTCAAAATAGAAACAGCCTCATCTTTAGAGCCAAACCTCCAAACACGCAACCGACAGTTAAACTAATAACCAAATACTCCGCTCATGAAAAAGTATTGAGAGATATTCTTGAACGGAACTGGCATCTTCTTCGTGATGATCCGGTTATAAACAAATACGTGGGCAAACATCCCCAAATTGTTTTCAGGAGAACAAGATCTTTAAGAGATCAATTAACAACAAGCCACTATCAACCCATCAGAAATAAAGTAACCACAGGTAGAGGTACTTATAAATGTCGCAAATGCGCCCTATGTCCTTGGATAGAGGAGAATACTGAATACATTCTACCTAATGGGGAAATATTTGCTCCAAAATTTCGAGCTGACTGTAGCACCCGTGGAGTGGTATACATGATGCATTGTGCCTGCGGCATGTTCTATATAGGTAAAACTATAAGAGAGCTCCGCCAAAGGATAAATGACCATGTGTACGTATCAGCAGGGGGAAGGATGATCACGCCCGTGAGCAGACACCTTGACCTATACCACAGGTTCAATCCCAGAAAGGCAAGATTTTATGTGCTTGAGGTTATTCCTCAAGATCCTCGGGGTGGCAACTGGGACAAAAAAATTCTCCAGAGAGAGACTCTCTGGATAGAGCGTCTCAATGCCACTTATAGACCTGGTTTGAACGAAACACAGTCGTACAAACCCTTTCTGTGAAGGCTTCCTTGTTTACTTAGTGCCAATAGACCTAATTGACCTCGAGTAGCATACTCTGGTTACGATAATGACCCTATGTGGGATATATGGGTCAGGGTTTCTGCTTGGTTTTGGCGTGGTCATCCTCCCCCTGTATATTTAATTATTCTGATACCTCTTCACATTAAATAGGTTCTGTGGCACATATACCCCTCTTCCTTTCTTATGTACAACAAATAGTTTTTTGTGTTACAATCCCTATCTCATCAATATTATGATCTTGAGGATTTGTAATAAGTCAAAATATGCAACTTTCCCTTGGGGTTTGAAGTATGAATGTGTTTCTAGTAGGGGGCAGTTCAGCCCCTGTTCTTTCATTAGGGCTATTACTATTGAACGCCCTTACTAGTGGTTAATGTCAAAAAATAAACATGGTTATATAATAATTTTTGATAAACAAATATATTACCGATATATATCTCCTGGTCTACCAGGAACATTTTTGTACCTTAGTGAAATATGCTTTTATATCTGTATTTTTAAATATATAATTTCTGTCTTGTTGTGTTGTTTTTTCATTTCAGGCAATTAGAATTCTCATGTAATTGCGGACCGATCCTGTGGGGGCAGTGTGGGTAAGCATGGAGGTCGGCCTCATCAGTGAGATATGTGCGGCCAGATAGGCCGCAGGTTAGTTCCGCCCCTTCCAGGCGGAACTTCCTGTGGCACTTGAGCGGACTACGGAGGCACTTCCTGCCTCTGTATGATCTGCACACACCTGTGACTGAGCCGAGAGCTTCGCTGGGGTGTCCCCGCGCTTGCTCTCGAGCGATGTCCGGTGGGAGTGGCCGGGGCGGTGACGTCTTTTTGACGAACCGCCCGGGATCCATGCTACTTAAGGGCGCCATTTACAAGCCCTGGTATGGTGGAGGTTCCCCATCCGGTGAGGACTGTGCGGAAGCTGGGAACAGCGTGGCAAGGGGTAAGCTTTATATGGCCAGTACCAATACTGTAACATTACACTTTTGTGATACCCGGGAATTTACCTTAATCTTACTGTGCTTAACAGCCGACATACAAGCAGAGGAGATACGCTCCCTACATTTAAGCTCTGGTCCTTCCCAAGTTTGGTGAGCCGTGCTAAGGTGTCTGTTTATGTTTGGAACTTTCGTACTGCATAGGGATCTATTATATTGGGTGGCACTCTATATATTTACCACTATGTTTACTACCTATGCTTATTCTAAGTACGCTTTGCATGTACTCATCTTGGACCCTATGTGGCAACTGCCTATCTATATATAATCCTGGTCACCCCCCTACTATTATGGAGGAGGGTGGGCTGGATACCAAATTGACTACACACACATACTCACATATGTATATGAAAGCAAACCAATATACATGATATGTATTTTACTATAGGGGTAACCCATACACGAATGGGTAAACTCTGTATGTTGGTGTATAATCGTTTAGAAACGCATGGCACCTGTCCATCCTTACGGTCCAGAATGACTATATGTCTTTTCTTTTGCCCTTTTCAAGGCAGATAATCTATGGGCTCTATAGGTACTTACACACTCTTATAACAAGCATGAGGCACACTGATTTTACCACTTTGGAACACTTGAGTTTATGGTTTAGCACTTTTATGGGCTCTCCCTTAAAGTGATATCATAGAATAAAAACGCCGACTATTCTGAGAAACATTGTTCTTCTGCTCTCATCCACTCAGATATGAGACATGGAGTGACTACCCTCACTACTATGTCACTATACATTGCCTTTTTTGAGCTTCCCAAAACGCACAGTCCTCCTCGTTAAAGAATTCTCTATGGAAATTGAGATATGTGCCTGATTACTATATGTACAGGTATGTATACATTTTCTTGTCCATATACTAGGTATATAAACAGGATATATATGCTTATACTATAACTACAGCATGGATCCCCACATATACTCACTATTGGCAGCCTCCATTGTTTTTTCCCCTAAACCCCTCTAGTGTCTGAATGCAACTTAAGACCCAATGTTATATTGTGTTGATATTGCAAAAATAGAAGGACTTATCTGAGATGTGTAAGACGATTGTATGTAATTAAAAGGAGAGATAAATGATATGCAATTGTAATTATAACACACTGAAAATGAGGTAACATATATATGTAATTTATCTAAACACTGTTATTTTTCACACAGACAAAAGAAATGATATGCTCCAGATGAAGCTTTTTTGTCTAAGAAAGCGAAACATGTCGAGCAAAGGTCATATATTACATGGTGAATGTTAACTTATACTTTCAGTCGACCCCGCTGACCGGCACCATACTGCTTGGGTGTCCGTCGGCGTTTCTTCTGATATCAAGTAACACGTTTTCCAAGAATTATATGACTATTAATGATCTTGTACTTTGAACTGTATGTAAATTACTTTTATAAGTTCTATGCACTGAGATATTGTACAACATAGACCATTGTTGTGTGGTCTCACTGTGTCCTTAATACACAATTATCTGCCTGTATTTTTCTATGATTTTAAAATATTTAGTTTTTTGTTGAATAAAAGAAATTTTTTTTTTAAAAAAACTCTTGTGCCCGAAATCCCTGTTTCCCAATCCTTCCAAATGCATATGTATATACAGGGTAAATAGTGGCGTTAAAATAAATATAGGCAAATAACACAATAAACAAATGATAATGCCCGGTGAACTCAATAAGTGAATAAAGTCCTATGAAAAGTGAATCCTGTAATATTTACAACAAAAAAATTCAAAAATAACTAATGTGTATTTGTGATGAATCAATCTTTGTTGTTTATAGTGTTATTATATTTGTTTTATATGCCTATATTGTACACTGTGGTAGATGTGCGGTCAAAAGTACATGTTGTTGAGCAAATCAGTTCTTTTGGCTTGAGACTCCAATAAAACCTGTATAGTTTCTTCCATTGTGGCTTAGTAAGAATGCTTGCAGAGTGTGCTGTGTGTCCTTGAAATATTTCTGACTCTTGACTGTGATATAATAAACTGAATTTTTTCCACGAAAAAAAAATAAATAAATGTCTTATCTCTTCCTCTAATGTAGTGGCCACATACAAATTCTTGCATAATGTACAGTGAGCATATACAATATTTAAGGCTATTCTAACTTGTATTTATTTAAAATCTCTCCCTCCTGCATTGCTGGGGCCTGGGCCTTAATCAAAATGATTACTCCTCAGCTGCTGTGCCATATGTTTGACTGTTGACCCTGAAACATAACATTGTTTCAGAGACAACATTTGATATAACAAATGCCTGGAATGTGGGTTTGTGGTGTTTTTTGCACTCTGGATTGACCTTTTCTTATACTTTGTACACAATACTGTGTGGCACTGATCACAAGCTATGCTATGTGACTTGTTTTATGTGACTTGTTTTGACACTGTTTGGTAATTTGTATGAATTTTTATAGCTTTAGGTTTCATTTTTTTTTTAAAATGCATACTTTCCTATATGTTTTAGCTATATTGTCTCTGCTACTTCCACTGCTCAATTATGGTCTATCATTGTGACATAAAAAAAACAAATACAAAACAGTTATCTTTGGAAAAACTATCTAATAAAAAAAAAAACTTTTTGTGCAATAGAAACCAATCTTATTGGGTTACTGCTGCTGTATATTAGACAATTAATGAGTAAATTAAATTATTATATGTGCACATTTTGGTGTTGCTAAAGCTGTCCCTGAGAATCATAATGTTCTTAAAATCCACGTACAGCTTTAATGTTATTAGTAAGAATTTCATATTTAAATGTTGCCCTTTAGGCTGCCTGAAAAGGCCCACTCCCGACTAGGTGATAATTAAAAAAAAAGTTTTTTTGATACATGTCTTCCAGAGTAGTGGATACTCCCCACCCCTCAATTCCATTTGTTTGACAGCCATTTGACCTTGCCTAGTAGCCTGGGAAATGGTAATTACTGCTTTCTGAGATTCAGCTTCCATTGATTTCAATAGGGTTGGAATATGACATTGGAAATTCTGTAATTTTCCCGGAACAAAGCCCGGGTATATTCAGGTTATTACTGTTTGCAATAGATTCCTTCCTAACCTAACCTTTTCAACCTAGGGTTGATAGGTTGCTAGAGTTATTTGTGCTGTCACAGTCACAAACACTTTTCTTTAGTCCAGAAAATAAATTCAATCACTGGTCTGTATGCCGGTTTGACAGTTCCAGTAAATAAAAGGTTATAAAAAAGTATGTGTCCAGCTAAGCAGACACCACACAGATCTACAGCCTCTCTAAATAAAGGTATATTAAAATAGTATTACTATAATTTCTGTATTCAGTTTTTAAAAATATGTACCTGGTCTAATTACCATTAATACAGTAAAATATAAGTAATATCTATCCCACAGAATATCTTAAAGTGAAAATTTGCAACATCAATGTGCAAATATATTAACTGTGTTCCACAATTTTTTTTTAGCGTGCATATATTCTGCAACAAACATTTGCTGAAATGTCCAGGAAACAATCTTCGTTTTACCCAACTTTCACTCCACAACATTGGATTATAAGGACTAATAATGGGGACTTTGTTACGTGACAGTTCCCTCCATATAAAAAGCTGGGTTTAGGGCAGCCATTTATCTGTGTGTGTTGGAGTCATTTAGAAAAGTTGACAGTATGTGTAGGGAGAGTTATTCTGAATCCTTTATTCATCCCAAAGGGAAATACAGTGCTATACTGTGCTACATTGTGCTAAACTACTGTGGATTGCAGTGTGGTGGGTAACATATTATTGTGTACCCAATCCAGACCCCTCTTTCCATGTTCATGATCAATAGTTCAGAGACTTAACCATTTTTTTTTCCTACCTTTTTGTGAGTGTCCGTAACAACTGCAGTTGACGTATCCAGCTCCAATATATAACAAATTTAAACAATGGTTACAGCACCCTTCTATTCTTCATTTCTTCTCAAGCAGGTGTGGCATTCAACTTCAAGCAGAGAGCTTTTTTATGTACCATGTTGGTTTAAGGGCTTCCTGCCCGTGTTTATTGGACAGCGTTTACAGCAAAACAAGAGGATTCCCTCTTAGGGGTAAGAATCACAGCCCAAAGCAAAAGTCCAAAAAGAAAACCATTATTAAGCCTCCAGGCTGGTAAATATTCCCACTGGGTCTTCTTCAGACCTGCAGACATGTTACCTCACAGTCTGCTTGCACTCTTTCCAGCATCCATTAACACAGGGAAGGACAAATTATACCCCAAGTGGGGAATAATGTGTGGTTATTGATTAATCTCCTGCTGCAACCTTCCACTGCCACCCATTTACCTCATGAACCACAAAATCCAGTGCAGCAGATGAATTCCATCTACAACTGACATGGGCTGTTTGTTACACAGGATAGTAACAGCAACAGTTTCAGGGCCTATTCATACAGTGTGGTGACAGGTGTTTTACTGCATTGAAAAATGCTTATCACCACGAGGACACACAGAAAACATTTTTTTCCTGTTTGTCCCATTCACACTACAATACAGCCTGGAGTTGAGCTGCAGCATGCTGCAAAAAAATTCAGACACGTTGCATTTCATTGCAGCATGCTGTACAGAATTGCATGTCACTGTACAGCAGTGCAGTACATCTCATTGCCTTACACTGACATGAATGAAGTGTACAAATACAAAAAAAATGTAGATGTGTGTAATGCGCTGCATCATGGAATCACACTGCCCCCTTCTAGGGATGGGCTCAGGCCTGTTTGGATCGTAGTCCCAACCCACCTGAGCAATCCTGCCAGGAAGCCGACACTGCACACTACCAATCATGAGCAGCGTTTGTATGTTATGCTGCGGGCCAGTAAATGCCTCACTTCCTATGATTGGGGGTGTGCAGTGACAGCTTCTTGGTGGGATTGCTTAGGTGTGTTGGGACTAGGATCCGAAAATGCTTGAGCCCATAACTACCCCCTATTGGTTTTGTACAACATAAAAAAATAATATATATTAAAAAAAATGACAGTTGTAGGAAAAAAACTGCAGTCTTCTAGCAGAATAAGTGCACTGGTGATAGCAACATGTCCCCACCCAGTGCAGTTTTGCAATACTGGTCACAAATGTTACAATCAGAATGTACAACCTCTATACAATCTCTTTTGAAATTCATATATAAAGTAAGATTCATCCCAAAATATATACTGTATAATTTATGTCCTATGTTTCCTAAATCTCTATTGGTTATGTATTGTATCTTTGTATGCTCCAGTCATTTGTTTTTTAACAGTTAGTCTAAGGCCCCTTTCACACACGGTAGTCCGTCGGCGGACTCTGTTTTTCTCAGCGGGGGGATCGCTGAGCAGGAGGATGGCAGCTGTGTCTCTGCGCTGTGTGCGAAGACACAGCTGTCAGGTCCCTATTCTTCTCTATGGGGGAATCAGATGAGAACAAACCATCTGTCCGTTTTCATCTGATCCAATCCACCAGACGGATGGAAAATAGGGTTTCCATCCATCCGGATTTGCGGGACCGGATCAGATGTCAGCGGACATGTCTCCGTTGACATCCGATTCCCCATAGAGATGCATGGGGCACCCGTTCAGATCCGCCTGAAAAACGGACAGGTAGATCTGAATGGTCCGCTTGTGTTAAAGGGGCCTAACCCTTACTTTCCTACTCGAAGCTTTACTACGTGGCTAGGTTAGTTTTAGTTCCTTACTATGCAGAGCAAGTTGGAAATTATTTTCATTTTACCCTATAAATTTATAAACACATCCAATGTATATGATAAACTGGAATAAACATTGGATTCTAAAGATAATTTTACATTCATATTGTAACATGTGGAGAGCTTCAGGCAGCATATATTTTTTTCTGTTTTGATCAACAGCCATGCTCCTTCCCTTACCTAGTTTTTTTTTTTTTAAGCCTGTGGTGTGTGAAACACACTCAAAAGACTTAACACCCGGTGCATAAATAAGTGCACACATGCAAACGTGAGACACACAAAAAAGTGCACAAGGCGTACACATGGCCCCCCTCCAAAGAGGAAGGGCCCTGACCCTGATCCCCCGGGGCGTGAAGCTCCTGACAGGGACTGAGGTACTCACTTAGGTCCGCCCAGCCGAAGCCGGGCAGACCCCGTTCTTCAGGCAGCATATATTTTTTTCTGTTTTGATCAACAGCCTTGCTCCTTCCCTTACCTATAACTCTCTTCCTGCTATAGGGGTGTGAGCCTACAGTTTGGCTGCTGCTTAGGGCAGAAAGACCTGTTGAAAATGTAGAAAACATCTAACATATTGTGAGAATGGAGAAGTGAGCAGGACCAAAAACTTCCACACAAGAGGGTAAAAGTATGCAAATAATTTTTGCACAAAACAAATATTTTCTAGTTTCTAGCAAATTGATACAATCCACGGTAAATCTCAGTTCAATCTCAGGCAAATGTGTTTTCTGTGTGTTTTTAGACCAGACAATCGGACTGTATGCAATTTACTAAAAGAAATTAAGAAAATAAAATTAGCGGAAAAAAATGAGGGTGTTTTTGGTCTTCTATTTTCATAAATTCTGGATGTCCACTATGGGTACCCCCCCTAATTTTGCATTATTTTCCTTCCTCTAGTTTTAACAAAATACCTCTTAAGTCTAAGGATTTTTGTCAAAGATCAATACACATCAATATACAAGGATTTCAGTGAACTGGAAACAGCACATCAATATACTAGGAATTTAATCACCTCACTTCTAGAAGGTGTACCCCTCT
Organism: Pelophylax lessonae; assembly: GCF_965119305.1. Classification (NCBI taxonomy): domain Eukaryota; kingdom Metazoa; phylum Chordata; class Amphibia; order Anura; family Ranidae; genus Pelophylax; species Pelophylax lessonae. The sequence goes on from NC_138776.1 coordinate 167,826,372, forward strand.
TCTTGACCAAGCCCTTTTTTTTGATAGGGCATTGTGTTACTTTAACTGACAATTGCGTGATTGTGCGACACTGCATCCAAATAAAATGTATGTCCTTTTTTTTAACACAAATAGAGTTTTCTTTTGGTGGTATTTGATCACCTCTGCGTTTTAATTTTTTTGCACTACAAACAAAGAACGATCAACAATTAAAAAAAAAAAAAACAATATTTTTTACTCTGTTAAATATTTTTGGTAAAAAAAAAAAAAAAAAAAAATCCCATTAGACATATATTGATTGGTTTGCACAGACATTATAGCATCTACAAATGTTGGGATATTTTATTCAATTTTTTTTTTTTTTTTTACTAGTGTAGCAGAATTCCCAGCCGTTTTGCTGGATATGGGTCCCCCAGGGTTACCGCTAGCAACAACAGCACAGTTAGGCATTTTCTGCAAGTGTGAGCACTGAGACAAGAATCAGTCTAGTATCTTTGGGTTTTTAGGTTTATTGAGAACTTGGATGGGAGAAGGGATGAGTGGGATACTCTTCTGGCTCAACTATGCACAAAGATAGGGGGACAACTGAAAAAATGCCTGCTGACACTGACTTGACGCTGGCTGAATGCCGATCAATGCCGGTTGGCGCTAATTAACGCTGGTTTGACGTCTGTTAGCACTGAACTGACTTCTGATACTTTCTTGTGGCACAAATTCCTTGTAGAAGCTCCCTCTACACTCTCCTTTGATGTAGCTACTTGTACACTTGCTGCAATGCTTAACACTTCAGGGCACCCTCTTTGCACACACTTCTCTTCAGGGCTTAGACACTGGCACCCCCATTCTAAGCCCTCTCTACAGGTTATCTGGCTCCTGGATCCCTCTGACCTCCTGGAGTGGTCCCCTAGCCTAGGCAAACCCCTGGGCAGTCATATGCTTCCCTCAGACTTATAACTCCTACCAGAATGCACTGCTGCTGATTCTGCCCTCTGGGGTAGATACAAGCCCCGGTGTGCCATTGGTCAGGTTTCCTCCACTGTCCAATGAGAGCCATCATTAAACACAGTGGGGAGACTCCCCAAGCTCAACAGGCACATCTGAGAACACATGACAGCCTAGTTGAACAATCAAGGCCCCCCTGATAAGCAGACAGGGCCACACATACACTTTTCCTAGCACCTACTTAGGAGGGTGCTACACTAGTAATAATGGCAGTCAGCGATTTATAGAGTGATTGCGATATTGCAGCAGACAAATTGGACACCTGATGCTTTTGACATTTTTTGGGGGACCAGTGACACTAAAACAGTGATCGTTGCTAAACAATATGTACTGTCACTGTACTAATGACACTGGCAGGGAAGGGGTTAACATCAGGGGCAAGCAAAGGGTTAACTGTGTACACAGCTAATGTTTCATTTTAGTGGGGGAGGTGCTTTTACTAGTGGAAGACATAGATCAGTGCTTCTGCTTTACAGGAACAGAGGATCCATGTCTTCTGTACTGGCAGAATGACAATCTGCCTTGTTTACATAGGCAGACTGGCATTCTGTCAGTGTACTAAATGATCAGCAGGTTCCAGTGGAAAACTGGTCCATGGGACATGCTGATCAGCTCCTGCTGTGTAAAATCACAGCAGGAGCGAGCCGGTGGCGGCACGCACTCGCGCCCAAATCCTGGCAGTAAATCTGCTATGGGGCATTTTGCAAGTGGTTAAAGTGATACTAAAGGCTCACTTAAAAAAAAAATATATGTCATACTTACCTGCTCTGTGCAGTTTTTTCTTTTTGCACAGAGCATCCCAGATCCTCCTCTTCTTGGGTCCCCCATCGGCGATCCTGTCCCCTCCCCCTTGCCAAGTGCCCCTGCAGCATGCCGGGCACTCGTGCATGCTCTCTTCTGAGCCACCTCTGGATCGTCACTGGATCAAGATACAGCTTAGGTATTGGGGGGGGGGGATGGTGCATAGCATGCATGAAAATAAAAAAATCTTCAGCCTTTTTAACCACTTTAATGTCTCTGCCCTATCCTGAACTCAGAACACACACAATGTAAGCCTACTCTACAGATGCAGGTTCCCAGCCCACCATGTTGTTTCTAGGACTAGCAACCTTTTGCAGCTCTGTCTCTTCTGCTATCTTGAGCCTTTACCCATCAGCCTTGTGACTTGCTTTTTTACACAATCATTGTTAGTAAGCACCTATTGGCTGGCTGTCGACAAGGCTACTTTAAGTCCATCATTGCCACTCCAAAACTTAACTTGATTGGTGTCTGACATGTAGACACCCTATTGGTTATTAGCCTCTTTCCTTTGAAAGAGCCTTTCCTTTTTTTGCCATGATACAAGGAAGATACATCTGTATTTACTAGCAATTATCGCAACCATAACCAGTTGCAAACGGAAATGGATGGAAAAGTAAATTTTTCCAAGATTACATTTCTAAATAGTTTCTGTAGGAGTTATATATATGCTTCACATAAAATAAAGTGTATTTTGCTAAGGAATATGTGACTGTAGATGTATTTATTTAACTTTCTAATACTATTAATGTAAGAATGAATGTTAGTTGCCTTAAAAACAGCTAATAAAATACCTATAAATATACATAGTTAGATGTCTTTAGGTATATAATCGTAAACTTGTTTTTAGGAGAAAACAGATTGCAAAATCAGTCTTGATTAATTCCATCCTGTTTCACATTTGCATATTTTGTAGTTCTATCCATTTCAGGTCATCTTGATGCAAAATTCAAGCGTGCCAACTGTCCTGTTCAACAACTGTCAAAAGAAATTAGGATACTCCATTTCTTTAAAAAAAGCGTGCTTAAAAATACAAATTAAATATTTAAATAATGCACTGAGATAATAAAATAATATATACAGTATCTCACAAATGTGAGTACACCCCTCACATTTTTGTAAATATTTTATTATACCTTTTCATGTGACAACACTAAAGAAATGGCACTTTGCTACAATGTAAAGTAGTGAGTGTACAGCTTGTATAGCAGTGTAAATTTGCTGTCCCCTCAAAATAACTCAACACACACCCATGAATGTCTAAACCGCTGGCAACAAAAGTGAGTAAACCCCTAATTGAAAATGTCAAAATTGGGCCCAAAGTGTCAATATTTTGTGTGGCCACCATTATTTTCCAGCACTGCCTTAACCCTTTTGGGCATGGAGTTGACCAGAACTTCACAGGTTGCCACTGGAGTCCTCTTCCACTCCTCCATGATGACATCACGGAGCTGGTGGATGTTAGAGACCTTGCGCTCCTCCACCTTCCATTTGAGGATGCCCCACAGATGCTCAATAGGGTTTAGGTCTGGAGACATATTTGGCCAGTCACTTTTACCCTCAGCTTCTTTGGCAAGGCAGTGGTCATCTTGAAGATGTGTTTGGGGTCATTATAATGTTGGAATACTGCCCTGTGCCCAGTTTTAGAGGAGAGGAGATCATGCTCTGCTTCAATATGTCACAGTACATGTTGGCATTCATAGTTCCCTCAATGAACTGTAGCTCCCCAGTGTCGGCAGCACTAATGCAGCCCCAGGCCATGACACTCCCACTGCCATGCTTGACTGTGGGCAAGACACACTTGTCTTTGTACTCTTCACCAGATTGCCCCCACACATGCTTGACACCATCTGAACCAAATACGTTTATCTTGGTCTCATCAGACCACAGAACAGTAATCCTTATCCTTAGTCTGCTTGTCTTCAGCAAACTGTTTGCGGGCTTTCTTGTGCATCATCTTTGGAAGTGGCTTCCTTCTGAGACGACAGCCATGAAGTCTGAGCACTGAAAGACTGACCCCCCACACCTTCAACCTCTGCAGCAACGCTGGCGGCACTCATAGGTCTATTTCCCAAAGACAACCTCTGGATATGACACTGAGAACGTGCACTCAACTTCTTTGGTCGACCATGGCGATGCCTGTTCTGAGTGGAACCTATCTTGTAAAACCGCTGTATGGTCTTGGCCACTGTGCTGCAGCTCAGCTTCAGGGTCCTGGCAATCTTCTTATCTTTACGTAGAGAAACAATTATTTTTTTTCAGATCCTCAGAGAGTTTTTTGCCATGAGGTGCCATGTTGATCTTCTAGTGACCAGTATGAGAGAGTAAGAGTGCTAGCACCACATTTAACACACCTGCTCCACATTTACACCTGAGACCTTGTAACACTAATGAGTCATATGACACCGGGGGGGGTATTTGGGCCTAAGTTGGACATTTTCACTTAGGGGTGTACTCACTTTTGTTGCTAGCAGTTTAGACATTAATGGCTGTGTGTTAGGTTATTTTGAGGGGACAGCAAATTTACACTGTTATACACGCTGTACACTCACTACTTTACATTGTAGCAAAGTGTCATTTCTTCAGTGTTGTCACATGAAAATATATAATAAAATATTTACAAAAATGTGAGGGTGTACTCAATTTTGTGAGATACTGTATATATATATATATATATATATATATATATATATATATATATATATATATATATACTGTATATATGTTAGACTATTTTTCAACAGTTGCTATGGGACATAGGGACATTTTCGGGGTATAATTTCAATCTTACAATGACTAAATTCAATCCTTTTCTTGCTAGCAACTGTATCTACAGATTTTATTATTAGATTTCATCATTGGAGTGGTTGATCTAAGGAATTCATTTGACTTTCATTACTGGGGGTTGGGAAATAATGTTTTCTGCTATTGTGAGGATGAATTATCATTTTTCTGTAAAGGTGTAAAGCTTTTCAGACTAAAATGCTAGTGATAAAATATATTTCTTTACTCTGCATACCACACAGAAATACATGAGTACTTACTATATCTGTGTTGTGCAATGGTGCACAGCAAACATTTCCAGATCGAATTCCTAGTCCTATGGACTGTCAACACAAAAATTGGACTTGACCAATAACCATGTCCAACACCCTTAGATCAATTTGCCCATATCACTGTAAACACATTATATTAAAGTATCACTTTACTTAGCATTCTTAGATGCAGGTGTAGGCTTCTTAAAATACTTTTTTACCACAATCCCCTGGACTCCCACAAGCACCTGTGCTCCTAGATATGCGCAGGGAAAAGTTGTCCAGCTTCCTAGCAGTTTCTCTGCTTTATCTCTAACAGTAACTCATAGAGTTCACACCTGTTGAGTCAGAAGAAACTAGGTATGTGGTCTGCCATCAGGTGTTTGGCCCTTTGCTATTAGCTACAGCGTGTGGGAAGACTAACTTCTCTACAACCAGCCTTCTCATGCATGGATCAAAATTCAGCCGTTCCCTGCTGAGCTAGCTGAATTTAGGTCCACGTTTGGCTCTCTTTAAAGTCCAAACTGCAACTCTATATTAAATAGTGTTGGTGCCAAACTTGTATAGTATACTTGACGTATACTGGTGAATGGACACACTGGATGCCTTTGCTGCCATTGTGCTATGAGCTGGGAATCCACTGCACCCCCAAGTGCCTTTAAGTAGGGTTGGGCTAACTCTAGGCTCACCTGCCCCCTATCTATCCATTAGAGTGCTTGTACTTCCACTGTGGAGACTCTCATAGATTTACAGGAGTTAGCACTGCAGGTAATACAGGGTGTCGTGAATAGGGATGATCGAATGGTTCGGGTCCACCATCGGTTCGGCCCGAACATTGGGTTTCGAGGTTCGGCCGAATTTAGAACTTTTTGCCCAAAAAGTTCTGAATTCGGCAACCAGAACCGACCAAAATGCAATGCTTCAGGAAATGGGCTTTAAAAGCCCGTGATTGGACCAGAACCATTAGCAAAAGCCAATTGAGGGGGCAGGAGAATGCTAGGAATGTGATTGGAGTGACTAGGGGGTCCCTAGACCAATCATTAGTGAATACGCTCCCCAGTATATAAGATAGCCCCTGCCATATTCCTAGCATTCTTATACTGGACATGGAAGAGAGTGGAAGCAGTTCTGTTAATTTTACTTTAAAAGTGTCATTTAGCATTTATTAGTGTGAGGAAAGGGATATCTAGTGTAGTTAGAGTGCTCCTTTACACTTAAGTTAGCTTCAAAAATTTAGTTTCTGTAGGGAAAGTGTTAAGTGTAAGGGGACCGTAGTGTAGTGTAGGGTTAACTGACAGTGACTGCTATGGAAGGGTGACAAAACCCTTCCATAGCAGGGTGACCGCTATAGAGAAATGATCATTTCTCTGAGTTGCTTCGGGACAGGAATATGGCTTCTCACCAGCAAGCATTTTTCATGCTGCAGGGGTTGCCACTGCCAGTGCTTTTTTGAGGACATGTTTGATGTCAGACATGACATCTGAACATGTGTATAGGGGGTATATATACACATATATGTCTGTATATATACCCCTAGACATATATAGGTGTGATAGTAGCAGAAATATATGCTTGCGCTAATGAAATCATTTACAGTAATATATTTCTGCTACTATCACACCTATATATGGCTAGGTGTCTATATACATATAATTATGTGTGTATATATACCACTATACACAAGTTCAGATGTTTTGCCTGCCTCAAAAGAACCCCCAAAAAATGCCAAAAAAACGCTGACGTCAAAAAAAAAAATGCCCAGGTGTGTTTTTGCTGGCATTTTTTGGGGGGTTTTGGAGGCAGGCAAAACATCTGAACTTGTGTATAGTGGTGTATATACACACATACATATATTTATATACACACCTAGACATATATAGGTGTGATAGTAGCAGAAATATATGCTTGTGCTAATGAAATCATTTACAGTAATATATTTCTGCTACTATCACACCTATATATGGCTAGGTGTCTATATACATATAATTATGTGTGTATATATACCACTATACACAAGTTCAGATGTTTTGCCTGCCTCAAAAGAACCCCAAAAATGCCCAAAAAAACGCTAGCGTCAAAAAAAAAAAATGCCCAGGTGTGTTTTTGCTGGCATTTTTTGGGGGTTTTTGGAGGCAGGCAAAACATCTGAACTTGTGCACAGTACCACTATACACAAGTTCAGATGTTTTTCCTGACTGCAAAGAACCCAAAAAAATGCCTGCTATTAAACCGGCAAGGTGTGAAAACTCCTGTGCTGAAAGTGTTCTAATACAAACAATCTTTTTTTAAGGTTCTGGACATGCTACAGAGCTGAAACTTCACATGTACACTTTTTAGACCCCCCCCCCCCCCCCAGATACGAAATCCAAAGTAAAAATCAAAAAATCTCTTTTTTTTTTTTTTTTTTTTGAAATTTTTCAATAATTGGCTTTTTTTTATCAAAAATGACAATTTTTAAGAACTTTTTTTGTGTGATTTTGTGTCTGGGGGGTCTAAAAGGTGTACCTGTGAAGTTTCAGCTCTGTAGCATGTCCAGAACCAGAAAAAAAAGATCATATAGGTGTAAAAGGAGGGTCCCACATCCCTGTTCTACTGAAAAATTATCTTTTTTTTTTCATGGTTCTGGACATGCTACAGAGCTGAAACTTCACATGTACACTTTTTAGACCAGATACTAAATCCAAAGTCAAAATCAAAAAATCTCTCTTTTTTTTTTTTCAATAATTGGCTTTTTTATCAAAAATGACAATTTTAAAGAACTTTTTTTGTGTGATTAATAGTTAATGGGGCATGACCCAGAACCCTAGGGACTTTTTAGGGGCATTAATTGGGTTTTAGGGCTTAAAAATTGTGTTTTTTGATTACCGAAGTTCGGGTCCCATTGATTTCAACGGGTTCTGAAATCCGGGCCGAACTTTCGGGAAGTTCGGATGTTCTGGCCGAACCAAACTTTTCAAAAGTTCGATCATCCCTAGTCGTGAAGTGGCACTGCAGCTTATGCATGCATTTGCAAATGTGTGCTAACTAAACCCCTGTTTTTAACGCATACTGTTAGACAGGTTAATTTGGTTGATAAGCAAACTGGTTGGTGAATTGAGCTGGTAAATTTTTCTGCTTTTGTCTCACATGCTATGCCCTTCCATGTGCTCTTTGCTATGAAGGGCAGTATAGGTGGAGGCAGGGGCCATTTTGTTTGTTGGTGCTAATCTTGCCTGGATTTGGTTTGGCAGTGGCTCTGAGAATTAAAAAAAAAATCACAGGGAGCCGAATCAGTCAAATAAAACATGTAAATGTTCTGGACTAATAGGCAAGGGGTGTCAAGAATAAAGCATGGGATGTGGGCATTGCCCTGAGTAATATGTACCAATGTAAAAAAAAAAAAAAAATCTCATGCACCTGGGAGCAGTGATTTTTTAGGCACTAACACAGTTTTAAAATTGGCAGCACAAAACTTTGACAACTGTCATTGCCAGCTTTTTTTTTTTTTTTCTACAGCACACATTTTTAAAACAGCACACAATGGTACATGTTTCCTAGGGCAGTGCTCACCCTTCCCCCATGTTATTTTTTTGACACCCCTTGCCTATTAGCCTACATAATGGGCAGTTTAACAAACCCTGCTTGAACTGAACCCAAGACAGTTCGACTCATCACTAGTCGAAATACTGCTAATATACCGCTACTAAATAATGCTGATATATTGCTATATAAATGTATGGCTTTCTGCAGCAACCAGATGTTCACTTTGGTGGGTAGGTAAACAGAGTTTGCAATGAACTAAATTCCCATTGGGACTATTTAAAATAAAATGATGGATTTTCCCTTGCTTTCTGACAATTGTTACCTTTGCAAGCAAAGAGGGTGCATTTGTTTAACCAGAGAAACTCTCCCATGTGCTGGTACCAATTACCAAACGCCAATACTTTCATAGAAAAAATGAAACAGAGAACAGTGATGGCAGAAAAAAAAACAAGCTCTCCATCATTTAGTCCCCCCCCCCCTCCCCGCCATTTTTAAATTTTGTTAAACTTTTACATTTTCTGTTTTTTAAGTTTTGACTTTAACATTTGAGTAAAAATCTATATTCCTTCCAAGCATATTTGAACCCCTTTACTATTGATTGACCCACTATCTCTGCTGGAAGTCTTTTCAAAGCATTAAGTACTTTTTTAGGTAAAATAATTCCTGTCTTTCTTTAATACGGTACATATAAGTTCTAGTAGTCTCTCCTGGTATGTTTTATCACCCAGACCTTTTACTATTTTTGTTGCCTATCAAGTGGGTGAAGAGGAGTTACATGATCCACTACACATGAAAGAATTTCCTTTTTTTACTGTTGGTAAATTGATTGGCAGGACAGCAAAGGGAAGGAAAGTATAATCAGGAAAAAGGGGAAGTATAAAGAGATACAGACCCTGCAATTTTCCTCATTAGAGCCCTGCATGTGCAGCAGCTGGTTGATAATTATGAAAACACTCCCATTAGCCTCACTCTACACATGGGCACAGAGAAACAAACAGTGATTTCTTTAGAATAACAAAAGGTAGAAAGCTGAAACAAAGTTTGGTAAAACCCTGCAATGTACATACTGTAGATCACCCAGAGGGAAATGTTTTTTTCTCAACAAAAGTGGAGTTACTCTTTAAAGCAGAACTCCAGGAATTAACATTTTTGCTCCAAATCACTATAGTAATCCATGCTAAATGAAGTGTTAGCCATGATCTTTTGGGTGCTGCTCCAGCAGCTTCCCCTTTGCACACTTAAAGTGGTTCTAAAGACAGAAGGTTTTCTATCATAATGCATTCTCTGCATTAGGAAAAAAAGCCCTCTGTATGCAGTAGCCCCACCTAATACTTACCTGTACCCCATCTCGATCCAATTATGTTGCATTAGAGCCTTGGCTATCTGGGACTTTCCCTCTTCATTGGCTAAGACAGCACCTGGTGCCTTTGGCTCCTGCTGCTGTCAAAGTCAGCGAGCCAATAAGGAGAAAGAGAGGGTGGGCCAAGCTGTGGCTCTGTGTCTGAATGGACACACAGAGCAGCGGCTAGGCTCAGGTGCCCCCAGAGCAAGCTGCTTGCTGTTGGGGCACTCAGCTAAAGAGGAGGATCTGGGCTGCTCTGTGCAAAACTACTGCACAGAGTAGGTAACTATAATATGTTTGTAGTTTTTAAATAAAAAATAAGGATTTTAATATCACTTTACTATCACTTTAAAATGATACTGAACACACGCTGTTTAATTTACATTGTCCCTTCTTTTTCTGTATATGGATGATGGCAATGACATTTTTTTAATAAAAAACAAAAATCTAAGTACCTTTATCCTAATTGATATACAGCTGTCACATTATCTATCTCTTTCTCAGCCTGTCTGCAGGGAAACATAAGCAAGGAGTCTCTAGTACTCTGCTGCTGGTCACATGTTGTTTTTTTAACCACTGCTACCTATGTTTGGTAAAAAAAATCACGATAAGTGTATTCTGATTGGTTTGCGCAAAAGTTATTGCGTTTACTAACTAAGGGAAAGATTTCTGTCATTTTTGGTGTTTTTTTTTTAACGCGTAATGGCGGCGATCTACAATTTTTTTTGCGGGACTGCGACATTGCGGCAGACAGATCGGACCCTTGACTGACATTTTTTACACTTTTGGGGGTACCAGTGACATTACTGCAGTAATCAGTGCTATACATATGCACTGTTACTGTAAAAATGACACTGGCAGGGAAGGGGTTAATTTTATTGGAGAGGGAGGGGTTAATGTATGCCTGGTGCTTACTGACGTGTGGGGGGGGGGGAGGTGACTGAGTGAGCCAGGGACAGATCGGATGTTCAGTTATGCTGAACACTCCGATCTGTGACTCCCTGTCACTTAGGAGATCCGCCCGCTCTGTTTACACAAGCGGGCGGATCTCCTCACTCGATTCCCTGCCGATTGGGGAAGAGCGGCAGCGATCGCCGCTGTTCCTCCCCTGGCCCGACTCCCACTGTGACTGAATACAGCGGGAGTGCGAGCGCTGCCTACAGGGGGAGGAGTCCAGCGACGTAGGTCTACTTCGCTGGACGATAACGAGCCACATTGCTGCAGTAGCAGCAATGTGAGCGGTGGGAAAGTGGTTAAAAAAGAACAGCCATTGGAATCCAGAGTAAAAATAAATAAATATTATTAATAAACAGTTTTAAAATCTAAGTACCTTTATCCTAATTGATATACAGCTGTCCCATGACCTATCTCTTTCTCAGCCTGTCTGCAGGGAAACATAAGCAAGAGGAGTTTCTAGTACTCTGCTGCTGGTCACATGTTTAAAAAAAAAAAGAACAGCCATTGGAATCCAGAGTGAAAATAAATAAATATTATTAATAAATGGTTTTAATATGGCATACAAATATATCTTTGAAATCAAATCTTGATTATTTGGTGGAAATAACATGGATTTGGCAGATTTCTGCCAAGCCCAGGCTGTGCCACTCCCCTTCAGCCTGTGTCTTAGAATTAGAAAGAGGGAGGTGAAGCCCACGATAATCTATATGTAATATTTTACCCCCATTGTGTTTAGCTGGTTAGTGGGCATGAAGGAGGAGGGGGGAGTGGGCTGTTATTTACCACTTTGTATATGCCCACATGTGGGATTCTATAGTCATATGGGCTGCTCCGATGTGATAAGTAGGAAAGGCTCAGCAAAAAAAATAATTAAAAATTGTGCATGTGCAGAGTTGCCACCACAGCTACAGAATCCCTAGCCCGAACAGAAGGTGGAGACAGAGAGCCACATAATCTACCAGTTTTTTTTGCAGAATACAGGAAAAGCATCTCATAGTAACTGAGTGAGTATGAACATCATGTAATAAACCATTTATTGAATGTTTTTTATGATGTGGGTTTAGTGACACTTTAACCACATCCCGCCCGCCCTATAGCAGATTGACGGCGGGATTGTGGTTGTATTATCCTGACCGGACATCATATGACGGCGGCAGGATAATACAGCTCTGCGCGCCAGCCTGACACCCTGCATCTCCGATCTCGGTAAAGAGCCTACTGACGTAGGCTCTTTACCATGTGACCAGCCGTGTCCACTCACGGCTGGTCACATAGTAAACAGGAAGAGCCATTGATCCGCTTTCCTTAGTTCGTGCCTGACAGGCACGAGTAAAGGAGCTCACCTGACAGGGGGGGGGGGGTCGGCACTGGTAATCAGATCATTGATTACCAGTGCAGACCCTCGGGGGGGGGGTACCACTACAACCACCAGGGATGCCCACCCATGACCCCAGGGATGCCCACTATGGCCACCAGGGATGGCAATCAGGGCTCGGGGAGCCCCCCATTGCCCTCCCCATCAGTGCTGCCCGCCAGTGCCCTCCCTATCAGTGCTGCCCACCAGTGCCCATCAAAGCCATCTATCAGTGTCGCCCACCAGTGCCCATTATTGCCCACCAGTGCTGCCTATCAATGCCCATCAGTGCCGCCCATCAGTGCCGATAAGTGCTGCCTATCAGTGCCCATCAGTGTCCACCAGTGCCGCCTATCAGTGCCCATTAGTGCCCATCAGTGCCACCTATCAGTGCCCATCAGTGCCACCTATCAGTGCCCATCAATGCCGCCTATCAGTGCCCAGCAGTGCCGCCTATCAGTGCCCACCAATGCTGCATATCAGTGCTACCTATCAGTGCCACATATCAGTGCCTATCAGTGCCGCCTATCAGTGCCACCCCATCAATGCCACCCCATCAGTGCCTCCTCATCAGTGCCTGTCAGTGCAGTCTCATCAGTGCAGGAAAAAACTTATTTATTTACAAAATTGTATAACATAAACAAAAAAAACTTTTTTTTTTTTCAAACTTTTCGGTCTTTTTTTATTTGTTTAGCAAAAAGGAAAAAACCCAGAGGTGATCAAATACCACCAAAAGAAAGCTCTATTTGTGGGGGGAAAATTACATAAATTTGGTGTAGGTACAGTGTTGCATGACCGCGCAATTGTCATTCAAAATGCAACAGTGCTAAAAGGGGAAAATTGGCCTGGGCAGGAAGGGGGTGAAAGTGCCCGTTATTGAAGTTTTTAAAACAGAAGGTAATTTTCTCTGTATCAACATTTGGAGAATGCCTTGTATTTTTTCATTGTATACAAGGAATTCTCTGATTGGGTGTGGTACAGACTAGGGCATCATGCTCTCCACTTTTGTCCAATTGGAGAATACCTTATATTCATTGAAAATATCTATAAATGGTGGCTTTGCAGTGTGAACCAGCCCCTCTGTTTAGTATGCAAAGGAGAAGCTGCTGGAGCAAAATCCAGAAGAAGCCATCAAATACAGGGCTAGGGATCACACTGAAACTGTGAGTGCAGCTCATCTCTCAGTACACACCAGCTAATTGATTTTTGCACCACAGTTGTGCTGCTTATATATTATTATAAATTATTATATAATAATTGAGTTTACCTTTCCATTAGCAGTACAGCTAGGACTGCAAAAATGAAATCTAAGACAATTGTTCACTATTGTTTATTGGCATTCCAATTGTCTAATACTTATAAAACGGCACTCAATGTGGAAAAGGCTGCAGACTCCTGATATAAGGTTTATGTGTGTTTTTGAAATGATCTTTTGGAGGAATGTAATACATAGTATTTTGTGGGTTCAAGGACAGTGTCAAACATGTGCAGTATGTACGGTGAGTTGATTCAGGTGCTATTTAACCATGCCCCTCTGCCCTCTACACCACACCCAGTATGCAGTGCTTTGAAGTAGTTGGACCAATGTAGCAACTAGGAAGCCTCGGGGATTACTGGAAGGTAAGCAGAGTCAGACAAACCGGGTCATACACAGAGAAGTCAGATCAGGTACAAGTGGAGAGACTGAAGAATGGTCAAAGAACAGGCTGGGGTCGGTGTAGGCAGAGAACTGGAGAAGTCAGAGGCAAGCCGGGTCAAGATTTCAGGAACAACACAGGTAACACGAAGCAGGACTGGCACGGAACGCTGTAGACGAGACAGCACTGATCCTGGGAGCAGATCCAGCTTAAATAGCCCTTTTGGCGCCTAAACTGTCATGAGGTGCGCCACGCACATTGGCGTGCGCATGCGCACTCAAATTTGCATCCCGGTGCTTCTGCCAATGCGCCAATTAGCCAATTAGCAAATTAGCCAATTAGCGTGTGCTAACGCGTTGGCGTTAGCTAAGTGCACTTCTTCCTTGGGAGATTCGAGGGGCAGGACCTTGCCTGCGGTTGCCAACTTGTCTTCTGGCAGGACCTTCCTGACACATTCCTTCTCTCTTTCTCTGTGAAACTCACTTAGGAAGGAGGATCTCACTTAGGAAAAAGAAATAATCTCACCTACAGAGAAGGATCATCTTAATAAGCTGAATACCACCTGCCTGGATAAGGGTATCTTAGATCATACTTGCAAATTGTTTTTGATGTTTTTCAGGGTGGAGGTTATGTTTTCCATAAGGGAAGAGTCTTTAGCAATTGAAATCAGTAGATATTTAAGACAATGATTCCAATCTCAAAGGAAAAGAAGACTGGATAATAATTTGGAACAATTTCATTATGTGCCACTGGAAAAGTAGTGTTGCCTTCTAACGTATACTGGCTATTGGGGATGTGTTGGACACCCCTCTGTTCGGTTCACAGCAGAACTCTTGAACAGGGGAAATGTTCTAACCTGAATGGCGAACCCCATTGAAGTCTATGGGAGCATAACAGGAACAATCAAAAGTGCCCATGTAGAAGGTTTATCTGCAAGTAATTGGCCCTAAAAGGGGTATGGGTTCTTTGGGTACTGCCCTGGGGGACATGTATGAAAAAAAAAAAAACAATTGTTTTTTTTCAGGAGCAGGGAATTTATTTACGCTTAAAGTGCAACAATAAAAATGAAAAATTTCTTTAACTATAGTGCCTGGGGGGGTCCTCTTAATGTGCCTGTAAAGTGGCGCATCTGTAGCATGCATAAAACATGCTACAGAAAAAATTACATTTCTAAAGAGAAAAAAATTAGTCAAATCAAATCCTATTTAAAATGACTCGCGGTTACAACTGCTGGAACCTGACTATTGAAAAAAAAAAAAAAAATATGGCGTCTGGTATGGATTTGGAGGGGAACCCCACACCCCTCCAAAATTGTTACCAGACCCTTATCGGGGCATGCAGACTGTCAGGTTGGGAAAGAGGGGGTGAGCAAGTGCCCCCCCTACTGAACCATACCAGGCCACATGCCCTCAACATGGGGGGGTGGGTGCTCTGGGGCAGGGGGCTCTGCCCCCAGATCTCACCCCCCCCTATGTGAATGGGTATCACGTGACCTCAGAATAGGGCAGTGCCACCGGGTGACCTATATAATAAATGTCAAAGTGCAGAGCGGGCATATGGCGGGAGGCCTCCCAGGAGGCGAGAGCTGTTTTCTTTTTGGGTCAGTGGGCAGTGAGAATGATGATTGATTTACATTGAGGGTCACTATTTTTTTTTTTTTAATAAAAGGTTTGTCAAAAACTGTCTCTTGTATTTATTACCTTTGTACACTTTTTTGGTGAATGGGTAGGAGTACGTACAATGTACCTGATACCCATTCACATAAGGGTGCAGGATCTTGGGGCCCCCTTCTTAAAGGAGGTTTCCAGTTATCGATAATCCCCCCGTCTGCAGGCCCCGACAACCACAGCCCAAGGTTGACAGGGAGAGGCCCTTGTTCCCATCAACATGGAAACAAGGCGCTTTGGGGTGGGGGGGTAGAGCCCCTCCTGCCCCAAAGCACCCACCCCCCCATATTGAGGGCATTTGGCCTGGTATGGTTCAGGAGGGGAGGCGCTCGCTCGCTCTCCCTCTTTCCGGACCTGCCAGGCTGCATGCCCGATTAAGGGCCTGGCATAGATTTTGGGGGGACCTCATGACATTTTTGTTATATTTTGGTGTTGGGTTCCCCTCCAAAATTATACCAGGAAGGACCTGGCATGGACTGTGGGGGGGGGGGGGTGGGGGACCTACGCCATTTTATTCTTTTTTTTTATCAGCCAACAGCAGGGAAACCCATTGACAGTTGATGACTTAATGGTTGTTAAAGTGGTTGTTAGGCCACTTGCATGACTTTCTATAATCCTCTTTGTCTCCTAAGCCTGTGTACCTCTGTCTATGTGTTTTATAAAAAAAAATGCTGTGAATACCTAATTTTAGTGTGCTGCTCGGTGATCACATGACCGTCCGGCTCTTTCCTCTCCCCGTCTGACAGCTGCAGGGGTATGGGGCTGAGATTCTCCTTCTGATGTCACTCAGGAGGAGAGGAGGGGAGAGAGAGGGCTGGCCGGTTAGGTTATCGCTGAGCAGCACATTGAAATGAGGTATTCACAGCATTTTTTTTTATAAAACACAGAGACAGTGGCACACAGACTTAGGAAACAAAGAGGATTATACAAAGAATACATTAACAGTTATTTCAGCAGCAAGAGGGGCGGGTGGGCCATGACACAGAGCAGACAGGCAGGAAGGGGAAGGGTGAGGATGACAGAGGAGGACACAGGAGATAGAGAGCAGGGCTGCAGATTATGGAGGCGCATAAACTGACCACAGTGTCAGGGCTCAGCAGCCATGATACACTGTGGTCAGTATACAGAGGGGAGGGTAGAAACTGGCAGTATCAGCCAGGTTTTTTAGGTGTTACAGGGGGCAAATTACACAGCACACACACTGTGCTGTATATCATGGTTTAAGGGAACATGAACGCTCAGTGCATTTCAGGGTGTTCGTCAGGGAAAACACTCAGGGAACACCCTGCATATTCGGGTGTTCGGCTAACAGCCAAACAGGCAAATGTTTCGCTCAAACTCATGCTCGGCCGGAACCCGCCGCCAATGCAATTTCTTTAGCAATTTTAACATTTACTGTTTCAACCTAAACTGTTCAAAGTAGGTTTGCCATGGGAAATTGTTTGAATGTGGTTGACATTCACAGAATTGCCAAGAATAAGGCCAGCAGATAGATCAGCACAGCATTAATATTCCCTAGCTAGCAGCTAGACTCATTTGAAGTTGTAACTGATAGTATTTAAACTAAAACTATGGTCAAAAACATAAATTACATACAGTATATGATGCTGTCTGTCAATAGCACTAACAACCCCCATGTAACATAGTGTTATTGCCTGTTGATACTACCTAGTAGATCTGTTGATTTTCCAATTCCTGTAACAGTTGGCAATGCTCTTTGTTCTGGAGTAAAATCAATGCAGTGTTGTCACACTGTGAACTGTACTGTGAAGTAGATAGTTATGTTGTTGTACAGTACATGGACTATATGTAAGCAACAATCAAGTTAAAACTCAACTGTGGCTAATACTATTTATGCAGTTACAGTCTTAACTTTTTATTTAAATAAAAGCTGAACATTGTAAGCAGTAGTGTTACATGGTTTGTCCCAACCGTGTAATTGTAACATTTGCTGAACAAATCTGCCTTCATACAATGTTTACAGAATAATAAATAAAGGCCTCTGAAAAAAAAATTATATACATACAGCATCTCACAAAAGTGAGTACACCCTTCACATTTTTGTAAATATTTTTATATATCTTTTCATGTGACAACACTAAAGAATTTACACTTTGCTACAATGTAAAGTAGTGAGTGTACAGCTTGTATAACAGTGTAACTTTGCTGTCCCCTCAAAACAACTCAAGAAAAAGCCATTCATGTCTAAAACGCTGGCAACAAAAGTGAGTACACCCCTAAGTGACAATGTCCAAATTGGGCCCAAAGTGACAATATTTTGTGTGGCCACCATTGTTTTCAGCACTGTCTTAACCCTCTTGGGCACAGAGTTCACCAGAGCTTCAAAGGTGAGATACTGTAATACCATATTTGTGGGCATCTACCCCAGACAGTAACCAGAATGCAACAATTTTTTTCTACTATGGTGGACCTTTAACCTCTTGTGGACTGGCCACTGTACATGTGCAGCCAGGCTGCTCTCCTATTGTTCCAGGGAGATGTTTGAATGAGCACAGTCCTGTGTTCATGCTATCAATGGACACAGTATGCATAGGCAGAAAATACAGAAGCAATTTGAGTGGTCTTTGTTACCAATCACAGCATCACGGAATGTAAACACAGGATGCAGCTAGCAGTGGGGTGTCACATTCTGTCCGCTGATCAAGAAGCACAGTTTGCTCTCACCCACCAGTCAGTATGTAAGAGGAAATAAAGCCACTACCCAGCCCCAATTAAATAAAGTACAGTGCCAACAATAATAAAATACATTTCTCTATCTGTCACAAAAAGGTTATAAAATTATTTTGGGTACAATTTCCCATGACTGAGTAATTGTCAGTCAAATTATAGAGGCACTAAAAACTAAAAGTTGGCCTGGTAACGAAGGAGGTGAAAATGCTGGTATTGAAGTGTTTTTCAGTACATGGCTATCTTTATACCTATAACAATAACTTTGGGCTACATCAATAGGGAAGTGAAAATTCTTGTATTCGCTGTTCACATTGTTTTTCTGTGGCTGAAAAACATGACAGTATCAAAGAGTCTAAATAAAGAACATTCTGTACTTTGGTTCATGCATTTCAATGATTTAGCCATGGTTGATAGTAGCTGCATAAGCGTATCTGTTAGATGCATTAAAACATGCAGTAGCTAGTCAGGATAACAAGATAAGATAAGGTAACAAGTGTATATTGACTGACAACAGCAAAGACATGGAAAGCTGGATGAAGTGAAGTGCTGTAACACATACTATGCACACATGCTAAGTTTTAAATGAAGTTAAAAAAAAAAAAAAAAAGAAATAGAATAATTGCTGGACACTTCCTGGTGATCACTTATTTCTGTGCTCAGATAAAATAAATGTTCAATTTTCATGTGTTTGAAATACTTGTTATGATCTTTCAGCACCTCTTGGCATAGCATGCCAACTTCTATTTAAAGATTTTATTAAGCTGATCCTGAGGCAGATATACTATAAAGGAGGCAATATAGCAAAGATTTGTATTAAATAGCGGATCATTAAAAGTATTTTTTATATATAAACACTGTAAATACCTGAATTTGACCTGGTCTTGCAGCCCCTGTACAGAGGAGCTCAGACTGGGAGTGGGAAAAGCAACAGACAGGGGTAAATCAGTTGTGCTGCAGTGAATACTGATAAGAGGAGACAGCAGAGAGATCGAAAAATGAGCTCATTGGTCTGCTACTTTCACTGTGCAGTCACAAACTATGATGGGACAAGTTCAGTAAGTGTTATTAGGGTGCGGAGTGCTAGGGGAGGATCTTGTGCTGACATCATTGTGTGGGCTGGAGCCAGTAACAGCTGCATTGATTTGAATTGATATGCACATTACACAGATCATTTTGTGAGTAGATATACAGCTTTTTCTTCAAATAAATGTAGCAGTTTTACACTATGGATGTTGTCACCTGCTTTTTTTTTTTTTTTTTGGTGGCTGTGATACCAAAAGTACTGGAGTGGAGAAGACACATAATTCCATTCCTTGTTGGTACACTTAGTGGTTCCTTTGTGATGACTCATCAACCGGGTCTACACATCTCTGAGCCTGTTTAGACCAGCCTTTTTCAACCAGTGTGCCCAGACATCCTAGGGTGCCTTCAGGTTTCTTTAGGGGTGTCTTGGCAAAATGTATAAAAGTTGCCCAAAAATTAAATACAAGTCAGTGGGTGGATTAAGCCTGTCTTTTAGTTACACAAAGCCACAGGTTTTCATTGAGCACCATTACAACCTTCTAGCTACCAGCAACCTAACAACCAATGGCATCATCAGTTGATATGGAGGATGTCAGTCGTCCTCTCTGTTAGCACATTATCTGAGTGAGGGAGAGAAACTGAGAGTGAAGAGAAACACTGAAATACTATTCAGTATCAGTGGCCAAAAGTGTGTTTGCTTTCCGTAGATTGGAAGTGACGTCACCCAGCTCCTGCCGACGCGTTGCGTCACTCACGTGAGAAAGTCACGTGTTTGAGTGACACAATGCATCAGGAGGAGGTGACATCACTTCCGCTCTACAACCATGACCGGAAGTTCGGATTCTCTACACGGCACATTGCGGGGACTGAGCGGTCAGTCTCTACACACTTTACCTGCAATTTTACTGTAAGTTACTACTGTTATCTTTAATAAAATGTATTCTATATACTGCACCATGAAGCCCTCTCTCTATTGTATTCCTATATGAGGGAAATATCAAGGAGACATACATCCATATACTTTGGGCTGGTTATTCATTACATCTTGTCAGCTGTAATACTTATATCATGGAGGCTTTACAGTTGTAAACAACGATTGATTTTTCCATTATTGAGGTGAGCAGCCATTGCACTCAATGTTGGATTCCTTGGTTTGGGATTGTTCACATCGGCGGTGACACTGTTGGATTGAAGTGCATCACGTTTTTTTGGATCACCATTGTTACATACATTTTTCATTTATATATTGATTGTTTTTTCCCTTTTTAATATCATTTAGATATATTTATTTACTGTTTTGCACAGTTCTTTTTAATCTAATGGTTATTTATTCAAACATTTATTAACTGGAGTGTTATTAATTTATTGTGTTGATTTACACTAATTTATTTTGGAATTAGCGCCGATTTACGCACATATTTTTATTGCCGCAGTATATGTACTGCTGGTGGTCGGCAAGTGGTTAATTTGCTGAAGATTGGTTAACATTGATATTTATACTATAGCACATCAGTATTTGTATAGGCCATTTGTGACTCTTGTATTTTTTGTGCTGTCCTATGTGCAGCTGTTGCACATAAATATATTACAATTTTTAATTTATTTGCTTAATTACACAGGTTTAATTTAGTTGATTTAATTCATGCACTTTATACAGGTTTTTTCACCTGTAAGGCCTTTTTTACACTTGTGCGACTTGTCCTACAACTTGGGACTGCAAAGTCGCATGACAAGTCGCACTCCATGATTTCCAATGAGTACTGTTCATATCTATATGACTTCAAGTTGCAACAACTTCAAAGTAGTCCCTGCACTACTTTGGGCTGATTTTAATGCATTTTGAATTCCATAGACATAGGCATTGCTTCAAGTCCAGTGAAAATTGCGGCAAAACCGTGCGACTTTTAGGTTGCATAAGTGTGAAAGAGGCCTAAGTGTTATTTAACTGAAAGAGAGAAAAATCTGGACTCCTGTCCTGCCAGGTACTGTAGTTCTGTGTTATGTGGAAGAGCTGTGTAAACATTTGTACTGAACAGACATACAAATCCTTTGGCAAAGTAGAACAATCTTCTTATATTTATTCAAGTTGTGTATACACCCATTATCCTAAAGTTTCGTTTGAAAGAAACCTTTTTTCTTAAAGAAATATGGAGGCTGCCTTTGCTGTCACTCACCTGAAAGAAGCATGCAGATCAGGACAGTAAGAAACAATAAGGGGATCAGCAGTAGCATAGTTTGATTTAAAGAATCAAATTCTAATTAATTCAAATTAGGAGTCATAACTAGCTTGGGAACAAGACTTGATTAACTGACATTTAATACATAAGGAAAATAAAATTACCATCTGATGAAACAATTACAAATTGTTAGTCCAAGTAGCACAGATGGTATACAATGAGCAGTAATACAGTTATCTGCTTAGGATGTATGTAGGGAAGTTAAGCCTCAATTAATTACCAATTTAAAAAGTATTACTCTGAAAGGGGCAGTGTACTACTTTGGCTGGGGGTTAAAATATATGTAAGCCCAATCACTGAAATAATAGATTTTAACGTGTTGATGTAACTTCAAAAGGACTTACTGATATTTTTAAATCCACAGCTTCTAATAAAATAATACCTAGGTGATCCTGCCATCAAGATCCATGTTCAGCCTATTTCTTTTGTAGCATGATTCACCATGTCTCTGTTTTCTAATTTTGCTTATACAGTGTCACCCTTTTAAATGAGCCTCTGAGAGAGAGAGACTAAAGCCTCGTACACACGCCACGAATTTCCGCTGACCGGTCATCCGTCTTTTGTTCAGAGAGCGTGTCTGTTGGTTGGAATGTGCTCTAGACTGCACATGAATTTTCCCGTACGACAGAATTCTACTTCAGAAGTGATGTCATGTGTTAGATTGCTTTGTATGTGTTCTTTCTCTCTGAGCATGCCTAGTCTTGCTCATAAGATTTTTCCCCATCGAAATCTGTACTAATGAGACGAAAATCGGACATGTTTTGACGGAGGACAAAAATTTTAATGCCTGCACACCAGGATTTTGTCAGCCGAAAAGTCAGAGTCGGCTGTCCAAAGCACCATACTTACAAGCCAAAAATCGGCAGATCGGTCGGACGAAATTTCCTAGCCAAATTTCTTATTGAGTGTACGGGGCTTAAAAGTGCCTGTTTTTATACACATTAACCAAGCATTGTCCAGGGTTATCCCAATCAGAAAATCCACCCTGAGAAATGCTATACAACCATCTCTGAAATGTAAGCTTGTAGACGGGCGGTGGTTGCAAGGAGGATGCAGGTGCATTTAGTTTGCACAGTACCTTAGCAAACAAAATGTAATACAGATAATGTTATGTCTACCTTCTAATTCTTCTTATAGAATCTTACTCTTATCTCTAACCCTCCAGTCATAAAGTATCTATCCTCTTGGTACAGCAAATACAGTTACAATAGTTTTTTCTGCATCCTCCATAATGTAACATTAATGAAGGGCCCGACTGGGGAAGTGCACTCCACTCATCACTCATCATAGATAGAGATAGAGAACTGGCTCCAGGGGAGAGTCCAGAGGGTGATGATTAATGGGGAGTACTCGGATTGGGCGGGTGTGGAAAGTGGGGTCCCCCAGGGTTCGTTCCTGGGACCAATCCTGTTTAATTTATTCATAAATGACCTAGAGGAGGGGATATCTAGTACAATCTCGGTATTTGCAGATGATACTAAACTAGGCATGCCAATATCTTCTATGCAGGATGTGGAAACCTTACAAGCAGACCTGAACAAAATAACGGGGTGGGCAACTACATGGCAGATGAGGTTTAATGTTGAAAAATGTAAAGTAATGCACTTGGGGGCCAAAAACCAGAAAGCAAGCTACTCACTAGGGGGGGAACCTCTGGGTGAGTCTAAGATGGAAAAAGACTTGGGGGTACTGGAAGACAACAGGCTTGGCAGTGGCATGCAATGCCAAGCCGCTGCAAGTAAAGCCAACAGAATACTGGGATGTATAAAAAAGGGGATTCACTCCAGAAATAAAGAGATTATTCTCCCTCTCTACAAGACTCTGGTCCGGCCACATCTGGAGTATGCTGTCCAGTTCTGGGCACCGGTCCTCAGGAAGGATGTGCTGGAATTGGAAAGAGTCCAGAGAAGGGCAACAAAAATAATTAGGGGAATGGAGGACATCAGCTATGAGGAAAGGCTACAAGCACTGAACGTATTCTCTCTGGAGAAGAGACGATTGAGGGGGGATATGATATCAATGTACAAATACTGTACTGGCGACCCTAGCATAAGGAACAAACTATTCAGAGTAAGGGAATACAATAAGACGCGTGGCCACTCACTAAAACTAGAGGAAAGGCGGTTTAACCTTAAAGTGTGTAAGGGGTTCTTCACTGTAAGAGTGGTAAGGATGTGGAATTCTCTTCCACAAGCAGTAGTATCAGCAGGGAGCATTGATAGTTTCAAAAAACTGTTAGATGGTTACCTTAGAGACCACAACATACAGGGGTATACAATGTACGGTTAAAAGCAAACACACACACACATCATAGGTTGAACTGGATGGACTGTTGTCTTTTTTCAACCTCACTAACTACTATGTAACTATATCATTTTGAGTACTCCTCACAAAGATTGTGAACTTTGTAAAAAGCTGCCAGTAAGCCATTGTTGACACAATGAAATCTAATACCAAAGGAAAGAAAATAACCCTGTTTTTTTAAATTAATTACAGGTACTTATATAGTCAATTTATTCAGCACTTTACTTATTTATTATACATTCACATCAGTCCCTATCCTTAAGGAGTTTACAATCAAAAGTCCATAACTCGCATTCATACACCTAATAGGGCCAAGATAGACGGGATCCAATTAACCTACCAGCATGTCTTTGGAGTGTGGGAGGAAACCAGATTACCTGGAGGAAACCCAGGCAGGCACAGGGAGAACATGCAAGCTCCAGGCAGGTAGTGCTGTGGTTGGGAATCAAACCTATGCCCCTAATGCCTCCAGGTGGAAGCACTAACCACTTAGCCACTGTGCTGCTTGTGACTTCTTGATTAAAGGGCAAGAACATTTTCAAAAAACATGTATATGATTTCCTCACCTTTTTTCCACCCCCCATAAGTGTACATCACTCATCTCACTCCCTCCCTCCTCCACATAGTTCCATACTTACCCAGCTCTAATATACTGCCCAGCTGTTTCCAGATGCAATGTTAAGAGTCATCAACTCCTTTTCTTTCTGGTGTCTGTGGATCTCCAAAATGATGGTAAAAATTAGCATAGAAGTTTATAGGTTGTATTTTGCATGTACAGGCAGTGGACAGAGGAAGCCCAGCCAGTGATAAATATCTTCACTGGACAGAGTACCAGAGTACCAGTAGGTAAATATGAAACTTGGGAGATGATGGGAAATCAGCTAAGGTGGAGTGGCAAGTAAGCTTCATAGCTGCTGGTAATCCAGGACTGATTCATTTTGATAAACGTTAGACGGTCCATTAAGTCTGTGGACAGACGTGTTCTATTATCAGTAACAAAACCTCCAGCGGCACTGAATGCCCATTTGAAAAGCACACTGGATGCAGGGCAGCCCAGCAGCTTAATTGCATACTGGGCAAGTTCTGGCCAGTGGTCTATTCTCATGACCCAGTAACCCAGTGGATCGTCAACTGTAAAGCTCTCCATCTCTGTTTTTGCACCTAGATAATCGTCCACCATATGATGCAGACACTGCCGATGGGATGTGGAAGCTGAGAGCCCTGGGCGGTGAGGACTAAAAAATTGTGAAATTCATCACTCAGGCAGCCCCTTCTCCCCTGCTCCTCTCTTGACCAACAGAAGCCTCAAAACTAAATTTTCCATGACACTGTAACCAAACAGAGTTGGTTAAAGCATTAGATAAACTCCTCCTTAAATTTTCCTCAAGAGATTTCATCTTCTGCACCATTCATGGGGAGGGGATGAGTTCTGAGACTTTCCCCTGGTAACGGTGGTCAAGGAGGGTTGGCAACCAATAGTGATCCTTTTCCTTGATGCCACATATTCTTGGGTCCTTTTGCAGGGTTTGAAGCATGAGGGAGCCCATGCACCGCAAGTTTGCGAAGGCATGAGAAGCAGACTCCTCTGTGTCACTGAGGATTACAGCATCTGGAACTAGTGATATAAAAGAGAAAGGTGCTGCGCTATTCTGCAGTGTTAAACTAATAGATAAGAAAAATATAATAAAGTGAAGAGGTGCTATATCTATAATAACAGTAATAAAAGCAAAATATGCAGCCAAAATCTTCAATAAATAAGGCAAGTTGGTAAGTAAAACTAAAATTAATTAGGCAAAGTAGAAAAATATAATAAAGTGATGAGGCGCTATATCGTCAAATAAATGAATGTGACAAGGTGATATACCATCCGGTGATAAATAAGTAGTGAATAAATACTAAAATACCAGTAATAAAAGAAAATTTGTAGCCAAGATCTTCAATAAATAAGGCAAGTTGGTAAGTAAAACTAAAATGAATTAGGCAAAGTAGAAATGGCAGATGATATCTAAAATCCTTAACAGTGCAGGTTGTAATATATAACGAATGGTGTATAATGTGTATAATATATATAAATAAAACAAATAGAGCTGCTTGAGTGAAGAATAGGTGGCAATATGGACAAACAAAATTTTTACAGTTCTACTAAAGGTAAAACAGTATGCAGTCTTTATCCGGTAGAAAGCCTCACAGGGCTCAGCTCTTATTCTGATATAGATTGATATAAACACATATAGTCTCTATCCAATCGGAAGCTTCACAAGGCAGGGGATAAGATGAAGCAAAAGTAATGGGTGACTAGTGCAGTGTAGACAGATGATCCTTTATAACTCTGGCTGTACTAACTTCTTACCTCACAGCTGTAAGGTAACAGCATAAAAACCAGCAAGATGACAGGTCTGTGACATCTGGATCCTATTATTAGTACCAAAACGTTCCCAGGGGTCACATTAGTGGCTGATAAGTGCCGGTGTTCTCTTCAATCCCAGCATAAATGGATAGCCCTAAGGGGATGACTCACAGGGAGGTAGACAAGGAGAGAGGGAGGCTCCAATTATGTAGTATTTTCAATGGTTTTATTGTAAACAAAGAATACATACACTCACATTTAAAAATGCAGCGATCAGCGTGCAGTACATGGATGGCCGGCTTGTCCTCCGGCAACACTTCCGGTTCTATCAGCTGCCCAGTATCTGGAACTACCTCCTCCCAGCCACATACTACTCCCAAGGGTTCTGGGGATGGAAAACCATCTGCTGAGGTTGATGTATGTCTTCCTCTGCTTCAATGCCTCCAAAACTGCCAGAATCCTCCACCCTCTCCTCTTGTGTGTTCTGTGGCGTAGAAAGAATGGTGTCTGCATAAAGCGGACCTTGAGAGGAAAAGAAGTCTTCCTCTTCCTCCCACTGCTATGCCTCGAGTGCCCTGTCCATAATGCCACGCAGTGTTTTCTCCAGCAGGAACACAACAGGGATTGTGTTACTGATGCATGCCTTGTCACAGCTCACCATCCTTGTGGCCTTCTCAAATGGTGACAGTACAGTGCATGCATCCTTTATCAGCAGTCATTGGCGTTGGGAAAAAAACCGAGCTGGACTGAGGCTGTCATTGTGCGATACTTACATAGGTACTCGTTGATGGTCTTCTGCTGCATGTGCAGCTGCTGCAGCATTGCCAGAGTCAAGTTCCACCTGATGGGCATGTAACTAATCAGGGGTTTATGACAGGTGCAATTCCCAATGAATTTCAGCCAACTGAGCATTGGCTGTGTATGATCGCTTAAAATGGCTACAGACTCTTCTGGTCAGCTTTAGAAGATCTTCCAACCCTGGGTACCAATTTAGGAAATGCTGCACCACCAAATTGAGGACATGTGTCAGGCATGGCACATGTGTCAACGTTCCCTGTTTAAGGGAGAACAGGAGGTTTGGGCCATTATCACACATCGCCCATCCTGGCTCCAGCTGGTGGGGCGTGAACCACCTCTAGACCTGCCCCTGCAGAGTGTGGTTCTGGTGTGGTTCCTTTCCCCTAGACACACCAACTGAAGCACTGCATGGCACATTTTAGCCTGACTCATTTAATAGCCCCTTAAATGCTTAGGGAGTTTTTGTGGTTCGTAGGACAATTCAGCAGAGGAGGGCATGGAGGAGGAGGAGGAGAGGGTAGAGCTGACAAATCTCGCATCATCACCACTAGCTGTATGAAGACAGGGGGGAACAACAAGCTGCAGCACTGAGGCCTGTCCCTGACCATGCTTGATGGACCACGTGTCAGCAGTAACATGGACTTTGCGGTTGACTGCCTTGCCCAACAATGCCACAACACTGCCTTCCGCATAAAGGTACAGAGCTGGAATAGCCTTACATGAAAAGAAATACAGACTGGGAACCTGCCATTATGGTGCAGCACATTCTGCAAATTCATAGCTAGGAGCAGAATCCACCAAACCAAAAGGCAGAAGTTGTAAAGCCAGCAGCTTTGACAAACTTGCATTTAAACACTAGACATATGGGTGGCAGTGACTGTATTTTTTTCTGCTGCAGCAGATGGGGTAGAGAAATTTGCCGGCTATAGTCTACAGCTGGTGGTGTGCTACTGGCAGATGGGCTGCAAGGACCTGGGACACCCTGCACTATACCAGGTCATGAGGTATAGCGAGGGTAGACAGAGGTGAGTAAGGAGGAGGAACAGAATTACATCCCTTTTGTGTGGCTTTCAGGTGCTCTTGCCAATGGGCTGAGTGGTGGGAGATTAAATGCCTTGTCAAGCATGTGGTACCCAAATGGCTGGTGTTTTTGCCATGCTTGATGTGCTTGAGACAAAGTTTGCAAAATACAACAGTGGGATTGGCTGCACGTGTGGTAAAAAAAAGGGCCAGAGAGCTGAGCTGTGGGAAGGGTGCCGGGAAATAACAGCTCCACAATGTTATGGAATAGGGTGGATGCTCTCTACTCTTCCATGATGGCTGACTCATTGAGGTTTTACCTCACCCTCATGTTTCTCCTATGCTCTATCGGGCATCCAAGTCACATCAGTAACCTCATCATCTCCTCCGTCCTCATTACCACTGGAGACAACTTGGCAATATGCTGCGGCTGGGGGGGCTCAGAACCAACATCTAAATTGGCTGTGCATCGTCAAGGAGCAGGTAGCTGATGCTGTGTTCAAATAACTCAGCTGACTCCTCCATGCCTAATGCTGGGGATCTTGCAGGAAAATCTGTGGACAAGGAGGCAGATTTAGCCACCCTGGCAGCTGCAGTGGACTGCGCACTAGTCTATGCTTGGGTGACGGAGGATGAGGATGGTTTAGTAAGCCAGTCCACCACCTGCTCTGCATGCTTTGGCTGGATAGCATGGGCAACATTACCAAACAGAGGAAATGATGCCCTGCCTGAGGACTGACCATGTCCACCTTTGTCTGTGAACACATAAGCTGCAGGCCCCCCGACAGTGCCATGGGAACGTTTGCCTCTCCTTGTTGGCCTCCCAGACAAGATGGTAAGGTGCTTATAAACAAAATGTAATAAAGATGTGGAAATGTGTATGTGGATGCACTTCAATCAATGGAAAGTGGTGTTTGTGAAATTTAACCTGAGTACTTACTACAGAGACACACTCCACCGACACTCTACACTATACTGCAGTAAAACTGTGCTAATGCATAGAACTATACTGCATTAAATGTGCACTAACTGACATAAATATACTTCATTAAATGTGCACTAATGCACAGAAATATACTCCATTAACGTGCAGTAACGCACAAAAATATACTTCATCAAGCGTGTACTAATGCACTGTAATATACTGCATTAAACGGGCAGTAACGCACAGAAATATACTGCGTTAAACATGCAGTGATGCACTGAAATACTGTATACTGCATTAAACATGCATTACCGCACTGAAATATACTGCGTTAAATGGCACACAACGCACAGAAATATACTGCGTTAAAAGTGCAGTAACGCACAGATATATACTGCGGTAAAGGGCACGCAATGCACTGAAAAATACTGCGTTAAATGTGCACTAACGCACAGACATTTACTGCGTTAAACGGCACATAAAGCACTGAAATTTACTGTAGTAAACGTGCAGTAATGCACAGAAATATACTGCATTAAATGTGCACTAACACACAGAACTATACTGTGTTAAACATGCAGTAATGCACAGAAATATACTTTGTCAAACGTGCACTAATGCACTAAACTATAATGCAATAAACCTGCCCTGACAAAACAAACTGACACTAAAGTGACACTAAAGTAAAAATGAATGGTTGCACTACACTCACACTGACTTAACTATCACTAGATTCACACTAAACTGATATTCTACACTGACAATAGATTTAGAATAGCACACTATAGCACTCTAACTCTCTAGTAGCACTGAACAGAGCCCTGTTCTATCTCTCTCCATGCTGATATCACACTACAAATGGCCGTTATTGAAAGAATACTTTTATAGTGTGGGGTGGGACTAAGAGAAATGAGCCATGACTGGATAGAGTCATCATTACTTTCACCAATCATAGCTCTGACAGTGCTCTGTGCCCTGATTAGGCAAATCTTTCATTGCTTCAACCAATCAGGGCTTCCAATGCACTGTGCGGCAGCGCAGTGCATTGCGATCATTTGGCGGGCAAACACTCAAAAACAGGCAAACACTCTGTTGCTGTTATCACTTAAAGCATAATTCCAGTTTAAAAATAAAAATTTCCTCTTGAGGCATTTGGCATTTTAATGCTTCTCTGTAAATAAACTACCTGTACTATTTGCAGTCCGCATGGCCCTTCAGGTGCAGCGCTGTCCCAATGTGTCTTCCCTAGATACCATACACCACACTCTGCGGCTTGTGTACGGTATCTCTGTGCAGCCCAGTGCCAGTTCAGTTCGGACTCTCGACTAGCTCTGCCCACATTGCTATGACATGCTGTGTGGGAGCAGCCTCCAGGACAAGCATCTGCCTGTATGCCTGGAGCAAGTGCAGGAGCATGGCCCCCTACTAATGAGTGAGTGAGTGTATTGCTATGCAAATAAATTGTCCAGATATGAGAAGACCATGTTGGGCTTGCACAGATACAAGCATGAAGATGACATTTGCATTGGTTTCCTATTACTAAAACTACAAATGACATTACACTCACCCATGACACTGTCGCTCACAAAGTAAATGAAAAAGTAATTAAAGTCATCCAATGCATCTTTCAGGAAGGAATGTTTTTTATCTTGTTTAATATTTTGTTTAACTTTAAATATATATTAAACAAGAATAAATTGAGCTAGGACATAAATATATTAAAAGGAGATAAAAGAAGAGTCCATGAAGGGCAAATGAGCAGCAGACACAATGTCCTCTTGGTATAGGATAATCAGGAATTCAAAGTAATGCCTCGTACACACACGTCGAAAATCGGCAGGGAATTTTCGTCCGACGACCGATCTGCCGATTTTTGGCTTGTTAGTTTGATGCTTCCGACAACCGACTACGACTTTTCGGCCGAAAAAAATCTGGTGTGCAGGCTATAAAATTTTTGTCTGCTGTCAAAACACGGCCAATTTTCTTGCAGTCAGTACAGATTTCAACTGGGAAAAAATCTAATGAGCAAGACTGGGCATGCTCAGAGAAGAAAGAACACAAAGAAAGCAAACCAACACCTGACATCACTTCTGAAGTAGAATTTTGTCGAGCGAGAAAATTCGTGTGCAGTCTAGGCACATTCCAACCAACAAAACACCACTCTGGACAGAAGATGGACGATCGTTCGGCCGATAATCATTGCGTGTGTACGAGGCATAAGTTAGCCGCGCTCAGAGGAGATACAAAGTTCCAAAACGATCCCCCAGTGAAAATAAAAACAAACTTGTGCTGTCAGTATATCCACCACCAGGAAGGTATAAACATGCAGCCTCTTACCAGATGGTCTAAAGAAAACAGCGTTCAATCAGGGTAAACCAAATGAAGCAGGTATCTGTCACAGACCAACAGGCGAATCCAACCAGGTAGCATAGATATCAATCATATAAAAGTGTTTGTCCAGGGGAATGGTCCCAGTCTAGGCTCGTACTAGGTGGACTGGGGCCGGCCGGGACTACAACTCCCATGAACACCGCGTCCTGAATTTATTTCAGCCAATCACAGCGCACACGGTTTACCTGGCTGCATGAAGGTTTCCTGCTGCGTCCCAGAAGAAGCATAACAACAGTTGTCTACTGCAAAACAAGACATGCTTAAAAAGGATAAGTAAAGATTTAGAATATGAAGACAGTGAAGACGAACTTAGAAAACAGGAACTACTCTATATGTTGGGTCCATTCCCCTGGAAAAACACTTTTATATGATTGATATCTATGCTACCTGGTTGGATTCGCCTGTTGGTCTGTGACAGATGCCTACTTCATTTGGTTTACCCTGATTGAATGCTGTTTCAATTGCGTTTAAAAGACTGCTGCACAAATACTGTGTGACATAAAATGTTACAACGACTACTATTTTATTCTCCAGAGTCTTTGCTAAAAAAAAATCTGTATAATGTTTGGGGGGTTCTAAGTACTTTTCTAGCAAAAAATCAAATCAAGTGTCAGAAATAGGCTTGGTCCTTAAGTGGTTTAAGTCCAGAGTGTGCACTTAGGACTGACCCCACCCAACCAAGAAGTCACAACAGAAATCCAGCGAACAGCCTCCCATTGCATCATGGTACTTATAGGAGAGTGAACACATCCATTGTTACTGCAGGTGGGAGACCACCCACTTTCAGATACTCCATATGTACTCATTAAAAAAAACCTTTACAACTAAATTAAAAGAGCTGTGAAAAATTAAAAGAAGACACAGGTTTTAAAAGGGCAAAAAAAAAAAAGAATTAGACTCATTACTTTACTTAAAAGAATCCAAAAATTGAGATTTTAAACTGGAGTTACACTTCAAGGATGAAGTGTCCACATAGACACAGGGGGTTGCCCATAAATGACATCATGATCTAAGATAGGAGAAGTTACAGACTTAAATAAAAAGGGAAAGGGTTAAAACATAAGGATGTCACACATTTCAAGGTATAGCAATCACTAGAATTTTGTACTGCTCAACCTAGATCTACTTTAAACTGAACTCATTGTAAGCCTGGACAGAGGAAAACCTGTAGTGCAGCTCAATATAATATAGTTTTTGCTTGGTATGCTAACAAGGTAACCACTAATGCCCCATACACACGTGCAGATTATCTGCAGACTTTTGTCTGCAGACTTACCTTTTCTATGTAGTGCAAGGGCCTGCCGGATTGCATACAAATTGAAAGTGTTTAGGTTTGACCTCATATTACATGGTTTTGGTAAGTCTGCAGACAAAAGTCTGCAGATAATCTGCATGTGTGTATGGGGCATAAGACTCACTGCTGCTCAACCCGAGTAGCTCATAATAGTTGATGTGAGCATTCAGTGCTCCAGGTAAGACTCCCATCTGCCGTAATCCAATTGGTAATATATAATCCAACATGCAAGCCTAGGATTGCTTGAATCATTTGAATGACTTTATAAACACAGGATAAAATGTTTATATATTCTTAAACACGTACCCATTTTAGCCCAAACAGGGCCTTATAGTGGTGCTAAACCCAGGACCCTGCATTCACTATATCTGGTCTCCCACAGAACACAGAGCAGGGAAATACAATTATTTTAGTAAATATAAATGGCTAAACACCTTTTCTGATCAGCACAGTATTTATCAGTCCTTTGACTTCTATCAGTGTCTGGTTAAAGCTTGTAGGAGGAGTTTTAATTCTACTCTGACTGTTCTATGAGCAGGGCTTTTTTACCCAGAAAATAGGTGCAGGAACTCAACCACGGTCCCCCCAAAACCCCCTCCCCCCACACACACACCCTCAAAGCCACATCAAATAGTGGCTGTAGTCAAATTTCACTAACATTGGAAGGGTCTTAAAGGGGTATTAAATACCAGGAGTGCATTACATACAGAGTGCAGAGTTCAGGGGTGTGCTATGTGCAGAGTTCGAGGATGCATTATGTACAGAGTGCAGTGTTCAGTTAATCTGTGCATACAGATTGCAGAGGTCAGGGTGCACAACGCACAGAGTGCAAAGTTCAGCCTCCTTCCATAGCTGCTTACCTCTGCATTCCCTAACCACATCTCACTTTCACCCCTCTTCAGCTATGACCTCTGCATGCAACCCCCCTCTCCACTGCCCCTATACCCCCCCCCCCCCTCCTTAAAAGCTCCACTATCTTCCACCTTACTTTTGTTGTTGCATTAAGCTGAAGCACCCAGCCAGCTCTAGTACCTCCCCGCACACTGTAGGTGGCTCCACCTCTCTCACTTGCAGGGAGATCATCCAGTGGGGATGTCGGCATCTGAACTGCACCATGGGCACCTGCATCTCCCTTGTCCCCATCCTGCACTTAGTGGAAGCCACTTAGAAGATCAGATCTCTGGGAGCCATTTGAGAGACAAGCTGTCACTTATAAACACGAAAGCTGGATTTCTGTATTTACAAGGGATAGTGGTGAGCAGGGAACAGAGGGCCTGAGCCAGAGGTGGTGGAACTGAGTTCCACCAAGTTCCAGCTGAAAGAAAGCCCTGCCTATGAGGCTTCAGGATCCCTGACCCTCTGTATGGACAGTGCTCATTGGCCCTGTGCTGATCACATGCACCCTCCTAAGAAAAAAGAAAACACTTTTTAGCAATACACACCAAACTGAGCTTGTACTGAGTGACTCCAAAGGCTCTGTCTTATCAGGATATGGATTTGGGACAATAGAAGAAGGGAAAGATCAGAGACAACAGTATCAAACAGCCTTTTTCACAATGAGCAGGAATAACCCCTTAGGTTCCACAACCTACCCCTAAGGTGTAACCTACCCCTAAGGTGTAATTCTTTTCTGAATATACAGACTGATATTACTGTTGTTAGTAACACTTTAATTATAGCCATGATTAGGCAAGGTAACACAATTTGACGTTCGGAAAAAGTGGGTTACAGTGTTTAAGCTAGTTTAGTTCTCATGTTAATGTACCTGTATTTTGGACTGACCTTATTAGGTTGAAGGATGCCCTAGTCATCTTCTGCTTATGATTACACTAATGAGCTTGTCAATCTTGTGGTGAGTCTATGACAATGCTGTTTTACATTTGCACTGTTGTTTGTGTTACACACCCAAAGGTACAGCTACAAAATTTGATGGAAACCTTTGCAACACTGTAGACCAGCCTTTTTCAACCAGGGTGTCCAGGCACCCTGGGGTGCCTTGAGGTTTCTTCAGGGGTGCCTTAGCAAAATGCCTAGAAATTTACAAAAATTGTATACAAGTCGGCGTGCAGATGACGCCACAGGTTTTCATTATGCATCATTTCAACCTTCATCCTAACGACAAATGACATCATCAGTTGATAAGGAGGATGCCAGTCACCAGAACAGGATCCTTGTTTGACCCTCCCCTGCCCCATTTCCATCAGCGTTGGGGTCACATTAGCTGAATGATGGAGAAAAACTGAGGGAGAAGATAAACATTGGCACACTAGTCAGTACCAGTTTGTAAAAGTGTATTTGTTTGGTAGAATAAATCACCTCTAATGTTGGGTCTCCTACTTGTGTGGATGTTGCTACATTATGTAAAACTATTAGAATACTTTTTACATTTTAGAATGGGGTGCCTCGAGACTGTCCATAGCTATTAAAGAGTGCCTTGACTGAAAAAAGGTTGAGAAACACTGCTGTAAATGACACTCCTACCAACAATTAAACAGATCATATAATGCAACAGATTTATTTATCTGGTCTATTGGTGGCCTAAAAAATATTTGTCAGACTTTAACAACACATAAATCAAATACAATGAATAACCTGATACAGGATAATGCCACACTAGATTAACTGGATAAAGGTACATTTCTATATGGCTGTGTAAGCCTTTTTTTTATAACAGCACTGTCTGGATATATCAGCAGATAATATAATTATTCTTTGCTGCTGACAAATACTTACATTCCCTAATGCAAGTATTTGTCAGCAAAGAAGACTAAATTGTAACAGTAATGTGAATTATGTGTAAGGTGGGGAAAAAATAGTTTCTATTCTGCAAGCTTATGTTATTCCATAAGGATCCAAAGGACCCCAAAATGAGGTCAGAGGCCTGTGGAAAATCAATATGCCCTTGTTATTGTATTACAATGATTTCCATTAGTAAACTAGGACAGGCTGGTAAGTGTATTTGCTTTATTAAAACAATCATACCTTTTTTCTTTTAGCATTTTTTTTATTGTGACTGGGTGGGCCAAAATGTCACCAAAATCCCATGATATTTGTGGAAGCCCCCATACATTGCTTTAGGAACTTTATAGTTTTATGGATCTCCTGGAAGGATCAAAAAGTAATACAATTATGTTCAGGGTGGGGGGCATAGTTTCATTATAAAAGCACCAGAAGCCTAAAGCAACACAAAAACAACTTTTAGACCGCATTCACACTAGTCCGACTTGGACCCCGACTTGTCAGCCTGACAAGTCGCAGTCCGTCACGCTCCCATTGTGCGGTACAGGAGCCGTTCTAATAGGAGCGACACAAGTCGCTCCGACTTAGAAAAAGGGTCCTGTACTACTTCGGGGCGACCTGGAGGCGACTTGCATAGACATTCATTTTATGAAGTCACAGGTCGCCCCCTAAGTCGGAGCGAAGTAGTGTGAACCGAGCCTTAGCTTCAGTCCAGAGATTTCCCCACAGTACTTTTTTTCTACCACAAATTTTCCTTATGGCCAACATCATTCAACTCACTTTCTCTAAGCTAATATCACCCCAGACCCACCCAGCCTGTGTATGGACTCCTCCAAACAACATGCTCCCTGTGAGCAATAAACTGATTGGCTCCTTGTACTGCTTCATCTACTCAAGCTCTGCTGTGCAAGAGACTGAAACTAAGTCTAATTCAGGTACTTACACTACTTACATCTGCATGGAGTACAACTTTAGCTCCAGATTTTAGGATGCAGAGAAGTTCAAAAAATCAAGTTAAATTTGTAATACTGAGAATCTGTTCCAAAGAGCTAGATGTTGTGATTGTAGGGGGGTAGGGGGTGTGGGGTGGAAATGATGTCCTCCATGTTTCCCTCCTCATTGGACGCCAAGCATTAGTTACATGAGACGCCTACCCTGCGGTGGGTTCTTCTGGGCTACGCAAGGCACTTTAGATAGGGTCACTGCTTTACACATGGGGTACCTTTCCTTGAACAGATGACTGAACTTTGGCAAACTCTCTCTTGATGTAAATATACACCACTACACTAACTGATGCATTTAGGAGGGACAAGCAGAGCCAATTCCCTCTTCACCTGTTCAGCGTATCACTGGGTCCTGCCATGCACCTAGTGTGGATTCCATGCATGCACTTCACTTAACCCCTCCTCTTTCTTTTTTTACCTGTGTACAAGCTGGGGACCTCTGTGGCGCTGATCTGCTCCCTTCGCAATGGGAGATAGATCTGCTGACAAACTCCTCCTACAAAAAGATATCCCACTGGTCACATGTACACGATTACGTCAGGCTGCTAGTGGAACCTTTGTTACCCTTGGTAACCAGTTGTGTCTTTACACTGTATTACTCTTGTATCATTATCTTCATACCCCAATGTGCTTAGCTGACCCGACCTGCAGGCTATATGTGTCGGTTACTTGCAATAAACCCCTTGAGTAACTTCAGACCAGGCAAAGGCAAAGTTTCAAAAGCTTTATTTAAATAATATGGCATGGCAGTCACACAAAGGCAACAGTCTTTCCCGAAACTATTCCCTAACACAGGCTTTTAGCTGCCTCAATGTACATGCACAGGCTGAGTCCATAATGTTAGTATCCAGGATGGGCACCTTTGAGGCGGACTGCAGGTCCCAGCAATTCTTCTAGGCTCCTAGAAGGATCTTAAAGACGGATGTACAGTATCTCACAAAAGTGAGTACACCCCTCACATTTTTGTAAATATTTTATTATATCTTTTCATGTGACAACACTGAAGAAATTACACTTTTCTCCAAGTTAAAGAAGTAACTGTACAGCTTGTATAACAGTGTAAATTTGCTGTCCCCTCAAAATAAATCAACACACAGCCATTATTGTGTAAACTGCTGGCAATAAAAGTGAGTACACCCCTAAGTTAAAATGGGCCCAGACTGTCAATATTTTCTGTGGCCACCATTATTTTACAGCACTCCCTTAATCCTCTTGGGCATGGAGTTCACCAGAGCTTCACAGGTTGCCACTGGGGTCCTCATCCACTCCTCCATGCAAACATCACAGAGCTGATGGATGTTAGAGACCTTGAGCTCCTCCACCTTCCGTTTTGAGGATGCCCCACAGATGCTCAAAAGGGTTTAGGTTTGGAGACATGCTTGGCAAGTCCATCACCTTTACCCTCAGCTTCTTGAGCAAGGCAGTGGTCATCTTGGAGGTGTGTTTTGGGTCATTATCATGTTGGAATACTGCCCTGCTGCCCAGTCTCCGAAGGGAGGGGATCATGCTCTGCTTCATTATGTCACAGTACATGTTGACATTCATGGTTATCTCAATGAACTGTAGCTTCCCAGGGCTGGCAGCCCTCATGCAGCTCCAGACCATGACACTCCTATCACCATGCTTGACTGTAGGCAAGTCACACTTGTCTTTGTACTCCTCACTTGGTTGCCACCACACACCTTTGACGCCATCTGAACCAAATATGTTTATCTTGGTCTCATCAGACCACAGGACATGGTTCCACCTGTCAGGTTTTTATTGTTGTCTGTGCCCCCATTAGGGAGATTCACCCTCTCTATATTTGTCCTGTTTACCATTATCATTAAAAGTGAAAGAAAACCTTAAATTTTGGGTTGTTCCAAGAAAAGGAATAGAGGAGAAAACTTCCAATGGGACACAGATGAAAAAAAAAAAAAAAAAAAAAACATGACAGGGGTTATAACCCTCCCTTACTCTATTCAAAATGAAAAAAAAAATGTTCCTATAGTTCTACTTTAAGGCAAATGGACTGTGCAATTTGCAAGTTGCTCCAGAGCTTAATACATGAGGTAAAGCTTCACTTTACAAAAAATACCCAAGCACATGCAAGGAAAATAAAAAAATAAAAATAAATTTTTTTGCTTTCACATGATTGGATGAAATAAGTTAGCAGAGCTTCCCCTCGTTTATTAACCACTTAAGCCCCGGAAGATTTTACCCCCTTCCTGACCAGGGGGTATTTTGCGATTCGGCACTGCGTGACTTTAACGGACAATTACGCGGTCGTGCGACGCTGTATCTAAACGAATTTGGCGTCCTTTTTTTCCCACAAACAGAGCTTTCTTTTGGTGGTATTTGATCACCTGTGCGATTTTTTGATCACGCGCTATGAACAAGAAAAGAGCGTAAATTTTGCAAAAATAGCAATATTTTTCACATTTTTTTATATGAAATTCCCCCCCCCAAAAAAATGTAAAAATCTAAATTTTTTAACATTTTCGGCCAATTTGTTTTATGCTACCTATGTTTGGTAAAAAAAATCGCAAAAAGCGTATTTTGATTGGTTTGCACAAAAGTTATCGCGTTTACTAACAAAGGGAAAGATTTTTGTCATTTTTGTTGTTTTTTTTTTAACACGTAATGGCGGCGATCTGCGATTTTTTTTGCGGTACTGCGACATTGCGGCGGACAGATCGGACCCTTGACTGACATTTTTGACACTTTTGGGGTTACCAGGGACATTTCTATAGTAATCAATGCTATACATATGCACTGTTACTGTAAAAATACACTGGCAGTGAAGGGGTAAACTTTTTTGAAAGGGAGGGGCTATGTGTGTCCCTAGGGGCGTGCTTACTACTGTGATTGGCTGTGGCTTCAGATGTATGAAGAGTGATCAACGGTTCTACATAGTAGAACCGTATGATCATCCTTCATACACAGGGGAGAATGACAGGCAGCTTGTTTACACAAGCCGCCTGACTTTCTCCCTCTCCCCCGCCGATCGCAGAGTGACCGGCGGACATCGGGTCCGCCGGTCACACGCACGGGGGGGTCCGTGACCACGCGGGAGCGCGCCTCCGGGGGCGCACTCGCTCCCTAGACCCTCACAAGCTAGTGACGTAGCCCTACGTCACTTTGCCTGTGAGGGGCTGACTGCCAACGTAGATCGGCGTTAGGCAGTCGGCAAGTGGTTAAGCTCTTGGAGCAACTTCACTTGCAAAGTGCTCACTCTATGTGCTTTTAGTAAATCCAGCTCATTATGTTTAGTAAATCTACCCTAGTACTTGTAGTGAAATATATTTATATTTCTCTGGTCATTTTGCCTGTTTTTTGGAGACTTTTTTGTGTATATACAAGCATATAAATCATTTGCTGCACACCTCCCAATCACTCCAAACATAATACAATGCACATGCGTAACACAATAGTCTGTTAGAACATATGTCATAGGTAGTGGGAATACTTTACTTATTTACAATAATTTATTGAGATATTGGGATTGCCAATAGTTAGTATTCTTGCAACGGTATGGAACTGGAGCTGTTAGGAGAGGGGTGTCATCAATCTGAAGGTTTGACAGATGGATACCAAAGTGACAATTTCAAGAACATTAAAGAATGACAATGGATATTCTCTTACAAGAAAAAACAGACCTGTCCAAAGATATAGCAATGACTTTGCCAAATATCACAGCAAAAATGACTTTGAAGCAGAGTTTCTCAATCAGGGTTCCATGGAACCCTAAGGTTCCTCCATGGGTTATCAGGGGAAAATAGCATAAAAAAAAAAGTATAAAAATATTACACACATATATAAATAGTTAAAAAGAAAGAGAGCAGTGCCATCTAAGTGCAGCAATGATGGTACATTTTATTCCAAGAATAAATAATAAAACTCGCAATCACAAATATAAAATATAATATTAATAAAATAAAAATGGAATAAAATGTACCATCGTTGCTGCACTTAGATGGCGCTTCTCTCTTTCTTTTCTGCATTTCTACGGAGTCCCTTCTGACTCTCACCAGAGACTACAGCTGTCTAAAGTCAGCACTTCACCCCCCAGAGATTATTCCTTTTATGAACTTTCATTTAATGACCCTTCATTTTAGAGACTCTGATTGCCCATGCTCTTCCCATTCGGCTAACAGTGCGCTCATGAGTGTGTTGTTTGTTTCTGATAAATAAATAGCCATCTTCCACCAATAAAATAGACAACATTGTATTTTTTATTGGTGGAAGAAGGGTATTTATATATGTGCAATTTTTGATACTTTTTCTCATTTAATATTTTACATTTTGTAAAGATATTTTGTATTTACTTGATTGAACTTTTTTTGATAAACCACGTCTGACCTGTGAAAGAAGCTTCCCTTTGATTGGTATTCTAGTCACTTTTTTCTTTAGAATAAATACATTTGCTGCAGGGACCGTACTGACATAGTGAGTTGGTATATTTCTACGTTTTATACCATTTTACCTCTTTATTAGCAATAAAAACTGGGGTTCTAATTCTTCTCCACTGTATCATTCCCACTGGATATTGCATTGCAAAAAAATACTGCATGGTTTCATGAGATAAATACCACATTCGGTATTTTAGTAGTGTTTTTTTGTGAATTGCAAAAATTTTTTTGAAAAATGCTATTTTACAGCAAATTTTCTGTTTTAATAATTTTTAATAAATATTTTGAAAACATACGAAGAGAAAAGATCACTTATCAGAGCAGCGAATACTCCTCACTTGCTCCATACATGTAAAAAAAGTGATACATACAGTAGGTGGGGGTGGAAGAAAACCATAACAGGCAGGTTGGACTTTCCATGAGGCCCCATGGGAACACATAAACTCATATGGAAAGGAAGGGCAAACGACTGGCTGTAAACCTCAAGTAAGGTGCAAAAACATCATGACTTTACCGTATATTTTAAAGAGAAAAATACTGGTTTGTGAATGGAGCCCAATGCCTGCTACATAATCAGACTAGGCATTTGATAACTTTTATTTATAATTTTCATTTTATTTTCTGCATTTTTCAAAAACTTGTGGCAAAAAAATTACATTTTCAAAATTCCGTTCATAAAATACCTTGGAGTGTTTGC
Source organism: Pelophylax lessonae (assembly GCF_965119305.1). Classification (NCBI taxonomy): domain Eukaryota; kingdom Metazoa; phylum Chordata; class Amphibia; order Anura; family Ranidae; genus Pelophylax; species Pelophylax lessonae. The sequence continues at coordinate 167,867,526 of NC_138776.1, forward strand.
TTTCCAAAATGGAGTCATTTTGTGGGTGTTTCCACTGTCCTGGTGCTCCAAGGCCTCACAAATAGCTAGGTAGTCAGGAAATTGCATAATTTATACTATTAAAAAGCCCAAAAGTGCTCCTTGGAGTTTGGGTCCCTCTATGCATCTAAGCTATGAAAAAGTCTCACACGTGTGGTATCCTCATATTTGGGAGGTATAGCAGAATATGTTTTGGAGTGTAATTCTAAGTACTCCTATGCTGTGCATGAGAAATACTTTGTTAAAATGATAACTTTGTGAAGATAAAAAAAAACAAAGTTTATTTAATTTCTTCATTTCCAAAAAATTGTGAACAAATTGCAAAAAAAGTCACTGTGCCTCTTACTAAATACCTTGGACTGTCTACTTTCCAAAGAGGGATAATTTGGGGGAGTATTTGTACTGTTCTGGCAATAAATAAATCCCACAAGCAACCAGACTGAAGTTAATTGCTGGAAGCACTCCACTATCTCATAAGTGCATTCACAATATATCCAAAAATTCTGCACAATTAATTTATACCAATAATTATATAAATAAATGAATAAATGTGTGTCATACAACCATTTATATCCAAAAGGGACAAAAGATTATAGGTACCATAAATAGTGAATGATAGAATAAATTGACTTAATAAATGGGTGCAGACTTCTTTTTGGAGAGATCTTCACTGTGGCGCCGTAGAAGCACTTTGTCACTTTAGTATGACTTCAGATTTGCATGTTTACAGCACTTTCAGCACTTTTGGGGAATTTAATTTAGAGGCAACACTTCAAATTTTGGGACTAGATTGCACAGTATGGACTTCTAAATATTATATATATATATTGTGATTTATTTACACACCTCAGATTTTTGCACATTTTTGATATATTTCAAATTTATTTATTTAGTCTATTTATTCTATGATTCACTATTTATGGTACCTATAATCTTTTGTCACTTTTGGTATGACACACATTTATTCATTTATTTATATAATTTATTGGTATTCATTAATTGCCCAGCATTTTTGGATATATTTGTACTGTCCTGGCATTTAGAATCTGAAAAAATGAGATCGGCAATCAGTACATCCGGAATGATCAATTTTAAAATACAGTATCTGCCAAAATTGAGTACACCCCTCACATTTTTGTAAATATTTTATTATATCTTTTCATGTGACAACACTGAAGAAATGACACTTTGCTACAATGTAAAGTAGTGGGTGTACAGCTTGTATAACAGTGTAAATTATAGCAGACTAAATTTTTGGCCTAAATCTATGAAAAAAAGATTATTTATTTGCAAAATTGTATAACAGAAACTAAAAAAAAAAAAAAAAAAACACTGACCAAAAATCACCAAAAAAAGCTCTATCTGTCTAAAAAAAAAAAAATGTGTTTGTGTACAGTATTGTCATTCAAATTGTGACAGCACTGAAATCTAAAAAATAGCCTGGATAGGAAGGGGTAAAGTGCTTGATCTTGAGGTGGTTAAACTATATATATATATATATATATATATATATATATATATATATATATATAAACTCCAAAACTTGGGATCTGTGGAATCTTTTTGTCCTTTACACTGAAGTCGTAGCTCTTCTTGCAACATAATCCCTATCATCTGGGTCCAACCAGATAAGCAAGACTCAGCGACTCTTTCACTGCCCCCCTCTACCCCCTTTTTTTTTCTCTTCCTCTTCTTCCCCCCCCCCTTATTTTCTCCTTTTTCTTTTCTCTTTTTCTTTCTTTGGGAGCGTCAGCGCTCCATTCCTCCGCCTTCCTCTCAATAATACAGGTAAAATAGTTCAAGGTGATGGTCGCACAGACACAGTATGGACATTATTGGACCTTCCGTTATGCTTTTTGTATATTGTCAGGAAATATCCTACTTTGTTCATGCTACTGTTGTATGTTTCTCTGTTGTACCCACTTCATGCTTCAATAAAGGTTATATTTGAAAAAAAAAAAAAAACTATATATATATATATATATATATATATATAGTATAACTAGAGGCAAAACTTTTCCTTTCATTTTAAGGTTGGTTTATAACCCTTTTCAGGAAATAGTCAAAACAGCAAGTGACAGAAAATCCCTTCAAATTGAAAGGAATCCCTGGTTGCCACCAGGGTTACCCGAGCTAGTGTTCCCATTGGGGAATGTCTGATAATTCCTGATCTAGTAACAACCCAAAACGGAGGTTTTCTTTCACTTTGGATGTTGATAAACAATGATAAACATGAAAAATAAAGTGAATCTACCTAACGGGGGCACAGATAGCAATAAAAACCTGACAGGTGTCCTAATCCCTCTCCACTCCAAAAAAAAAAAAAACACTTTTATAAACACTGTACATGCACTATTTTTCAACATTTACAGCCTAAATAATGTGAGAAGTAAAACATTTTAGGCGAAACTGCTATCCCTAGAAAGTGCACCCCTACCAGCACTACAACAAAAATACTGGTGCTCTTCGGCAATATGGCAATATAATCAAATCTAATTATAAGTCACAAAATACCTTGCCATTGTCGAAACACAACCCCTCCTCCTCCAAGATCTCTAACCTAATCTTCAACAATCAATAATTATTAGCTACACATGAGCAGGCTCCATCTTCACCCCTGCACATACGCCAGTCTCTCTGCTCAAGATTGACACATGACAGAGCAAAGGGCATGCCTGTTATGTGCTAGCTACGCAGGTAATGATTGTTGAAGATAGGTAGGGAATGATGAGAAGTGTTATGGAGGCTCGGGCTATGACGTCTTTGTCATTATAAAAGTATTTTTAAACTTTATAGACAAAAATCAAGAATTAGTCTTTTATTGCCCATTTACTTACTTCATAGGAACATATGAAAACAGATGATGTATGTAATTAATTGTTTTTATGTAAAGTACACTTTAGCATATAAGCCATTCCAAGGATGGTTCTGCATCATATACATCTGCAATTATTATAATCCTCTCTTCTGTATGTGCACTAAGTCTAAGACAGTTTACTATGGTACATTAAAATCCTAATGTAGTATACATAACAAAAATGGTGGGCAAAACCCAATTATATACGCTTCTAATAATTACCAATGATATTTGTAAATCATTCAAAGTGCCTTTCATAATGAATAATGATCCTGAGTTCTAGGAAAGTATTTAACTATGCTGCCATGCCACTTTAAATCACAACATAGATTTCTGCTTTGTCAGTACATACTATTGATTCATGCAGCAATACAATTACTTCTGCATCGAGTTATATCCTTATTCTACCATACTGCATAAAAGGCCATAGTTTAAAATATAGTTTTGAAAATGCAATGTAATTAGCCTGATAATGATAGCATTCTAGTTTTGTACCCAGTATTTTAAGAATGCCAGTAAAGAGGATTTATCAAGCAACCTATTGAGAGAATAAGGCACCTATCTTGTACAAATTATCATGTATCTCGGTTATTTAACAAAGGATTTACAGTAATTGTTGAATGTCCTGCTTCTCCAGTCCTAGACAACTGACAATTTTGCAAACATCTGTAGCACATTTTTCATTCTACTTGACAGTTTTACTTTAAAAGTCTATTAACGTGTATATTTTAATGCAACCCTGTTATTATGCTAAGATTTGCCATCACAACTTTACCAGTTTAGGAAAACTGTAACTACTTACTATGCCAATTCTGAGAATTTGTCCCAAAAGTCCAAAACATATACTTCTGGTAGTGTACCTTTCCTGGGTCTCTTGCAGCACTTACTGGTTCCTTGGAGCAGTTCTTCTGTACTGGTTCCTTGGCAAAAGCTGTGGAAAATGAAAGCCACTGCAAACGTCATGCTGACAGGCATGTAGGCAGGTGCCTAAATTCAGTGGCTGGCATTGTTCTGCTAAAGATCCCACCCAATGGGGTGGGATCTTTAGAAGAAAATTGTTCCTTGAAAGTTCCCATGGCTGCCACACAGGATGTCCATAACTGAATAAACACTGCAACATCTGATGACTTCTGCAAGCCATTTTGGTGTGGGATTCTAGAAAATAGAGTGTCTGCATCATTCAGGGGTGGCTGGAGGATGTAGATAGGTGAGGGAAAAAGACCCTGTTTGTCAGGAGGACTTATCATCACAGGGAGAGGTTCCTGTTTGAGTAGGATCAGTGCAAGCACACTTTGTTCTGCACAGACAGTCCAGTATCTGAGCCAGCAATTGATGGCTCCCTTCAGAAGCATGGAGTGTAACTACCTTAGACTGCAGTTTGCCACTCTTCCAGCTGCCACTTTGAAATATTGTGCAATTTATAAAGATTAGGCTAATCTCAAACACAGCGCTTGGTGCAAAAACATACAAAATGTCCAATTTAGGAAATGTATCCTCTCCAACTTCCAACAATATATCAAATAAATCAAAACAAAAGTCCACCAAAAGTGTGAACAATCTTTATAGATGTTCCATGCTAATTTCCTCCCAAACTAAGTGTTCCAAAAATTACTGATAAATGTACCCAGTGCAGCCCCCCACCGCTGAATAAACACACACTCTGCTTCTACTTCTCAAGTAAGGCAATTAGGTATCCAAACTCTCCCATGGGTAAACCACGGCTTTCAAATGTTGGCTCCTCTCTGCAGCTCTTGCATCAGTATCACATGGGTGATGGCAGAAGTCTCAATGAGAAAAAAAAGTGCCACATAGTGTAATCCCAAAAAACATAAACACTTTACTTTAAAACCATTTCTACTCACATGAAACATGCTCATGAAAGGCTCATCTATCAAGCTTGAGTAGAGGGGTATACCTATAGTCCGGTAATGCTGGAAGTACCAGTCTCTTAAATAAGCAGCTGCTCAATTCATATCTCCAGCTGCTGGCTTCCCGATAACATCAATCACCATACTCACTATTTAGCTTTTCTTCTGACATGTTTCATTTTCAGCCCAAGTTCTTCTGAGGGTGAAATGGACTGCGTGTATGCACCTTTTTGCCATATGCTAAATCATAATCCTACATATACAAGTAAAGCCCATAACGTTGTAATACCTATTAAAATGAGTATAAAAGGACAAAGAGAGAGGGATGAGAGGATCCCACAGCAAACTGGGGTCTCTACGGTCTCTCACATAGAAATGGGACTTTAGAGGCTAGGAGTGGGTATTGATCCTGATGAAAATAAATACACCAATATTATATAAAAAATATAGCATTTATTTTTATAGGCATAAAAAATCTTATATAAATATAAAAAAAAAGCATAAATTCAAATGGCAAATAATGCATGTACATAAGACAATACAGGTAAACCACTGGATCCCAACAAGCCTCTAAGAGCAAAGGCAATTGATGTGAAATATCTAATAGGTCATGATATAATCATGATACCAGTACATAATAGTATGGGATACATCAGTGGAAACTCTGGAATCGCGAGGCGTTTCGCTGATGTCGCTTCCTCAGACGATTCCTTTTACCCCTGAAAAAATAACAATGTATCAACTTCACTGTATCAGATTCAAGAGGGTTTGTATACTTAGTTGTAATAAATCAACAACAGTGCTAAAAACAAGAAACATCTTAGCAGTCAGATTAACTCAATAACATAATTACAGAGTATAAAGCAGAGATTGAGATATATATTTCATTAACATTTAAATCAACAAGTATTCATATCTCAGAAAAAAAAAAGGGGGGGGGGGGGGAAAGGGAGAAAAACGAGGAAGGGAGGAGGGGAAAAACTGGGAAGAATCCCAGATTTCCCCACACAGAAAACCAGGCCAAAATAAGGGGGGAGGGGGAATGCAACTGACAAAAAACCTAAAGGACCTGAAAGAAAATGGTGGCCTAAAAAGACCAAAATACTGCATAGATTCAGTATCAATTAATGGTGTAACCATATATCTAATTGTGCACTAATAATAAGTGAAAAGGGAGAGGATGTTACAGTTGGTGTATCAAAAATCTGAGATCGAGAAAGATCGAAGATCCAAAAGCAATAATCAAAAATATAGGGTGTAGATGTAATCAAATTACTTAGTAAAAAAAAAAAAAAGAGAAAGAAAAGAAAACAATTCACAAATAAATTGGATTCAGAAAAGCACTCACTTGTCCATTGAAAAGACATGCTTAAGTAAGCAAAATCTTTATGCCAGAAAAAGATATATCTGGTCCAGGTGGAGGCGTGTCACATGTAACTCCTACAGGTTTGGCCCTTGTTGGCTGCACAGCACAAATTAATGCTCAATATCTCGAGTGTTCCATAAGGAATCAAAACGGTGCATCCCCCACTGTTGTATAGAGAAAAAAAATATATACAAGTACATTCAAATAGGTTCCATCTGACCCAGATATGTAGGGGATACACATATGATATTCAGGAGCATAGCATTGAACAGGGATGACCCTAAAATGCTAGGGGGATCCAACCAAAAGGGAAGCAGCCACCCAGGGGGTTCAGTCCCATAAAGAGGGGAGATTACATGTCCGGACACATACTAACCTTTAGGAAGGAGTGCTTGTCAGAAGCCAAAGTTAGGTTGCCAGAGAAGTGAACCCGGTCACTAACGATATGACCAACCGCCTCTCCACGTGGTAGGCACGCCAGCACTGGTCGCTCTGGGGGACTACCCCCTCCTTATATATTGCATGTCACAGATTGGGTTGCATCCGGTTCTGCCCCAAACCACGCCCAAACACGTGTGCATGGCGTGGGCGGATACGACCCCGGGAGATTCCGGCCGCCCAACGGGCCGCCATCAAATTCGGGGATGGCAGGACGGGAGACAAAGGACGGCTACCTCGTCACTTCCGGATGGACCGGTGAACACACCGGAAGTGCGCGGCGCATATCAATGCATCAGCGTTACGGGCCGTCAATAGGTCTCCCGTCCCACCAGGACCCTACACGGAGAGCTCCCTCTTGTGGAGGCAATATTAATTGCCGATAAAAGAATCAGTGGACCCGGAAATAGAAATGGTGAAAGGTGAAGGTGACAAGAAAAGGCAAAAGGGGCCAACAAAGAGAAGAAATTAAATTTGAAAATAAATATCGTAATTCATCATATAGGGTTATATAAGGAATATATGAAGCAATTAATAAACTCTTAAGTGCTAGTGGTGAAGCCATTATGACAATAAAGACTGAGAGGAAAACAACAAAAAATTGTTCGTTCCTGTCAGACTATAAATAATGAGCTCCCCCTCCCTATTTTCGTCATGGAGTATAATCACCCCACGGCTATGTATGCTATATGTTACATGTTTATACTATTCACTTTTACATTATTTATAGTATTCAGACACAGTGGGAGTTGGGCAAGGGGAGGAGAGGCGGTGATCACTGCCGCTCTTCCCCGATCGTCAGGGAAAGAGTGAGGAAATCCACCCACTTGTGTAAACAAAGCGGGCAGATCTCCTCTATGACAGGCAGTGACAGATCACAAGATTCAGCATAGCTGAACCTGTGATCTGTGTCTGTGTCACACAATCCCCTCCCCCCACACACGTCAGTAAGCATGAGGCACACATTTAACCCCTTGATCACCAACAGTGTCAACCCCTTCCCTGCCAGTGTCATTATTACAGTAACAGTGCATATGTATACCACTGATTACTGTAGTAATGTCACTGGTCCCCCCAAAAGTGTCAAAAATGTCAATTAAGGGTTCAATCTGTCCTTCACAATGTCGCAGTCCTGCAAAAAAAATCGCAGATCGCCACCATTACTAGTAAAAAAAAAAATAAACAATAAAAATGACAAATGTTTTCCGTAGTTAGTAAACACAATAACTTTTGCGCAAACCAATCAAAATACGCTTATTGTGATTTTTTTTACCAAAAATATGTAGCAGAAAACAAATTGGCCTAAAATGTCAAAACATTTTGATTTATAATTTCTTTTTTGGGTAATGTTATATATCAGAATGTGAAAAAGTATTGTTTTTTTTTTTCAAAATTGTCGCTCTTTTTTTCAAAAATTAAAAATCGCACAGGTGATCAAATACCACCAAAAGAAAGCTCTATTTGTGGGGGAAAAAAGGACATACATTTAATTTGGGTACAGTGTTGCACGACTGCGCAATTGTCCATTAAAGTAACGCAAAATATAGCCTGGTCAGTAATGGGGTAAAATCTTCAGGTCTTAAAGTGGTTAAAAATATGCTCATTGAGAATTCTTTTGTCAAAGACATGTAGCTAAATACATTTTGGCCTAAATATATGACAAAAATTGAATATATTTGATATTTTTTAACTGTCAAAGTAGAAAATGTCAATTTTTTTCGCAGAATGTTTGCTCTTTTTTTATTAATATCCCAAAAAATAAAAAGCGCAGAGGTGATCAAATACCACCAAAATAAAGCTCTGTTTGTGGGAAACAAAAGGACGTAAATTTTGTTTGGGTACTGCGTTGCATGACCGCGCAATTGTCAGTTAAAGTCGCACAGTGCCAAGTTGAAAAAAGTGGCCTGGACGTTAAGCAGGAAAATCCTCTGGTCCTAAAGTGGTTAATCACAGCATCCAGTGACATATATTCTTGTCTCAGAAGCATAATGACACAATGATTCAAATGGAGGTGTAAAAGCCTAAGATCTCTCGAATTGTGAAACTTGCAGAGCTGAAGCCAAGAGATCATTAAGATTCCCAGTCCTGCACTGTGCCTTCACAGCAACTGAGGGACTTTCTGAAAAAAACACAAGACATATAGTGTTCAAGTTAGCATTCTTGCAATAATTGTAACTTTTAATTTCTGAGTGTTTACATTAAAAAAAGTTTTGTTTTGGTAATAGCAAAATATGCAGTTTTTAAGCAGCATATATCATGTTACATTAAAGGCAAGTCCCATTCTACCTGCCAAGTGGTTATTTCCTAAAGCTGGCCATAGACATTTTTTTCTGTTCAGCCAGGGAGATGGAGGAACCCCCCCAACTGGGACAACAGAAAGTGAGAGGAAATCCCTCCAAAGTGAGGGACTCCTGATGTGGCCCCAGGGTCACCAGAACTAGCGTCCTCACCTGAAGATTTCCCCTCTATTACTACTCAGGTGTCAACCCAAAATTTGGAATATTCTTTTACTTTCAGTTCTGATGATAACAGTAAACTGGACAAATAGAGAGGATGAATCTCCCTAATTGGGGCACGAACTGCTATAAAATCGAAAGTGTTCTAATCCATTTTTTCCGTAACTAAAGAAAACGTTTTGTCTTTATGTATAACTTGGATTAAGCAATAAACTTCTGTCTAGCAGGGACAGGCACATACTGATTGAAATTTGGCCAATGTTTGTTGAACTGGCCAAGTTTCAATCAGTGTATGGCCAGCTTTAGTGTGGCTACTTAAGGCAACCCTTGATTTTAGTAGTATAGTGCTAAAGTTTGCCTAGCAGGAACCCACTAGAAGTCTGTACAGTATGTCATTTATAATAGGAGCCCTTTATTGTTGATTGCTAAGCACCAACAAGAAAATAGCTGTAGGACCATATCAAAAATAAAAAACACAATAGAAAAATGGCAGCAATGGAGAATGCACAAAGCATATTCACTTTTTGATGCCCCAATCGAGTTTGTCAATAAATAAATATATACAGAATTTGTCTACACATGCACATATGTCTGAGTTCCCACCACCATTACTAATAGTAAGTGTCAAACATCTTTTTTACTTGAAATTTTTATTTTGTTGTTTCTACCCACACTTCGTATGACCAGTTATAATATAGATAATGGGATACTGTATGGCTGCATATGATGTAATGAAGCATGGCTTGCCATAGCAAAATAACAAGCTGAATCATATAGGTGTGCGATTCCCAAAGAACTTTTCAGTTCTGTTTATTCAAAACAAGCTGAATAATATTTTCTCTTTTTAGCACTCATTTAGACAATTGCACATCCGTATTGATAACATTAAACTGAAAATTGTGCTTGATTATATCCCTTTACAGTGTATGAAAATACCACCAGGAAAAAAGGCCTACATCTGCTAAATGAATCTGATGGCACTCATCATAGAGCAAACACATCAACAATTAGATAAGGTTGTCTAACAAAAACATTATTGGCTTGCTTTTAAAATCATAATAGGGAAAACTAAATTACATATAACAGAAAATTGATTGCTGCTTTCCATCAACCTATTTGAACCATAACACTTTCATAATGAAGAGTGAATTCTAATCTCACATGAATAGAAGTGCCCAAATGCCCAACGGCTAGCTTATTCATGGTACCCAAAAGCAAACTAATTACTTTATAAGGAGGAGTTTTTTTTTTTTGTAAGTTTAACTTCCAAAACTTTATTTTACTTGTGGATGTGAAGAGTTAGAGCCCCTGTTAGTTCAGAATTACCTTCTGTACCCCTGCTAAGTGAATATTCTCTTAAATCTTCCTAATCTGTCTAATACCTGTCACCTTGACAATAGTGATGAGCCGAACTACCCCCTGTTCGGTTCGCACCAGAACATCTCAAGCTGGGGAAATGTTGTAGCAAACATGCAAAATTCATTAAAGTCTATGGGACATGAACATGAAAAATCAAAAGTCCTCATTTTAAAGTCTTAAATGCAAGTTATTGGCCCAAAAAAGTGTATGGGGACCCGGTTACTGCCCTGGGAGACGTGAATCAATGCAAATTTTTTTTTTTAATACAAACGTTTTTACAGGAGCAGTGATTTTAATAATGCTTAAAGTGAAACAATAAAAATGAAAAAGGGGTACCCCGTGTCAAAATAAAAAAAAAAAGAAAACGGCGTGAAATTCCCCCTTGAATCCATACCAGACCCTTATGCGAGCAAGCAGCCTGGCTGGACAGGATGGGGGTGGGGAAGAGCAAGCTCCCCCCCCTCCTGGACCATACCAGGCCACATGCCCTCAATAGCAAAGCATCTTGCCCCCATGTTGATGGGGACAGGGGTCACTTCCCGACAACTGTGGGCTGTGGTTGTGGGGGTCTGCGGGGGGTAGGCTTATCAGAATCTGGAAGCCCCCTTTAACAAGATCAGATCCCAACCCCCCCTCCATGTGAATGGATATCAGGTACATCGTACCCCTACCCATTCACCAAAAAAGTGTACAATAGCCAGTTTTGGATAAGTCCTTTTTAAAAAAAAAAAATAGTGTCCCCCGATGAAAATCCATCCTCAATCACGTCGCCCCGAAAAATAGAAAAAAAAAAAAAAGCTCCCGTCGCTTCACACGCCTCTTGGCGAATGGGCTGCTAGAGCTGTGACAGCTCTTTTATAAGAAAAGGGTGAGGACATCCAGCAGTGGCACCGCCCCTTATGACGTGACATCAGAAATGTATTCACTGCACCAGCGCAGTGCATTATAGTACTGGTGCAGTGAAGAAGGGGCGGTTATCCCTGCTGGGTGTTCCCGACTCGAAAATCAATCCCATACTTACTTGACAATAAGTGAAGAGGATCTCCTAAAAAGTGTCCAGACAGCAACAAAAGCCTGACAGAGGTTGTAAGACCTCACCACAGTACTAGAAAAAGCATTTCCTGACAGACTCCATGGCAGCATATGTTTGGGTTTAGCCCAGAATCCAATCCTACCCTATAGGACCCCACTCCCATAAATATTTGCTCTTGTTCAGCATCCATGTTCCTTTTTTGACCTTGCACCTACGGGGTGCCCAGTTCCTACCAGAGTGAAAATTGCATGTGGACCAGGAAAGCTGTGACTGAGGAAGATGGGTCTCATTACTCCATTATGCCCTGGCTATTAGCAGGGTATAGAGTGGGCAATGGAAGATATGCCTGATCCCCAACAGGCAGGCTAAACTACTGGCCTCAAAGCCCAGCTGCTGCGGGTGGCCTTATTTTGCCCTGAAGTCCAGTGTGAGCTCCCTGGTCCTTGGTATATTGCACAGGTTGGGTAAGTTACTTCCATGGCAGCAGTCTGTGTGTATTTGACTGCTCTGCTTTCGTTTTTTTTTTTTCCTCCCTCCCCTTTTATATTTTTCTTCCCTGGTGCCTAGTGGTTCATGGTGGCCAGTCCGCTTTAGCATCCCAAGCCACCGTTGTGGTGTTTCTTCTGTGCTCACGCAGCTGCCTCTGTATTGCAGTGGTTGCAAGATGGTGCAGTCGAGCATGTACAGTGCACTGGCAAGCGGTGCCTCCTGATGACATCATTTGTTGCCGATTTCAAAATGGATTTGTTCCTAGTGTCCTGCGGAAATGATCGTGGGCATAGCGGCAAATTCCCCAGGCACTAGGAAAGTGGCAGCAGGTAGTACTTGCTTCCTAGATTTGTGGGGCTCCCCCCTTCCTTCTCTCTGTTTTATTGTCTGCCTCAGTTCTGCAGGTTAGCGTTCAAAGATGGAAGCCTCACCGCCCTCCTGTGGCCAGCCCTCTTACAGATACCTGGTGGGGTCATGTGGCGGTGATGTGGTTGTGGGGTGTGCGGGGGAGGGGCCTGTGTGTCATGGCCCTTGCTCCCTGTTTTGTGTCTTCTGTCTTTTCTTTTTTTGCAGCCCTTCTAGGTCTGAAGACGACAGTTCCAAATCGCATCACGGGCATTCTTCTTTGAGGTCCAGGAGCATGTCCCCGTCTAGCTCAAGGCTCCATAGAGACCCAGCCTCCTTACCCAGATCCTCTTGGCACCCAGACAGGAAAGGGTGCTGGAGATGCGGCTCTCCAGTTCCTGATTCAAGGTCCCTGTGTGACTGCTGTTTCTCCCGTGCTGCGGGTGAAAGAGAGTGCTCAAACCAAAGACTGGAATCCTTGGTGAAGCGGGTCCCTAGGGATTTCTGACGGAATTGGGGGTCAGCCATGCTCAGAGCCTGACCTTAGACCCTCCATGCTCTCCTCTCAGGGCCAAGACACATTGGTATCATCGCAGCCATGTCACCCTTCGGCCATGTTCTCGGACAGTGATTGAGAGGCTGAGGATCCCTGTCTGGGATTCGACTTTGGACTGGTCCCTCCCTTAGTTAGGGCGGTGAGAGAAGCCCTAAGCTGAGAGGATCAAGTGGTCTCTCCTCCTAAGCAAAGGAAATACTAAAGAGTGCCTAAATTTGCCATTCTTGGGAGAGCTGGGTGAAGTCATCATGGATGAAGGGAGAAGAGTGGAAAGGAAAAACTCAATGCTCTCAAAGATGATGATGCTGTATTCCTTTATGGAGGTAGAGGTAAAACACCTGGAATACTTCCAGTAGATGCGGCTGTGATGAGGCTGGTCAAGCATGTGACCCTCCCATTGGAGGATACAGTTTCATTCAAGGACCCTCTGGACAGGCGGATTGACTCCGACCTCAAGCGAGTCTATCTGAAAACTGGCATGGTCTGCAAGCCAGCCTTAGCACTAGCCGCAATGCCCAAAGCGATGAAGATATGGGCAGACAGTGTGGGTGAAACCCTTAGGGGTGTCTCAGAAGAAATAGCTAGAAGTTCTCCTATTCAGGAGCAGAAGATGGCCTCAGCCTTCCTGGGGGAGGCTTCCATCAACATCATCCATCTATTGGCTCGGGTCATGCTCTCCTCATCCACTGCCAAGCGTGCCCTCTGGCTCCGACCTTGGGTTGCTGACCCTGCTTCCTAGCAGGGGTGGTGCCATATTCCCATTGAGGGCTCTTCCCTCTTTGGGAATAAGTTAGCTCAAGCCATAGCTCAAGCCACAGGAAGTAGGTTGGGGTTCCTTCCTCAGGACCAGTGCCTTCTGAATCAGAGACGGGCTCAACCCAGGAAGCAGGTCCCAGATCCTGGGAGGCACATAGCTATAAGCCCAGTAAGGAGTTCTGGAGAAGCTGAAAGTCAGGGCAGTCTTCCTTTTGGAAACCTCCCAAGAGTGGCTCCAATGGGGATAGAGAAGCCACTAAGTCCTTTTGAGATTAGGCCCACTTAGACATGGAAGGTGGAGGCTCGTCTGCTACACTTTCGATATGTCTGAGCGGCCTCAATCCGGTATTCCTGGACCGCCAGAACTGTCTCTTCCAGACATGCTTAGGCTTTCAGCAGCACTCCCAGGCTCAGGTTCATTCCTACCTCCATTCCTCCTTCATCGGAAAAAAAAAGACAGATTCTTCTACCCTATGTGAAATCTCTGGTGTCTCAGGGTGCCACAGTTCCCATCCCAGTAAACAAACATGGGGCAAGGAATCTATTCTCCTCTCTTCATGGTACAGAAGAAGAATGGCTCTTGGTGACTCTTTATAGATCTTACCCTACTGAATCAATTCATCAAGCTAGAAAGGTTCAAGATGGAGACACTGCTGACAATCCAGCAGGCTGTCCAGCCGGGAGATTGGCTGGTGTCAATAGATCTGAAAGATGCGTATTTCCATGTTCCTGTTGCAAGGGATTTCCAGCAGTTTCTCTGGTTTGCCATTGATCAGTCTCACCTACAATTTACTTGTCTCCCATTCAGGCTTTCCACATCACCTCAGATGTTTTCAAAAGTCTTTTTGGCTGTCATAGCCTTGTTGGGGATCAGAGGTATTCGGCTCCATCATTATTTGATTGACCTTCTCCTTCTGTCTTGAGACAAAGGTCAACTGGTGGAACACCTGGGTCAAGTTATCTCCACTTTCCAAGAATTCAGGTGGCTCATAATTCTGGAAAGGGTCATTAGGTTTCTCGTTTTTGTTGGGGCCCTGTTCAACAGGGCAAAAGGCTCCATCTCGCTGCTCAAGGAGAAAATTTAGATGATCCGGGACAGGCTACTCCTTGCTCTTTCTTCCTCTCATCTCTGTGCCCGGCGGTATCTGAAGGTCATTGGAACCATGGTCACCTCAGCCCCCATGGTGAAATGGGCCTTGTGGAGAATGCGGCCCTTCCAGAGGGGTTTTCTCCAGCACTGGAAAGCAGTAGATCTAGGCCAACGCATTTTCCTAACCCCATCCATGAGAGGGGGTCTTCCTTGGTGGCTCCGGTGGGAGAATCTGTTCAATTGTCACTCCATAGCCCCTTTTCATGGATCATGGTGACCTCGGATGCCAGTAATACAGGTTGGGTTGCCCACTGTCTATCGGAAATAGTTCAGGGCAGGTGGGACTTTTCCCCTCGGGTCGATAGTTTCAAACATTTTGGAACTCTCTGGGCTGCACTTTCGACGCTTCAAGTCTTCCGCCATCTAACAATGGGATCCTCAGTGATGCTCAAGTTGAACAACACATCAGCTGTGGCATACATAAGGAAACAAGGGGGAACCCGCAGTCTCTCTGCTGCGAGAAGTAGAGGTGATCATGTCCTTGGCACAGAGGAACTTGTCTGACCTATCAGCTATCTATGTTCCTGGAGTCCAGAATGTAAAGGCGGACTTCCTCTCTTGAGTCCGCCTAGACAACAATGAATGGGCTCTTTGCATCCCCCTGCAACAACAAGTTACCAAAGTATTATTGGAGGTTCCAAGATCCCCAAGCCCTAGGGGTGAACGCCCTCACGAACCAATGGAGTATAAGCAGAGCCTACACCTTCCCTCCAGTTCCAGTGGTTCTCCAGTTCCTGCAGAGACTCAGGACGGAAGCGGCAGAGATAGTGGCGGTAATCCCATTTTGGCCCAGCAGGCCTTGGTTCCATCTTCTGTTGCTACTCAGCATCCTGGATCTGATTCCTCTGCCCTTCGGACCAAAACTGTTGTTGCAGGGCTCTATTCTACATCCACGCCCGCCTCATCTACACCTGAAGGTCTGGTTTTTGAGAGGGGAAGGCTGCAGGCTCTAGGCTGCCCTGAGGAGGTCATTCCCATGTTCTTGAACACCAGGAGGAAAATGACTAACAGGGTCTATGAGAGGATATGGTCTAGATTCTCAGCTCATATGTCTTCTAGGGCCAATCCATGTGACACTCCTGAAGTCCAAGACGTTCTGAGTTTTTTTACAGTCGGCCTGCATCTGTTGCTGTTGGTCAGCTCACTCCAAGTATTGTCCATTTCAGCGTTCACTGGAGTCTCCTGGGCCAAACATATGCTTGTCCGACAGTTCTTTAAGGGGGCAGTGAGACTCAAGCCCCAGAGGAAAACCGCGGTTCCCTAAATGGGACCTCCCACTAGTCCTCAACTTTCTCTCTTAGCTTAATCTGGATCCGGATGAGCCACCCACAATTAAGGATCTTACCCTTAAAACGGTCCTTCTGGTGGCCATCTCATCAGCTAGGAGAGTCTTCGAGATTAGAGCTTTGGGCTCAAAAGAACCCTTTTTGACTTTCTTCCCAGACAGAAGGAAAATTAGGGTAAGTATTTGATAACAATTTTCTGTTTTATTGCTGTCCCATGTCTTTATTGAGAGGAATTCCCCTTTTTTGTTTTGACACCTCAGCAAGATAGTAAGTGGGCAGAAATGTCTTCAACAAGGCACATAGAGCAATGAAATCCTTAGAGGAGATCTTTCCCCACTCCTAAAACAAACAAATAGTTTGACATCAATTTTATTTAAGTATAGCTTCACATGACTGCGCAATTGTCAGATATAGTAACGCAGTGCCATATCGCAAAAAATGGCCTGGTCATGAAGGGGGTAAATTATCCGGAGGGCAAGTGGTAAAGGAAATATGTCTAGAGTTAATTCTAATATTTAAGTATATGCAATACATGCACATTTTCAAATGATTTTGTTGGAGGCAACATGTAGTTTTATGTGTTCTGATATCAAATGTTTCTGGATGATTGAAACCTGACCACACCTGGCCTGGAATGCAAAGTACCCAACAGGACATTCCTGACAAGGAGTCATAAATGGAAATTCATATCCTCAAAGGATGTTCTCACATAAGCCTCCTGTTGTGAGGTATGGGTGTAGAGGAGCCTCAGATAAGATCTCCTGGGGAGGTTATACCAACATCAAAGGCCAGCTGTTAATGGAAGATGACCCAGGTCAAAATCAGTGATTCGTGGATGGATGGCGCCCCTAGTGGAAGAAAATAACATGCTTCCTGGAAAGATGAGATACTTCCTGTTGATTAGGAAGGGGGCATCTTATGAGCTGTCATTGGACAAGCAGACAGCGGGTGTTTATGTGGGTGGTGTCTGAGTGGACTTTTGAAAGAATTGCCAGCTAGAATTCTGTCTCTTGGCTGTTGGCTCTCTTGGCTCTTGGCCATCATGGCTCTTCTGCTACCTTTTTCTGTCCTTCTGTATGTGCTTGAGACCAGCTGAAAGATATCAAACCCCGAATACTAATATGTAAAGTATTATCTGTGATTGTTCTGTCTTATATGCTCTGTAATATCCTTTTAGTGTTTTATGTTAGCATTTTTACTTTCTTTATGATAAATTAGATCTTTGCTTATTTAAGCAGTGTGTTTATTTTTATAGTTAGCATTGTTAGTATACCTTCCATTAACCTCATCAGAGCTTTGATAGACTATTATAGGAATACACAATAGAATACATGTTTATAATAAATAGGGGAGGGACAAAACCACCCCATATTTATTTCAGATTTATTGCTTTATGCTGCAAGAAAAGAAAAACACCTGTTGATCTGCTAGACAATCCAGTGTGCTCCTAACTTTTTGTTTAGACCGACAACACAGTGCTTTTGTTTCTTTGAAATCCCAAGCATCAATGTCAGCCCAGTCTGCTGAATTTCAGAAAATCATCTATCCTCCACACTGATTTCTTTCTCAGTAAAGAATTCTGCTACCTTTACACCCAAGAGCCCACCCACACACTCTGCTTAGGGAAAGGACTCTTAAGAGATGTAGTTCAGGGGATGCCTACGTCAGTAGGAACTGACATCCCAGCAGCTGCACCTGCAAGAATTTTGAAAGCCTGGTAATTTTTTCAAATAATGTAATAACAGCTGTTTCTCACCACAGGAGTAAGGTCAAATAAATAATTATACTGGAACATGCTGTAGAGAGGCAGAGGGAAGTTATACAAATTGTTGAAGAATAAAATTGTATTGCTTAGGCTAATATACAAACAGTTTATGTGTCAAATAGATTGAACAAAAAAATCTTGTTATAAACTTTCATGTATGAATAATGTTAAATAAATGAAAAATGTGAAATTTTGATGTGCTTTTCATTTTTATTTTATTACCCTTTTGCATTTCTCATGGCACTTGGGTGGCTGGATTGATTGAATTCACCATCTTGTGGATTTATTTAGGTTTAGACCTAGATGACTGGCAACAATTGAAAATACATACTTGATTTGGAGATTAGACTCCTAACTTGTATCTTAAAGTCCTGATTGGGTGCTTGAAGGTTTAAAAAGAAGCTTAGTATGAAGACTTCTCTAAAGGTGTGTCAAAATAGGAAGAGAAGTAAGAGGGTGAGAAAAAGCTAAAGACTATATGTGACATCAACAACAGGTAACAATTAAAGTGTAAAATTAATAAATGTAAGAGAATATTTAGAGATCATTTGGAGAAAGGGGGGGTTCCTATGTGCCACTGTTTGTAATATGTAAAATAGTTATCCTTTAAGACTGGAGTCTGGAAAGTTGTAGATACTGGCCTTAGACTTTAGCCTTGTGGTTATCAACTTGGGAGGTATAGGGGACTTCAGCTGTAGCCACCAAAGAGCTACAT
This sequence comes from Pelophylax lessonae, assembly GCF_965119305.1. Lineage (NCBI taxonomy): Eukaryota > Metazoa > Chordata > Amphibia > Anura > Ranidae > Pelophylax > Pelophylax lessonae. The sequence continues at coordinate 167,885,983 of NC_138776.1, forward strand.
ATTATGTTTAGGATATGTAATACAACAGAAGACTGTTATAGACTGCAGACTTTCTAGAAGAAACAGTCATAAATTGAACATGCTACAGATGCAGTTGGATGTGTGCTGTAGGAAAAAGTCAGAGACTAGGGACATGCCACAAGAAATCGACTGTTACATAGTTAGTTACATAGTTAGTGACGTTGAGAAAAGACACCAGTCCATCCAGTTCAACCTATGATGTGTGTGTGTGTGTGTGTTTGCTGTTAACCATACATTGTATACCCCTGTATGTTGTGGTCTTTAAGGTGCCCATCTAATCGTTTTTCGAAACTATCGATTCTCCCTGCTGATACCACTGCTTATGGAAGAGAATTCCACATCCTTACTGCTCTGATATTAAAAAACACCTAACGCAGTTTAAGGTTAAACCGCTTTTCTTCTAGTTTTAGTGAGTGGCCCCATGTCTTATTGAATTCCCTCTCTGAAAAGTTTGTTCCCTATGCTAAGGTCACCAGTACAGTATTTGTACATTGATATCATATCCCCTCTCAAGTGTCTCTTCTTCAGAGAGAATAAGTTCAATGCGTGTAGTCTTTCCTCATAGCTGATGTCCTCCATTCCCCTAAGTATCTTTGTTGCCCTTCTCTGGACTCTCTCCAGTTCCAGCACCTCCTTTCTGAGGACCGGTGCCCAGAACTGGATGGTATATTCAAGATGTGGCCGGACCAGAGTCTTGTAGAGTGGTAGAATAATCACTTTATCTCTGAAGTCAATTCCCTTTCTTATACATGCCAGTATTCTGTTGGCTTTGCTTGCAGCTGCTTGGCATTGCATGCCATTGCCAAGGCTGTTGTCCACTAGGACCTATTTTTCCATTTCTATTTTAGATTCACCCAGAGGATCACCACCTAGCTAGTAACTTGCATTTGTGTTTCTGATATCCAAGTGCATTACCTTACATTTTTCAACATTAAACCTCATCTGCCATGTAGTTTCACACCCCATTATTTTGTTCAGGTCTGCTTGTAAGGTTTCCACATCCTGCATAGAAGATATTGGCCTACTTAGCTTAGTATAGTCCGCAAATACCTAGATTGTGCTGGATATCCCATCCTCTAGGTCATTTATGAATAAATTAAACAGGATTGGTCCCAGGACAGATCCTTGGGGGACCCCACTTTCCAAACCCGACCAATCCGAGTATTCCCATTTATCACCACCCTCTGGACTCTCCCCTGGAGCCAGTTTTCAATCCAGGTTCAATCCAGACTGTTGACTGATCCAATGGCCACACAACAAGCACAAAGGGCCCACAGACAGGGCATCAGTACCTATGATTATCCTACAAAAAAAGTTCTCCTCTCCTTTGGGCCTCTTCATAATTTAGCTAGCACTTTACTCTTGTGTAGTATGCTAGAATCAATATAAAAATTGTGCATCACCGTGAATAAAAAAATGCAAAGTGCATATCAATAAGTAGTAATAAAGAAACTATTCCAATAAAAAGCATAGGTACTTCAACATCCTGTATATAATGTAAACAACATTAATTCCAATAAAGTGCAAGATTTGTGTGCATAATCATATTAAAAAAACAAAATGTAAACAATTCATAAACATTAGGCATATAGTGTGTGTAGCAAAAGCCCCAAAAGAAACATAAAGGAGGTTAAGCCCAGAAGTAGTACTTTGGAACCAATGGAAATTGTATTTTCAACCAGCCAATACTCAGTAGTCCATATATAAATGAAAAAATATCACCCGAAAGAAAAGTGTTAGGATATCTTCGAGGAAAGGTCGCTCCACCTCGTGCTGAAAAACAGGGGTATTACCAGATAATCTTGACCCCAGCTAAGGTGGTCAAAGTAGGCTTTAGTGAGCAAAATGGGACATCAATAAGCTTTAGTAAACAAAGTAGAACATCAATGGCCACATCCTTGGTATAGAAGGTGCTTAAGGCGTGCCTGCCTGTCTGGAAGCATGCTCACTCAGACCTCTGATACTCTCCGCCAGGTTTAAGAGTCTTGGCTGTGGTGATGCTGGTGTACAGGCTGGATCATGGCTATGGCAGGACACATTCACAGCCTGTCACAGGGCTTTATTCCGAGTCCAGCAGCTGAGCAATGCTTGGATGAAGCTGTTACTATCTGACAATATTAGAAAACAATGTGCATGTCTTTGCTTAACCTGCTGTTTTTTTTTTTCAGTGCCTAAGATCTACTGAAGTATATAATTTAATGTAGTATGGCAACTGAGGAATTCTAAAAAAATAACTTTTTAAATGGAAAATGTTTAAAACGAAATGTTTAAAACGATATGATAATTACATTATTACAATACAAAATACATTGAATACAAAATATATTGAATGACAAAAGTAAGGCTAATCCTTAGTAAGGCTAATTCTTAGTAAGAAGTAATCTTGACAAAACATGTTAGGGGTGGAGCCATTCCACGTGTGTGTTTGTTAATGGGGTAAGCCAAGCAGGACCAGTGTGTGGGCTGTATATATCGGCTGCCTGTGACAATATTGAAAGCTGTCAGGTTTGTATTGCTGTTTGTGTCCCCATTTGGGAGATTCACTCTCTCTGTTTTTTGCAACCATTGATTCTGGGACAAACAGTGTGGAAACGATTTTGCAACAGGAACACAATTACAGAAGCCCTCTTTCAATAAAAGGATCAACTTTGGTAACAATATTTTCACTTTCTTTCTGCCATGTCTCTGGAACATTAAGTATATAAAAAAAATATCCCTGTTGGGACCTGGCAGAGGCTTGAACCCTTCCACTGTTAATCTAGAGCTTACTATTTATTAGCTTGACAAAAATTGAATTGCATTTGTACCCCTTGTTTCAAGGGTCTTGTTGAGATGAACTCCATTAAAGTGAAACAGAATGCAGCATAGGTCCAATGGTGATGCTTGAGGGAAAAAAGAGAGAATGGAAAATGAGAAAAAGTTTGCAATCACTAGTGTACATAAATGCTGGAAAAAAAAGAAGGATGTTTAGAAAAATAGTTAATTCAAAAACCCTTCTGTACCTGTATGTTACACAGCCCTCAAAATTTCCACTCGCCTGCTCGCATTTGGCGAGTGGAATTTATTTGAAGGCGAGTGTTCCAGCTTGGCTCAGGTGGTTGCAGATCCGCTCGGTTCGGCTAAGGTGGGGGGCGGGTCTGCTCGGCTTTAGACAAGCCGCAGGAGCTGCCTCCCTAGTCATCTCTATGGAGGGCTGTGAGCCGCGCTGCACGCTGGGAAATGTAGTTTCCAGCACAGCCCCATGGATTCTCTTCTCACTGACATTCCGGACTTGAGGCGGCAGAAAAGATGCGTGTCCCAGGGCAGCGAGGAGGAGGAAGAAGAGTCAGCAGCAAGAGAGACTTCAAGGTATCAGCCTACTGGGTAGAAGTTTGTGCAGGGACAAAGTAGTAAGGGTCGGGGAGGGGGGGAAGTAAACAGAGGAGTCTGGCCATGCCTGCACACAGAGGAGGGGGAAGGAACGGGGGGGGGGGAGAAGCATCCATCTCTCCACAGTACTTGCACCATCTCTGCAGTGTCTGACTTCCTCCTGTGCCATCTCTCCAGTCTCCCTGGCTGTCTCCTGTACCATGTCTGCAGTCTCTCTGGCTGTCTCCTGTTCCATATCTGCAGTTTCTCTGACTGTCTCCTGTACCCTCTCTGACTGTCTCCTGTACCATGTCTGCAGTCTCTCTGGCTGTCTCCTGTACCACGTCTGCAGTCTCTCTGACTGTCTCCTGTACCATGTCTGCAGTCTCTCTGACTGTCTCCTGTACCCTCTCTGACTGTCTCCTATACCATGTCTGCAGTCTCTCTGACTGTCTCCTGTACCATGTCTGCAGTCTCTCTGACTGTCTCCTGTACCGTGTCTGCAGTCTCTCTGGCTGTCTCCTGTACCGTGTCTGCAGTCTCTCTGGCTGTCTCCTGTACCTTGTCTGCAGTCTCTCTGACTGTCTCCTGTACCATGTCTGCAGTGTCTCTGGCTGTCTCCTGTACCATGTCTGCAGTCTCTCTCACTGTCTCCTGTACCATGTCTGCAGTCTCTCTGGCTGTCTCCTGTACCATGTCTGCAGTCTCTCTGGCTGTCTCCTGTACCATGTCTGCAGTCTCTCTAACTGTCTCCTGTACCATGTCTGCAGTCTCTCTGGCTGTCTCCTGTACCATGTCTGCAGTCTCTCTGGCTGTCTCCTGTACCCTCTCTGACTGTCTCTCTGGCTGTCTCCTGTACCATGTCTGCAGTCTCTCTGGCTGTCTCCTGTACCATGTCTGCAGTCTCTCTGGCTGTCTCCTGTACCATGTCTGCAGTCTCTCTGATTGTCTCCTGTACCATGTCTGCAGTCTCTCTTGCTGTCTCCTGTACCATGTCTGCAGTCTCTCTGACTGTCTCCTGTACCATGTCTGCAGTCTCTCTGGCTGTCTCCTGTACTATGTATAATCTAAATAAAATATGATAATTTGTGAGGGTGTGTTTAGGGGCGGAATTAGGGTCAGGCCAGGGTAAGGGCAACTGGTGGCAAGTAACTTTTAAGGCCTGGCTAGTAGCCCAGGATTTGAAATTTTGTTACATATTTATTTTCAGATCATAAGATTGTCTAATAGAGCATCAGACCTGGCTTTGTGGACAGCTTGTATAGTCTAGTGCCTTGATACGTTACCTGGAATGGTTAATATAATTATTAGAACTAATTAACTTGCTTTAGAGAAGCAAATGTATTTACATATGGAACTATTTTATGCATCGCCACATTCAAGTGCTAGCTGGTCATGCTCTATACATGAGAACTGTTATCCAATAAAGACATTACCAAGACCTTTAGAATGTGATAGTACAAATTATGCCCTGCAGTCCTGCAGAGAAGCAGCTATGTAGAGTTTAAAGAAATATCAAACCCTAAAGCAAACATTTATTATATTGCAGATTACAAATTCCTAGATGCGATGGCTGTTTTCGTTTCTTTTTTAGTCTTTCTTTCTTCTATTTTAAAGTGGTTGTAAACCCATTTTAAATACTTTTACCTATAGGTAAGCCTATATTAAGGCTTACCTATAGGTGCTATCAATATCTCCTAAACATGGACCATTTAGTAGATATTTACAGTGCATGCAGCCGATGACGTCATTGGCGCATGTGGTCTGAAGGAACAGCCACCCAAGCCATTCCTTCAGAGCCCTGTGCCGTGAACAGCGGCTCCCGCACGCATGCGCAGAAGTGATGTAATCGCACCTCCGGCAAATCATATGGCCAGAGGACTCGATCCAGGAAGCAGGACGGCCGAACATGTCGGCCGTCCTGTTGCTGAGCTGGCGGCACTGCGGGGGCTTCATTTTTAGGTAAGTACTTCATAATGAGCTAGTATGCGATGCATACTAGCTCAATATGTCTTTGTCTTTACAGGTTTTTTTTTCACATTTTTTTTCAGAGGGTTTACTTCCTCTTTAATCTGGTTATTTATTCAGCAAGTTTGTTGTTTTTCAAAAGCAAAATCTCTCCAGCAGAATGTATCAGTTTACATGGATGAGACAAATCACTTAACACTGTCAGGGGTGATTAAAATTATCAGCTTTTATTTATTCATGCAAAACCTTTATATCGAAAGAAATCTGGTTATTCATTCAACAAGTCTGTTGTTTTTCAAAAGCACAAGCTCTCCAGCAGAAAGTATCACTTTACATGGATGAGACAAATCACTTAACCACTTTACTACCAGCCCTATTTAGGAAACTTTTTGTTCACAAGTTAAAACCAGTATTTTTTCCTAGAAAACTACTTAGAACCCCCAAACATTATATATATTTTTTTAGCAAAGACTCTGGAGAATAAAATGTCGGTCATTGCAAAATTTTTTGTCACGCGGTATTTGCGCAGCGGTCTTTAAAACACGATTTTTTTGGAAAAAATTTGAAAAATCACATTTCACTAATTTTAAAAAATACTAAACAGTAAAGTTAGCCCATTTTTTTTGTATATTGTGAAAGAACATGTCACGCCGAGTAAATAGATACCAATATGTTACGGTTTAAAATTGCGCCCCCCCGTGGGATGGCGACAAACTACGGTCAATAGAGATCTCAATCTGCGATGCTTTAAATGTATTTAACGGTTACCAGTTTAGAGGTAGAGTGTAGCTCTTTTTTTTAAATTATTGCCCACGCTCTGGCGATCGCGGCGATACCTCACATGTGTGGTTTGAACAGCGATTTCATTTGCGGCTCGACTTGCGTATACGTTTTTTTTTGTGCGCGAGCTAACGGTGACGGGGGCGGCTAAATTTTTTTTTTTCCTATTTATTTTTTCTTGTTTTTTAACTTTATTTCAGGTTTTTAAAAAAAAAAAAAAATCTGATCACTTTTATTGCTGTCACAAGCAATGTAAACATCCCTTGTGACAGCAATACGTGTGACAGGTACACTTTATGGAGGGATCGAGGGTCTAAAAGACCCTAGACCCCTCCACTACACTTCCCTGTATGCAAAACGCCAAAAACGGCATTTTTGCATACAGCCGTTTTTTAAATCTGCCGCCTTTTGCGGCACAGTAACCCGGATGTGACGTCATGGACGCCGCCTCCGGGTTACGTCATCGGAGACCCGATCGATGCCGTTTCCGGCATTCATCGGGACTCCATCCAGCCGGCGGACGTGCCGGCTGGGTGCTCGGGGCTCCCGGTGGGACGTCGCAAAGCCGCGGAAGGCGGCGGGAGGGGGGGGGACGTCCCCTCCCGCCCCCCGGGTAACGATCGAGCTAGAGGCATCATCCCGGTATAACCACTCAAAGTCAGCCGACGTAGATCTACGTGGCTGGTCGTTAAGTGGTAACTCCACTTTTGTGGGAAAAAATAGCAAATAAAGAAAAAACAATATAGCGTATACAATTGCGACACAAATCATATTGTAATTGAATGTTATTAAAAATTACCTTTCCTTTTTAATCTGCAGCACTTGTAATTTTCTGTAAAATGCAATGCAATATGTCAACCTGGAGCTGTTCTGTACACAGAATGTGTACTGACCACACCCCTTAAAACATAATTTCCTGCTTGTGTGATTGGCTCACCAATTTTCCCAGAAGTCTACCTAAAATACAAGTCAGATTTCAGGCATCCCCTGCAACAAAAATGTCCTTTTTGGTGAGATATTCCCAAAAGGAACACGTCTAAAGGGATGCAGGCCCAGGAGATTTTCACATTAGAGCCCTGCAACTGCCACAGCTGACTGGTAATTATGAAACCACTCCCATTAGACCCACTCAGCACAGAGGCGCAGAGGCACAGAGGAACAAACAGGGATTTCTTCAGAATAACAAATGGTAGGAATCTGCAACAAAGTTTGTTAAAATCCTTGTAATGTACAGAGATCACCCAGAGGGGAATGTTTTCTCTCAACAAAAGTGAAGTTATGCTTTAACACTGGCAGGGGTGATTAAAATAATCAGCTTTTTTTATGCATGCAAAACCTTAATATCGAAAGAAGAAAAAAAAAACTGTTTGCTGTAACTGATTCTAAAGTGTGAGATGGAGTGCGGCTTCAATTTGTTACTGTATCTAAATCTGCCAATACATTTAACACTACCCTCTCCCCAGACTAGCAATGCTGCTGTGCCTCCTGTGCTCTGCTCATTCATTCAGAGTTGTGTCTGACTAATACATAAACGTGTGTTACTGGCCAGATCACCAGGTGAAAGCAGAGGTCAAAAAGTCAAAGAAAAAAAAGAAAACTGATGCAACCACCAAATTTAATGATTTGTAAGATGCTATAGGAAACATTTTTGGCTTTGGGTTTAATACCATTTTAAAGTCTAATTCTGATCTAACTTTACAGATCTAAATAGGAATGGTATTTGTGGCTTTTTTAACTAACGCATTTTAATTTCTGATTTATTAGGTGCTTTTGTTATTATTATTATTAATATACAGGATTTATATAGTGCCAACAGTTTACGCAGCACTTTAACTTATATTGTAAAGATGTAATCAATTCTTGAAATCCAGCAAATACTGTAGTATACTAAATGCTCATGTTTAAATAAGGTTGGCTTTGCTGGATTTAGGATGAAGCTGGTTTCAAAAGCAAAATATTCTATAACTAAAAATATGTCTTTCAGGTGGATCAAGAACCTGTAGTATCACCATATAGAACTTCTATCCACAAAGATTATAGCCCACCAGATGTCAGTGTAACACAAGGCATCTATATGCCCAACCATAACCTGTAAGGAAACAAATGTATCCTTTTACCACAGAATGCAGTTCCACTATTACATTCATGTATGATGAACAGTTATCAAGACATCTGGATTCAATGCATGAATCCAAATGGGAGGGTTTATCATGCAAACTTTATTTTTCAGAGTTAAAGAAATATAGCCAATATGTCTTAGAATCTGGCTGCAGGTTTGGCTGCAATATTGCTGTACTTTTTCAGTATGTATTTCTGTTAATATTGGAGATGAAAGTCATGCACCTTTGTTTTCTCTATGCTGATGAATTTGTTTGATTTGTAAGTGACAATGAAACATCTACCTTAAAGTGAATGTAAACCCTCACATATGCCCAGTGAAGTGAACAGACTCAGATGATACACAGATCTCCCTACATACGTTTTATTTGTATATCTGCTGTCTTCAGCTTTCTTCACTGATTAGAAAGTGAACATCATGTAACATTTTTTTTTCCTGTTCCCGCACTGGGTGTGGAGTCTTGGTATACACTGTGTGACAGCTGATTGAAGGAATGACACCCCCCCCCCTTCACATAGGCAGAGGAATGAAGAAACATGCAGAGCTGTGCTGTGAATAGACCAGCTCTCTGCTAATCTATCTCTTTGAACCCACCTGGACAGAGATTTCCAGCTGCGTTTATCTCCTGTGACTTGTCAGAAGTTATCATGCTAGCAACAGAGGAAAGGAGCAGCAGAAAGACATGGGACTTCGGGTCTGGAGAGAGATGGGTAAACACTATAGATATATGTGGTCAAGTTTCAGGAATGGGGTTTACATCCACTTTAAGATTTAAACTCTAGTATTATTGATTTTTTTTTATTCTTCTACAGTATCCTCCATCTATCTGGCAGTCTGTCTGTCTTTTTCATAATATCTACCTGCAAATACTAGTTTGTCCAGACATTGTAGATAACTGTTAACATTTTAAATAAAAAAAAATATTGAAGCACTCAAATAGAAACAATTAAAATACAATAAAACAATTAGAAAAGTCCAAATATCAGTGAATCGTCCAAGTGTTTCCAAAAATATTGATTGGTAAAACTCCCTCATGTATAACAAACGGGAGATATGGCAAATCAATAAAAGAAAAATGCTGTCTCAACCAAGAGTACGGCAAACACGCTTTGTGTAGTAGAATAGTGATGTTATCATCAAAATCCAGTATCAAGTGGTAACCTCAGGATATTGTGGTGTCGCATCACACAAGATATTATGAAAATAAAAAGGCTCTTATAGTGTAGCAATTAGTAATCACTGTGTAGAGTAATAAAATTGAACACTCGTGACAAAAAAGTGATAAACAGTGTACACTCATGATCCAAGATTCCTCACCCGCATGCAATGCACGCTCACCAAAATTCAGGTACTGCCATAAAGTATGCAGCTAACATACATTGCAGGATGGATGGATGGAAGATAAATACTGATCTTCTCTAATGGGATCTTCTCCTTATATCTCTAGGGGACACTGTGACGCTCATTCAGTCATTCAGTCAAATGATACCACCAAACAGCAAAGATTTTTTATCATCATTTTTTTTATCATAGTGCAAATTTTTTTTTCATCCGAATGTAGCAGGTAAAACAGTCACTAGCAATAGTATGAATCAGCTAGTATAGTGTTAAAACAAAATTCTGCTCTTGTAGACAGGCGTGGGGGTGTGACATCATGTAGACAGTTTTGCCCTACTCGTTTCCCAACCAATGTATGTAACCAGGGGCCTCTAGTGTCGCTTCTAGTGTCCAGTGCTGGCGGCCATGTATATTTAGTCCATAACTGGAAACTCCCATTAGGTCACTTCCGGTCCAGCGCCATTTAATAGTAGGTAATAGAGGCCGCCATTTTGTTATAGATCAGCAGCAATCAGACCATACATGTCCCAAATCGCAAACCTTCCCATAATTACCAGTTGCCCATTCAAAAGAGGACAACAGGACCCAGCAGAAATAGACCTGCATACCTATCAAAGGGTTGAAAGTAATGAAATGCATACGTTTGAGAACACCATATGGGTATATTTGCTATAGTAATAGACTAAATTAAAAAATAAATAAATAAATAAATAAATAAATAAATATAAATATATATATATATATATATATATATATATATATATATATATATATATATATATATATATACAGTATCTCACAAAAGTGAGTACACCCCTCACATTTTTTTAAATATTTTATTATATCTTTTTATGTGACAACACTGAAGAAATTACACTTTGCTACAATGTAAAGTAGTGAGTGTACAGCTTGTATAACAGTGTACATTTGCTGTCCATTCAAAATAACTAAACACACAGCCATAAATGTCTAAACCACTGGCAACAAAAGTGAGTACACCCTAAGTGGTAATGTCCACATTGGGCCCAAAGTGTCAATATTTTGTGTGGCCACCATCATTTTCCAACACTGCCTTAACCCCCTTGGGCTGAGTTCACCAGAGCTTCACAAGTTGCCACTTGAATCCTCTTCCACTCTCCATGACAACATCACGGAGATTGTGGATGTTAGAGACCTTGCGCTCCTCTGCTTTCTATTTGAGGATGCCCCACAGATGCTCAATAGGGTTTAAGTCTGGAGACATATTTGGCCAGTCCATCACCTTTCCATCAGCTTCTTTAGCAAGGCAGCTGTCATATTGGAGGTGTGTTTGGGGTCCTTATCATGTTGGAATACTGCCCTGTGGCCCAGTCTCCAAAGGGAGGGGATCATGCTCTCCTTCAGTATGTCATAGTACATGTTGGCATTCATGGTTCCCTCAAAGAACTGTAGCTCCCCAGTGCCATGCAGCCCCAGACCATGACACTCCCAGCACCATGCTTGACTGTAGGCAAGACACACTTGTCTTTGTACTCCTCACCTGGTTGCCCCACACACACACTTAACACCATCAGAACCATATAAATTTGTCTTGGTCTCATCAGAACACAGGACATGGTTCCAGTAATCCATGTCCTTAATCTGCTTGTCTTCAGTAAACTGTTTGCAGGTTTTCTTGTGCATCATCTTTAAAAGAGGCTTCCTTCCAGGACAACAGCCATGCAGACCAATTTGATGCAGTATGCGGCATATGATCTGAGCACTGACAAGCTGACCCCCCACCCCTTCAACCTCTACAGCTATGTTGGCAGCACTCATACGTCTATTTCCCAAAGACAACCTCTGGATATGAGGCTGAGCACGTGCACTCAACTGCTTTGATCGACCATTAGCGAGGCCTGTTTTGAGTGGAACCTGTCCTGTTAAACAACTGTATGGTCTTGGCTACCGTGCTGCAGCTCAGTTTCAGGGTCTTGACAATCTTCTTATAGCCTAGGTCATCTTTATGTAGAGCAACAATTCTTTTTTTTAGATCCTCAGAGAGTTCTTTGCCATGAGGTGTCATGTTAAACTCCCAGTGACCAGTATGAGAGAGTGAGAGTGATAACACCAAATTTAACACACCTGCTCCCCATTCACATCTGAGACTTTGTAACACTAACGAGTCACATGACACCGGGGAGGGAAAATGGCTAATTGGGCCCAATTTGGCCATTTTAACTTAGGGGTGTACTTACTTTTTTTGCTAGCAGTTTTGACATTAATGGCTGTGTGTTGAGTTATTTTGAGGAGACAGAAAATTTACACTGTTATGCAAGCTGTACACTCACTACTTTATATTGTAACAAAGTGCAATTTATTCAGTGTTGTCACATGAAAAGATTTAATAAAATATTTACAAAAATGTGAGGATTTACTTACTTTTGTGAGATACTGTATGTGAAAAGCATAGTAGATGAAAAATTCAATTAGCAATCCACTTATAAAATGTTGTACAAATAAAAATATATGTTAAAAGCAGGGTCCATATGGGCTACATATATAAACATAAAAATACATTACATATATCTTAGAAAAGGTGCCAATGTAGATCATATATAGGATCGGTAGCTACGTACTATCAGAATCTGGAAACTGACATTTTTGAGGCATATGTGGAATTTCATGGTACCATGTAGAGGCTTAACAAAATGTTTTCAATAAAATTAAATTTTATTTAAAAAACATAAAAACATATATATTTTTTAAAACATATACACAGGGTACTGTGTCTTTCCACATTTAGCTCTATAAGGAACACAAATCACACATGGGGAAATATAACCACTATCAATAAAGGCAGATACCATCTGGATATTGGAAGCTCGACATGTTTCATGGAAAAACCCCCGCTTTTTCAGGAGCTTTTAACACAATTATAGAGCAGTATCCACATATAGTGCTGTAATAATATATATTAATAACAATAATTAGTTCAAAACATGAACAAAAGTGTACAGATGTGTATATCAACAAAAGTGTGGTGATAACCCATACATGCTCTTACCCAGAATGAGACCACACAAAGGGAGCCCAGAGACAAATGTCTAACCAGGTGAATGCGGGAATCCAACCTGAAACAAAAAGGAGGAGAAGAAAACACCAGGAGTCCCTTATCTAGCAGAGACAAAGGTAATGAAAGTAATATAATAAAATCAACAGAGAAAGATTTTTGGGGTTTCCGTTTAGATAATGTACATATAACACACCGTGATGACAGATAATGGAGTATTGGGTCAGATCCTCCCGAAGCTGGGGTTCAATGATGCCACAAGATTTTCCACTACAAAAATAGTATACTGCCAAAATAATATGAAAAGCAGCCATAACTATATTGCTCATTACGGACTGTTAATAATACATTTAAGTAGTCTTTGTATATTTAAGGTTTGCATTAGTATATTTAAGGTTTGTCTTGTTTTATAAAGACAACACACTGAAACATTGTGGTGATGGTACCCCAATTTTACAGAAATCCTTCCGCTGTACTTACAGTCAGAAAATGAGAGTACAAAATTAGATAAATGGACAGACAGAAAATTAGTTATTTTAATAACATTTTCATGTGTCTGCCAGACAAATAGGACAATTACCATCATATTTGTCATGCTAAAAACTATGTCAATTAATGTGCCACATAGATAAAATCAACAATGTCACTAAATAGGAGAGCTGATTTATTGAACGCTCACCTTAAAAGATCCTTACAGGCATAGACAAGAAAATCATTACAATATAATCCTGAGAAGGGGGAGTTTACATTGAATGATGATTGTGGTTCCACAAATACTGCAATGTATTCAGCTTACCCAGCATAGTTAATGCCTGTTCTTGTTGTAAGCGTTAAGTCCACTGCAAAAGGCTTTGCTACTCTGTGTCACACACATCTGCTTTATTTAGCGACGACTTTGGGTCGCATAGCAGTGTGCGTCTTGCTGGTGATTTTCACATCGCACAGTTGATAAAGCCTCAGTGACAAGTTAACGCCGTTGACAGTTGATAAAGCCTCAGTGACAAAATCACCGGCAAGACGCACACTGCTATGCGACCCAAAGTTGTCGCTAAATAAAGCAGATGTGTGTGATGCAGAGTAGCAAAGCCTTTTGCAGTGGACTTAACGCTTACAACAAGAACAGGCGTTAACTTGTCACTGAGGCTTTATCAACTGTGCAATGTGAAAATCACCTGCATGACGCACACTGCTATACGACCCAAAGTTGTCGCTAAATACAGCAGATGTGTGTGACGCAGAGTAGCAAAGCCTTTTGCAGTGGACTTAATGCTTACAACAAGAACAGGCATTAACTTGTCACTGAGGCTTTATCAACTGTGCGATGTGAAAATCACCTGCAAGACGCACACTGCTATGCGACCCAAAGTTGTCGCTAAATACAGCAGATGTGTGTATCGCCGAAATGTATTTTGCACTATAGCTGACTAGCAGGCATGTATACCTGCTGTAGATATATCAGCAGTGCAACGTGCTCACTAGACGGAACCCTGACACTTAAAACTATCCCTTCAAAAACTAGATTATTGAATCTAACTAAAGTGGTATATAGTACCCTAACTACACTGCACATCCCTTTCCTAACACTAAAAGAACAGCTCCATACAGCAGAAGATAATTTCTAACTGACACTGTCCCTTTAAATTTTATTTATTTTTTTCTAACTCAAACAGCACAATCGCTGTATTTCTAACTACACTGACAATCTTTCTGTAAGCTGACTGCTCTTCTGCTGATCTGGAGCTTTACAAGCAATCGGCTATGCAGCAAACGTTGTTTAACACAGCAGGAGAGATACAAATGCTTCCAGTCTCTTCCAAAGCCTCTGTATTACAGTGCTAGAGGTTAGGCAGGGCTATATTATATACTGGGGGGTGTATTCACTCCTGATTGGCCTCTGGTCCCGATAGTCACTCCAATCACGTTCCTAGCAGACTCCTGCCCCCTCATTGGCTTTTACTGACGTTTCTGGGCCAATCACGGGCTTTTAAAGCGCACTTCCTGTCCCATTGCATTTTGGGTGGTTCGGGTGACCCAAATTCCGAACTTTTACCGCAAAAAGTTTGCAATTTGGCTGAATTTCGAACACCCAATATTCGGGTCGAACAGATGGTCGACCCGAACCGTTCGATCATCCCTACTCATGAATGCCACATTGACCGCTCTTAAGATTACATGCCAACATTTCAACATCTCCTCGATCCCAGGACCTATGACCCCGCTTAAGTTCAATCCGAACTTTGAACCAGGCATGTCAGAAACCTTTCTCCATAAACAATGAAAAGACAAGCCAATCCGAGCAAACCAATTTTACAATAAAGAAGCTCTCATAGACTTCACTTACCTCAGACCGAACACCTCCACTCCCCCTATCTCCAATTGGAAATATTTTCAAATTCGACACTTCTTGAATTCCCTAAACCAGAATAATGCCATCTGCAGAGACCTCACTCCATTCAAAAAACTTTGTACCAGCTCTTCTCCTAGACGCCACCTCATCTCCCAGACATATAACCTTTTCTTCTTAGATAGGGATGATCGAACTTTTGAAAAGTTTGGTTCGGCCAGAACACCCGAACTTCCTGAAAGTTTGGGTCCGGATTCCAGAACTCCATTGAAATCAATGGGACCCTAACTTTGGTAATTAAAAAACATAATTTTGAAGCCCTAAAACTGAATAAATGCCCCTAAAAAGTGCCTAGGGTTCTGGGTCATGCCCCAGGGACTATTAATCACACAAAAAAAGTTCTTAAAAATTGTTGTTTTTGATAGAGAGCCAATTATTGAAAAAATTATTGAAAAAAGAAAAAAGAGATTTATTTGGATTTAGTGTCTGGTGGGTCTAAAAGGTGTGCCTGTGAAGTTTCAGCTCTGTAGCATGTCCAGAACCAGAAAAAGAAGATCATTTTTCTTAGAATTTCAATAGCGTAGGGATGGGGTTCTGCTCCTGTCACAGCTGGGCATTTTTGTTTCAGGCGTTTATTGGGCATTTTTTGGGCGTCTTTGGAGGCAGGCATGACATCTGAACTTCTGTATAGGGGTATATACACACACACACACACATATATATATATATATATATATATATATATATATATATATATATATATATATATATATATATATATATACATACACACATATAGGTGTAAAAGGAGCTGAACCCTATCCCTGCGCTACTGAAATTATTTGTAGGGATGGTGTTACCCTCCTTTCACACCTATATGTGTGTATGTGTATATATATATATATATATATATATATATATATATATATATATATATATATATATATGTGTGTGTGTGTGTGTATATATACCCCTATACAGAAGTTCAGATGTCATGCCTGCCTCCAAAGACGCCCAAAAAATGCCCAATAAACGCCTGAAACAAAAACGCCCAGGTGTGTTGTTTCAGGCGTTTATTGGGCATTTTTAGGCATCTTTGGAGGCAGGCATGACATCTGAACTTCTGTATAGGGGTATATATACACACACACACACACACATATATATATATATATATATATATATATATATATATATATATATATATATATATATATATATATATATATATATATATATATATATATATATACACATACACACATATAGGTGTG
Organism: Pelophylax lessonae; assembly: GCF_965119305.1. NCBI lineage: Eukaryota > Metazoa > Chordata > Amphibia > Anura > Ranidae > Pelophylax > Pelophylax lessonae. The sequence continues at coordinate 167,902,206 of NC_138776.1, forward strand.
AAAGGAGGGTAACACCATCCCTGCAAATAATTTCAGTAGCACAGGGATAGGGTTCCACTCCTTTTACACCTATATGTGTGTATGTGTATATATACATATATGTGTGTGTGTATATATATATACCCCTACACAGAAGTTCAGATGTCATGCCTGCCTCCAAAGACATCCACAAAAAAGCCCAATAAACGCCTGAAACAAAAACACCCAGGTGTGAAAGTAGCGGAGCCCCATCCCTGCTCTACTAATAATTATAAGAAAAATAATCTTTTTCTTATGGCGGTCACCCTGACATGGATGAGTTCGGTCACCCTGGCATAGCAGTCAGAGTCAGTTCACCCTAAACTACACTACGGTCACCCTGACACTTAACACTTTCCCTACAGAAACTAGATTATTGAATCTAACTATAGTGGTATATAGTACCCTAACTACACTAGATATCCCTTTCCTCACACTAATAATTGCTAAATGACACTTTTGCAGCAGGAGTAACAGAACTGCTTCCACTCTCTTCCACAGCCCCTGTATTACAGTGCTAGAGATTTGGCAGGGCTATGTTATATACTGGGGGGCATATTCACTACTGATTGGCCTTTGACCCCCTAGTCACTCCAATCACATTCCTAGCATCCTCCTGCCCCTTCAATTGGCTTTTACTCGTGTTTCTGGTCCAATCAAGGGCTTTTAAAGCCCAGTTCCTGTCCCATTGCATTTTGGGTGGTTCTGGTGCCGAATTCCGAACTTTTCCCGCAAAAAGTTCGGAAATCGGCCGAATTTCGAACAGTCAATGTTCGGGTCGAACCGATGGTTGACTCGAACCGTTTGATCATCCCTATTCTTAGATGCACCTGCTCATTCCAACAAAGCACTAATAGCATGGTAATCTTAATTGAACATCACCATTTCTGAACAAGAGTGGAAGAACATTTGTTTCATTTCACACAAAAGCTCCCTCAACGTATCAACTCAGGAGAATTGTTATAAAATCCAAACAAGATGGTACAGGACCCCAACACTTCTTCATAAATATTATCCTAACCTGTCCATTCTTTGTTGGAGATGTTCTGAAACACCAGGAAATCTCCTGCATATATATTCGTCATGCCCCCAAATCCAACCATTTTGGAACCGCATACACGACATCATAACGGAAATTCTAGATGCCCAAGTCAATTTTACAACAGCACAGTATCTATTACATCACTCCAATACCCCACCACATAGATATTGTAAGACAATTACCCCACACCTAATAAATGCGGCCAAATCATGCATACCGTCCACTGGAAATCGACAACAACACCCTCAATTAAGGAATGGTTAAATAAAGTAGACACAATTGCTAAACTAGAGAAATTAGTTACCATTGCTAAAGAGAGAACCGAAAAATTTGCTCATATTTGGACCCCATGGACGGACTTTATCAAATCACCAATGTACTCTATATTGATGAATAAACCTTGATAAGTAAGTATTCTGTATAAACTGAAATTTTACTCATGTCTTATCCCCCATTGATGTTTGGGGAATACTTTTTGTCTGAGAGGGTGGTGATCTGGACCCATAAAATACTCACCCCCCCCTTGTTAATCCTTCCTCCCTCCCCTAAACAAGGGAAGTAGAAGGGAGAAGGACAAGCACCCCCCAAGGTCGCCCTCCTCTTAGACACGAAGCCCCCGGCCCGACTCATCCTGTCCATTTTAGAAAAACCTATTTCTGGACAAGGGACAGAGACTGAAAACACCCTTTCCTCCCACCCCCCATCTCCCCACCTCACCTCCCCCCCCCCTTTTTCCTCCTGCCCCAAACTCCCCCTCAAGAAATAATCTGGAAGACCTGCTCCCTGACTATGGGAACAGGCTGTCCACATTACGGACGATCTAACATGCAGCATTGCTACACCTAATGAACATACTTAGTAACAACCTATATGATATGTGAGCTGACATGACCACCAGTAGACTGCGATCGCTCTAGACATGTTCTAGATCCTAGTAATAGTACAACAAAACTTATGCGCTAAAACGAGGTAAACGACACCCTAAATTACAAAGAAATTGACTATTTGAAGACAATAGTGGGACACCACAGAGAAAGCTGCTGATTTGGCAGTGTCACCACATATCCAAATAATATTCAAAAGCAAAAAATCAGCGCTCTCCTCTTAAGATGAACCACTCTAGCTGTTTCAAAGCGAGAGACACAACTACAAATTCTAAAAAAAACGCAAATGCATAAAAGCAGTGGGTGAATCTGAAATCAGTATTCCTTAAAGGTCAGCTCACAATTGGAGGTAGTATAAATCAAATAATTCTTCCAATCTTCATAAAAAACCTCAAAAACAATTCAAAAGACGTAAAGGTGTAGCAGCTGATAATGGAAGAAATAAATCAAAGTAAAATTCTATTTAAAACCGATGTGGAAAATTGTGAGTAAAATAAAGTGTATAAATGTTGATTTCCCAAACTAATGCAAAAAAGTGCTAAGATGATATTCAATATAAATAAGTAAAGTGATCTGTGTCAGTGTAGGACATATATTGATATGCAAATCTGAAGACAATATTCAGTGATAAACACACAACAATCGATGTTCAAATAAATCTAAAAGGCAATAAATAATAATATTGATCAATGTGGCTTAAAAAATCATAATTAAATGAGTAAATTACAAAGTGCAATGGTGCTACATAAAAGGCATTTGAAAAAGCTACGGGCTGTTGTAGCGCAACGCGTCAGAGACAAGCCGTGTCGACGTCACTTCCGGTCTTCGGCCAAGACCAGAAGCATCGGAACTCGCCGCATCGGCGGCTGCTGTATTACTTTTCTGCTGACACATCACCACTGTCTAGTAAGTGTCTAGTATCTTTTATGCAATAAACGTATACCCTGAAATGCTACACTATGAGAGTTTCTATTCCTTGAGCACCTGATAGATGTACGGAGAGAGATTTGTATACATCTGAGCCGGGATTACCAGATTTCTGTTTACAATACTGGGTTTAAAGCATTGGAGACCGAATTCTTTGCTGAAGATTGAGAGGTTGGAGAGGAGTGAATAAACACTTCATATAAACGCTCATTCCGAGTGTTGTGGAGGTGAGCGGCCACTGCACTCGGTGTTGGATTGCGTGCTCACCTGTGCACATTTGCTTGGCTATAATTGGAAGTTTGAATGCACCCTGTTTATTCACTCGGATTTCGTCCTTTTTGGGAATTTCCTGAGCACTCTGCACTTTAATCACCTTTAAAAACAATTTTTTCTGAAGGAATTATGGACATTATGCACTTTATGTAGCACCATTGCACTTTGTAATTTACTCATTTAATTATGATTTTTTAAGCCACATTGATCAATATTATTATTTATTGCCTTTTAGATTTATTTGAACATCGATTGTTGTGTGTTTATCACTGAATATTGTCTTCAGATTTGCATATCAATATATGTCCTACACTGACACAGATCACTTTACTTATTTATATTGAATATCATCTTAGCACTTTTTTGCATTAGTTTGGGAAACCAACATTTTTTTTTTTTTTTTCCAAAATAATTTTTATTAATTTTGAAATATCAGGTACAATAAATGCATTCAACAGTTCAACATATAACAGAAAAGTAAGGCACATCGCAACCATAAAACATGTCATAAAAAGTCATAAGATGTAGTAAATACATTCAACTTTCAATTGTCATTCCAAGTGATCCATGAATCCCAATGTCTATTGTGTTTAGTAATGGAGTTAGAACGTAGTGCCAGTGATTTCTCATATTCATATGTCAGATTCACTGATGCTACCACTTCAGATAAGTTTGGAGCCTCTGTATTTTTCCACCTCCTGGTGATGGTCGCCCTAGCAGCCAGCAATATATGTGCTGTAACCCACCTGTGTTTGTGGACTATTGCGTCAATGTCTAGAGTGAGGAGAGCCAAGGCAGGGTTCGGTGTAACAGGAGTTTGTGTCACCGTCGAAAGGAGGCCAAAGATTTGGTTCCAGAAACTAGTTAAGTTCTTGCATGTCCAAAGAATATGGTACAGGTTGCCCACTTGGCCACATTCCCGCCAGCAGAGCGGGGAATGAGTCGGGTAAAATCGGGACAACCTGTATGGCGTCAGATACCACCTGGACAAGATTTTTTGGGATAGTTCCCAATGGTTGGTGCATCCCGACACCCCATATGAATGCCGGAATGCACACAACCACTGAGGTCGTGAGAAAGAACGTTTGAGGTCGCCTTCCCATTTGATCATGGGACAGGTCTTGGTAAATGTGGTCTTAGCATTAAACATGTTGTAGAAGAGTGTGATGCCTTTTATTGATCCAGAGAGGTTATTTAGGAATCTAATTGTCGGTAGTGGGAAAGTGATCCTGGGAGGGGGATGTTTAGTCAGGAACGTGGTGATTCGGGTATATGTATAAAGTTCTGAGTTCGGGAGTTCATATTCATGTGCGAGCGTCGTGAAGGGTTTCAATCCGTCTGGAGTATAGAGGCTATCGATCCAGAGTATGCCCCTATCTCTCCATCTCAGGGTGGAGAGGCACGGGATCAGTACGTCTAGGAGGTTGATGGGTAATCTCTGTTTATATTGGGCTTCTTCCACGTTAGTATGCTTTTGTAATTCTCTCCAAGCCAGTATGGATGTCTTGGTTGTAATCAGTAGGTCTGTCATGTTTTGGGGCTTCCACATGTCTGCCAGGAGTAGCACGTATAAGTGATCCACCTTGCTGTGTGCAGCTTCAATGTGTGACCAGTGGATGCCAGAGTGTTCTGGGAACCACGTTCGTAGCTGGGTTAGTTGGGACGCTAGAAGGTAGTCATACAGATGTATCATACCAGTTCCCCCCACTTTCTTGTGTCTTATAAGGTGAGCCCATGAACATCTAGGGTGTTTCCCTTGCCATATATATTGTTTGAGAACACGGTTTAGAGAGCTGATCAGTGCTGGTGGGAGAGGCAACGGGAGAGTTCGAAAAATATACAGTATTTTGGGGAGGGCCATCATTTTGAAGGCAGCTAGTCTGCCCAACCATGATAGTTCTTGATATGATTTTTTTGTAAGATCCGACTGTATGTCTGCAATCAGTGGCTTATAGTTAGCCTCTATCATAGAGGAAACCGTTGGCGTCAGTTTTAGCCCCAAGTATGAGATTTCGCGGTCAGTCCATATATATGGAAATTGTGATTCCAAGTGTTGTCTGGTGTGTTTTTGTATGCCCAAGTTGAGGATAAGCGATTTAGTAAAATTTACTTTATAATATGATATAGCTGAAAATGACTCCAAGAGTCGGTGTAGAAAGGGCATGGACACTATGGGGTTGGTGATGGAGAGAATGACGTCATCAGCGAATAGTGTTATTTTATGGGGGATACCTTTTATACGAAAGCCGGAGATATGGGGGTAAGAGCGAATACGTTCTGCTAGTGGCTCCATCATAAGATTGAATATGCTCGGGGATAGTGGACAGCCTTGGCGGGTGCCGTTGGTTATGGAGAAGGGCTTGGATAATATGCCCGATAGGAACACCTGGGCTGAGGGAGTAGAATACAGTGCCAGGATGGCCGATAAAATCAGTCCCTGGAATCCAAACTTCTCCAGAACCAACCGCATATATCTCCAGTATACCCTATCGAAGGCTTTTTCAGCGTCGATAGATAAGAGAAGGGAGGGAGTTTTCGTTATTTCTGCGTAGTGGATTAGGTTAATGACTCTACGTGTGGCATCTGCCGCTTGTCTATTCGTCATGAATCCTAGCTGGTCAGGATTTATTAGCGTGGGCAAGATAGAGGAGAGGCGGGTGGCAATTATTTTGGCATATATTTTCACGTCTGCGTTAAGCAGGGATATTGGGCGAAAATTTGCAGGGGCGTCTGGTGTTTTGCCTGGTTTCGGAAGAGCCACTATATGCTCCTTGAGCATCTCCAGTGGGAAAGCGCCCGATTCGGAAATGGTCCGGTATAGTCTAAGCATATATGGAGAAAGTACGTCCTGGAATCGCTTGCAATATTCGTTAGTAAAACCGTCAGGGCCTGGAGATTTGTCATTAGGTAGGTGGTTGATAGCATGGGCAATTTCCTCAGTAGAGAAGGGAGAATTTAAAGTTAGGAGCTGGGCATTGGACAGGGTGGGGAGGCCAATGTCATCAAGAAATGTCTTAATACACTGGTCAGATGGAGTAGGGCAGGAGGGATCATCTTTCAAGTTATACAGCGCCCCATAGTAATCAGAGAACGCATCTGCGATCTCTTGGGGTTTTAGGAGTTTCTGTTTGGTGAAAGGGTGGAAAATATGGGGAATTTTGCATTTCGTCCTACGGGCTCTCAAGCGGTTGGCGAGGAATTTCCCAGCCTTGTTGTGTTGTGAATAGAATACTAGTTTGAGAGATCGCATAGCCTTATCATGATCTCTAATCAGGAGTAAGCGCAGTTCATGTCTGAGCTTGGTCAAGGCAGTCGATTGTGCGTCTGTGGTGGAGGCCTTGTTGGCAATCTCCAATTTATGGATATCCGCCAACAAGGACTCCACAGCCGTCTTGTGTGATTTTCGTTCCCTGGACTTAAGCTGGATCAGTATGCCTCTCATAACAGCTTTGTGTGTGTTCCATAGTGTCTGTGGAGAAACAGATGGGTCGTCATTGAGCTGAAAGAACGATTTAAGGTGGTTTTGAAGAGTAGTAAAATGTTTTTGGAGTTGGATCAGCCTATTGTCACATCTCCAGGTGTAGAAGCCAGGACCAGGCTTCTCCAGGTGGAGTATGATGGAAACAGCTGTGTGATCCGACCACGTGATGTCATGTATCTTAACCTCAGACGTACGATGCAGTAACCAAGAATCAATAATAAAAAGGTCGATTCGTGAATATGACTTATGTCGGGTCGAGAAGAAAGTAAAATCCCTCTCTTCCGCATGAAAACAACGCCAAGCGTCGTAGAGGTCCTCCCGATGCAGCAGGTTCCCCAGTGCAGGAGAGCGCCTACCGCACCTAGAGGAAGTGTCAATCCGAGGGTCGGGGGCTAAGTTAAAGTCGCCGCACATAATGAGGCGACCCTCCCTCAGCACCCGAGCCTTTTTGAGGACCTTTCGCAGGAAGCACATTTGTTTAACATTAGGAGCATATACTGCTACCAACGTTAAAGGAACATTGTCAATTACACATATCAATATGACATATCTACCCTCCGGATCGAGGTGAGACGATTTGAGGGTGAACACCACTGAGTCTCTGATGGCGATCAGAATGCCGTTCTTCTTCACAGGAGCCGAGGCGAAGAAGGTGTGGGGAAAGTTCTTATGTTGACAGTAGGGAGCTGCGTCCACCTGGAAGTGCGTTTCCTGTGCTACTAGAATGTCCACCTTTTGCAAGATGGCGTCTTTCCATAGGGTCCTCCGTTTGGCTGGATGGTTAAGGCCATTGGAGTTAATAGACAGTATTTTCAGACCCATGGGGAAGACACCTGAAGAGATGGGCAAGATGATCTGTACTTCTTGAGCTCGGAGATTGGATCGTTTGGTCCATGGCGCACCATCGTGAATCTTGGCGATATTTCGGGTCGGCAAATAATAAGGAATATGTGAAAAAGTCCAGAGTTAACAGTAGACATTGGATCATGAGAGCTAGGGCTTCGGGTGTTGCTGACGTGTTCATCAAAGCAGTAAGTTGAATGCTGTTGGACGGTATCAACTAACTCCAACGGGAGTAACAGAGAAGCCCGTTGCCAGGCGTAAAAAAGGGAATTCCTCGGAAGGGATTCGGGCAGGCAAGCCTGCAACATTTAGCAGGGTGAAGGTACGGTGGTTTGTACCAGGGCACTGGACCAGGGAAGTCCGTAAAGCAGGATAGAGTCTGAGGAGTGCCTTTAATATTTAGAGCGGTGTTTGTGAGCAGACTTGGACCATCCAAGGGACGAGTTCGTCTTCTGAGGTGGCGTATGGGTTGGGGGTTGGGGGGGAATGATATTCCAGGTGTGGAGAAGTTCTAATCCAGCTTCCAATGAGTGTATTGTTTTGGTGGAACCTTCTTTGGTAATTATCAGACTCGCCGGATATTTCCATTTATAAGGAATATCATGGTTGCGCAGGGCCTTGGTGATAGTTAGCAGATTGTTGCGGCGTTGCATCGTGTATCGGGAGAAGTCGGGAAAAACTTGTAGATTTTTTGCATGCTCAGGCAGTTGATCCTTTCGCTTAAAGGCTAGGAGTATACCTTCTTTAGCCTGGTAGTAGTGCATTTTAAGTAGCACGTCTCTTGGCACTTCCGCAGGGAGATGTGGTGGCTTGGGGATGCGGTGTATACGGTCAATTGTCACATCTGTGGGAGAAAACCCAGGAACCGCAGCCAAAAAAAGATCTCTTGCAAAGTGCGGGAGTTGGTTAGAGGATACTGTTTCAGGGATGCCGCGTATCTTGAGATTGCTCCTTCTAGATCTGTCCTCCAGATCCGCTAGTTTAGATTCAATCCATGATATGTCATCTGCCTGGGACGCGTGGGCGTCCACCATGGTATTAAATGAGGTTGCAAAGTCTGTCATTTGGTTCTCCATATGATCAACCCTGGATTCCACAACTTGTACACTTCTCTTACAGTCCTTCAGGCCAGAATATAAATCAGCTTGCAAAGAAGAACGCAGCAGCATCACAATATCTTTAAGGGCTGTATCAGATATGGGCTGCCCTGTAGTTGGAAAAGCTGCAATAGGGTCCGGGATGGAGGTTTCCATGTCTGGTGTTTCCCCCGCCATGTTCCCCCCATACATAGGGCTAGCTAGGTCCGATAAGGAAGAGCGCCTCTGCTTGCTTTTAGCAGGGCTGTGAGTGGAGGGAGTCGATTGACCTGAGGCTGGGTCCGGATCATTATCCGCCGAGAGCTGTGCATCTCGCAGGAGAGTTGCTGCTGCCAGGGCGCTGGCTGCATCCTTGTTTAGTGAGGTCCGGGCGCCATTTTGGCTCGAGCGGCCCGCTGCTGGTGGGAAGTACAGGGTCAGTTTTCGCGGCTGTGGCGGGTCCCGCTGTCTTCTAGACATCTCCGCTACTTGCTCGGGTGCACTACCGTTCAGGGGGTGCGAGTGGAGAGAGGGATTCGGCAACGTAGAGGTAGATTCCCTGGTCCTGTGCCGGAGCTCCTAACTCATGCGGCCATACACGTCCGCGGTCGCTCCGCCCCTCCTGGGAAACCAACATTTATACACTTTATTTTACTCACAATTTTCCACATCGGTTTTAAATAGAATTTTACTTTGATTTATTTCTTCCATTATCAGCTGCTACACCTTTACGTCTTTTGAATTGTTTTTGAGGTTTTTTATGAAGATTGGAAGAATTATTTGATTTATACTATCTCCAATTGTGAGCTGACCTTTAAGGAATACTGATTTCAGATTCACCCACTGTTTTTATGCATTTGCGTTTTTTTAGAATTTGTAGTTGTGTCTCTCGCATTGAAACAGCTAGAGTGGTTCATCTTAAGAGGAGAGCGCTGATTTTTTGCTTTTGAAGATCCTAGTAATGTCATGAGAGAGACTCTCAACATATTTTCAACAATTTAAGACATCCTGCTACTCTGAGCACTGACCCCTGAGTCGGAATTTGGGTTTTGTTTCCAGGATATAGTTTCAAGATATCCTCATTCTGAAATGCAAACTTTTGATAATAAGTCTTATATCTACAGTAAATAGAAAAGCACTGCTATATTTCTTAAATGTTTCACTGTTCCACTGATGATTGTGATTCTGTTTAATATGTTCATTGTATCACCTAAGTTTTCAACTGTAACTTTTTTATACGGCTGTATGACCTACATTTTCTTTTTAAAAGGTATTTATTTAAATTTTTGCAAAATAACAACAGAAACACAAGGGCAGACAATGTCAATAAAACACGTATGGAACAAGCATGTAAAATACACCAGGGTATCAGAAGACACTGTAGCATAAACAATGCAGCGGGGGGGGGGGGGGGGCCTGATGGCCCAATTCAAGGGGGGGGAGGGGATGCGTACCGAAAAGTCCAGGAGAACCAAGCAACTCTAAGGCTACACACCCAACAGGTCACCATAGTAGAATCCCCCTCTAGGATGAACATGGGTATGACCTACATTTTCAATAAAAAACATTTTTGGGAAAAAAAAAACAATAATAATAATTGTTTGTTTAGGGTGCAAAGAAAAAAAAGGGAGGGGGAGGGAAAAATAGACCTAGGGTTTAGACCCCCCATGGATCACAAAAGGGCAGGGGTGTACCAAAAATTTGAAGCAAGAAACATTAATGGAGGAAAAAAGAGACAGGTGATATAGTAGGTAAATTCTTTATATCCCTTTATCTTTCAGGGGGGTGTTTTGTGGAACCACAATCATCATTTAATATTAACTCCCCCTTCTCGGGATTATACTGTATTGAGTTTCTTGTCTATGCTTGTAAGGATCTTTAAAGGTGAGCGTTCAATAAATCAGCTCCCCTATTTAGTGACACCGTTGATTTTATCTATGTGACACATAAATTGACATATTTTTCATCATGACAAATATGATGTAATTGTCCTATTTGTCTGGCAGACACATGAAAATGTTATTAAAATAAGGCAAACCTTAACTATACAAAGACTACTTGAATGTATTATTAACAGTTCGTAATGAGCAATATATTTATGGCTGATTTTTATAATATTTTGGCAGTATACTATTTTTGTAGTGGAACATCTTTTGGCATCATTGACCCCCAGCTTCGGGAGGATCTGACCCAATACTCCAGCATCTGTCATCACGGTACGTGATATATACATTACCCAACGGACACCCAAAAAATCTTTCTCTGTTGATTTTATTATATTACTTTCATTACCTTGTCTTTGTTAGATAAGGGACTTCTGGTGTTTTCTTTTCCTCCTTTTTGTGTCGGGTGGGATTCTCGCATTCGCCGGGTTAGACATTTGTCTCTGGGCTCCCTTTGTGTGGTCTCATTCTGGGTAAGAGCGTGCATGGGTTATCACCACACTTTTGTTGATATACATTTCTGTACACTATTGTTCATGTTTTGAACTAATTATTGTTATTATTCTATATTATTACAGCCTATATGTGAATAGTGCTCTATAATTGTGTTAAAAGCTCCTGAAGAAGCAGTGTTTTTTCCGCGAAACATGTCACGCGTCCAACATCCAGCTTGTATCTGCCATTATCGATAGTGGTTATATTAACCCATCTGTGATTTGTGTTCCTTATAGAGCTAAATGTGGAAAGATGCAGTACCCTGTGCATATGTTTTAAAAAATATATGTTTTAATATGTTTTGAATAAAATGTAATTTTATTGAAAAAATTTTGTTAAGCCTCGATAAGGTACCATGAAATTCCACAAATGCCACAAAAATGTCAGTTTATATACATGACATATTTTATTTTATTTGCCCCCCCCCCCCCCCCCCAAAGAGTTCTAGTAATTATATGCTTTAAAACATTCATTTAAAAAAATGAAAAGTATATTAAACTAGATGAGTGCTAATAAGTAAATTAAAAAATTAGTTCATAAATACATTCAGGACAATATGAACTTAAGTACCTAAGTGTACTGAGGATGACAATTCTGAAATTCATGTGGGATAGGAAGAGAATGTAGTTTAATCTTATTGTATGCCTCATAGTTTTTTCATATTTAGATTGTATCAATTAATTAATATTAATGATACATTGCCATTAGCAGAGTTCATAGGTGGCATGGGTTTGGGTGGTTTTGACAACCTCTCCTACTGTAGGAGGATAAGGGTCTTTCCAGTGCCTTACCTTAGTGTCAAGAAGGCTGCTAATAAAATATGGATGAATACATTTCTCAGGTAGAATGAGATTAGTTCTATTACCAGGGAACACAGAGCCAATCCTGAGGAAACATGGACATTCATTCCTAACACTTGTGAAATATGTGTGAAGATTTTTGGCCAGTAGGAGGTTAGTAGGAGAGGGACTGGACCACAAAAGTTTCCACAGCAGGAGGAGGATGTGTGTGTCAAAAATGTTGATGTATGTTACGGGATAAGGTACCAATGTGAAAGTAATTTTTGGGTTAGCTTTTTGCCAGTTTTTGGTTACTACTCTAAAATCACGTTCCTGGTCTTTACTTTTACAGCAGCAGGTCGGCTCTATTGCGTGGAACGACATACCTGTACGTCACTTCATGCAATAGACACTGGGGGGCGTGTCGGCGCTACCAGAGGCACAATCATGTGCTGATTGGACACTTGGGGATACCAATCACTGGCCACCCACGATAGTTCCAGGGAGAGGCAGAACGGCGTACTGCTAATGTAAACAAGGCAGATCACCGTTCTGACAGGGGAAAAGATAGAGCTCATGTGTTCTCTGTCTTTATCGACTCAGAGCAACCCCTACACAGTTAGCAAGCACCAGCTAGGCACCCAATTAACCCTTTGATCATCCCTGATGTTAACCCCTTCCCTGCCAGTGTCATTATTAAAGTAACAGTGCATATTTTTAGCACTGATCACTGTAATAATGTCACTGGTTCCCAAAAAAGTGTCAGTTAGGTGTCTAATTTGTCCGCCGTAATGTCGCAGTCCCACTAAAAATTGCTGATTTCCATCAATACTAGTAAAAAAAAGAAAAATCCGATAAAAAAATCCCATAGATTGTAGATGCAATAATTTTTGTTTAAACCAATTAATATACGGTTATTGGGATTTTTTTTTTACCGAAAATAACTTGCTCTGCCGTTTGACAGTTTTTATATAGGTAAGGGGTGGGGCCACCTGGCGACATAACCTGGTGTCACAGCCCCCTTGTGATATCACTGACCCAGCATGCACCGGTTGGTGATATCACAGGGGTGGTGCCACCAATTTTATGGCCAATAACTTGCATATAAGCCTTCAAAATTGGCACTTTTGATTTTTTAAGTTCGGGTCCCAAAGATTTGAATAGGGTTCGCAAACTTTTGAGATGTTTGAGAGTTCTGGAACGAACCGAACAGATAAAGCAGTTGAGGTAACAAAGAAATTTTAAAATAAGCCAAACATCCTGGCCATGATAGCTTCATCTTTCCTAGGTTTTGTCATTTTGATTTTAATGTGATTCAAAAAAGGAAGATAATTAGCTGTTGCTAAATCGTTCACAGAGTTAGAGTAATACCTAAGTGTTTGATCCGCTCACATTTCCATACATAAGGAAATGAGGAGATGAGTTTTCTTTTTGTAAGAGCAGAGAGACCCAAATCTAAAATATATGATTTAGACATATTGACCTTGTAGTATGACACTTCACTGAATAAACCCAGAGCTGAATTTCCACATCAGTTAGCATCAGTATGATATTGTCTGCAAAAAAGCTAATAGTATGCATTATATTACATACCCAAAAACCAGATATGCTGAGATGATGATGAAAACTCAGATGATGTAAGCGTAAATAGGTTTCCAATGGCCCCATTAATAAGTTAAAATCTACCTTGACGTGTTCCGTTGGATATAAAATAAGGGTAGATAGTACATCCGTAGTGTTTACTTGTGCCGACGGCCTGGTATATAGGGCCATAATGGCAGAGTATATGGGCCCAGTAAACCCAAAGGTTGATAGAGTCTGGGCTAAATACTTCCAATGGATTCTGTCAAATGCCTTCTTTGCATCCAAAGTGAGGGGCAGAGAAGGCTTTTTTTTGTAGGTTGGCAAGATGAATGATATTTATGAGACGTGGGGTAGCATCTGTCCTTTTGCGACTTTTTGTGAACCCGGATTGGTCTGGGTAAATAAGTAATTGTAAAATATCTATCAATTTCAGTACAATAAGTTTGGCATACATTTTCGAATCATTATTCAATAGTGAATTGGAATGGAAATTTTGGGCTGTGACAGAATCTTGCCCTGGCTTGGGTAAGGTTACAATTAATGCTCTAAGTATATCTGGAGGAAAAGTGGATTCTGCATTTTAGACTTTTTCCAAGTGAGAAGTTAGAAAATGTTTGAATGCTTTAAAATACTCCCGGGTAAAGCCGTCTGGCCCAGGAGATCTAATATTGGGCAGTGAATCTATAGCACAAGTTATTTCTATGGGAGTAAATTATGCATTTAAGAGATTTAAGTAAAGAGGAGATACTTGGGGGAGTTCGATTGTCAGAGAATTTTACTGATTACATCAGCTGTAGGCTGGAATGTATCTGGGTCTGAGTTGAGGTTGTATAATGAGCTGTAGTAGTGGCTAAAAGCATCTGCCATGGCTTGTGGGCGGTAGAGTTTATCTTTGGTTTTTGGGTGTAGAATAAAAGGGATTTTGGTTTTGTGCCTAACGCTTTTCAGACGTTGAGCTAGGACTTTACCAGCTTTGTTCCCACTGGCATAGTAGGTCATTTTTAGTCATCTGGATGCTTTTTCAAAGCTTTCCAATAATAGGCTATTAAGATTGTGGCGTACATGTGATAATTTCTTGTTTGGACAGATAAGTGAGTTATTCCTAAGAATTAGAGGCCTACAATATAAAATATATTTCCATGCAAAACAATTTTCTTGTTTTTATCACAAAAATTCTGACGTAATCAATCTGCCAGGGAGGTTAAAGTCCATCTTCACATGTAATTCCTTTGCATATGTCATAGGATGAGGCACAGATTTATATATTGGTGTCCACAGTGCCACTCTGTGATGACACTCTAATTAAATATTGTATATTAGGCAGACTTCTGGGAAAATCAGGGAGCCAATCACACCAGCAAGAAACAATGTTTCTGGGGGGCATTCTGTACACATTTTGTGTACAGAAAAACTCCAGGTAGCCATATTGCATTGCATTTTCATACAGCAGCTGCAGATTGAGAAGGTAAGATAATTTATAATACTATTCAATTACAATATGATTTGTGTCGCAATTGTATACGCTATATTATTTTTTCGTTATTTGCTTTTATTTTTCCCCACAAAAGTGGGGTTACCCTTTAAGGGCAAAGGTAGAACTAATAAAAAATAAATGTACTCATAGCATGGAGTTTTTTTAAAAAAAATCCAATGCCTGTATATGTTTTAAACAATTTTAAACATTCCTAAAAATAAAAGCTGTAAATAATTTGCTAGTTTAGCACAAACATGACTACATCAGCATACAATCCACTTTAATCTATAAAAAGAATCCTAAGCTAGTCATAAACATTCATTTTAACTTCCTTTACTATTAAATAAAATATTAAGGCTAGTCATATTGTCATTTCCATAAAGTACATAATCATGTCTCTAAAATTGTTTTGGAGAACAGAAGCTTACTGGTTATCATTTGCATGATGACTTTGCTTGTACCATGAAACAAACACACCATCCGTTTATAGAAGAAATGAATAAAAATAATGGAGAGGAATTAGAGCGGTGAATCAAAGATCAAGCAATGAGAGCAAGAAACAGAAACCTCCTCTCTCCCTGAGCTCTGCTCACTAAAACTGGAAATAAGAAACTGAGCAAATCTGGAGGAGCTGACAAAAGCAACCAATCAGGTTTCATCATTTTATAGTAAAATATTAAATAATGTGATTTGCCAGTACTGGTAACAACTCCAGTTTTGTGCTAATTTTCTCAATTCTTTCATGAATCAGCCCTCTTGTTATGTTAATTAATACAGTATATATGGACATTGGTGACACAATAATTAAAGCTGAACTCCTGGCAAAAATAAATAAATATATTCCTAATAGCACCAATAATATAAATCTATCAAATGCCTTTCCAAACACAGTAATTATCTTGAAAAAAATACGAGTGATACTGCCATGGTGCTGCTCTTTAGCTGTAGGTGGAACCCAGCAGGGTCTCCCACTATAGGATGTCTGCAGAATACTACAGGAGGGGTGGATACAAGACTGGTCACTCTGCACAGGGAAGGATAGCAGCATTGAATGATCTTTATTACAGGTAACTCTTGCACAGCGGAAACGATTCTTGATGGATTATGTACATACCCCATGATTTTGGCTGGCTTTACATGGTCCCAATATATGGTTTTCATAATGTTTTTAACCACTTGCTTACTGAGCACTTATACCCCCTTCCTGACTATGCCGTTTTTCAGCTTTCAGAGCTCTCACACTTTAAATGCCATTGCGTGGTCATGCTACACTGTACCCATTTGACATTTTCTATCATTTGTTTTAAACAAATAGAGCTTTCTTTTGGTGGTATTTAATCACCACTGAGTTGTTTTATTTTTTGCTAAACAAACAAAAAAGACTGAAAATGTTGAAAAAACAAAAAACAAAACTAAACGTTTTACATATTTTGTTATAAAACGGATGTAGCACCCTCCTAGGTAGGTGCTAGAAAAACGCATTAAGTGGCTCTTTCTACTTATTAGGAGAGTTGGATCTGTTAGTTTTGCCTGTCACATGTTTCCAGGTGTGATTTATTGGGTCTAAGGAAGTCTCCCCACTGTATCCAATAAGGGAGCTTATTGGACAGTGGATGAAACCTAACCAGTAGCACATCAGGGTTTATGGCTGTCTCAGTTGGTGAGCATTCTCGCAATGCATCTTGGGATTGGCAATAAATCCTGAGGGAGCATGTGACAGGGTGTCTTTTGGTGGGAGCAAAGTCCAAGGAGGAGGTGGATGGCTGTCACTCCTCCTGCAGATGTGAGGAAGGTGGTCCAGGCGGTCAACCTATTGAACCAGCTGCAGAGCTGGGCTGCAGAGGATCCAAAGAGCTGACAAGTGGAGCTGCTGGCAGAATCTTTTGGGAAAAATAGTATTGTGAGTACCAAGGGGCCTGCCTAAGGGCCTGCCTAGGAGAGGGGACCACTCCAGAGAAGTCAGGGGATCAAGGAGCTAGCTCGCACTAGAAATAACAGTAAAGGGGGTGCCGTGTAGTTGACCCTGAAGATTAGGAACAAAGGGGGTGCCAGGAAGGATCCTGAAGTTGTTTTGCAGTACAGTACAGATTACCTCAGGATACAGTTTACCTCAGAGAGATTGTCCAATTTTACTTCACAGCCAAGGGCAAAGTGAATTAGCGGCCTAGCCATGACTAGCATTATTCAGCATTATTCAGTGTTACTCAGCGTTACTCAGCGTCGCTCAGCATTATTTAAGTTGTTCCAGCCGATTGTGCATAGTTCTATTAAGTTGGAGGATCCCACTTATTCCCTCCTCCTATCCAAGTTCTAAATAAAAACACAACTGGACTGTTTCCTGGCTGAGCCAAAATCACTGTGAAAATGTTGAACTGTCTTATTGTTGCTAATGGTAACCCAGGGGAACCCGTAATCAGCAGCTCCCAAGGGAGTAGTGCTACGCAGGTCATTTTTATCTTTCACTGATGGGCAGTGATAGGCTGCACTGATGGGCACTGATGAGGTGACACCGATGGGCACTAATAGGTGGCACTGATGTGCACTAATAGGTGGCACTGATGGTCACTGATCAGTAGGCACTGATGAAGCTGCACTGATGGGTGGCACTTATAGGTGGCACTGATGGGCACTGATAGGTGGCATTTATATGTGGCACTAATTGGCGGCACTGAAGGACACTGATAGGTGGCACTGATAGCCACTGGTAGGTGGCACTGATAGGCAGCATTGAGGCTGCATTGATAAGTGACACTGATGATGAGGCACTAATGGGCACTGATTGGCAGCACTGATGGACACTGATAGGTGTTTATTTCCATGATCAGCTGTGATTGGTCCTTTATCCTGATCTGGGGTCGGCCGAGATGCAAAGATTCGGCGAGCACAGAGCATGTCAGCAGCATGAGAACGGGAGGATGTTCATGTAAACCCTCCCAGCATTTTAGGCCCGCACGGTAGCCGTCTTTTAGCTATAGCGTGAGTTTCAAGTGTTTAATAACTCACATGATGAAGATTCTGGCCCTTCAACAGCGTCACTTCCAGTTTAGTGGAACGCACGTGGAAGTGAAGTGGAACGCAGCCGCTGTGCTGTATCTCACTATGGATGTTAAAAGCCTCCAGGGTCCCCATCTATATTATGAAATGCGTTTAATTATCTGATAAATTGTAAGTGAATTTTCTCTTATTTCTGTCTTCCATATTTAGTGATGGTCAATAGGAGTATCCTGGAAGCATTATCCCCATACTTACCTGCCAAAGTTTGCTTGACCCCTATTCAGTATTGCCAGGGGGTCCACATTGTCTGGTAAGTGGATTCACTTTGGGGTGTAAAACACACCCACATTGCATGAGAGTCACAGATTGGCACGGACTTTCTGAAAAAGGAGCACATTTCACTGACTTTCACTGACTTTCACTGAATATATTGGAATATGGGCTCACTTTATTAGTATATTTTCACAGGTTGTTCACTTATTATTATTTTGTTTTTCCCACTAACGGTGTGTTGAAAAGGATATATACGTGTGTTAAGATACATACATACAGTATATTGCACATATTTGTTTATTGTACTGTTTTTGTGCTGTGTTATTTGAGTCACTGAGTGATGAACAGCAGCAACAGTTTTTTTAAGTGATAGATTTTTACTTAGCGCAGGGAGGACGTTTGTCATATATTTTTTAATAATTCACAAGTATATATTGTTTTACAAATAATGGGATTAGGATCCTACATCATATATTTGCAGCAGAAGATACCCCTCATATATTTGCAGCAGAAGATACCCCAGCACAATCATCACTAAAATAGTCGCAACTGGAGAAATCTTTTTATCTACTGGATGTGGACAGAACTTGCACTCCTGCTGCACTGTTGTAAGTAAATGAGGGACTCCACACATCATTATTGCTTTTATGGATGTCTCTTCTGAACAATACTAATTAAGAGAACAATAAAATAACCTATTGGTGTAAAAACATTTGTGAGGACTATAGGTATATATAAGGTACTGTCTAAATCACTAGTAAATATGCCCAGGGTTTGGTTCCCAAAGGGTTTTGTCAAATCTTTCTGAAATCCAGTGAACCTGAAGATGAATCCCATTGAAGCCCATAGAGGATAAATCTTAGTGTTAAATTTTAACCATTTTTAGGGTTAACCGCTTCTGGACCGGAAGGTTTTTTTCCCCTTAACGACCAGGCCATTTTTTTTGCGATTCGGCACTGTGTTATTTTAATGGACAGTTGCGCGGTCATGCAATGCTGTTCCCAAATAAAATTGATGTTCTTTTTTTCCCACAAATAGCTTTCTTTTGGTGGTATTTGATCCCCTCTGTGATTTTTTTGCGCTATAAACAAAAAAGCGTGACAATTCTGGAAAAATAAAAAATAAAACATTTTTCAGTTTCTGCTATATAGAATTCTCAATAATAATAAAAAAAAAAATGTTCATCATTTTAGGCCAATATGTATTCTGCTACATATTTTTGATAGGCAGCCCCACGAAGCGACATACAGTTATGTCATTTTGCTGGACAGAGCCGACCTGCCGCAGTATATGTACTGCCGGCGGTCAGCAAGTGGTTATGGGCAAACTGCTGTCAAAAAAGCATGGAAAGCTGTGCACTGCCATGGTGAACATGTAGAAAACTTGAAAAAAATGCCATGAAGCTGGGAGAAGTTCTTTTTTTATGCAGCTTCAAGGGCAGCATTGAAAACACATACAGTTAATCCTTTAAATAACATTTGCAGGATGCCTTAAAGCTGCACAGTGTTATAGAACAATGCAATTTTGGAGGACAGTAGCATTGACAATGTACCTTGGCAGCACGAACTGTATTTGGCTGTGAAATAGATTTATTTTTTCTTTTACAACTACCTTAGGTTACATACAGCAGCACCCCAATCTGATTTTTTTCTCTTTGAAAAAAAAAAAAAAAATCAGATAGCTTTATCAGTGATACAGTTTTTTTTTTTTTTTCATTAAATAGTAACTGTTCTTATCGGTAGACAGAAATTGGCCTGTTTTTTTGTGGCTGCCTTTTTTTATTACTGAAACAAACCTGACATCTGCTCCAGAGCTATGGATGGTCCGATCAGGTCTGCCTGAAAAGTGCACCCTACCTGTTTACCTTTGCATCCCAAGCAATAAACCCCTTCACTCTACTCACCTCTGCTGCAGGCTGAACCACTCTGCAAGTGCAGTATCTGGTAGCAGGCTCAATGAAAGTAGAGGTGGCTGTTTACATCCTCTAGGTAGGCGGCATGCAGAGGAGGGGGCGTTCTTTGCATATAAATCCCATTACATACAAATGTAGTTACATATAAATAGCTGACGATTTACATATTAATGCTGATCCTGGTGGTTAATCACAGAGTGATGCCCTGCGTGTCTCTCCACCCATCTGCTGAAAGCTGGAGGGAGGTTGAGAAATAGGCTTTCAGCTGCTGCAGAGAGCTGCACAGGGCATGTTCTGCTCCCTGTCCGAGCCCCCTACAGGAGGACCGGTGGTACCCCCCTATTGGCGGCCCTGGTTGTGAGTAATATGTTTTAAAGATCACTGCAATCTTTGGGGAGCTCCTGACTACAATGCCATTTTCATGTTTGATCTGAGAAATGTACTTTTAAGCTCTAACAGTTCTCAGGTCCTTGACCAGCATCCTGCCTGGTTTGTTTCCATATTTGTAAAATGCCCTATGACACCTGACCAGCTGCACTTTATCTTTGTATAGTTACATACATAGTTAGTGAGGTTGAAAAAAGACACTAGTCCATTTAGTTCAACCAACAAGAAAAGGATCATGGAAACTCCCATATCACATTCCTATGCCCATAGTTGATCCAGAGGAAGGTTCAAAAACCCCAATAAAGCATGATCCAATAAATGCCAGTGGGGGAAAACAATCCTTCCTGATCCCCCAGGGAGGCAATCAGATATTCCTTGGATCAGCTACCCCTGGTGTTATAACCTCTAAATAAAAAAATCTGGTTATATTATATGCATTTTAAATGAATCCAGGCCTTTTTTATCGGCAACAAGGATATTAAGTTTGTCTTGAAGACATTTTTGCTTTGAGGCAGTAGCTTAGGCAAGATATTTTTTGTGACATTTTTTTTTTTTAAATCTTTGTCAGCAAAGACTCCAGTTAGTTAGCAAGGGCTTTTTTCCTTTGGATTCCCAGGCCTGATAAGACTGCCTCTGAGGAAGCACTTGTGGGTCTTCCAACGTGACACTGGTGAGAAGTTTTTGTGTCAGCATTAGTGGAGAAAAATAATGTGAGATCTTGTGAGATCAAAAATTTGTAGGTGGGGCCACAGAGGAGGGACTCCATGGGTCAAAGTGCAGTGGGTAGGTGCATGATCCAAAATGGTGAGAGAATGATCGAGCACATGATTAGTAGGAAATGGAAGTTTATTCAATAAAAATGTAATCAATGCAGAAGTGGGTGTTGTGGGAGTTTGAGTAAAATATGTAATCGTTGTTTTGTACATTGGAGGTTCTCCATATGTCTATCAGGTGATAGTTATGATGGCTTTTCTAGGGCCATGAAAGATAGGTGGGAGGAATTACAGGAGGCGTCCAGGAGAGGGCCAAGGGTCATATTACATTCACCCTCTATAATAAGCCTGCCCTCTCTATGCTGGTAAACGCAACTAAGGTAAGATTCTAGGGTCGTGATCTGGTTATCATTAGATACTGTAGATACATGCTTACCAGGGTAGTTTTTTATTGGTATAATGTCCCCTTGACTATAGGAAGTTTGCCTTCATCATCTGTTATGACCTTTTCTTCTTTCCAGGGAACTCAGGTAGATAGGAGAATTAAAGTGCAAGTGTGTAAACTGCAGTACTGTGATAAACTGTTGAAAATCTAGAAATGAAAAGCTTCAGAGTTTTGTTAGCAGTGAAATGTATCTCCTGCAGGAAGACCACATGGCATTTAAGGCATCAAAGTTTGTGGGGCAATTTTGATCATTTTATCAGGGAGATTAAGTTACTTTACATTTTAGAACATGAAATTAACAGTAGGCATTGTGTTTCTGTGAGGGATCCCCCCCTAGCGCTTGGCAATGCAGTATGGAAGGGTTACTGTGTTGACCGGCAGTAAGCTGTAGAAGCAGGGGAAGGGGATAAGGGCAAGGAAAAAAAAGTGTTAGGGAGGGGGTTGAAGCTACTGAATAAGGTAGGTAAAGGGAAAGGTTGAAGTGGGTGGAGGGGGTTAAAAAAATCAAGCACTTGTGGGGCGGAGAGAGGGATGGGCAAAGGAACTGGGATAGAAAAGGGTGCAAAATGGGAAGAGGAGGAGGGAAAACCAGGAGGGGTGAGACTACGTATACCCCTGCCAAAGTAGAACAGAATAGAAACAATTTTACATCAAGACATATTTATTATAACATGTGTCAGGCAGAGTCCACCCCCCTTTTACCTGGACCCACTAAGGAGTCTAGTGTATCTTGCAAGAACATATGCCTCAAATGGCAGGAAGTTATAGGCACCCATTCAAAGAGAAGGTAAAGGTGATCGTATTGTGGGGTGACACATCAACATTACTATAACCCACTAGGGTTTCCCCACCCTAAATGTAGCCATGCATCAAGCAAATAGCAGGGCAGTATATAAGGGGCACTTTCAGCCACCAACCTTAACCAACCTGTAAAGGAGGCAGAAAATGTTTAGATATTATGGATGTAACTGGTAAACATAGTATCGACCCCTCCGGATCTGTTGGACAGGTAGAGCTGTTTGTGATAAAGGCTGCTGAGGTTAACCCCTAACCAGCCAAAGCTTGGACTACACATAGTTATGCTGGAGTCTAAAATGTGAAAAATGCATATATAAAAGAAAAAATAAAAGTCATAGAGAACCATTGGAAGCTTACTCTTCACATGGAGACTGAAGGCTTGGGCTAGGGGCTCCTAGGGGCTTACAATACTGGTATGCATGAGAGAGTACAATTTCCCTGGTACAACAAGTCTGTGCCATTTGTGGTCCCTGCAACCACTTCCAGGGGGCATTATTAGGACTTTCATAGGGGTTGTAGAGTAAACATAAAAAGACCCCTTATGGTTAGCCATCACTGTGACTACCCAGGGAAATGGGGATGACACAGGGCGATATCTTAAGCGACCCTAAAACACCATATTAAGTAAGTCAATGATTTACAATGTTTGGATTATCAGGAGAGGTAATAAGAGGTCCCTGTCTATGTAGAAATGCCCCTTTAATGCAAAATTCGAATATCACTGAGCAATAAATTGGCACTTTATTGTGTATCTGAGTAGTATTATTTCTCACATAAGGGAAGATAGATTATTTATTAAAGCTGGGTACACACTATACAATTTTCTTTAGATTTTTTTTTTTTTTCCAAACAAGTTTATTTCGATTAGCAAATTAGAGAATACAAGGTTTGGCAACATTTCTGAA
This sequence comes from Pelophylax lessonae, assembly GCF_965119305.1. Lineage (NCBI taxonomy): Eukaryota > Metazoa > Chordata > Amphibia > Anura > Ranidae > Pelophylax > Pelophylax lessonae. Next base: position 167,925,452 of record NC_138776.1, read on the forward strand.
ATAACAATATAAATGCAAGACATTTACATATTGACATATTGAACAGTTCAAAATATTTGTACAGGAATAAAGGAAAAGAACATATTGAAGCGAATTGTCAGTTGTAACAAACTAAATAAGTAAACAATGGGCTCTTTACCAAATCCAAATGAGGTTAACGTATGAAGAGTATATAGCCCATGACTGCAAACTAATTGGAGCAGTTAGTATATTATATTAAGGAGGAAGTAATTCCGAGATGAGTATCAATTAAGTACCACAATGTTAGAAAGTGTGGATGAAGGGGTGTTAGTGACCAGCACCAACACCTGGGGTATTCCAGCCTTGTATCGGACTGGACATCAAAACGTAGGTAGTAGGGATATGTAAGGGAGGGGACAGGAAAACAAAGCGAGGGTTTGGGGATGAAGTTAATTGTCTAGGAGGCGAGCAGTAGTAGTAAAAGTGCTTTTGTTATCAGGATTGGTAGGTCTGTAGGTATTCAGAGGAAGATTTGAAGTGTATCCAACAGGACCAAATGGTAGTAAATCTATTTGGGTTGTCTGATGAAATGGATATGAGTTCTTCCATTTTAGCGATTTTGTTGATGTGGATGTACCATTCTCGTGTAGAAGGGGGTCTTGTTGTTCCCCAGAGTTTAGGTATGCACATCTTGGCTGCGTTAATTAACATCATAGAAAGTGATTTAAAATAAAGTGGGTTATAGGAGGGGCAATGATGGAGGAGAAATTGTTCAGGAGTAAAAGGTAAAGTACTTGAGGTGATTTTCTGGATTAGGTCATGGACTTTATTCCAGAAGGTTTGTATGGTAGGACACGTCCACCAAATATGCAAAAGATCGGCTTTAGGTTGATGGCATCTCCAATAATGGTCAGAAATTGTGGGATTGTATTTGTGTACAATATGAGGAGTGCAGTACCACCGAGATAGAACTTTATAATTGTTTTCCTGTATGGAAACGTTGATCGATCCTTTGAGTATGTGTTTATAAATCCTTTCCCATTGTTCGTCAGTTAAGTGGATTTGGAGATCACGGGACCAGCCTGAGCAAGCTTTCCCTTCAGCAGATTTGGTGTTTTGCCACAACATATTATGAATTAGGGATATAAGATGCCTTTGGGGTGTCTTTGAAAGACATAGTTTTTCAAATGGGGTTGAAGAAGAGGACAAATTGGGGGACTCTAAGGTATGAAGTATGCTGGTGACATAATGTTTAATTTGTTGAAATTGTAGGAAGTTTAGATTTGGTTCCGCCCATTGTTCGTTTATTTTCAATTGTGATTTCAATTTACCGTGCCTAAGTAGATGATGTAAACGGAGACCCGTCGAGGGCTGCTTGGATGAAAGGGGATGGTGAGTCATGCCAGGCAGAAAGTCTGGGTTAGATAACAGCGGAGCGAGTAAGCTTGGGGAAGATGTCAATTTAAGTTTTGGGAGAACTTTGAATGAACATTCTAAAGTAGGGCCTATGGTGGGGTGTGATATTAGGTTAGTGGGAATATGTGTGCGTTTTAGCCACAGGATGGTGCTGATATGAGGGATTGTGAAGGAATTCTCTAATGATATCCAGTCTTTAAGATGTGAATGTGTGTGCCATTCTACTATCCTTTGCAGGTGACATGCTCAGTAGTAGTGCAGGGGATTAGGGAGGCCAATTCCTCCCTTACTTTTAGGTTTGGTTAGTTGCTTGAATTGTATTCTAGGACGTTTGTGATTCCAAATGAAAGATCTGAACAATTTAGTAAGTGAGAGAAAAAATGAGTTTGGTAATTTAATAGGGATGGTTTGGAGAACATACAGGATGCGGGGTAGGACGTTCATTTTGAGAATTGCTATTCTACCAAACCAGGAAAAATGTGATCTGTTCCAATTACCAAGATCGGTGGTTATATTGGTAATAAGTGGTTTGAAATTTGTGTTATAAAGGTTCTCAAGTTTTGAGGGTATGCGGATCCCTAGGTAGGTTAGCGATTGTGTTTGCCAGGAGAAAGGAAAGTTTTGTGCGCAGGAGTTGACTTGATCAGGGGAAAGTGATATGTTGAGGGCATGTGATTTCTCAAAGTTAATCTTAAAGTTGGAAATATATTGAAAGAGTCTAAAATCATGTAGGAGGTTGGGGATGGTAGTGTGCGGATTGGTCAGGAATAGAAGGATGTCATCTGCAAAGGCAGCAAGTTTATAGTGTTTGTTGGCTATAGCGATTCCTTTAATATTGGTATTGTTACGTAGGCGTTTAAGCAATGGTTCCAGGGTAAGGATAATTCTTTAGATTTTTTTCCTTTAGACTTACCAAAACCATATGAGGTCAGACCTAAACACTTTCAATTTGTATGAAACCAGGCAGGCTCTTGCACTAAGGTTAAAGGTAAATCTAAAGGAAATCTAACAAATTTGTATAGTGTGTATCCCGCTTTAGTCATCACATTAGTTTGTGGTTTAAATTGTTAGCGCTGCTCATTCTTATATTTTTAATTGTTTACTGGCTGTGCATTTAAATGGGGAACACAGTTAGAGCAGCAGCCGGGACACAATTGCACACTGGTTCATAGTGCAGGCGATATTATAGTACATAAATTCCAAGTTTACTGCATAAATGAAAATACTGCGGAGGATACAGCAGTGTAAAATTGCCCAGCATCAGGATAGGTATATTCCACCAAAATGTTAACAGAGATACATTTATAAAACTGTTAATCTAATTTTATCCAAATTTTCACTGCAGGTGAATTTTGCTGATGGATGTGTTTTAAATGACAGCAATTTACACAGATACAGTGCAGAACAAGACATCAAAACTAAAGAGGAAAGAAAAATTCCCATGGAGACTACAGGCAATACTGGTGACTCATCCTTTATACTCTACCTGCCATTTCAGGGCATAGCTTCCAGAGTTCAGTTCTTCTTTAAATGTGACATGATTGATCATACAGTCAACTTTTGCTGAAATTCATAGCCAAATAAATGTCATGTTTTAGAGACCTTCTTTCTAAATATATACATTATTTTCTCCATTTCATTTCTTTACTTGTAGTTTGACACCAGTTCTTTCACCTTTAGCCAAATCCTATTGCCTTAAACAAACAGCAATTATGTACTTTGCGAATATGCACCGCCTGTGTTAATAAGCTCACTACTGAGAATTTCATATTTCTTAAGTAATTCAGTTTAATATATCTTAAGGCATATTTAATAATGCAAACATTTTTGAAGAATTGTTTGCCAATCTGAAAGGTTTGCATTTGATTGACTAGTGATATTAAAAAAAAATTGCAAGGGATGACATATTACATAGTGGAACATCATTTTCACGACCAACTAAAAATAATAAATGTTTTAAAATTGTTAATAAAATGTAAATTCTAGGCAGAGGTGAAAACACTATTTAAAGTGTTTATTTAAATAAACATTTTAATACATTACCATTTAACAGTCCTTAGATTGTGTGGCTGCGTTGGCCTTCTATTTTTAGGCTTTTTTCTTTTACTTTCACTTGGTTATCCTGCCAGTAATACAATTCCTGTCCTAAGGTGACAACACTTACTTCCCATACTGTATCTATGGAATAGCAGCATTGTCAAAATAGGACAAAATAAACACCCACCACATGAAGCTATCACCTGACAACATCTCAGGCAGGATTGACAGGTAATTTTTTCATCTATTGAACAGATATAGTTGTGCATTTAACACACCAAAATGAACTGAACACATGTACCACAATGTTAGGGTTTACATACTATGTACGAAATACTAAAAGTTTAAGTATCTGAATCTGTTTTGATTAACATCTTGTAATCTTTAGTACACCAGCAGATCCTTCAATGACCAATTGCAGGCCGCCTGTGATTAAAACTAGGTTACCAACCTAACTGTGTTGTCTGGCAGGGCTGTGTAAATTTTAGGATCAGCTGAGGAAAATTACAAATGCTTTGGCAAACAAAACATGTAGCTGTGTATTTATTTGTTGGTGGTTATTTGGAGTTTTTCCTTAACTACCTGAAGATCAGCATTTTAAACCCCATTCCTGCCCAGACCATTTTCCAGTTTTTAGTATTGCCATACTTTAACTGACAATTACTCAGTCACGTAACACTGTCCCAAAATGAGATAGATTTTCTTTTGGTGGCTTTTAATGATCACTGTTTTTTTTTTTTTTTTTTTTTAATTTATTATTATTTAAAGGAAAAAAAAAAAAAGTAAATACTTTGAAAACTTATATATATATATATATATATATATATATATATATATATATATATATATATATATATATATAGCTTTGAGCTAGATTGTATTCTGCTAGATTTCTTTGATTTAAAAAAAAAAAAATCTGTGTATTTTATTAAGTTTGTATGAAACGTTAGAGCGTAGAGTCTACATACTATGGTATATGAGCTAAAACACCAAGCTGGGCAATGAATGTGAATATAGATACACATTTTGAAAACATGCGATTAGTACATGTGAAAAAACAATCTGCCAATAATATGTGAAATCAACAAACTTCGAAGAAAAAAGTCCCACAAGTTGCTGAATGTTGCACAGTTCTGTGTAAAGATGAATGATGGAATAACATCACATAATGAGAGTCCTGTGATTAAAATTAGTTAGGTCACCACGTGGCTACACAGCACATCGGAGAATCTTTTCGGAGGCTCGGAGAACGCTTCCCTGGGGTCCGGTAACCAGCGTGGAGGTGGTGAGGACTAGGGGAAGGCTCCAGACCCACCTGTTTACTGTATATAGTTAATGCGCTTCACCTTTTAAGTGCAATATGATTGAGAATTTATACTTTTAATAAACTTGATTGAGACAATATCACACTAGTGGAGCTTTATCTTTCTATATTTGACATCTTGCAAGCTATTTGAGAGAAGGAAACCATTGAGCGATATCGATCCATGGGGGACTGGTGTGATATATTCCCCACTGCGCATGATCCCATACCATGAGAATGGGGGGGCAATAATTTTTGGTGAGTTGCCAGCTGATGGAAGTGGTTGTCACATAGGTGGTAGACTGACCTAACTACCTTTAATCACGGGACTCTCATTATGTGATGTTATTCCATTATTCATCTTTTCACAGAACTGTGCAAGATTCAGAGACTTGTGGGACTTTTTCTTTGAAGTTCGTTGATTTCACATATTATTGGCAGATTGTTTTTTTCACATGTACTTCTATTCACATGTTTTCAAAATTTGTATATGTATTCACGTTTATGGCACAGCTTGGTGTTTTAGCTCATTTGAGCTGGGGTCACTTTAATTTTTTCTAGTTGTTTGATTTAAAGTTGCTGCATTATATATATATATATCTATTTAATATACTTTGTGTATTCCTTGACACATTAGTATTAGTGGTCATAGTAAGTGTTTGTGCACTATAAATTTTTCTTTCCACTAGTATATCTTAGCGCAAGAGATCACACATGTATATACTATGGTATATGCATTTGAAATGAATCAACCCTGATGTTTTGACTGCCTATCTTATGTCTTGAGTTTCTAAAAAGCCAAGAAGGTACAAATGCCCAAAATTACCTATTTTAAGGAAAACGGACACTTTGTTGTTTTTTTTTTTTTATTTTAAGTTGTAGTTTTTTGGCACATTTTTTTTGGAAAATGGAGAAAGCACATTAAATGAGATTTTATTTTGCAAAGTTGCCATTTTAAATTAGTTTAAGTTATTTCTTACTCACATCATAGCCATACTTACAATTCTACCTCCAAAAACACATTCTTCTACTTTTCCAGAGTATGGGAATGCCACATTTGTGAGGCTTGTTTCATACCTAAATGCATAGAGGGGTCCAAACTCCAATGAAAAAAACGTTCAAGGGACATACATTTTGTATATGATTGTCAGACTATCTTTTCCATTTCTTGAGGCCCTGAAGTGCCAGGATGGGAGAATTACCCACAAAATAACCACATTTTGGAAAGCAGACACCCTAAGGTATTTTTGAAAAGAAAACAGCCCAATGGATTTAATCAATGAGAGTGGATTTTTTTTTTTTTTTTACACAAAGCTGCAATTATTAGGCTATACCTAGTACATGGTATAGGCATACAATACTTAGAAGGCTTTCAAGAAAGATAAATTACACATCTAATAAAGAAAATAAAAATGTACTTCTTTACACACAGCTATCAATTCTTAAGATATTTCTCACACATCATGAGAATGCTTAGAATTATACCCCAAAACACTCTGCTATTCCTCCTGAGTATGGTGATATCACATATGTGAGACTTTCTGGCGGCATAAGTTATGAATCTAATTTCCAGTCTACCTATTACATGTTTGAAGGCCCTGGAGTGCCAGGACAGTAGAAACACCCACAATTTGTCCACATTTCAGATACCCCAGGGTATTTTTTAAAGAGGCATAGTGGGTCTTTTGAAAATTCCATTTTTTGATATGTGTTTTTGGAAAATGAGTCATGAGTAAGGCCTAAGTGTTAGAAACGCGTTGATGTTTTTGTTTGGCTGTAATCCTCTGCTTTTTAAAATAAAATATACACTCCTCTGCTATCTTTGTGGTGTTGACTTTTATCCAGTGATTGATGTATGTGTCTGGCCTCAGAAGCCTTTTTAGGCAGGGCACCTTGAAGGAACAATGTTGGATCTAATATTGGAGGTTGCAGCACAGCATTTATTGTTTCTACAATGGTCATATGGTACAAGGCCAATTTTATTGGACTTGTACCCTGGTCTGTGACCTGCTGTGTCTGATGGACAAAGTGAACACAGAGCATGTGTTTAAGATGCAAAGGGGAAGAGGCTTTAAAATGGCCTCCTATCTTCAGGAGACAGCCATTTGCTCATATATATATATTGTGAGGGATTAGCTCAGTGGTAGGCGTGGATGATCCCTTTGGGGGTGCGTTTTCACAGAGAGGTAGCCGAGCAGTGGTTGCAAACAAGACTTTGTTTTATTCATGCAATTTACTTCACACAATTGCAAGCCTCAAAACAGCCAAAATAAAATAAAAGACAACATAAATCCTTGCCTCTGTGGGCGGCTACCTTCTCACACACTGGAACCTACCTAAGAGTCTGTCCCCAACCTACTGTTGGGCAGACTTTCTTATCCTACAGCGGATACTCAACAGTCCATGTTTTATCTCTTCACACAGCACAGGTTCATTTATAACAGGTCCCTTTACTCTTCACACTCTTCACATTGAACACAGTTCATTTAACAGGTCCCTTTACTCTTCATATGGAACATGTCCCTTTGTTTTCTTTCCACATAGCAAAACAGTCCATGTCCTCACCTTTGAGAAGTCTTGAGAAGTCTTCACTCAGAAAATGTCCATTGGTTTCCTTTCACATCCCGATTGTTACCCTCCTGAGCGCACATTGCTTCAGGAGGTCTTCCCCATGCTCACACAGCGTTCAGGGGGCACAGCTCTGACTGTCTTCCTCTCCAAGCCCACACGGCAACAGGAGGCAGCAGTCCTTCTCCCATGCCCACACGGCATCGGGAGGCACACATCTGTCTGTCCTCCTCTTCCCAGCTCACACAGCGACAGGAGACAGCAATCGATAGGACTTCCTTTGGACAAATTATAGAAGCCTTCATTTCCTCATTCCGAACAGCTGAAGGCCTTTCAACTTCTTTACACCTTCCTGCTGCCTTTGGCAGCCGACACCCTATAGTAATTAGTGAACTTTCCAAAGCAGGTGGGAATGTGTCTCCTCTCTGTGACTACACTCCCAGATTTACCTGACTTCCTGTCACATACCCCCCCCCCCCCCTCTTGTTTCAACCCTAGGGTTGGGACACATATTTCCAGACACGCACGTGTGAGGCACTGCTCTTGACACTCACTGATACGCCTCTTAGTATCCTCAAGCTTCCGGATGAAACTGTTTCTGTCATCTTCATTGACAGATTTCTCATAAATGCCACACAGTTTGTCTCTCATCTCATATACACATTCTTCAACTGCATTTTTGGCATCATTTTGCTCCTTCTCGTTTCTGTCATCTTCATTGACAGATTTCTCATAAATGTCAGACATCTTGTCCCTCATAACCGTCTGTCCTATCCACCCTGGAGGACCGTGATCCATAGGCAACTCAATTTTGCTAGTCTTAAAGTTATCAACATTCTTAAGACGCCTCTCTCTGCAATCAACAAATGATTTCCACAACACTTTGAGAACCTCTGCTTCACTTAGCTTTGTTCCAAGAAATGTCTGTACTTTATCAACTTTCCTTCCATCATCATATGGGTCAAAGGCAACAACACAGTTGAACCCAGCGATCTGGGTGGTATCCATTATAGACCTCCTCTCTGCATCAGTGAAGAAGCATGGAACTGCAACACATTCTTTTACAGGTTTCTTCAATGCACTTTCTGCTGAACTATTTGACCGCTCAAGGTCACCTAGTTCCTTTTCTCTATCTGAACTCCACATGGAATGCATCTCAAGATCATGATCAAACTTCTGCCACCTGTCTTTCACCAGTTCCATTTTGGAAACACTCCCTGAAAGGCACTTATTCATTTGCTTCACGTTTTCACCAACAGACCTAGCCCTCTCCACTAGGTTTTCAGCCTGAACTGAGAAATCATCACATTTCTTATACAGCTCTTTTGTTTGCTGAAGCTCTAATGATACATTTTCCAATGCTTGAAGTTTTTGAAGGAACGGTTTATTCCAAAGGGGTGATTCAAGCCACATGTCATCACATTTCTGAGGCTCACTCAGGACAGACCCCAAAACACTGATCCTTTTAAAAACTGCATCAGGCACACTATCCCCTCTTTGGGACAGATCCTCTGTTGCCTGTAATTCCTCTTCAAGTTCCTGCAACGGAATCTTCATCTCTTCTACTTGCTGTTCTAAGACTCGCTTAGACTCTTCTAGCTCCTGAACGCTTTTCACAACATCATCCTTGGAGCTGACCAATTCTTCCATCTCTGTACACAGCTGTTGGTTAACTCTTTGTAGTTCAACCTTACACTCTAGAGCTTCCTCCAAGGAGCGAGCCAAGAACAGGGCTTTGCTCTCGTTATCACGCGCCTCCGTTTTTGCACGGTCACGTTCTACTGCATATTTTGCAGACACAGTCTTCTCCTCACCAAGCATCTGATCAAACTTCTTTTTCCCTTTTTCAACACACTCTAATGAACCAACGCTTTCTTCCATGCGTTTTTTCATATCCGCTATCTGAGCTTGCAATGTTGCGACTTGCTCTGATAGGTTTTTCTTTGCTTCCTCCTCCTCTTTTAATTGTTCCAGGAAGCCATTTTTCTCATCTTCCATTTGTTTGAGCTTTGTACTAAAACTCAGCCTTTGACACCTCTCTTCCTGTAAGAGTTCCTGCGTGTCTTGCAGCTGCGATTCCAAGATAGAAAAATCTTCCGCAATTTCTCTAGATTTGCTGTCTGCTTGAGAAAGCTGATTTGTAACATTGTCCAGCTCAACCTGCAATCGGTTTGCCTTCTCTGACAGCTTAGCACACACTCGGTCACCTTCTGACACCTTGACTTGCGATTCCAGAAGCTGTGCCTCTACTTTTTCCCTCTTATGTTCACAATCTCCTTTTCCCTGCATAAGAGCTTTCACCTCATTGGCTAGCTTCTGGGAATGAGAATGTAATTCTGCCACACAGGCTTCTTTCTCCTTTAGCTGCTGTTGGAAACGTTGGGCTTCATCTTTCCAACTTTCACAGTCTGCACGTAATTCATCTACCACATTGCTCAAAGTGGTGAGCTCATACACAGTACTCAGTAATTTAGCCTCTCTTTCACTTTTCTCGTTGTCGCTGAGAGACAATGTCGTTTTCAGAGCGACATTCTGTTCCTGCGACTCCTGCAGGTCTATTTTTGTAACTTCCAAACACTGAAGACTTTTTTCCAGCTGATTACGCAACTCCAACATTTCACACATACTTTGCTTCTGCAAAGTCTGAATTTCACTTTCCTTTTCCATGAGGATGGCATCTTTTTCCATTATAGTCTCTCTGCGTTTGTGCAACTCGGAAAAAAGAAGAGCAGTGGATTCTTCCCACTGGAACACCTGTTCTATCCTAAGCAACTCCAGGGCTCGTTCCTTTTCTTCCATTTTCCATTCCAAGGCATCCAACTCAGCCCTGCACACATACTCGGTTTCCTCCAAAACGATGACCTCCATTTGCTGCTGGCGTCTCTGTTTCCAGCCTGCCATGCTCTTTTGGTGAGCCTTTTGTTGAGCTGCAAGGCTCTGCTGTTTCAGCATCTCCCCCATTTTGAGTTTACTTTTCATCTGAGAACACTGCTTCTCCATAGCAGTTTCATTTGCCCCAGTGTTGCTAGGGACAACAACCTTCCTCTTTAGTAGACTCTCTTTAGGCATGGATGGGGCTGGTTCAGACGGTAGCATCCCCTCCATCCATAGAATCCGGTCTCTCATTTCCGCGATCCTTGCATTTTTCAGGCGTTTTGAACGCCCCATCTTCAATAACTCCACAAACAAATTTTTCACAGTCCAGCAAAAAATTTTCAGACCACTGTCTCTTTAACACATGTAGTTTTTCTCTCTCTTGCAAGATCTCTTTTCCTGCGCACACAGTTTGTGCAGTCCCTTGCACCAGACACAACAAAGTTCATCAAAAATTTTGAGACCCCTGTCTCTTTAAAACACGTTTTTTTTTTTTTTTTCTCAGGATATTCTCTCCTGCACACATAGATTGTGCAATCTCGTGCACCAGATAAAGTTCATCAAACATATGCACTTCTTTGCAGGGATATCTGCTTCTGCCCACTGCATACCTCCACCATATGTGAGGGATTAGCTCGGTGGTAGGCGTGGATGATCCCTTTGGGGGTGCGTTTTCACAGAGAGGTAGCCGAGCAGTGGTTGCAAACAAGACTTTGTTTTATTCATGCAATTTACTTCACACAATTGCAAGCCTCAAAACAGCCAAAATAAAATAAAAGACAAAATAAATCCTTGCCTCTGTGGGCGGCTACCTTCTCACACACTGGAACCTACCTAAGAGTCTGTCCCCAACCTACTGTTGGGCAGACTTTCTTATCCTACAGCGACTACTCAACAGTCCATGTTTTATCTCTTCACACAGCACAGGTTCATTTATAACAGGTCCCTTTACTCTTCACACTCTTCACATTGAACACAGTTCATTTAACAGGTCCCTTTACTCTTCATATGGAACATGTCCCTTTGTTTTCTTTCCACATAGCAAAACAGTCCATGTCCTCACCTTTGAGAAGTCTTGAGAAGTCTTCACTCAGAAAATGTCCATTGGTTTCCTTTCACATCCCGCTTGTTACCCTCCTGAGCGCACATTGCTTCAGGAGGTCTTCCCCATGCTCACACAGCGTTCAGGGGGCACAGCTCTGACTGTCCTCCTCTCCCAGCCCACACGACGACAGGAGGCAGCAGTCCTTCTCCCATGCCCCCACGGTGTCGGGAGGCACACGTCTGTCTGTCCTCCTCTTCCCAGCTCACACAGCGACAGGAGACAGCAATCAATAGGACTTCCTTTGGACAAATTATAGAAGCCTTCATTTCCTCATTCCGAACAGCTGAAGGCCTTTCAACTTCTTTACACCTTCCTGCTGCCTTTGGCAGCCGACACCCTATAGTAATTAGTGAACTTTCCAAAGCAGGTGGGAATGTGTCTCCTCTCTGTGACTACACTCCCAGATTTACCTGACTTCCTGTCACAATATATATATATATATATATATATATATATATATATATATATATATACAATAGGCGGGTGACAAGTGGTCAGTTTATATAATTCTATTTTATTACTTTCTAATCTTACTGCAGGTAACAAATACAGGCAATACAGTACCTATCTGTAAGTTAACTCACCAGCCACCTTTCGCAGACCTTTATGTTCAGACAACCCATGGTTGTTAATGATTTTATTTTTTTCCTGCTTGTTTTGCTATGAATTCTTATGTATTTTTAATGAAACAATATTATAGTGGAAAGAAACCTATTGGTAGGGATGAACTTTTGTCATTCACTGCAAGTAGGATAGCATACTTGCAGTTTATGGAACAGGCCTCTCCCCTTCTGTGCTGTCCTTCGGTAACAATGAATTTAGGATTTTGTCACTACTGCATCCTCCGCTGCTTCCATCTCCACCATCAATTCGTCCAGGCCCAATTGCAATCAACAATTGCTATTTAGCAGCCACCAAATTACTATTAAGTAGCCACCAATGATGTACACTAAATCAGGCATGAAATGTGCAGTGTACACAGAAAACAAAGTCACTAAGAGCAAGAGAAAAAAAAAAATTCTTGCAAAAAAAGATTTTCCATTGCTTTATTTCCAGATGATTTTTTTTATTAAAGTAGGTTTAGTTTAGGTTTTAAGTTGAAGTTTAACCACTTCTGAACAGGAAGATTTTCCCTCTTAATCACCAGGCCATTTTTTGCCATTCTGCACTGCATTACTTTAACTGACAATTGCGCCGTCATGCAATGCTGTACCTAATTACAATTATTGTCCTTTTTCCCCCCACAAATAGAGTTTTCTTTTGGTGGTATTTGATCACCTGTGCAATTTTTATTTTTTACGCTATAAACAAAAAAAGAGCGACAATTCTAAAGGAAAAAAAAAAAACAATATTTTCACTTTCTGCTATATAACATTCCCAATAAAATCTTTTTTTAAAAATTAAGATTTTTCATTATTTTGTATTCTGCTACATATTTTTGGTAAAAAAAACCCCCAATAAGCGTATTTTGATTGGTTTGTGCAAAAGTTATCGCATCTGCAAACTAGAGGAAAGATTTATGTCATTTTTATTCATATTATATTTTTTTTACTAGCAATGGCGGTGATCACCCAACTGACATTTTTGACACTTTTGGGGGGACCAGTGACATTACTACAGTAATCAGTGCTAAAAATATGCACTGTTACTGTATTAATGACACTGGCAGGGAAGGGGCTAACACCAGGGGCGATCAAAGGGTTAAAAGTATGCTTAGGGGGTGTTTTCTAACTGTGGGGGATGGACTTATGGAATCAACACAGGGACCTGTGTTCCTAAATAGGAGGAACACAGGATTCCTGTGTTGATTGCTGACAGAACAACGGTCTGCTGTGTTTACAAGAGCAGACCACCATTCTGTCTCCACGGGGGAGCGATCACGGGTGTCCGGCAGCAATCGCGGCGGCTGGCCCCCGTTGATCAGCTTCCCCGCTGTGAAGGGGCGGGCATGTGTGCGCCCCCACAATCGCTTCTGCAAAGAACCGTACAGGTACAGAGATCTGTGGGAACCTGACGACCGTATATCTGCGGCGGCTGGTCGGCAAGTAGTTAATCTGATTATATTTTGCTTTCTCTGGTTCTTCTCTCTCTCTCCTTCATCAACATGCTAAATGAAATATTTTCATTTTCATTACATACCTTACTTTAAACCCAGTAATTAAATCACACAGTATCTGCTTTTCTCCATGCAATACAGGTAGATCATGATTGGTGGGAGTATCTTGCAGGGTGCTTTATAGCTTCCCATAAACATCACAGTATCCTGCCTCAGTATTCTTCTCAGGAGCTCTCAGCCCTACTTCAATTAATGAAAGCAATGGAGTGTTGGCGCTTAAGGATGTAAGGACAATAGTATTATAACAGGAAATAATAAATAATAAGGGGGACCAAGGGAGATTGGACGCACGGGGAGGGGGGGGGGGGATAATAGTCCATGTGCATATCACAAGGGATAAAGGTCATAAGAGGACTGTTTGGGAGTCCATCTGTAGGGTCCAGAACAGTTCCAGGGGAGGATGGTTGCTGCTCAGGGCCGGCTTTCCGGATGAGGGAAGTCAACTCTGCATGGATATGTATAAAAGAATCAAGTAATGACATGGCTCTTAGGAGGAATTATAAAAATACCAAAAATACTTTGTTTTTATATCAGTCCGGAGGAGTGGGCATTCCTAGGCGGGTTGGATTTGCACACAGGCTTCCCTAGGTAAAACCTAAATTTGATGCTGAGCCTCAATGATTGAAAGAACTGATAATTAATACATGAAGGGTTGGGCCAGGAACAGTAAGTTTGGAGAGCAAAGATCTAGATGATGCTGGACATTCTCCATCTAGAAAATGAGGTGGGCCTTATATGATTTACTGTAGCTTCCAATAAACACTATGAGAAGCTCGCAATGTGCAGTAAAATCAGAGTAAGCAGTATGGGAGAGGGGACTGTACAACTGAACATCACTACTCCAAACCAGCCAAAACTGAAAGTTAACACCACTTGGCAAACTTTTGAAGTCTAAGGCTAGGCTCACATTTTTATGTGCACATTTGCTTGTGCACATCACAGGTACAGCAGCCAATTTGAATGGGCGTCTGTACCCTCCTGAAACACGGGGAAAAAGTCCCCAATGCTTTCTTAACCACTTCAATACAGGGCACTTTCACCTCCCTCCTGCCCAGGCTAATGTTTTCGCTTTCAGCACTGTCACACTTTAAATGACAGATGCATTGTCATGCAACACTGTGCCCATGTGAAATTGTTCTAATTTTTTGAGACAGATACAACTTACTTTTGGTGGAATTTAATCACTAGTAGGTTTTTTTCATTTGTGCTAAACAAATGAAAAAATACAGAAAATTCTGAAAAAAAAACTCTTTATTTTTTTTCTTTTTGTTGTACAATTTTGAAAATAAGTAATTTTCTTCATCACTGATGAGTGCTGATCAGTCTGCACTAATGGGCACTGATAGACTGCCCCAATGGGCACTGATATGCTGCACTGATGGGCACTGACAGGCTGCATTGATGGGCACTAATGAGCCTGCACTGATGGGTACTGATTGGAACGGATGAGGCTGTACTGATGGGCACTGGTGAGGTTGCACTGATAAGGCTACATTGATGGGCACTGATGAGGCAGCACTGATGGGCACTGATGAGGCTGCACAGATGGGCAAGGATTGGCACTGATGAGGCTGTATGGATGGGCACTAAAAAGGTTGCACTAATGAGGCTGCACTGATGGGCACTGATGAGGTGGCATTAATGGGCACTAATGAGGTGGCACTGATGAGGCAGCACTGATGGGAACTGATAAACTGGACTTATGGGCACTGAGGCATCTGCACTGATAAGGCAGCACTGTTGGACATTGATAGATGACACTGATGGGCACTAGTAGGTGGCACTGATATGCTGCACTGGTGGGGGCTGCACTGATCATCAAGGCACCAATGATCAGTGCCCTAATTATCAGCAAAAATACCCCCTGTAACTAGTAAGCCAGTTATCGGCTTTCCTTTCTTCATACACTGACAGCACTGAGGAAAGGAAATTCCGATAACTGTCATTTGTTTACATGTGATCAGCTGTGATTGGACGCAGCTGGTCAAATGGTAAACAGCCTACATCATCGGCTCTTTACCCTGATCAGTGATGTGCTGTGTCCGAAGGGATGAGCATAGCAATGTGAAGGATGTCATTTGATGTCTAGTCAGAATGGTAAAGCCCCTACGCAGCCATTAATCTGTTATAGGCCAAGCAAGTGTTAAAAACATGCCACATAGAATTGCATGATGCTCTGACATCATACTGTGTCACGTATGGAAAAATACCATCATTTTGCCAATGTGTGGGGGTGCCATTAAGAAATAATGGCACTCCTGCATGTCTGCTAAAGAGCAGCGTATTTTGCCTGTGAGTCGGGAACATATGATTATGTACATGTTCCTGACCAGCACATGTGAAACTAGGCTTAAGAATGAATGATCTCTGTTTGCATCCATAATAAATATGTCAGCCCCAGGACAAGGTCACATTTTCAGCGTCTACAAGAATCTCTTCCTACACGTCACTAGGGAAGTGAATAATATGGTTCATTCAAAAATCATTATGCACTGTCAAGTCAAAAGGTTGAAAATGATGTAATAATATAAGATATAAGACTTGGAACTGATGGCAAATATGTCCCAATGCTTTCATTTTTAGATATTTCTAAAGAAAAGAGAAGCATTGTGTTTGAGTCAAAGGTCACAAGCACGCACAATAACACCCTCCTTTTTCATTAAGGCAATAATTCTGTTCCATAGATATGGATCATTAACTAAATGTCAATAGCATTTACAGATTGCTGATAGCTAGCTTCATTAGTGTCTGTTAATCATTGCTAACTGCTAACTGTCATTTAGGGAATGCATTTTTGGTTAAAGAGTTCCCTTTCACTTATTTTCTAGCATTTATATCTAGCTCAATGCTTCTGGCGAGCAAATAGCCATCATTTTTATTTACAATTTAAAGCTGTGGCAATGCCAAAAAATATTTATTTAAAATATGAATGCAGCATTTTTTAAAGTAAATCACTTTACATTTCATTGATGTAATCCATGTCAAATATTATCTTATGTGTATACATTGTGCACACTAGAGTAAAGCCTCTACCTCTTAAGGGACCACTTCAGTTACACCACAATAAGTACTTGTGTATTATAACCACATGCATCAGCCTCTGTATCAAGAATTTATCTTTCCATGTGTAAACCAGGTGCAAACCAGGGCACAACAAGTCCTAACTTTCCGAATTCCAGTCAGCCAAGTTAAAAGAATCAGCTTAGATGAGGGGACACATCACAAGCAATGGTTTCTAATAGGTTTGTATTTACGGATGGACTGCAGCTTCTCGTGAGACCCTGGGTATATCCAAAACAGCTCAGAAAACAGAAAAACAGAAGAGCTATTCCAATGAAATATACAGAGTAGTTTAATAAATGCAAAACAAAGAACACTTACATCAGAGGCGTCCAGGGTGTTGTGGAAATTTTATTAGGACTAGTGTGGGCATTTTTCAAGATGTGTTTTATTTAGCTTGTCATTATGGCTTCTGTTCTTGGTTTGCTTGCAATACGCCCATTAGAGCGTGTACGGGCGAACCGGCATTGAGGAAAGAATACTGGCAGTGAAAACCTTGCCTTAGATGTGTAGACATGTTTGCTCTACATAGACTTCTCCACCCATGAACACTCCATGCGCTCTGCATGGGTCTGTTTGTCGGTAGAGATCTATTTGTATTTTGGTGCGGAGTTCATGGATCTAGCAGCAAGGATTTGACCACCAGCGCAGGCCCCTGTATAACGTGCAGATTTGTTCATTCGGCGGGGATATGTTTGCTCTGTGAAGTCAATATTGTTTTGATATCTATCTGCCTTTATGAAGGGATACATACTCATGTCTTTCTACTGTGCCTGATCACTATAGTGGAAACAGCATGGCTCTTTTCCTGCAGATAGCCTCACGTCTATGGGAACAGTAGTATATTCCTATTAGGCATTGTTCTCGGAGCCTTGCTGAGTGGGATTCACACCAGTAGTAGTGGCGGGAATGCATGCAAGAGTTTAATCAGGGCAGAGTTCACAGTTCTACATGCTGGTTTCATTGTGTTGTGTTAGGCGCAAATTGCGCTACACATGGGTTTCGTTGTTAACTGCGCACACAGGGTTTTTCACGCACCAACAGCGGGAAGCCATGCACGCTGTTCTGCTCATTCACGATTGTGTACTCCCCCTCTCTATTGTATATTTGAATCTATACAGGTGTGTCATTGGCTGATTCTATGTGAGTAACTTTTGTCATGTTACTGTAAATTTGGAACTGATTGGCTGATGTTGTATAGCCATCACTTCCTGCTCTTATTCCTTTGTTGTCCCATAAATAACTGGAGCTCAATGCTTTAGGCAGGACATTCTATCAAGAATCAAATGTGATAACAGCCTGTGTGTCTGTATTACTGGGTACTGCTGAGTGCTCTCCTTTACCTTATACAAAAGAGCTAAGAACTGTGCTTTTTAGCACAATGGGATTAACTGCACTTGGCGTATATTAATACCCAAAAGTGCACTTATTAGCGCAATGGAGTTATTTGTGCATCCAGCGTACATTAGAATTCAATACAGGGATAAGCAGGATTCATGGTGTATTACATCGGCAACTACACAGGATCCTATGGCCGGCACAGGGGAATCCTTGTGAGGACAGATTAAACCCTCAATGGCCGCAGCTAGACCCACCGCTCGGAACCTCATGACACTGACAGCGTGAGAAGCGCTGGTAATGCATTTCAGAGAAAAACACTCCTTTATCAAACCTTCCCTGAAAGAAAATGACATGCATTTATAGCAACAAGAGGAGAGACCAGAAGGAGCATCAGTATGCATAGCGCCGGCACTAGGACCCTGTATCCGCTTGCCGACAGCTAGCATTGAGCTAAAAAAAAATTGTCTGAACTTGGATTCATAGTGGATTGGTCCAAATCATTAGAGATGGAAAATCACCAAAATTAGGCTGGCTATTGAATAATGCAATGCAATACTTTTGTGTTCATTAAGCCTATTGCAAGCTTGACAGTTTACTTGTTTTACCTGTTTTTTTTTTTTGTTTTTTTCTTCCCCAGAAAATAAATTGTATTGCGAAGAAATACAATACAACATAAGATATTGCAAACTGTAAAGATTCAATGAAATGTTGCAAACAATGCTAAGATTAATACACGCATTTCTAGCATTGAACTAGTAGTGTCAAAGAACTGAAGTCGTAGAGTGAGTAATGAGGATAGTGTCAACAAAATGAAAAATTCTGGCAAAAATCGTATAACCAGTGCTGAAGCAGAGTAATATAATACTAATAACAATAACAATGAAGATAAGAGTACATAAGATCTGGCACTCCAACTAGAGTGTTCTGGATTAGAAGAACCTCAGAGAGTTCATTAAAAAAGGAAAAACTTACAACTTTTCTGTATTATCCGCTAGACAGTAGATCTAAAATGAGGGAAAAGGGGAGGGACAAGGATACAGGAAGAAAGGAGGTCAGATAAAAAGAAATGTATTTAGTAATGTTATATGATGTGACGAGTCAGTAGCCAGCACTAGACTCGTATCTAGGAAGACAGGGATGGGACGAAGGAGAAAAGGGGAGGAGGGAAAAGGAGAGAAAAAAAAGGGGAGTATAGAGTGAACTGACAGCGATTATCGTAGTTATTGCCAGGGAGCGACTGGAGGGGTGTGAGTGCTAAAAAAGAGAAAAAAATAAATGGGGTGTAAGACCTTATTGTGACAGCTGGAGGGGATAGGTCGTAAATCTCTTTAGAAGACACTGGTTAAGTTGTCAAGGTATAATATATAAGGGCAAGATTGAGAATTGTGGAAACATAGCCAATCAGACCATATGTTTATGAATTTTGCACGAGAGTCTCGTGAGATGAAGATGAGTTCTTCCATTTCAGCTATTTTATTGAGTATATTGTACCAGTCCAGGAGTGAGGGGATCTATGTGGTACCCCCGAGTCTGGGAATGCACATTTTGTTAGCATTGATCATGATCATGGGTAAGGATTTGTGGTATGTGGGCCTAGGATATTGTTGATAATGAAGCATGAAATTGGGCTGGGGTAAAATCCAGTTGGCAAGACATTATTGTTTCTATTTGTGCATGAATGTTTTTCCAGAATAGGTTTGTAGCAGGACAGTTGTTTTCCTGAATGAAAACATTAATGGACCCTTTGTGAATGCTTTAGAAAATCCTCTGCCACTGATCATCTGATATAGTTAATTGCAGGTCTTTCTCCCAAGCATCGCAGATCTTCCCCACTTGGGAGTCAGTATTACTCCATTACAGTGTGTGCATTGTAGAAAGTAGATGTTGTTGAGATTTACGTTCAAGGCAGAGGTGTTCTAAGGGGGTTAGGCTGTCAGGGTGCAGATGATTTTTAAGAGTAGAGTGGATGAAGTGTTTAAATTGGAGATAATCCCAATTTGAGATGTTTGGATTCTCTAGTTTATTATTGAGAGCTTCCAGGGAAGACAATTTGCTCACGTGGAGAAGATATGCTATCCTTAGCCCCATTTCAGTTTGATTCTCTCAAAGAGAATGATGGGCTAGACCTGGAGGAAAGTCCAGGTTGTCCAGGACAGGGGACAGAGGACCCTGAGTTAAGGGAAAGTTTAAGTTTCAAGTTTGTATGGTAAAAGCAGTGCAGGGTGGAGTTAATGAGAGGTTGATCTTTCAATTCAAGGGGAATAAGTGAAGGTCGGATCCAGGGAGTGCATTGGATCAGTATATGAGATGTCGAGTTTTCCAATGAAATCCAGTCTTTGACACAAGAGTGAATATGCCAGTCAATGATACGCTGTAAAAGGCTAGCTTTATAGTAACATGAGATATCCGGCACACCCAACCCTCCTCTTGTTTTGAGTTTGGATAAAAGAGCTAGATTGATTAGTGGGCATTTGTGGTTCCATATGAATAATCTAAAAGCTGATTTTAAAGAGGTAAAGAATTTTGTCAGGAGGCGAATAGGGATGGTTTGGAGGAAATAAAGGATACATGGGAGAACATTCATTTTAAGAATGGCTGCCCACCCGAACCAAGAGAAGTGGGATTTGTTCCAGTTTTGGAGATCTCGTATGATGTTGCGTAGGAGTGGGATGTGGTTTTTGGTATAAAGGTCTTAAAGATGTGTGGGCAGTTGTATCCCCAAATATGTGATTGCGACTGATTTCCAGGTATATGGGAAGTTATGTTTACAAAGTGAAATTTGTGCGTCCGAGAGAAAGATGTTCGAAGCTTCAGATTTTGTGTGGTCGATTTTAAAATGTGCTAAGTATTGAAAAAGAGTGAGTGTCTTTTTGCAGATTAGGCAAAGTGGTATGTGGTTTTGTGAGGAAAAGAAGTATATCGTCGGCAAAAGCCGCAATTTTATATTGTGAGTGTCCAAACGTTACTCCTGCTATGTCTGGGTTGTCACGGATACAGTTCAGAAGAGGTTCCAGGGTGAGAATGAAAAGGAGGGGAGAGAGTGGGCAGCCCTGAAGGGTGCCATTTTTGATTGAGAAGGCATTTGACAGGAGGCCATTCACTCTAACCCTTGCTGTAGGGTTAATATATAGAGCAAGTATACGTAAATTGGGTCAGGCGGCCACCCAGGCCAATGGCCTGCAGAACGGCCGCTAGATAGTCCCAGGCCAACCTGTTAAACGCCTTCTCGGCATCAAGAGATAGGAAAAAACCGGCTTGTTTAGATTTGTTGATGAAACGATGAATATTAAGAGCCTTAAGGATATTATCTCTCACTTCTCTATTTGGAACAAAGCCTACTTGGTCTTTGTGTATAACAGAAAACCAATATGTAACCTCGCTCGTGTAACCAAAAATATTAGCAGCAGCTTCCAATGTGATAGCACTAAAATCCAAATAAACAAAAACAAGCTGCACTGAGTGATAAACTATAAATAATGCTAAAAAAGTGTATATCAAATAAATGTGCATAAATAAAATAACCATAAATACTTCCATAAATAGTCAATAAATAAGTCCATAAATATATGCATGAATATAATAAATGATATTCAATAAAGTCCAATAATTAAAGTATAAATCAAATAAATGTGCATAAATGACCATCAACTTAGTCAATAATTAAGTGCATATTAAATAGATAAATATAATAAATGATAATCAGTGAAGTCCAATAGATCCCAGATCCGTGAAGAAAAGGAAAATGCTGGAGTAAAAATCACCACACCGTACTGCATCCACCACCTATGAGATATTTACCAGAGGAATGGTAAAGTTTAGCCTGTATTATCTAAGTCAGATGAACAGCCAAAGGACAGCCAGAAACAGATCTCCTCTACACAAATGCTGAATACAGGGACTGATGTTATCCAAATAAACTTTGGGGACACCCAGGAGCCTGCCCTCAGTGACATATACATCCCCACCATAAAAAGGAAATAAAAAAGCTCCATAGCGTAAAATTGTACAGCTTTAATAAATAATAAAAAGGATTACATTCACAATATTTGCAGAGTAAAGCGCAGAATTCAAAAGAGCCGACGGCCCATCTTTACTTCCTGGAACGCAGGGATGACATCAGCACGTCGCAACCCAAAAAAAGGATATTATCTCTCGCTTCTCTATTTGGAACAAAGCCTACTTGGTCTTTGTGTATTAGCGTAGGTATGTGGGTAAGTAAACGCATTGCCAATATTTTTGCTAAAATATTCAGGTCTGTATTTAGAAGCGAAATGGTGCAATAGTTGCTAGCGTGTGAGGAGTCTTTGCCAGGTTTAGGGATTACCGAAATATGAGCTTTGAGTAGGTCATTAGGTGTTGGATCTGGTTCCTAAAGTTGGTTGTATGCTTTGAGGAAAGGGTCTGTAAGGAGATCTGGGAAGGTTTTATAGTAAGCCAGGGAGTAACCATTAGGCCCTGGAGTTTTGCCCGGTATCATTTGTTTTAAGGCAGCTAAGAATTCTTCTTGTGTTAAGGGGCCATCAATAAGTTGTGCTTATTGATTTTGAGAGAGGTTTAGGGCTAAATTTCTTAAGGAAATCAGATATGATATTTTTCCTAGACGTAGGATCATTAAGTGGCTTAGCATTGGGTTTGAGGTTATAAAGATCAGAGTAGTATTGCGCAAAATGTTGGGCAATGTCATCATTTGCTGAAAGTTTTTGGCCTGAAGGGGTACACATATGGTGAATCGTGTTGTTCGCTCTCTTGGCAGCAAGAGCCCTGGCCAAGTATTTCCCACTTTTGTTGCTAAACTCGTAGAAGAGTTTTTTTGTGAGAGGGTAAATTTTTTTTAATTTTACGGCTCAACTCATCTCTTAGCTGTTTACGAGCTTGTTCATGTTCAGTTTGTAGGTGGTGAGTAGTGTTGAGCGAACACGGACTGTATTATTCGTGATGGTACTGAATAATTGGATTTTTGTTACCCGAACACGGACCCGAAAACTTTACTGTATGTTCGGGTTTAAAATCCGTGTTCGGTCATTTTATTTCCTGTTTTGTATGTAATGGCGCGCTTTTAATGGCGGGCTTTCAACAGCCAATCAACAAGCGTTTAACTGGTGTGCGCCATCACAGCCATGCCTACTAATGTATTAGTAGCTGTGATTGGCCATCTGAAGCATGTGACCATGTCTTTATAAGTTCGAGAGCCCCAGCGCGCCACGTCATTCTGCTGTAGTTTAGGGACAGAGCACACATCATACGTGCTGGCTGCTGATTAGGGACAGACAGTGATTCTGTGAAAAATTGTGTCCGAAAAGAATGCAGGGACAGGTCGGAGTGCAGGCAGGGAAAGTTATTAGAGCATTTTAGGGCAAGGCTGGAGATTAGGCAGGGTCAGTCTTCTACATCGATTTTGCTGTGTGGGGGGTGGTGCAGTGAACAATCTTATTGAGCATATTAGGGACAGGCTGGAGATTAGGCAGGGACAGTCTACATCGATTTTGCTGTGTGGGGGGTGGTGCAGTGAACAATCTTTTTGCCCTCACTTGAGCCCACTGAGGAGGAGGAGGAGGAGGGAGAAAAAAATCTATTTTTATCAGTCTGTTGTGTGCAGCGTTCAGCTATATTTCACTACAGATTGCTGCTCTAATCTGCTATTAAAAAATTAATTTAAAGGGGAATTTTTTTTAAGAGCACTTGCAATGCTCTTAACTACATTTTGCTGCCATTTGCAGCACTCTAGCCCTTTCCATTGGTGTTTTAGAGCCATTTTAGTGCCTGAAAGTTTGGGTCCCCATTGACTTCAATGGGGTTCGGTGTCCGGGTAAAGCTCTGAAAAAGTCTGGGACGCGGACCCGGACTTTTTTTTCAAGTTCGGCCGAACCCGCTGAACACGGACATTCAGGTGTCCGCTCAACTCTAGTGGTGAGCCTTGGATAGTTTGTGTGCTTTTTCAAGAGTGCTAATTCGATTAAGTAGGTCGTTCAGTAGTTTCTGGCTTAGCTTTTTCCGGGTAGAGGCTATTTTTATTGGAGTGCCCCTTACAACACACTTATGTGACTCCCACTGTACGAGAGGACTAGTGTCAGGAGTGTCACTAAGATCAAAAAATTCAGAAATCTGCTTCAGAACGTTTGCTAAGTGGACTGGGTCCATTAGAAAGGAGGAATCTAGTCTCCAAGTTTTAGAGAAATGAGTAATGTGGGGGAACGTGAGTGAGATAGAAATAGGGTTGTGGGGTATGTCTTTTTGCGTGACAAAGAGGTAGTCTATTCTGGAGTAACGATTGTGGGGGGGCAAAGTATAGTCTTTCATCATTGGGTGCAGAATGTGCCAGGAATCATGTAAGGACAGGTCCTGCAATTGCGTTTTAAGTTG
Organism: Pelophylax lessonae; assembly: GCF_965119305.1. Taxonomy (NCBI): domain Eukaryota; kingdom Metazoa; phylum Chordata; class Amphibia; order Anura; family Ranidae; genus Pelophylax; species Pelophylax lessonae. The sequence goes on from NC_138776.1 coordinate 167,949,593, forward strand.
ACGTAGGGCTTTGTACGACAGAGAGGAGGTGCCTGTTAAGGGGTCTTCCACTGGGTTCAGGGCAACATTGAAATCTCCCCCGAGGATAAGACATCCAGATTGGAAGGAAGCTATGGTTGATGCAAGATTCCTAAAAAAGGTAACCGGGGCTGCATTGGAACTATAGACATTGGCTACCTTCATGTGTTTATTTCATAAGGTACCTTTTATCAGTACATATCTGTCCTCCTCATCTGAGTGATAGACTGTATGAAAATCTTTGGTTGTGAGCTTAGGTATGTTATCTGTTTTGAAGTGGGTTTCTTGTAACAGGATTAAGTCTACTTTTATCTTGCGCATGCATAAGAAGAGTTGGGATCTCCTTTCTGGGAGGTTTAGACCTTTTGTGTTTAAAGATACAATTTTGAGATTAGCCAAATTCTAATTGTTAACAGTGGGAGGCATACTGAATGGATATATGTTGCTGGGGTTGTAAGAGAAGAAGGGGAAGAAGCGAGAGAGAGAAAAAAAAAGGGGAGAGGGATTGGAAGGAAAAGAGTTTAAAGTAGCAAAAGAGGACGAAGAGCGAAGCTTCTAAAAGATAAATAGTAAAGAATTAAGGAAGGAAGAGGAGAGAGGATATAGAAACCGACTGCAAAGGTATACCAGATACCTTTCTAGGTGGGGGAAATGTGTCGGAATAAGTCAGCGATGTTAGCCTACCAGTGCTGAGGTAGGACCAGTGAGATGGAATGTTATCTTTTGGTAAGAAAGAGTAGTGGTGAATCAGGTAGGTGCATGACACCCGTCAGGAGCTCAAGAGGAAGAATTTGAAATAGCTAATGCACGAGGGAGAGGGAAGGTGGATAGGAGAAAAAGAAGATTATATGCAGCAATGTGGTGCAAAGGGGACATGCTTGAATATGAATAGAAAATAGCCTGTGATGGGCACAAAAGTTTGTAGCGATTAATATATGTGTGAAGAGCAGAAACACAAAATATAGGCATATAACTCATCCAGGTGTGAATACACATAGTGGTTAACCTGTAACTGTTTGATAAAACTGAAGATTGAAACTCAGAAGGAGCGGTTTACAGAATACAATCTCAAAAAATTGGTAGCAACATAACAATAAACAATAACAATAAATTAACCTATGGGCCCAGGGGCCCAAGGAGTATTCTCATAAGCTTAGCTCAGGTTTGTTTGTGATAAACTCCCCCCCCTAAAAAAAAAAAAGGGGTGAGGAAGAGAGCCAGGTCACAAAAAGGCTGACAAGGTCCATGAGCTGTGCAATGCATATAATGAAAATATTAAGCATTAGATCATGTTTTACTAACTGTCTGAAAAAAAAATGTCAGCTAGAGATAGTCTGCAAGAGGTATTATTACTTCTCAAGAAAAAAGGGGGAGAGTTAGTATTGATACCTGTAAGGAGTTGGTATCAGCCAGAACACACAAGATATTTATAGTTCAAAGGTGGTGGTAGATTGATCAAAGAAATAACCGGTCTTGACAGCCATCTTGACACAATGTTCCATTCTGAGGGCTGAAAGAGACAAAGCGTGATAACCTCTACAGAAATAGATTAGTAATGATTAAGTTGACTGGGCTTAATCTGTCTGAATGATATTAGTCTCTTCTGACTTTCCTGTGCGCAGGAGATGCAGGTACACTTCCACCTCCTGGTGAGCGGCGATTTACAGATGGGGAGAAGCATACGGGAGAGGGGCGGCGTTGCCTATGCATGGCAAAGCCTCTCTGGTAATAATAATAATAATGTCCTCGACCCCTCTCTGGATAGGCTGCAGCCCCTCCCCCAGGCTCCGCGGCAGGTGACCAGCACTAGATTTGCCCGGTTGCTGGAGGCTGCGGGCCTGGTGGACTCATGGTGGCTCAAATTCCCCCAGCAGAGGGCGTACTCATGCTTCTCTTCGACGCATCATACTATGTCCCGTATAGACCTTATTCTGGTCTCCCGGATTCTGTCCCCAAGGCTGGTGACGGTTGGGTTTTCCCCCCGGTCGTTGTCTGATCACAGCCCCTATTGGGTGACGCTCAGGCTGGACCGCAGCAAACCACGCCCGGCTTGACATCTTAATCCTATGTGGCTGACTCTGTTGCCTGAGGAGACCTCATTGGACACTAGCTGGTCCTGGTTCTTTGCTGACAATGAGGGGACAGCCTCCCCACTAGCTGTATGGGAGGCGTTTAAACTGCATGCCAGGCTTTCCCTACAGACCCACATAAAACAGTTTAAAACTAACTCGGTGGCAGCGTACTCCCATGCAGTGACTGAACTGTAGGGTGCTGAAGACGCATATCTGGCGGACCCCTCACAGGCGAATGCTTCCTGGCTTGGGCTGCTGTCGCGGGCGGTCTCCCAGATAGAATACGAAAGGGCCAAGTCTAAGTTACTTTTCCAGAAGCAGAGAATCTTTGAGCAGGGCAAACGGGCAGGACGTTTACTTGCCTATCTAGTGCACTGTGAGGACAGGCCACCTGTGGTAATCACTCTGCGCTCCTACTCAGGCACTCCTATAACAGACTCGGAGGAGGTGACGGAGCGGTTCCGTCTCTTCTTCAGCCAACTATACTTGCCCAGAGCCCCTGCTGATGATACGGACATGCATTCGTTTCTAGACACCGTAGAGTTCCCCACACTGACAGAGGAACAGATCCTACTCCTAGAGGCTCCCCTCACGGAGGATGAGGTGGCTGAGGCTATGTCCATGTTCCCCAGGTCGAAATCCCTGGGCACTGATGGTCTCCCGATAGAATTCTACGCCCAATACTCGGAAATTCTTATCCCAAAACTGCTTCAATTGTTCGCTCATATGTTTGATGAATCCACCTTACCCCCCACCATGCGGGAGGCCATGATTGTATTGTTCCCAAAACCTGGTAAGGACCCTCAGTGCCCGGAATCCTATCGCCCTATCTCTCTCCTGCAAGGGGACGTTAAGATCCTTGCCAAAATCCTATCCATCCGACTGAATAAGGAGATTTTATCGCTTATTTACGAGGATCAGGCCGGATTCATGCCTGGCAGAAATACATCCTTTAATCTCTGCAGGCTCTTCATGAATCTTCAGGCCACACATGAGAATTGCGGGGAGAGAGTGGTGGTGAAATTGGACACGTCTAAAGCCTTCGATTCTGTTGAGTGGGGTTTCTTGTGGGAATGCCTCCAGAGGTTCCGATTTGGACCCAACTTTATTAAGTGGGTCCGACTCTTGTATACTGCCCAACTGCCAGGGTACTGGCCAATGGGTGGCCCTCTGTGGGGTTCCCGCTAGCTAGAGGGACTAGACAGGGGTGCCCGCTCTCCCCCCTGCTCTACGCCCTGGTGGCGGAACCACTGGCTATTGCCATCAGAGCCCATCCCGCCATACACGGTTTCTGTGTAGGCCCCCTAGTGGAAAAAATGAGCATGTACGCAGACGACACCCTCCTGTACCCGGCTGATTCTGGGGACTCACTGACCACGGCCCTTTCCCTTATTGAAAAGTATGGCGCCTACTCTGGACTGAAAATTAATTGGGACAAATCCCAGGTTCTCCCCGTTGACCCCCTGGATCCGGGGGGGGGGCCCATGGCGGGACCCCTGCAGCGTGTAGATAACTTTAAACACCTTGGTGTGCGGGTCACGACACGGCCCGAGACTATATCCGGGACAATATTCAGCCCCTCTACTCCCTGATTAAGGCCAAAACTCAGATATGGTCCAGATTGCCGCCGCTAGGAGTCATGGGTAGGGTCAACCTCATTAAAATGGTTTTACTGCCAAAGATTTTGTATGTTCTCTGGCACTCCCCGATTTACCTCCCATTAAAATATTTTAAACAAATGGATTTGCTCCTGAAGTCGTTTGTGTGGGGCAACAGTCGGCACAAACTCTCCTGGCGCAAATTGCAGAACCCTACCAATCTCGGAGGAGTGGCGTTGCCGTACTTCAGTTCTTATTATCTAGCTGCCCAATTGTCCCAGTTGTTTCACATTGACAAAATAGACAGAACCCGATTCCTCCTGCTGCTCTGCCCCCGGTGGTCCCATGCAACGGGCGATCCCCTATCAGTCATTCTGAGAGGTGGGGGGTGTGGTGGTGGGGGGGCAAAACCTCCATGCTTCATCACTACAGCTGAATTTGGATGATCGTGATGACCAAATTGGGTTACCCCCCGCTCCATGCCGGACCCCGAGTTGTGGGGGGGCGAGGGAATATATTATCTCTCCCACATTGTGACGGGATCCCCCCTTAGCACCTTTGCTGACTTGAGAGACTCCTGCTCCCTCCCAGAACATATTCTCTTTCATTACTATCAACTCAAACATGCCTTCCAGGCTCAAATCCCACTTGACATGCCCCCCCTGGAGTCCCTTCCGGTCCTCGAGATAGTCAAGAGCACTGAACCTAGCGATTTGATTTCTATCCTATACTCAGAGCTTCACTTGCCCTCCTCCACCTCCATAGCCTATGCCCTTAAGGCTTGCTAGGAGTCGGAGGTGGGCAACATTGAAGATGAGGACTGGAGTGATGCGCTGGAGACGTGCCAGAAGGTGTCTCCCAAGCTCTCTGACAGGCTAACACAGCTACTGTATTTATAGTTCACTGCACCTACCTCACCCCAGTTAGACTAGCGAGATACCGACCTAACCTGTCTCAGGACTGTCCTATGTGCCACTCCTCCCCGGGTACGTTTCATCACCTACTCTGGCTCTGCCCCCGAATTCAGATCTACTGGCGGCAGATAGTGGCCTTCCTGCATGACACCATGGGGTCCCCCCTTCAGCTGGACCCCAAACAATGCCTACTGGGTATATACCCAGAGGAAGATATGGATAAATCCACGAAAATCTTTCTACAACATTCCCTCTTCGTGGCCAGGAAGTTGGTAGCCAGGCAGTGGATGAGAGAAAACCCCCCAGATTTCGCACACTGGTTGAAGGAAGTTAATACCATTTTGCCGTATCACAGTATTATGTACAAAAACCGGGGCTGCCCCACGAAATACAATAAGATATGGGACAGTTGGCTACAGAACCCGGCCACCTGTACCTAGTAGTTCCACTACTTATGATACTATATGTGTGCCTTTATCTGGTTGAACTGCACCACTCTCGCTATGACTGCATTGTACAGATTGTTTTCATTCATGATTGCACTACTGTTTGTAAAATGTTGTTTTTTTTCACAAATAAACTCTCTGTTTTAAAAAAAAAAAATAAAAAATGAATGTCCATATCTTCATTCTGGAGGCGTGTGACCAACCCAGGAATCTCTATAAGGGGAATCCCTAAAGTCTCACAAAAGGAAACTTTATCGTCCGGGTTCCTCAGCAATGCAGTGTGACCTCTCGTGCCAGCTGAGAGACAAAATGGGAACTTCCATTTGTATGGGATTTCTCATTCTCTCAGTATGTCCAACAGGGAGCGCAGGTCCTTTCATTTTTGCAGGGTGATTTGGGATAAATCCTGAAAAAGTTTTATTTCAGTCCCTGAAAATAGCATCCTGCCTCTGGCTCTTTGCAATATTTCTTCCTTTAGTCTGAAATTGACAATTCAGCCAATAACATTGCAAGGCGGGTCAGTATCCCTGCCCTTAGGTCTAAGTGCTCAGTGTAAGCATTCCATTTCTATAACCATTTCTAGGGGTCTTCCCAATAAATCATTATAAAGAGCCAAGGTTGTTTAAATGAGATGTGGGGGGTCAATTGATTCCGGGATGCCTCTGGTCCTAATAGTATGCCTGAATCCCCTATTTTCCAGGTCTTCTAGCTGCCTGTGGAGGTCCCTTATCTGAGTGGAATGGGAGTGCAGGGCCCTTTGTGCCTGGTGTATGTCATTATCATGGTGGTCAGTTAGTTCCTCTACTTCCTCTAGTCTGTTAGTCATAGCCTGTATGTCCCTTCTTAAGTCAGCAATAGCTGCAGAGAGGGTGCTTTTTATATCTGCTGCAACTTCTTTCAGGTCCTCCAGGCTCAGTGTGTGGGAGGAGGCTGCCGATGCACTGTCCGGTGCCCAGGAGTGTGGGGCTCTGGCTGGGCTGCCTGTGATGCAGACGATGCCTCCTTGGATTGTGATCGGAAGATCTCGGGGATGCTTCTGCCTGTCTGGGAGTCCCTGGGTGAGCAGGAATGTGTGGCAGAGGAATTGTGCTCTGGTTTCCCCATCCTGGATTCTTTGTTCTTCCTCTAAAGCTGATTAGGAGCAGACAAGTGTTGGAGCACAGAAATCCGGCAGCCATCTCTCGCAGCGTCCATATGTTTTTCAATAAATAAACCCCACATATGTGAAATTACACATATAGATTTATTATATATGGATATTGTGGCTTTCCTGTAAATAAATAATATATTGTGTTAAGTGCCATGATTGCAATGGACATTTATAAGATAAGCAAAGGTGAACTCATTTCGAGCCTTAAAAAACACATTTTTGGTTTATTTATTTTTTGGGATATCTGACTGCAAATTGCTTTGTTAGATATTCTTTTGATGTACAGTAATTCTTTAAATAAATGACCCATATCTGGATCTTTTGATTGCAATGTGATATTGCAGTGCTTCAGTATAGATTATAAAATTGGAATTCATGTCATACTGGCTGATATATTACATGAGATGTTTATCTGTGCAAAATGTTTCTCTGCATAGATTATCACTATCAGTCTTTGTATAATCAAACTCTTTGAGGTTATTACCTTTTGCCACTATGCTTCTTTATAATGTCCGCAGAATGTTTCTTTTATGTTACATCAGAGGAGCGAATGCTCTTGACCTAATATATTTACCATTGCATTATGAAGCACTATAGGGGCTTGGTAACTATTACAAAGTAGTATATAATGTAAAATCATCAGGATTCTTCTATAAATTAGTATGCATCATCCCATTTTCTCCATTACCTCCAAGAAACCAACATACCAGGGTTGTATTCCAATATGAACCTCCGAGTGTTACAGACCTGTTTAAGAGAAAAAAAAAAAATGAAATCACCAGGAGATACTGCATATCAAAATTTTAGAGATGTTCAAAAGCAAAGTATCTTCAGTTTAGGATAAAAAAAGTTTGCATAAAATGCTGATATATAAGGACTCACAGAACACACAGTCCCATTGTCCTTGTAAAGTTGACTGAACTGAAAAAAGTCTTTATCAAAATAGTTTTGAAAAGTGTCACCAGCAATGTTTGTTCTGATATATACAAGGTTAATAACGCTAAAAAAATTTAAAGGATGGAAGTATAAAAACTAGATAAGTCAAGTGAGCAAAAGAACATATTATTGTAGGAGGAGATTTTGGCTAACCCTTGTAAAAATTGGGTGGCATTCTAAAACACATGCTAAGGTATGGAACATGTCAATACAACAGTGCAATCCAGTGTTGGATGGCATTTCTGCACCAAACCCTTGGAGGTTCACAGATCAATAGTAGACATGAGAATTTGGTTCAACCTGAACACAGGTTTGGACCATACTTTGCCTGCTAGGACTTTCTATTAAATGACTAACGTTTTGCTCATTAAGCAGCAGATAAACATCATATGTAGTAGCAGTTTGAAGTCTGCAATTATAATGTACAGTATATGATACATGCCTATGAAAGGTTGTAAAGGAAGCAGTGCTGCCAGCAACCACCATGTTCTTAGCAACCAGTTACATCAACCAGCCTCATAAATTTGCTGGCCAGGTTCCCCTGGTCTTGTAAACAGTAGGGCAGAGATACCACTGACATTACTGACCAAATATGGGCACATGGCCAAATCTGATCAATGATATCATCTGGGAGACCCCTCCCCCCTTTATTTATTTTTAACAGTGGGAATCGGGAGATGTAGAAACACAGAAATTGATGGCTTAAAAAAGACCAAGTGGTCCATTGAGTCTTCCCCTTTTTTTGTTTTGTTTTTTATAATATATTTTTTGAGTGTTGTTTTTGTTTGTTTCTTTTTTCAATAACTTTTTTTGTCTGAGTATTGTTCCAATCATGTTTGAAACCACTTACTGTTGACTGACTCACTACCTCTGCTGGAAGTCTATTCCATGCATCAACTACACTTTCAGGAAAATAATACTTCCTAAGATTCGTTTTGAACTTTCCTCCAGTTAGTTTGAGGTCTTGTCACCGGGTTCTTTAACTTGGTTTCCCATTGAAAATGCTGCCCTCTTGAACCATATTCAAAGGTTTCAATCATGTCACTCCCCTTTTTCCTTCGGACTGTACACATTAGGTTCCTGAAGTTGCTCTACATCTGTTTTATCCCCCAGACCTTTCCTAATTTTTGTTACCCCTTGTTCTATCTTACCAATATGTTTTTGATATTGAGCAAAAAAGACCTGAGCACAGTATTCTAAATGAGGTCTCACTAAAGATCTATATACAGTAGGGGAATCAGGACCTCCTTCCTCCTACTGGTGATCCCTCTAGTAATGAATTTTAGTATTCTATTTGCTTTTCCCACTGCCTGGTCACATTTCGCTCATTTCGCAATCATCTGAAATTAGTACCCCCAAATCTTTTTCCTCTGTAGTGCTGGCCAACACTGTATTCCAATGTTGTACTCTCTCAAGGGATTATTTTTCCCTAGGTGCATTATTTTACATTTAGAAACATTGAACTGCAGTTTCCACTGCTTTGACCAATCTTCCAGAAATACCAAATCATGTTTCTTGTTACAGACACCTCCCTGTGATGTCAAACCTATTACACACCTTTGTATCATCAGCAAAAAGACATACCTTGCCCAACAAACCTAGGTTATATCACTTACATTTGGAATAAATAGAACAAGACCTAGTACAGAGCCTTGTGGTACACAACTAGTGACTGGTTCCGAATTAACCTAATTTACAGCCATACTCTGGTACCAATCTATCCTTTTGCTAACCGCATATTCACTGAACCACCCAAGGTTAAATCCCAGCTTGTACAACTTTTGTATTAGATCATTATGTGGAACTGTTTTAAATTCCTTGTTGAAATCAAGATATGCTTTGTCCACAGCACCACCCTGGAGCACAGTGTTGAAAACCAATATGTAGGGGGTATAGTAGCACAGCAGGTTTGCAGGGAGGTACAGTCACAGATCAGGTATGCAAGGGGGTACAATAATGGAACAGATTTGCTGGGGAATACAGCGACAACAGGGGATAACAGTGGTGGAACAGGTGTGCAGATGGATACCATGGTAGCTCATAGGTGATGAGTGCTACAGTTCCAGAACATGTTTGCAAGGGGTGCCGTTTTGGAATAGATGTACATCTGGGTACAGTGATAGAATGAGTGTAAATGGGAAACAGTGATGGAACATGTGTGCAGGGGCTGGTTACAGTCACAGAACACGTGTGCAGAGGGGGTACAGCTGTAGAACATGTATGCAGGAGGGTACAGTGGCAGAACATTTGTGTGTGGAAGTATAGTGGTGGATCATGTGTGCTGACTGTGTAGTGGTAGCAAAACAGTTGTGCAGAGGGTACAGTGGTAATAGAGCATGTGTGTTGGCATAGTGCAGTGAAGGTGGAACAGGTATGTGGGGGTAGAGTAGTAGTAGAGGTATGTGAGCATACAATGATGGAAGAATTATGTAGGGTGGTACAGTGCCATAACATGTGTGTGGAATGACAGTGTTGGAACATGTGTTCTTTACCACTTGACCTCTGGAAGATTTAACCCCCCCCCCCCCTCCTCTTCCTAACCAGACCATTTTAGTGCAATACCGCATATTTTAACTGACAATTGTGCTGACATGTGATGCTGTACCCAAATAAAATGTATGTCCTTTTTTTCCCCACAAATAGAGATTTCTTTTGGTGGTATTTTATCACCTCTGTGGTTTTTATTTTTTGCACTATAAACAAAAAAAAATGACAATTTTGAAAAAACAAACAAACAACGAAAAATTGTTATCAGATACTTACCGTAATTTTCTTGTTCTGTAACTAGCCTACTTAGGAACTGTGAGGGAACTCCTGCTGCCATGGAGTACATCAGGAAAGGAAAATTACAGTTAGTATCTAATAACAATTTTCTGTTTTCCTAACAGACTCCATGGCAGCATACGTATCGGGAAATAACTCGCCATACACAACAGGGTGGGCAGATGCTGAACCAAATTTGAATTGACTCTGGCGACCGACAGGACTTGTAAACCAAAATTAACAGAGGAAAGAACCGCCGGCTCAATACAATAATGAGACAAAAAGTATTGATGAAAGACCAGGATGCCGCCCTACAAATCACTTCAGGAGCGACGTGTCTGGAGACTGCCCTGGAAGTGGAGAAACTCTGAGTACAGTGCGCCGTAACCACCACCGGAGGGGACAAGCCCTTTGCCCTATAAGCCCACTGGATGGCTTGAATGATCCACGAAGAAACAGATCTTGAAGAAGCCCATAATCCCTTATTTTTTCCACTGAGGGTGATGAATAAATACTCGGACTGCCGGAAGTGAACTGTAGCCTCTAGGTAACGTTTGAGACAATTCCCAACATCAAGTGGATGGATGGAGGAACCCTCATCCTGCCTAAAGGTAGGCAAAACTATCCCTGGGTTTTCGTGAAAAACTGAAGTAAACTTCGGTCTTGCTTCCAACATTGGGATTAAGACTAACCTGCCCGGAAAGAAGGCCAGGAAGGGTTCTTTTGCCACTAAGGCCCCAATCTCGGAGACTCTCTTCGCCGAAGTAATTGCCACCAGAAAAACAGTCACCAAAGTAAGCTCCTTAATAGTAAGAGGCTTGGCTGGATCATGGATGCATTGCGAAAGGAAGTCAAGGACTAACGGGGAATTCCATTTGGGGAATCTCTGCATCTTCTGGGGCCTGAGTCTTACTGCTCCTTTGAAGAATTGCCGGACCAGGGCATGATTGGACCAAGAGATGCCGGTAAAGGCTGAAATAACCGACACCTGGACTCTGAGCGAGCTGACAGAGAGCGGAAGGTCTAGACCAGACTTCAGAAAACTCAGAACATCCTGGATCTGAATGGAGGAATGAGGGTTGGACCTAGCCGCCAAATGTGAGGAGAACCTTGACCAGATTCTTTCATAAACCCTGTTAGTTGAACTCCGTCTGGAATTTAGCAATGTTGGAATGGCTTCTTCAGGACAACCTAGGGCCTGTAACCTTCCCCTCTCAAGGACCAGGCCTTCAGGTGTAGTCGGGCTAGACAAGGATGCAGCATGGAGCCCTGAGATAGCAGGTCTGGCCTGAGGGGCAGCGGGATTGCTTTTTCTTTCTTTTAAGGCCTTTCCTCGCCTATGTTTATTAAAGGAAAGTTCATCAAGCAGAAGAATAACATAGGTTTCCCATGCAGGAGTTTCAGCATTTCAATCCTCAGCACAAATAAACGATCATTCAGCCTTCCTGGCTTGAACTTGTAGCCTTCCTGGCTTGTACTTGCAGTGCTGCTGCTCTGGCCTCAAACTCCAGGCCCTTGTCTGTCCCCCACAGACTTCACTCACCCAACAGGGTGCACACGGATAGCAGCCTCGTGCCGCACTGACTCCTACATGGAGCCCTCCTGCAGACCTGTAAGCTCTAGCTGCCACCTGCAGCCTCTCTCTCTCTAATGGATGGTGGGAGCCCTCCTGACTCCCACACAGACCTCGTGTCTGTCGGTTGGAGTCCTCCTGACTCTCTTGGGCCAGACCTTGTGTCTGCTCGGGTGCAGCTGTCTCCAACTGGGAGTGATAAACCTTGGAATAATATGAACCCAGCCCACAGGTGTGCAATCAGCAGGCCTTTCTTAATCAAAACCAGGCCTAAATTGCTAACACACACAGTGACCCGGGGTCGCCTCTCTACATCAGACACTGTTAAGGAGCGTCAGGAGAGGGAACCAAGGCCCGTTGGGCCAAAATGGTCTCACCACCACCACCTCTGCTGCTTTTGATCTGAGTCTCTGCAGGAAATTAAGGATTATTGGGACTGGAGGGAAGGCATCGGCACTGCGGAACCTTCATTGGTTTGTGAGGGCGTCCACTCCGAAAGCCTGGGGATCCCTGAACCTTGAGTAATACCTCTGCAATTTGCAGTTGCAAGGTGAGGCAAAGAGGTCGACCTCTGGGGAGACTCCCAGGGTCAGGATCCACTTGAAGATTCCTTTGTGGAGAGACCACTCATTGTTGTCCAACTTCACACGAGAGAGGAAATCTGCTTGGACATTCTGGACCCCGGGGACGTATACTGCTGATAGGTCAGACAAGTTCTTCTGTGCCCAAGCCATGATCAGCTCCAATTCTCGCAGCAGGGACCTACTGCATGTTCCTCCTTGCTTCCTTATGTATGCTACTGCTGAGGTGTTGTCCAACTTGAGCATCACCGGAAGCCCTTTTGTCAGGTCGCCGAATGCTTGAAGAGCTCGAAGAGCCGTCCGTAGCTCCAGAACGTTTGAAACTATCCCGCTGGGGGAAAAGTTCCACCTACCTTGAGCTACCTCTGAAAGGCAATGGGCACCCCACCCCGTGCTGCTGGCATTCGAGGTCACCAGGATCCATGAAGCTGGTGCTAGGGAGTGGCATTTGAGGGGATTCTCCCAATTAAGCCACCACAGAAGGGCTTAAGAAGATGGATTGGTCCAGATGAAGAGTGTCCCACTGCTGGAGGAAACCTTTCTGAAAGGGCCGCATTCTCCACAACGCCCACTTCACCATGGGGGCCACGGCGACCATGGTCCTGATGACTCTCAGGCACTGGCGAGCTTGGAGGTGAGAGGATGAGAGAGCATAGAGAAACCTGTCTCGGATTACTAAGATTTTCTCTTCTGGAAGGGAAATTGTAGCTCTTGCTGTATCGAACAAGGCCCCGAGATAAACAAGGGACTGGGTAGGGGTTAGATGTCTCTTTTCTAGATTCAGTAGCCACCCAAATCTCTGAAGGGTGGACACAATTTGATCCAGATGTTCCATCAACCGCTCTTTGTCCTGGGAAAAAAGGAGAAGGTCGTCTAAATAATGATGGAGACGGATGCCTCTTACCCTCAACAAGGCTACTACAGCCAACAAGACTTTTGAAAAGGTCCGTGGTGATGTGTAAAGCCCGAAGGGGAGACAGGTGAATTGCAGGTGCAAGTGACCGACGGCAAACCGGAGGTATTTTTGAAAATCCTCTGCAACATTGACATGAAAATATGCATCCTAGATCTATTGATACCATCCAGTCTGCTGGCTGGACTGCCTGCTGGATAGATAGCAGTGTTTCCATCTTGAACCTTTCATTTCTGATGTACTGATTTAGGAAGGTAAGGTCTATGACAGATCTCCATGAGCCAATTATTTTTCTGGACCAAGAAAAGAGGGGAATAGATTCCCTGTCCGCGCTCAAGCTCTGGCATGTAAGAAAGTAGTACTTGGCGTTTTTCTGCCGCGGATGGCAGGGAGGTAGGAAGGAACCTTAGTCTGGGTGCTTTGTCGAATGTCCACTTGTGTCTGGATGAGACTGTCCTGACAGTCCAGGAGTCCCAGATTGAGGCCGTCCAGACATGTCGAAAGTGTAGCAACTGAGCCACCACCTGACATGCCTGAGCAGGCCCAATCTCAAAAGGACTTGGTTGTTTCACGGTCACCGGAAGGGACACTTTTTGATGGTTTCCAGGAGAAAAACTGTCTTGACCTCCAGTTGCGGCCAAATTCCCTGCCAGGAATGTAGGTGCGTGCCTCCCTGGCACAATCCGGAGCATACCTTCTTGACTGTCCCTTCTTTGGATTAAGAAGGCGCCAATCCTGGGGAAGGAATCCAGACTTGCCGCCCGTAGACCGGATTATAGCATTGTCCAATTTATCCCCGAAGAGGGAGGAGCCCTCAAAGGGGATATGGCACCACACTTGCTTAGATGCTGGATCGGCCACCAAAGGGCGTAGCCATAGAGCTCGCTTGGCCGTAACCGAGGACAACATAACCCTGGACAAAAGACGGATGAGGTCAATAGAAGCCTCCCCCGGAAAGGAGGAGGCCATCTTAAGTTCCTGAATTGGGGAACTTCTGGCAACCTCCTCAGAGACACTCCGTAAAGATTCGTCCACCGTGTCGGACCACAGCTCCATGGCCTTGGACATTGCGGCCATAGCTAAGGCCAGTTTACAAACCATCCCTGCTGTTAGGTAGATCCTCTTGAGGTCAGAATCCATTCTCCTATCCAGAGGATCCTTGAAAGAGACCTTATCCTCCAGCGGAAGGGTCACATGTTTGACCAGCCTCATAACCGCTGCATCTACCAAGGGGGAAGATTCCAGGTGTTTTACCTCCTCTTCTTTAAAGGGATAAAGTCTGGACATTTTTTAAAGCATGGTGTTCTTCCTCTCCACCTTGCTCCATTCATCTGTAATTATATCCCAAAATTCACCCAAAAAGGGGGAGTTGAGATGCTCCTTGTTGAGCTGTTTAAAGTATTTTTTCTGTTTTGGTCGGGATACAGCTGGATTTTCCCAATTCAGAGTCTCTCTTACTGCTCTTACTAGGGGAGGGACGAGAGCAGGGATCCTCCACCTCTGAGTCACCATCCGACAGTATTGCTGAAGGGTGATTAGGTTGAGAACACTCAAACTCCTCTTGGCCTTGTGCTCTTCTGAGGGGAGAACATGGAGGAACCAATGCTGGGCTCTGAGTATGGCCAACTCCCACCTCTGTCAGTGAATCCTTGAAGACGCGCTTTACTAAGGCCTCCAAACGTTGATCAGAGTTGTCTCTCTCTCCCGCAGCCTGGGAGAAACCCCGGTCACACATGGACCTGGCCTCGGGGACTCGAGCGCCACAGCCCCAACAACCCGCTCTGTCTGGGTGTCAAGAGGGGCCGGGCGACGCAAGGTTCTTCCCATGATGCTGAGAGCCGGAAGGAGATCTATGACCGGACCTTGAGGAAGAGTGGCGGTGATGCGATTTTGAGTGATGTTCATCTCTACGTGATGAGTGACGAACATCAGACATAGGAGGGTTGTAAATAAAGAGAAAGAGCAAGATAAAAACAGGGAGCAAGGGACATGAATGATGCCCCTATCCTCCCTCTCTAACCATCCCACCCTGCCCTGCCCTAAGTACCTGCTAAGGGCGGGCTGATAACAGGAGGGCAGTGAGGCTTCCATTCTGGCACTGACCTGCAGAGTTGAGCCGAACAACGAGATCAGAGGAGGAAGAAGAGGGGGGAAGCAGGAGCCCCCACAACCCTGGGGCTAGTGTTACTCACCAGAGGATCTGTGGCTGTAGGGAGAGCAAATGCAGGGACCAGGAGTCACAAGCGATCTCTCCCACAGCAGTGTGTGATTCACTGCTGACACTGTGAATCCATTTAAATATGGCGCCTGCTGACGTCACCCAGCGGTGCCGTAGGACCAACTGTGCATGCACCGACTGCTCTGGCCACCGCTACTGTGCATGCGCAAAGCCAAGCCTCGATCCCCAGGTGCCTGCGCATGCGCAGAAGACACCAACCGGTGGCCAGTCAGGACGTGAATGTGAAAATTGGACACCTAACTGACACTTTTGACACTTTTTTGAGACACAATGACACTAATACAGTGCTGAAAAATATGCACTGTCACTGCACTAATGACACTGTCTGGGAAAGGGGTTAACATCAGGGGTAATCAAAGGGTTAAATGTGTGCTTAGCTGGTGATTCAGTGTAGTGGGGGAGGTACTTTAACTAGTGAACGGCATAGATAAATGGTCCTGCTTTACAGGAGCACAGGATCCATGCCTACTGTACTGAAAGAATGGCAATCTGCCTTGTTCTCCCTGTGTACAGAATGATCAGTGTGAGCTCCCGCTGTGTGGATTCACAGCAGAAGCGAACTGCTGGTGGCGCACACTCACGCCCGATACCCGAAAGAGCAGGATCACGTATATGTACGTGATCCTGTTCAGTGTGGCTGTCCTGTAGCAGTAAATGTGTTATGGGGTTGTCGGCAAGTGGTTAAAGCGTAGTGGTAGCAGAACAGGTTTCCAGAGGATGCAGTGATAGTAGAGGTATGTGGAGGGCACAGTGGTGGAAGAGGTACTGTATGTAGTGATGCAGTAGTGGAACAGGCCTGGGGGAGCTGAAGTAGTGGTTAAGGTGTTTTTGCAATGCATTGGTGGGGAGAGGTGAGTGGAGCTCAGAAATGAGAGGGTACAAGAGGCAGATGAAAGAGAATGTCTGGTTGCCATGGTCAACACCCCACTCTAGGCTGTCAAACACAAGCTTTTGCTGACCACCACTTTAGACCATAGATTTTTGTTAGAATTGTATAAAGGCCTGCTAGAGCCACTAATAGATGGTGGAATAAGAAGTTGGTGCACCATTATTGGGTCCATTAGTGATTACAAAAAGGATTCAGTCCTCCTGAAAGAAGCAGTGTTTAAAAGCTTCCCACGGCCTGAACCACATCAAGACAATGATGGGCAATTTTGTTTTGGAAACTGGAGCAGGAAAGAAAAGGGGAAAAGCAATGCCCTATTTGAGGTGAAAAGCAAAAAGCTATCTAAGACAAGAAGGAACATCTGAGCATGAAAACTACCTTGTCTCCATGCTAAACCAGAAAAGCTCTTTCAGAATAAAGGCATCCAGTTCAGACACCCACCTCATAGAGTTCTTGGCTATAAGAAACACCATCTTGTAGGTTACAGTACAGGGAGTACAAGGGGGAATGCTTCTAATGGATTCAAATGGCAGTTTATAAATTGCAGAGAGAACCATATTCAGATCCTTTGAAGTCATATAGGAGAGTTACATGGGAGTCCCCTTGTACAAAGGTATCAGTCAAGGTGTAAGAGGCCAATGGTCTCTAAAACCAAACAGAGGGGGCAGGAAGCTGGCCCTTTTATAGTATTAAAAAGCTGCAGAAATTAGAACATTTGTCCCATAGAAAAACTCCTAGGTGGAAACGCCAAAACTCATTCCAAGTGAAGTATACCTTCCATGTGTGATAATAGACCTTGCGGGAAGTAGATTTTCTAGCCCTCAGAATTGTACCACATTCATCTAGACAAGTCCAGAGCAATGAGGATAACCAGCATGCCCTCGATTTCCATCCTGGGAAGCAGATGAGGAAGAAGTTAAAAGGGAGGAAAGGCATAGAGCAAGGTGTACTGAATCCACGGAACCAACACAGCATCCACTACTTCAACTAGAAAATCCCTCTAACTGGAATCAAACTCATCTAGTTAGTCTTTAAACCTGGAGGCCAGGAGGTCCACATCCAGCATTCACCACCTGAGATACTGGTTCTGAATCACCTCCAGGCTTAAGGACCTCTCCTCCAGATCCATTGGATGATGAAGTTTGCTTGTTAATTGTTAATGCCTAGTGTTTACAGTGAATCCGGAAAGTATTCACAGCGCTTTACTTTTTCCACATTTTGTTATGTAATAGCTTTATTCCAAAATGGATTACATTCATTACTTTTCCTAACATTCTACAAACAATACCCCAAAATGGCAATGTGAAATAAGTTTGTTTGAAATCTTTGCAAATTTATTTAAAATAAAAAACGAAAAAATCACATGTACGTAAGTACTGTATTCACAGCGTTTGCCATAACACTCAAAATTTAGCTCAGGTGCATCCTGATTCCACTGTTCATCTTTGAGATGTTTCTACAACTTGATTGGAATCCCCTTGTTGTAAACTCAGTTGATTGGACATGATTTGGAAAGGCACACGCCTGTCTATATAAGGTCACAGAGTTACCAGGGCTTATCAGAGCTAAAACCAAGCCATGAAGTCCAAGGAATTGTCTGTAGACCTCAGAGACAGGATTGTATGGAGGCACAGATCTGGGGAAGGGTACAGAAAAAATTCTGCAGCATTGAAGGTTCCAATGAGCACAGTGGTGTCCATTGACCGTAAATGGGAGAAGTTTGGAATCACCAGGACTCTTGCTAGAGTCGGTCACCTAGCCAAACTAAGTGTTCGGGAGAGAAGGGCCTTAGTCAGGGAGATGACCAAGAACCCAATGGTCACTCTGACAGAGCTCCAGCGTTTCTCTGTGGGGAGAGGAGAAACTTACAGAAGAACAACCATCTCCACAGCACTCCACCAATCAGGTCTGTATGGTAGAGTGGCCAGATGGAAGCCACTCCTCAGTAAAAGGCACATGGCAGCCCACCTGAAGTTTGCCAAAAGGCACCTGAATAGACCAAGAGAAACAAAATTCTCGGGTCTGATGAAACAAAGATTGAACTCCTTGGCCTGAATGGCAAGCATCACTTTTGGAGGAAACCAGGCACTGCTCATCACCTGGTCAATACCATCCCTACAGTGAAGTGGTGGCAGCATCATGCTTTAGGGATTCTTTTCAGTGGCAGGAACTGGGAGACTAGTCAGGATTAGATGAAAGCAGCAATGAACAGAGAAATGCTTGATGAAAACCTGCTCCAGAGCACTCTGGACCCCAGACTGAGGGTTGATCTTCTAACAGGACAATGACCCTAAGCACACAGCAAAGATTACAAAGGAGTAGCTACAGGACAACTCTGTTAATGTCCTTGAGTGGCCCAGCCAGAGCCCAGACTAGAACCCGATTGAATATCTCTGGAGAGATCTGAAAATGGATGTGCATCAACGCTCTTCATCCAACCTGATGGAGCTTGAGAGGTCCTGCAAAGAAGAATGGGAGAAACTGAAAAATAATAGGTGTGCCATTCTTGTAGCATCATACTCAACAAGACTTGAGGCTGTAATTGGTGCCAAAGGTGCTTCAATAAAGTATTGGGCAGAGGTTGTGAATACTTATGTACATGTGATTTTTTTCATTTTTTATTTTTAATAAATTTGAAAAGATTTTACACAAACTTCTTTCACATTGTCATTATGGGATATTGTTTGTAGAATTTTGAGAAAAATAATAAATTTAATCCATTTTGGAATAAAGCTCTAACTTAACAAAATGCGGAAAAAGTGAAGCGGTGTGAATACTTTCCGAATTCACTGAACACAGCAGACAAGGTGGGGTCATTAAGTTGTATTTAAGATAGGATCTGATCTAGCTATCTTGCCACTGCAACACATACAGTTCCTCATTGATGGTTGATACATCCTACTACTGTTGCGCTCTTGGATTGAATTGAGAACAAATGACCTTCCAGCAGGATGATCCAATGCTGCAGAGACAGAAAATTGCTTGAAGTATCAGCAGAGGAGAGATAAGACTTGTCCAATGACCAGGACTCCTCCCTAGTCTGACAGGCTGGCATGTATCATGAAAACATTCTAAAAGATAAGAAGGAAAGACTGCCCTGATTCCCGAGCAGGATTCCTCAGCTACAAGGTTAACCTGGATCTCGATGCTAAGAAATCTGTCTGTCCAGAGATTTGTCCCATAATGACAGAATGCTGGATTATATCAGTCTGGAGTGAATAATGCACAACTGAGACTACTCCAAAGGAGGCTACCATCAGGCCTAAGACTCTAAAGCAAACGTAGAAAACACATATGTAGCCTCTTTATCAAGCTGAGAAAAACTTGATCCAGAATAATCCATTTAGGTACTCAGAACAGTGATCTGTAGAGGCAGAGATTGGAAAACTGCCTGAGCTATGAACTGATAACTTTAAAAGGGATCCCAAGACATACTGGCCTGATATTAAAAGTATTGTGTGGACTATAAAATAGGTAGTCATTGCTGACAGCATGACTGTCGCAGAGAGAACAACAATATGGATAATGAACTGGGAACCTGCACTAATTGGCTAACTGGAGAGCTTTCTAGGATCTCTATATCAAGCTTGAAACCCATTGCTATCAATAACTGGAGAAACATCCGGGAATTCAGGGCTACTGCACACCAGTATACCAGTATAAAAATGGTTAAACTTTCACACATTGGCTGATTGGAGGGACTTCCAGGATTTACCATCTTTCAGCTCTCTTTGGCTGAATGGGAAGAGTTCTGGGTTTCAGTATTTGGCAAGAATCAGCAACTGTTGACTGTATAAAAATCTTCAACATTGACAGTAAACAGCAGAACTGAGGAAGACATGTCCACACTTCTAAGGTCACTAGCAAGAAAATTAGGCATTTTAGTTGTAGGTAGGGTCATCCTTAGCTACCTTGCTATTTTTTCCATTGTCAGTTTCTCCTGCAGGTGGTAGTATAAATAAAAGGCTTACGGCTTTCTGTGTTCCTCAGTAGTAAGAAAGAAGTCTAAGTTTTCGCAGGTGGAATCCTTGACTAAATTATTTCACTTTCAAGAAGCTACTCCTTATTCTCCTGCTTCTCCTTGTGCCTCCTACATTCAGTCACCTGTGATAAGATAACTGTACAGAAAGCAAAATATTTTCATTCAATCACCCAACAAAACACCTTGTTCCTAAATCAAGAGGAGCACCCAAAAATAATCTCAGAGCAGCCAACACTTTTCTATCGGAAACAAACATGTCATCCTCTGTACAGTTCCCACTGTGTATAATCTCTTGAGCAAAATTATTAGCACCATTTAAAGTGCACCAAGAAGTTTACCATCAGTCAAATTCCTCTTAAGTACCTACATTTCTCTTTTCTACTGTTCTAAACTTTGCAATACAATTGAAACATGAAACTAGTAATGCTATTAAACAGTAAAACAGTAATGCTATTATAAAGCTTAGAAGTTATTTTCTATATTCATGATCTAAATGGCCAAACCTAACTTTTGCTTTCCTTTCAAAACAAGATTTGTGGTTGTAATAGGAAAAACACATTTCAGATTCTGAGAAAAGCCATCAGCAAATTATTTATTTTATAGACATAGGTGGAGGCTCATACAAGCGTTAAAGCTGTAGGAGTGGAAAGCGTGTCATCAAGAGAGAAATGAATTTAGTAAAATTACCTGTAGGTGCAAAAAGAGAATAGACATGATTTCTAGAGGGGGCATCTGCCAAGAGGAGATAACATGAGTGGAGAACTCCCAAGGTTGACTTTAGTATTTTGCACATCTCTTTTGAAGTTTAGTAAGGAAAATAAATCTTAGACAGTAAAATTTATCTTGTTCTACTTCATGCTTATGAGTTGTAATTCTGCCACAAAGCCACAAGGTAAGAGACAAATATCGTGTATTCTTACACAGCAAATTTCTCCCTTATCCTTGTGAAATATACCACTGAACAGCTATAAAAATGATGAATAAAAATAAATAACCAAAGTTAGGGAAAAGCATTTTTCCAGAAGTGCATGATTTATATTTTAGCTTAAAATAAAATAAGTTGAAGAGATACCTACAAACACATAATTAGGAGATAAATGTTGTAAGTAGTTCTGAAAATTATTTTTCTACACAGATTATTAAACATTTTAAAAAAACATGTGTTTATGCATAGTTCATTATTCACTGAGACCACATACAAACTCACACTTTTAAAACAATGACCATTTCTTGTTTTTAATTTGTTAAGGGTCAATTTACTCAAAAGTACTGAAGATCCTTTTTTTTGTTTCTTTTCTGCATGATTGAGTGAGGATTCAAAGTGGATATTCTGCTACCAAATTTTAAAAATGAAATCTGGCAGCACCCTACTGATTTTTGTTACTTTTAAATACATACATATTTAATTTGTAGCCACACCAACAAAATGATCCTTTTTGCTTTTTTAATACAGCTTTAAACCTGGGATTTTTGGAAAAGATGAAAACATTCAAGTAATCAAGATGAAATAAGCAGATTTTAAATATGAAGCACCAAGATATGCTTTCACAGTTAGAATAGGACACCATGAAAATATAATAAAGAAACATGTGGCACACACAGTGCACAGTCAATTGAACACCTGGAAGCATTTACAATGAAGTCTGTGTGGCTTGTAGTATGGGGTTAAAATAACTCCAGCATTGGTGTCATTTGCAGTTAATACCCAAACACACACCAAGTTCTCTCTCCCAGTTAACCTGTTGGCGCTGAGCGCACGCAAATATGCGGCCTCTTGGCATGCTGGGCCTTGGCGTCATGCGGCTGCATATTTGGTGCAATAGTGTTGACAGAGCTGTGCCGAGAGCGCATGCGATGAAAGCTGCCGGCACAGTGACCGGCGAATGGGTTAAGCTGGGACTATAGTTCAACTGTCAGGCAAGGATCACCATCCACATGACAGTTTGTGCCTCCTTCAGTGCTGGGTGCTAGAATGCAGAGAGCTTTTTCAAAACCTGGAACACAGTTGCAACTTTACATTTTGCCAGCAGACACACTGAGACACCCTCTAACCTCTAAATCAGGGTTAGGCAACCCTGGAGAGGTTAAGATCTACCTAAACAACATGAAAGAAACCAAAACCATGGCACAGATTTTTTTTTTTATTAAGTAGATAACCTATCAAGGCCTTTTAAAAAAGAAATATAGGTTTGAAGAAAACGTAGAAAAATATAATAATCCAAATATAACTGTAGAAACATAAACCTATTTTACCTTTTTAGCTTCAGTGAAAAACTTGGCATTCACTTTCATTCACAGTGCAGGGGTCAGTAGTGTGTAATGCAGAGTTCAGGTGACAGGTGAAAGGAGTATGTAATGCAGAGTTTAGGAGTAAATGCCATGGGTGCAGAATCCAAAACCCCATTAAAGTTGAATGAATGTTAATGGCCATTTTCTAAGCTAATAGATAGGGCAATGTCAAGGAAACTGCATGAGGAAGCTAAGCATTATCCTGGGAAACATGTACCTAAGCAAAACAAAATGTCCCCCCTTAGGTGGGGAGCAGCAATTTTAACCACTTGCTGACCACCCGCCGGCTTTTTACTGTGGCAGAGCGACTCAGCTGCGTCTAGTCACTTAGTACTACGTGACTGGAGTGCATGTGGTTTAGACACAGCGGGAGGCAGGCCATGGGAGGAGAGGTGGTGATTGCTGCCTTCCTCCCGTGATCATCCAGGAAAAGGAGAGAAGACCTGCCTGCTTATGTAAACAAAGCAGGCGGATCTTCTCTCAGACAGGCAGGGACAGATCAGCAGTTTCAGCTAAGCTGAAACTGCGATCTGTCTGTACCAGTCAAAGAACTCCCCCCCCCCCAAACACACACACAGTGAGTAAGCACATAGGCATGCATTTAACCCCTTTAATCACCCCCAGTATTAACCCCTTTCCTGCCAGTGTCATTTATACAGTAACAGTGCATATTATTTAGCACTGATTACTGTATTAGTGTCACTGGTCTTGAAAAAGTGTTAAAAATGTCAGGTCCGATCTGTCCACTGCAATGTCGCAGTCCCACTAAAAATCACAGATCGCCGCCATTACTAATAATAAAATAAATAAATAAACAAAAAGTCCAAAAATCTATCTCGTAGTTTGTAAACGCTATAACTTTTGCGCAAACCAATTAAAATATGCTTTTTGGGAATTTTGTTTACCAATAATATGTAGCAGAATACAAATTGGCCTAAACTGATAAAAAAATTACATTTTTTACATTTTTTTATTGGGAATGTTTTATAGCAGAAAATGAAAAATATGGCGTTTCTTTTTATATTGTCGCTCTTTTTTTGTTTATAGCGCAAAATCTAAAAACCGCAGATGTGATCAAATACCACCAAAAGAAAGCTCTATTTGTGGGAAAAATTGTATTTGGGTACAGCGTTGCACGACCACGCAATTTTCAGTTGAAATGACTCAGTGCCGAATTTGCAAAAAATGGCCTAGTCGTTAAGGGGGTAAAATCTTCCGGGGCTGAAGTGGTTAATCATGCTTAAAGGGTGATATTAAAAAGGTAAATGTCCTTTGACCACTTTAGGACTGCTCACTGTGTTGCTACTGCAGCACAATGGCAGCCCTGTGTCCTAGCTATCTCGACGGAATCCCGCTCCCACTGTGTTTAGACACAGCGGGAGTCGGGCCGGAGGAGGAGAGGCGGCAATTACCGTCTCTTTCTTGCCCGATCGTCAGGGAAAGAGTGAGAAAATCCATCCGCTTGTGTAAACAAATCGGGCGGATCTCCTCTGTGACAGACAGGGAGAGATCACAGGATTCAGCATAGCTGAACCTGCGATCTCTGTCTCTGTCACAGAACCCCCTCCCCCCCCACACACGTCAGTAAGCATGAGGCATACATTTAACCCCTTGATCACCAACAG
Organism: Pelophylax lessonae; assembly: GCF_965119305.1. Lineage (NCBI taxonomy): Eukaryota > Metazoa > Chordata > Amphibia > Anura > Ranidae > Pelophylax > Pelophylax lessonae. The sequence continues at coordinate 167,973,578 of NC_138776.1, forward strand.
TGTTAACCTCTTCCCTGCCAGTGTCATTATTACAGTAACAGTGCATATTTTTAGCACTGATTACTGTAGTAATGTCACTGGTCCCCCCAAAAGTGTCAAAAATTTCAGTTAGGGGTTCGATCTGTCCGCCGCAATGTCGCAGTCCCGCAAAAAAAAATCACAGATTGCTGCCATTACTAGTAAAAAAAAACAATAAAAATAACAAATCTTTCCTGTAGTTAGTAAATGCGATAACTTTTGTGATACCAATCAAAATACGCTTATTGCGATTTTTTTTAACCAAAAATATGTACCGTAGCAGAAAAAAAATTTGCTTAAAATGTTAAAAAATTTTGACTTAAAAATTTTTTTTTGTGAAAAATATAGTTTTTTTTTCAAAATTGTCGCTCTTTTTTTCAAAAATTAAAAAAATCGCACAGGTGATCAAATACCACCAAAAGAATGCTCTATTCATGGATGAAAAAAAGGCCATACATTTCATTTGAGTACAGCGTCGCATGACCGCACAATTGCAGTGCCAAATTACAGCGCAACAAGGTATTAAATAATGAATAAATATGAATAAATACAGCATTGCACGACCACGCAATTGTCCATTAAAGTAACGCAGTGCCGAATCGCAAAATATGGCCTGGTCAGGAAGGGGATAAAATATTCCGGTCTTAAAGTGGATAAAAATACGCTCATTGAGAATTTTTTTGTCAAAGACATGTAGCTAAATACATTTTGGCCTAAATATATGACAAAAATTGAATATATTGGATATTTTTTAACAGTCAAATTAGAAAATGAAAATTTTTCTCAAATTTTTTGCTCTTTTTTTAAAATTAATATTGCAAAAAATAAATTGTTTGGGTACAGCATTGCATGACAGCGCAATTGTCAGTTAAAGTTGCGCAGTGCCAAGTTGAAAATAGTGGCCCGGTCATTTAGCAGCCAAATCTTCTGGGGCTAAAGTGGTTAAATAACATGCTTGCCTGTGAAAAGGCACATCTGCACAATGTATACAGCCCAATACAATAAAGAAAACAATTTGTTTAGATTGCAGTTTGATTACAGTTCCTGGTCACTTTCTTCTGTTTGTAAGCAAACGGCTGGGATTTCCCATTTCATCTATACCAGGCCCTTATCATAGATGAAGATCTGGTACAAATGTTAATAATGGACCCCACAAAAAAAGGTTGACTTCTCTCTAAAAATCCATACCAAACTCTTATCCTTAAAGAGGGTCCTAGTCTTGTACGCATGTCAAGGGGGACCCCGTAAAAAAATTTCAGTCTGTTATTGAATTTAATGGACACCCATGAAAAAGCCAAGAACCTCTTGGTGAACCATACCAGGGTGCATGTTCTCAACATGGAAAGGGTACCTTGCCATGGAGGTCCTCCATGGAAAAGCATACTGTCTTAATGAGAACCAACCCTGACTTTGGCTTGGTTCACTGAAGAGGGGAGTCCAAGGAAAGGGCAGTCTTCACCAGAGCTCCTGATGATGGGGATGGGTTGGCTGCTTCCCACACTCAGGATGCTGCTCTCAATTGAGTGCACAGCAAGAACAGAGTACTACTGAGCATGCAGGCTTTCTAGGAACAAGTGAGCAGAGTGCACAGTGGAACTTTAAGTGACAAGGTACTGCTCAGCATGCAAGGATTCTAGGGAAAGGTGAACAGAGAGCGCAGCTGCACTTCCAGAGACAAGGAGTCACAAAGTACAAGGCGCAGCAATGCATGGACAAACATTGATTGGCAAGGAAAACTGATCTGACACAGCGTAACTAGAGTGACCGATAGACAGACTGGGTAGAGACTGGTCCTACATCAGACAGCAGGAGGGATTGGGTGATGTCTTTCACACTGGCAGCCAGGGGGCAGTAAAAAGAAGGCATCTAAGTTGTGGTTTTAGATCCCCCCTCGACTGCCCACCAGAATTTTTTTATGGACTACAGAGATTGACTGGTGCCATTATCTGTTAAAGTCGCCCAGAGATCAGAGATCAGAGATCAATGAAGTCATGCTGCAGCCATGACGCTTGGCTCAGGCTCAGTTGCAGCATCGTATTACAATGTAAATTGCTGTTCTGTAATTTTAAAAGAATAAATAAAAACAAAATACAGACATCTGAACACTTGCCAGTCATTGCAGATTGCTTTTCAGAGGGCAGTAGGCATTACTATCAGTGTGAATAAACCAATATGCAGCACCAGTTTTGCCAATTCAAAAAAATGTCCAAATGTTAATAACCATTTGTTAAAGTGCAATGGTGCAAAATACATACATTTAAAAAAATAACTATAAAAACAGTAACCCATATCCAAAATCCAAAATAAAAGCAATTTGAAATCCACAGTGATATATTATGAAGTCCACTTGTTAGAGAACTAAAGAGCAAGAACCCAAATCATTGTAAAAAGAAAATGTGATAAACTAAAAAAATGTGAAATAAAATAAATGGCATCCACCGTGATTAGATCCTATTATTCACTCAATTAGCAGGCAAGAAATCAGAAAAAATCCACCACTTAACATTGTGCTTCTTCCTCAACCCAAAAGTAAAAAGGGAGGCTTACTAAATCTCTTCCCCCAACATAGAGGTGTATAGCGCTTGATATATTCAATGTATCTTCCCTCTATAGCACCGCTCTACATGTTTCCTATATCTGCATAGCAGCCATCTTTTAAGAGCCCACATTAAAGTGGAACTTTACACATAACAGATTGAGAAAAATGAATGTTCTTTATAAAAAGAACATACATTCCACATTCATAATCATGCTACCAGAATTAGTGTGGACAGCAAATTGCCTCCTGTTTCTTCTTCCTGGAGTCTGCTGCTTTGCTGAAGCCCAGATCAGTCACTTATTGAAAACTCCCCTTTTCTTTTTTGGTCTCAAAAACTATACATCGCATTCTTCAGATAAAATATGTAAATTTCCAGACTTGATTCCATGTTTCGGCTCAGTTAGAGAGAAAGTCTGACAGAAGCTTTGCAGTGCTGAAGTTCACAGTTTGCGGATGAGGGAAAAAAGAGAGAATATCAGGGAGATACTGTAAGACACTATACTTATAAGTTGACCTTTCATGTCTAACTGGCAGCAAAGTTTGTCCTGTCATCTCTCTTGCTTTTCCTTTCTCCCTACCTAATCTGTGTTCACTCAAATAGGGGTTTATTTACTAAAGCTAAAGAGGGCAAAATCAGTCACACTTCTGCAGAGAAACCAATCAGCTGCCAGGTTTTATTGTCAAAGCTTGATTAAACAAGCTGAGGTTAGAAGCTGAATGCTTTCTTCTGCAGGAGTGTGACTGATATTTCCCTCTCTAGCTTTAGTAAGTAAACCCCACAGTGTCAATTCCCTTGCTTTTGTCCCCTTCAGCAACAGTACATCTTAAAGGTGTCAGCTGACCAGATACTAGTAACTGATTTTAGGCACAGTGCAGACAATAGAGAGCAACTGAGCATGTGCAGGGCAGGTTAGACAGTCCATAACTGGATTTTAACAGAATAGGGCACTTATTTTTAATGTTTTGCATATATTTACCTGCAAAAGGGGCCACCCTGAAATGATCTATCAGAACTTAATTTTCTGACCAAAGTTTCACTTAACCTACCATAAGAAAGAGTGAAGAACGATGCACGAGGTCTAATATCCACTAAGCCCACCACAATAAATCATGGAAAGAGTGCTCTCAAAGTGTAGTAGGGTAAAAACAAATATATTCAATAAAATCCATAAATGTCTATCCAAAAAGCTACTACCAATGTAAAAGAGCCCCAAGGCTGCCAGACCAGTGCCAGAGTCAGGTGAGAACAGACTATCAATCAATTTTAACTTTTAAGCCCCCTAAGCTCCCTGGAAATACTTGGTTGGAAGAGCAAGTCCGTCAAGCAGTAACAGCTTTATTTGCTGATCAGAGAGTTCCTACTAGGCCTGAGAAAAGATTAAGGGCCCTCGCACAAGAAGAGAAGAAGTAGATCTCTGACTGCTTCCAAGGGGCTGGTCTACAGCTGACTAATGATGTTGAAGCTCACCTGGTACAGCTGAGGGTGCTGGACATCAACCTAAAGAGTTGCAGCCAGGCACCACCAGAATTGGAGGTAGTTACCACAGCACCAAAGACATCCACAGGGTTCCCTCCAGCTTCTTTCTTTACTGATCTCGGGAAGCTGGTAGAAACTTTGTGAATAATAGGTCCACACCTGCCCACTATGGGTACTGAAAGCTGCTGTTCTTCACCAGAAAGACTCCCATACCCTCAAAGGAAGATGACTTCAACAACAAGATAGACCAAGTTGTGCTGGCAATAAAGGAATGGGAAGTAGATGACCCATAAAGAGGCAATAGTCTCTTAGTTGGGAGCCTATGTGCACCTACTTCTGATGTCATTAGAAATCTAAAGTGAGACAAACTGAGCTGCACTGCCATAGAGTGTTTGGAAGTCCTCTGAAAAACTTAAGGTAGAATTGAGAACTGTGCGGAGCTGACATAACTTTTTAATCATACATATCAGCAAGAAGGGGAGAAGTTGTCAGTCTTCATCACTCGACTAGACAAGATTCTTTAACGAGTCATCCAGAAGGGTGGAATGGAAGCCGAAGCTGCAAGCAGAGCCTTATTTGCCCAGGTTCTGAAAGGGGCACAGCCTTTACACCTAATAATGCTCACAGTCCACACAAGAGACCAGAGTCACCCCTTGACCTGTTCTAAAATTAGGAAGGGGGGGAGGGGTGCATGACCTACAGCCGGATAAATTAGTTTGGAAAATACAGTGAACATAGAAACATAGAATTTTTTTTTTTCCATTACCACTTGCCGACCACCCACAGTATATTTACTGCGGCAGTCAGCCCCTCCTGGGCAAAGCGACGTAATACTACGTCGCTCACCCAGGAGCCTGCAGGAGATGAGCGCGCGCCACTGGGGGCGAGCGCGCACCGCCGGAGGCGCACTCCCACCCCCGCTCGTTCATGGCCATCCCCGCGCGTGTGAGGCGCGCTCCTGCCCCCACTCATTCCCTGACATCCCCGCACAAGTGACCGGCGGCTCCGATGTCCGCTGGTCACTCGCGATCTCCCGCTGGAGAGGGAGAGAGGCAGGCGGCTAATGTAAACACAGCCACCTGTCATTCTCCCTCGTTTAACTGCAGAGACTATACAATCCTGCTATGTAGGATCGTATGTCTCTGTGGTTACATCACAAGCCACGCCCCTTTACAGTTAGAATCACGCCCCTTAACCCCTTGATCACTAATAAAGTTAACCCCTTCCTTGCCAGTGTCATTTTTACAGTAACAGTGCATATGTATAGCACTGATTACTGTAGTAATGTCACTGGTACCCCCAAAAGTGTAAAAAATGTTAGTCAGGGGTCCGATCTGTCCGCCGCAATGTCGCAGTCCCGCAAAAAAAAAAATCGCAGATTGCTGCCATTACTAGTTAAAAAAAAAACCCAATAAAAATTACTTTCCCTTAGTTAGTAAACACATTAACTTTTGCGCAAACCAATCAAAATACACTTATTGCAATTTTTTTTTACCAAAAATATGTAGCAGAAAACAAATTGCCTTAAAATGTTAAAAAATTTAGATTTTTAAATTTTTTTGGGGAATTTCATTTAAAAAAATGTGAAAAATATTGTTATTTTTTCAAAATTGACGCTCTTTTTTTGTTCACAGTGTAAAAAATAAAAATCGCACAAGTGATCAAACACCACCAAAAGAAAGCTCTGTTTGTGGGGAAAAAAGGACGTCAATTTCATTTGGGTACAGCGTTGCACGACCGCGCAATTGTCTGTTAAAGTCACAAAGTGCCGAATCGCAAAATAGGCCCTGGTCTTTGAGCAGGAAAATCCTCCGGGGCTTAAGTGGTTAACTTTATTGTCTGACTATAGATTATGTTTGTCCCAAGCATGTTTGAAGCCATTTACTGTTGACTGTCTCACTACTTCTGCTGGAAGTTTATTCCACGCATCAACTACCCTTTCAGTAAAATAATACTTTCTAAGATTAGTTTTGAACTTTCCTCCAGTTAGTTTGAGGTCATGTCCCCGTGTTCTTGATTTTGGTGTCATATTGAAAAAGCTGCCCTTATTCACCCCTTGATGTATTTAAAGGTTTCAAACATGTTTCCCTTTTCCCTTCTTTCCTCCAGACTGTACATAATAAGTTCCTAAAGTCGTCTCGTTATGTTTTATCCCCTAGACCTTACAGCATTTTTGTTACCCATCTCTGGACTCATTCTATTTTATCAATATTTTTATGTAAGTGAGGTCTCCAGAAATGGACACCGTATTTTAAATGAGATCTCACTAAATATCTATATAGGAAAATTAGAACCTCCTTCCTCCTGCTGGTGATCCCTCTGGTGACACATCCTAGAATTCTATTCACTTTTACCACTGCCTGGTCACACTGTTTGCTCATTTTGCAATCACCTGAAATAAGTACCCCCCCAAATATTTTTTGTCTGTAGTTCTGGCTAACACTGTATCACCAATGTTGTACTCTCTCAGAGGATTATTTTTCTCTAGGTGCATTATTTTAAATTTAGAAACATTCAACTACAGTCTCCACTTCTTTGAACAATCTTCCAACGACGCCAAATCATGTTCCATGTCACAGACACCTCCGGGAATATCAACCCTATTATACATCTTTGTGTCCTCAGCAAAAATGCATACCTTGCACAACAAAACTTTAGTTATATCACTTACATATAGATTAAATGGAACAGGACCCAGTACAAAGCATTGTGGTACATCTCTAGTAACTGCTCTCTATTCGGATTGAACCCCATTTACAACCACACTCTGGTATCTATCGTTGAGCAAACTGCATATCTATTAAACCACCCAACCCCATAGTGGAAAAATCTCTGGATACTTCAACCACTAACATTTTTTCAAAGCCCCCATCCCAACCTCTTATGCCCCCTTGCCATTCCTGACCACATCTCTAACTCATTCTTCTTGACCTCAGGCAGATATGGTCACACAATGCACTGAAAATGCATGACTTTCTTTTAGAACTTCATCAAAGCAATTGGCACCTAAGAAGAAGGTCAGATACAGACGGCTGAGTCGACACCCAGCAAGTTGCCTAACAAGTTGGTAGGTTCTTTACCCATAATACCAGTCCAAGTAGAACTTATTTACACATGAGCTCTGTTGGATAGAGGGTGTCACATACCTGAGCCTGACGTGCAGAGGGAAGGCCTCTCATACAGCCCCTGGTCAGAGACCACTGATGTTAAGACAGAGGCTACGAGAGCGCTTTGGGGTAGGGTGCCTGTGCAGTCTTCTGCATAGCAGGTGTGTCACCACGTTAGGACCAGATAGCTAGAACAGCAGGTGTTGACAGGAACAACAGACCCTGGGCTGATGGCAGCAGGCAGCAGTGATCAGTTGCTAATAGCTGGTGCAGGAAGACTTATGGCCCATGGTGGAGGATGCTCCAGCAGGAGACAGGCAGGTGCATGCAGGGCAGAATACACCCAGGATGCATGGTCAGACAAGCTGGGTCAGTAACAGACGGTCAGGCATAAATGGCAGGCAAGGAATGGTCTAGGTACAGGGAGAGGTCGGCAACACGCGATCAGGCAGATAGGCAGCAGGCAGAGGCAAAGTCCAGATACAGGCCAGGGTCAGGGCAGGAGATATTCAAGCAAAGTCAGAGGCAAGCCGGGTCTAATACAGAAGTAAGAAGGATCAGGTTTAAGAACATGAGTAAAGCTGCAGATCAGACAGCAATAAACTAATTTAGCTGCTGTGCTTATATAAGGCAATTGGCGTCAGTGTCAATGGCTAATGAATGCATGCATGCGCACACCTGTGTGTGTTTGTGGCCATGCACGCATGCACATATGCGTTCGCCTGAGTGCAGTAAGATGTACATTAGCAGGCACACGCATGCGCGTTTGCGTGTGCCTCTGAAGTTCAGCTCTGCTATGGTCAGCAAGTAGCTCTGTTGTATGGAGAATTCTTACTAATACAGGAGTTGGAAGATCTAGAAATCTGGGGTATTGGAACATGAAAGTTCCCCTATGATGGGTACATACTGATCTAGGTGGCGGGTGACTCTTCTGTAGTCAGGCAACAATTGATATCTTAGTGGTGTGTGCCCTCGTCCCCCTGGAGCTAAGAGGAACTCACTGCTAGTAGGAACAAACACTGACCTCATCAGGAGACTACTCAGTTCCCTTGTCACAAGGCATGACTACCCACCCTATGCAAGAGTATCGGCACCTGGTTGATGGGGTGAGCAGAAGATGAGATTCCCATAGAGAGCTTCTACCCGCAGAGCACCCTGCTCTCAACCAAGTTGAAAGAAAGAACCAAAGCCCAGCTTCTGAGATAATGGGAAATGTTTTCAAATAGTGATTTTGATTTGGGGTGTGCAAAGATTTCCCAGCACCAAATTGGCCTTCTGGAAGAGAAGCCATTTAGTGAAAGAACCTGACAAATTTCACTGAGTGATCTGGAAGATTTTAGTGAGAAACGTGAAGAGTTGAAGAGGATGGGCATCATTCAAAAGTCACAGAGCCCTTTACGCCTTCCCCACAGTAGTGGCGAGGAAGAAGATTGGTCTCTGAGGATATCTATTGACTAAACAAGAGAGCCATACCCAAACAGCATACCATGCCTCAGATAGAAAATATCCTGCAGTTTGTCGGGGGTGAAGTGGTTCAATATACCAGACCTATAGAATGGGTACTATCGGATCCCCAGACAGAGAGAAGACAGCCTTTATCTGTCCGCTAGGGTTCTTTGAATTCCATAGAATGCCCCAAGATCTGTCTGGGGCTCCAGCAACCTTTTAGAAATTGATGGAGAAGACAGTAGGGGACATGAACTTGATCAAAGTGCTGGTATACCTAAATTATATCATTGTCTTTGGCAAAACCCTTGAAGAGCATGAAAAGTGCCTGGAAAAAGTCCTGAAGGATTGAAGTTGTACTTAGATAAGTGTCAGTTCTACCAGCCTTCTGTCACTCAGACATGTTGTCTCAGCTGATGGTGTGGCCACTGACCCCAAGAAATTGGAAGCTGTCACCTCCTTGCCAAGACCCACTAATGTGACGGTACTCGGGTCATTCCTGGGGTTCTTCTACTATTATCAGAGAATTGTGGAGGGATTTACCAGAATAGCCCAACCCTTCAATAAACTACTGAGTGAGGAAGGTGACACAATTTACACTGAAGCCTGTCAAGCAAGCTAAAGGACCCAGGAGGCCCCACAAATCATTTGTCAGGGTTACCTGATCCGAGGCTGAGGTGCTGAGAGGGCTCCCCTTGCGGCTTAGTGCGGTGCACCCCTGGAGATGGTGCAAAGGGTGTGGCGCCCCAAGTGGCACGGGTTACCAGCTGCAGGCAGGTAGGTTGAACCAGGAGCAATCCGAGAGCGAACTGGAACAGGCTGGAATCACAGCAGGGTATAATTCTTCAAAGGCTCTGAAGCAGCCGGGCTACCTTGTGCCAAGGAATAGTCTCTAGTAGCGGAAACCGTGGTACAAGCCGAGGTCATGCACAGGAGACAACCAGAATAGCTGAGGTCTTGAAGCAAGCCGGGGTCATAAACGGTAGGTAATGGAAGCAAGGTCAGTAGGAGAAGCCAAGGGTCAAACCAGGAGCAGGAGATCAAATGGAATAAGGAACAAGCCAAGTCACAACAGGAAATCCAAACAGGAAACAGGAAGCACAGGAAGATGAGAGATAATCCAGCAATGAGTCTGATCCTATGGACACCTTTTATAGGCCATTTCCCTGACAGGCCAGCAGAGGGCTGTGTCAGTTGAGTCAGGAGCATCCATTTCTATTACTGGTAATGTTGCCAGTTCTCCTATGGCCATTTCCCTGACAGGTCAGCAGAGGGCTGTGTTTGTTGAGTCAGGAGCGTCCATTTCTATTACTGGCAATGTTGCCAGTTCTCCTATGGCCATTTCCCTGACAGTCCCACCCCCCCCCCAAGGGGCAGCCTCCGGATGCAGAGATGGGCCAGTCTCTCTGAGTGTCTGTTGTGGAACTCCCGGATCAGTCTAGGAGCGTATACATTATCTGCAGGCTCCCAGGAATTTTCCTCTGCAGAATACCCCTTCCACTTGATGAGGTACTGGGTTTGTCTACCCCTCTTTCTGCAGTCCATTATGGCCTCCACTTCATACTCCGCTTTGCCTTCCACCAGGACTGGAGGAGGAGATAGTTCATCCCTACCAGAAAAGGGGCTGTGTACAACTGGTTTTAGCAGAGATATGTGAAATACTGGGTGAATTTTGTAGGAGTTGGGTAAAACCAGTTTGAAAGCCACAGGGTTGATCTCCCTTTTGATCTCAAAGGGTCCAATGAATCTTGGACCCAGTTTCTGGGATGGGCAGGAAAGTTTAAGATTAGCTGAGGAGAGCCACACTTTGTCCCCTTTTTTAAAGGTAGGTTTGTTTCTTTTCTTTTTATCATAGAACCTCTTATAATCCGTTTGTGCTTTCTGGACGGCCTCCTGAAGGAATAAGCAGTTTGACTGAATAGAATCAATCCGGTCTTGGACTGCAGGGACAGATGCTTCAGGAACGGTATTGGGCAAAAAGGAGGGATGGAACCCATAATTCGCCAAAAATGGGGACTGGTTAGTGGCGGCATGTACCGAATTATTGTATGCAAACTCTGCACATGGGAGAAGGGATATCCAGTCATTTTGGGCAAAAGTACAGAAACAACGAAGATACTGTTCTAGAGTCTGGTTTGTTCTTTCTGTCTGGCCATTGCTTTGGGGATGGTAAGCAGAAGAAAGACATATTTTAATGGACAAGGTCTTACAAAGATCCTTCTAGAATCTGGAAGTGAACTGTACTCCTTTATCGGAAACAATATTATCAAGAAGCCCATGTAGTCTGATTACTTCCTTGATGAATATTTTTGCTGTTTCTGGGGCTGATGAAGTGCCGGTCATGGGCAGGAAGTGGGCCATTTTGGTCAGACGATCCACTACCACCAAGATAGTAGTAAAATCCCCAGAGGAAGGTAAGTCAACAATAAAGTCCAATGAGATCATCTTCCAGGGTTGCCCAGAGATGGGTAGAGGCCTTAACAGACCCCAGGACTTGGTGTTGTACCCCTTGTTGCGCTGACAGACAATGCAGGAGCTAACATAAGACTGGCAATCCTCCCTTAAACTGGGCCACCAGAAGGAGCGTTGGATAAGCTCAAGGGTCTTTCGTTCACCAAAATGTCCGGCCAGCTTATGGTCATGGAAAGTCTTTAGAGCTTGGAACCTGATTGGTGGGGGAACGAAAACGTTGTCCTGGTGCCAAAGGAACCCGTCTCGACTCTCCAAGGGGAGTATTTCTGTGTCCGCATACTGGGTGAATGCCTGTTTAATTGAGGATATTAATTCTGGCTGGATCAGGAAAAAATGTTGTGCTGACAGAATGGTACTTGGTTCCACAGACTCGGGGGTATCAGGGAACATTCGGGAGAGGGCGTCTGCTTTCCCGTTCTTGGAGCCTGGTCGGTAAGTTATGTGGAAATTAAATCTCGAGAAAAATAAAGCCCACTGGGCCAGTCATGGTCTCAGATGTTTAGCGGCCCTTTAGGTATTCTAAATTTTTATGATCCGTGAAGATCATAATTGGGTGGGCGGCACCTTCCAATAAATATCTCCACTCCTCCAAGGCGGTTTTAATGGCCAACAGTTCTCGGTCACCCATGTCGTAATTTCTCTCTGAGGGGTTCATCTTTTGAGAGAAAAAGGCAATAGGGTGGAGTAGGGCCTTAGGTCCTTGGCACTGAGACAAGATGGCTCCTGTGGCTATTTCTGAGGCGTCTACCTCTAATACAAAGGGTAAAGCTGAATCTGGGTGCTGTAAGACTGGTGCAGAGATGAACAGTCCTTTGAGTTTGTCAAATGCTTCCTGAGCTTCTGGGGACCATTTGAATCTGGTCTGCTGGCGAGTCAGCTGAGTAATCGGTGAAATGATAGCTGAAAAGTCTTTTACAAATCTTCTGTAAAACTTAGCAAATCCTATGAATCGTTGAACACCCTTCTTGTCTGAAGGGGCTGGCCATTCAAAGATACCTTTTGTGGGTCCATTGCGATTCCCTTTGGTAGAGATGATAAGACCCAGGAATTGGATGGAAGTCTTTTCAAATTTGCACTTTTCTGCTTTAATGTATAAACCGTGCTTCCTTAGAGTCGCAAGGACTTTTTTCATGTGAGCTCTGTGGAGATCCAGGGTAGCAGAGAAGATGAGGATGTCATCTAGGTAAACGATTACGAAAGAGTCCAGAAATTCCCAGAAAATATAGTTTACGAAGTGCTGGAACATGGCTGGGGCATTACATAATCCAAATGGCATAACTAAATATTCAAAATGTCCGAACCGGGTCCTGAAAGCTGTTTTCCATTCGTCCCCCTCCCGGATACGAACAAGATTGTAAGCTCCCCATAGGTCAAGTTTAGTAAAGAGCTGGGTAGTTCGGAACCTTTGGAAAAGTTCAGGGATGAGGGGAAGTGGGTATCGGTTTTTAATAGTAATTTTGTTAAGTTCCCTGTAATCCACACATGAACTTAGTGAACCAAAATTCCAGCTCCAGCGGGGGAGAAAGAAGGGCGGATTAATCCCCTTTCAAGGTTCTCATTAATATACAGTCGTAAAGTTTCTAGCTCAACCTCAGATAATGGAAATATACATCCGAAAGGGATCTCGGCACTGGGAAGCAGTTCAATGGGGCAGTCGTGAGGCCAATGAGGTGGGAGAACATCAGCCTTCTTCTCATCAAAAACATCCAAAAACTTGTGATAGACTGTAGGTATAGCCTGACTGACATCTGGAATTGATTGGATGGTTGAACAACTGGCGGGACTGCTAACCCCGGGAACGAAGCAGTGTTGCAGGCAGTAGGAAGAGGGAAAGGAAATCTCCTTCTTGGCCCAGTTAATCTGTGGATTATGGGCCTGCAACCAGGGAATTCCCAGGATCATGGTGAACATGGGAGAGCAAAGGATGTCAAAACAAATGAATTCCTGGTGGCCAGAGTCTGTTATTGTGAGTATGGGCTTGGTTTCCTGGGTGACAAGTCCAGAACTGGGCAAGGAACCATCGGCCAGATGCACCTCAAGTCGCTGACGTTTATTGTAGAGGGGTACACGGAGTCTTCTTGCCAAAGTCAAGTCCATAAAACAGCTGCATGCCCCTGAATCAACTATGGCTAGGAGCCGGACCTCCTCTTCCGCCACCTGTAGTGAGACAGGAAGAACGAGATGAGATGGAGAAGATCCGGAAACTTGGACGTAAGAGCTTTTTGGGAGGAACTCACGGGGTCTCACGGGGCAGTTTCGAAGGAAGTGTCCCGACCCTCCGCAGTAGAGACAAAGATTGGCTTGTCGGTGGCGTTGTCTTTCATCTGCACTCAGTGAAGAACGCACCAGGTTAATCTGCATTGGTTCATCCTCTGCATGGGTAGCGGGGAAAGGTGCTGGTGTTGGAGTGAAGTGGAAAGGGGCTGTAAGCAACTTCCCGGTTGGGCGAGAAGTCTGTGAGCGTTCAGACCGATGCTCCTGGAGGCGCCTATCGAGCTGGATAGTAAGTTGAATTAATCCGTCCAGAGTAGTGGGAGTCACTACCCTGGCCAACTCATCCTTAAGAGATTTGGATAATCCCAGACGGTATTGGTACCTGAGGGCCGCCTCATTCCAGCACGTATCAGCGGACCACTTGCAGAACTCTACTGTGTAATCTTCAGCGGGGCGTTTTCCCTGCTGGAGGGAATGCAAGGTAGCCTCAGCCTTAGCCACACGCTGAGGGTCATCATAAATTTGGGCCATTTGATCAAAGAAGGTGTCCATAGAATTGAGAGCAGGGTCCTTTTGCTACAGCAGGCCATGGGCCCAGGCCTGGGGCTCCTCCAACAGTAATGAAATCACAAACCCAACCTTTACAGTCTCTGAAGGGAAAGTCCTAGGCTGGAGGGCCGGGTATAGTTGGCATGCGTTCCTGAAGGCCCTGAATTTCTTCTGTTCACCGGAGAAGCATTCAGGTATTGTCACCCGTGGCTCAGGGGGAGGAACCATCATAGAGTGGGAGGAAACTGGCTGTCCCGGGAAGGATGGAGCAGAAACTGTGCTGGTGGATGGAGGACTGGGATCCGCAGGAGCAGGAGAAGTTGTCAGATGTTGCAGTTGACCTTCTAGTTGGAAGTATCCCTCCTGCAGACGCTGTACTGCCTGGGTGAGGGCAGTGACCTACTGGCACAGAGCCTCGAGTGGGGAAGCACCTCTGTCGGCCTCTGACATGGCTGGATTATACTGTCAGGGTTACCTGATCCAAGGCCGAGGTGCTGAGAGGGCTCCCCTTGCGGCTCAGTGCGGCACACCCCTGGAGATGGTGCAAAGGGTGTGGCGCCCCAAGTAGCACGGGTTACCAGCTGCAGGCAGGTAGGTAGAACCAGGAGCAATCTGAGAGCGAACTGGAACAGGCTGGAATCACAGCAGGGTATGAGTCTTCAAAGGCTCTGAAGCAGCCGGGCTACCTTGTGCCAAGGAATAGTCTCTAGTAGCGGAAACCGTGGTACAAGCCGAGGTCATGCACAGGAGACAACCAGAATAGCCGAGGTCTTGAAGCAAGCCAGGGTCATACACGGTAGGAAACGGAAGCAAGGTCAGTAGGAGAAGCCAAGGGTCAAACCAGGAGCAGGAGATCAAACAGGATCAGGAACAAGCCAAGTCACAACAGGAAACTGGAAGCACAGGAACACAGGAAGCTGAGAGATAATCCAGTGTAACGTTAGAAAACCATACCTCATGAAAATTCCATACCCACGTCACTTCCTTTCAGAAACGTAATGGAACAGCTGAGCAGCGTAGCAGTGCGCATGCTCACAGCTCCGGATACGTCATTGAACAGCTGAGGAGCTCACTAGTCCGCATGCTCGGAGGGTATAGAATTTTCACGGTAGTGTGTTGTAACGTTACACTGCCTCAGCTGTTACATTAAAACAGCTCGGCTGCAACATGAGTCATCTCTGCTCCTACCCCTGTCACTTTCCTGATCTCGGCTACTAAATGTAAAAGCGGTGGCGGGTGTATGAAATCTAAATCACGGAGATCTCAGCTCCGTGATTTATATTTTCATAGACCCGCCGCCGCTTTTACATAACATATACATTTACCAAGCAAGCTGGATGCCACCGGCACAGGTAGTTGGCTGCTCTATCAGGGTTTCACTTCAGCCTTAAAGAGGTTGTAAACTCATATTTTTCACTTTAGCTTATTCTAATCTGCAGAAACAAAGCAGTTGATAGATGCCTGTAAAAGATTTCTTACTTGTTTATTCTTCCTGTAATCCTTCCTGTAATTTTTTCTGACGTCATCTGCGCATGCCCAGTGTGTTATCTAATCCACGGCACATCTGCATGCCGTTTCTGAACTCTCCCTGTTCTGTCAGGGCACAGCTAAATCTCGCGATTAGCTATGCCGTTCTTTCCAGCTTCCTGTCATCTCACAGGGGGAGTGAGCATGACAGTTTACACAAGGGGAGGGGGGAGGGGGGAGGAGGGAGCGAGTGAGTGAAAATTCCAAGCATTCCAAGACAGTGTGAGAGACTGAGAGAGCACGTCTTACACAGAGAGTCTTACAACTACAGTAAGGGCGGAAATGACGGCAGCAGGGGGAGCATAAAACAGGACTAGACATGGCGCTGCCTACACCAAGGAAGAGGAAAAAGATAAACTTTAAAATAAAGGTATTTCTAGACAGTTATGATGTGAATATTTAATGTGAAATGTAATTATATTGCATGTACGTTTAATACATTGAAAAGTTTGATTTTCATAGCTGAGTTTACTTCCTCTTTAAGTATCGCCAACCCTTCCCACTACAGAATTGGTGGAGGGCAACGTAAACCCACCCCCTAGGTTGGCCACCCCTACATGGGTGGCTTATGCACAAAACAACCTCATTCATTTTGACAGATGGTGGGAGTTTTTCTTGTCAAATTCATACAGTATATCAATGAGATTTACCTGGGTTTCCTGTAAGTCTTAACTTAAGTTAACCACTTCCCGCCCGCCCTATTACAGATTGACGGCGGGAATGTGGTTGTGTTATCCTGACCGGACGTCATATGACGGCGGCAGGATAACACAGCTCTGGGCGCCCCCCGGGGGCACGCAGAGCAACGATCGGTGATGCGAGGTGTCAGCCTGACACCCTGCATCTCCGATCTTGGTAAAGAGCCTCTGACGGAGGCTCTTTACCATGTGATCAGCCGTGTCCAATCACGGCTGGTCACATAGTAAAACAGGAACAGCCGTTGATCGGCTTTCCTTAGTTTGTGCCTGACAGGCACGAGTAAAGGAGCGCCGATCGGCGGCTTCCCTGACAGGGGGGGGGGGTCGGCACTGGTAATCAGATCATTGATTACCAGTGCAGACCCTCAGGGGGGGGGGATGCCACTAGATCCACCAGGGATGCCCACTATGACCCCAGGGATGCCCACTATGACCCCAGGGATGCCCACTATGGCCACCAGGAATGGCAATCAGGGCTCAGGGAGCCCCCCATTGCCCTCCCCATCAGTGCTGCCCACCAGTGCCCTCCCTATCAGTGCTGCCCACAAGTGCCCATCATTGCCATCCTTTAGTGTCGCCCACCAGTGCCCATTATTGCCCACCGGTGCCACCTATCAGTGCCCATCAGTGCCGCCCGTCAGTGCCGATCAGTGCCACCCATCAGTGCCCATCAGTGCCCACCAGTGCCGCCTATCAGTGCCCATTAGTGCCCGTCAGTGCCACCTATCAGTGCCCGTCAGTGCCACCTATCAGTGTCCATCAATGCCGCCTATCAGTGCCCAGCAGTGCCACCTATCAGTGCCCACCAATGCTGCATATCAGTGCTACCTGTCAGTGGCACATATCAGTGCCTATCAGTGCCGCATATCAGTGCCGCCTATCAGTGCCGCCTATCAGTGCCACCCCATCAGTGCCACCCCATCAGTGCCACCCCATCAGTGCCTCCTCATCAGTGCCTGTCAGTGCAGTCTCATCAGTGCTCATCAGTGCAGGAAAAAACTTATTTATTTACAAAATTGTATAACATAAACAAAAAAACTTTTTTTTTTCAAACTTTTCAGTCTTTTTTTATTTGTTTAGCAAAAAGTAAAAATCGCACAGGTGATCAAATACCACCAAAAGAAAGCTCTATTTGTGGGGGGGAAATGACATAAATTTGGTGTAGGTACAGTGTTGCATGACCACGCAATTGTCATTCAAAATGCAACAGCGCTAAAAGGGGAAAATTGGCCTGGGCGGGAAGGGAGGGAAGTGCCCTGTATTAAAGTGGTTAAGGGGAGCAAAGGTTCTTTGGTGGGGAAGTGGGAAGCATGCAGGCTGCAGGAGCAGGGTGGTTATGTGAAATAAACTCTCTTTCCAAGTCCTCTGAAGTTGGCAGTGATACCTCATCATAGTCTTTTTTTTTCTTCTCCTCTGTGGGACGGGGCTATCTTGTCCCCGGCCTTGCGGCCTCTAGAAGAAGATTTTTTGAAGATAGCAGGTATTTGTTTAGCTGATGTAGTAGCTGGTGAGTGGTGGGTGTGAGAATGTAACCCAGGTTTTATTACTTTGTCCATAGTTATCAGGTAAAGGGAAGTTTGTAGCCCAAGGAGCTAGAGTAAGTGCCAAAGCTCTTCAAGCCACACCCCTTCTGATTTCTATCATCCAATCATGTTCAAGCAAAAATGCATTTTTGTTTATTTATTTATTTTTTTGCATGTTCCCCTCAAATTTAAACCAACTGCACTTGCAGTGCACAGATTATTTCCCTTTAGTAAATCAACCTCAATATTACCATAGTAACACAGAGGTTTATTTACTAAGGGCAAATATACTGTGCATTAGAAGTGCACTCCAAATGCACTTGAAAGTGCACTTCAAGTGCACAGCAAGTGCATTTGCCCTAGATCTAATAGGAAGCTCTGAAATGAGGGGAAGCTCTGCTGATTTCTATCATCCAAACTTGTGCAAGCAAAAATACCGTTTTTTTATTTTCCTTGCATGTTCTCCTCACATCTAGAGCAACTGCACTTGCAGTGCATTTGAAGTGCACTTGCAGTGCAAAGATTTTCCTTTAGTAAATCAACCTCACTGTACTAGTCTGGGGAGGTTATTATATATATATATATATATATATATATATATATATATATTTTTTTTTTTTTTTTTTTACGCACTATAATTGGTTATAATTGAATTGTAAAGTTATAAGCAACCATTTTTTTCTGAATTAAAATTATTCATTCAGTGTTTTCTATTGTGATTTACTGTGATTCACCACAGATAATCACATGGTACAGATGGGCTGTGATTGGCCCTGTCTGTACCATGTGATCATTGTTATCAATAACAGAACTCATCACAATAGTACACAATAAATAGCATTAATCAAAGCAATCATTCTGTACTATTATCATGTGATCTGCTGTGATTGGTCACAGTGATCACATGGTACAGGCAAAGGGCCAGTTGTCAGGAACCAGGAATCAGACAGAAAATGCAGTATAAATCACACCTTTATTTGTAATAGTAAAAATAGTACAGATCAGGAACGCAGTCAAAACATTAACCAGGGTTTGGAAGCCAAAAAGGGAAGTCAGACAAGCCAGTCATCAGGGAGCCAGAAATCAGCATAGTGGGAAGCAGAAGATCGGGATCAGGGACCAGAAGGGACGTCAGCCGAGCAAAGTCTTCAACAGGAACACAGCAGAGACACTCAGGATATCTTGACCAAGCGAAGGCAGGAAAGGAATGGACAAGGCAGCTTAAATAGCCAGAAGGGGCTGGCTGTAGGCGGTACTGATGAGCAGATAATGATAACCAGGTGAGCCACTGAGGAAACAACTCCTGACAATTATCTGACAGCTGAGCAGCCTGAGCACAGAGAAGAGAACTGCTGCGAGCCCAGCCCTGACAGTACCCCTTCCTCAACTACCCCTCCCCCTCAGAGGGGCACCAGGTTTGAGGGGAAATTGTCTTTGGAAAGCATGGAGGAGGACAGAGCATGTACGTTCGAGGATGAGATCCGAGAGTGTTCCTCCGGACTGTTTCCTCTCCAATGAACAAGGTACTGTATGTGCCCACGGAACCTATGGGAGTCAATGATTGATTGTATCTCATACTCCTTATGGTTCTCAACCTGAACCGGGCAAGGACATGGTACAGAGGTGGTGAAGCGGTTGCACACCAAAGGTTTTAATAAGGAAACATAAAATACATTTGAAATACACATGTTAGAAGGAAGGTCTAATGCCTTAGCCACAGGGTTCATCCTACAAAGAATATGGAATGGGCCAATATACCACAGTGCCAGTTTCAGTGAGGGAACATGGAGTCGGAGGTTACGAGATGACAACCAGACCCTCTCACCAACCTGGTAGAAAGGCACAGGTAGGTGCTGGTGGTCAGCATGGAGTCTGTACCTATCACTGGCATGTCGCAAGGACTCTTGGACCTGCACCTAAGTGGAATGGAGACCACGGAGATGCTCCTCTAATGCAGGAATTTCAGGCAACATGGATGGCTGGAAACCATAATTTGCCATAAACAGAGACAATCAAAAAGCGGCATTGACAGCACTATTGTGAGCAAACTCCGCCCAAGGTAAGACCTCTGATCAGTTGTTATGGTGGTCATAAAAATAGCAATGTAGGAACTGCTCCAAGGCTTGGTTGGCTCATTCTGCAGCCCCATTGGACTGTGGGTGATACACCGAGGAGAATGAAAGCTAAATTCCCAACTGTGCACAAAAGACTCGACAAAACCTGGGCACAAACCAGCTACCCCTGTCTGAGATGATAACCTTGGGTAGCCCATGTAACCAAAAGATCTCCCAAGCGAAAATGGATGCCAGTTCTTTGGATGTTGGCAACTTTTTAAGTGGAATACAATGAAACATCTTCCAGAACTGGTCAACCACCATAACAATAACTGTGTTGCCCTGAGAGTTAGGTAACTTTACAAACAAAACAATAGACAAGTAAGTCCAAGGCCTCTCTCTATTGGGTATGGGTTGTAGGAGGCCCACTGAAAGGTGTCGTAGTGTCCTACTCTGAGCACATGTGGAAAAAATAGCTACGAAGACGGTTACATCAGCGCAGAGACTAGACCACCAGAATTGTTGAGAAATAGACCAGATGAGCTTATTATTCCCAGGGTGACCAGCTGCCTTGTGAGAATGATATGCCTAGAGAAAAAGCACTGCAGAGATTCTCAGGGACAAAGCAGCAGTCACAAGGTTTTTCAGGAGGTGCGTCCTGAGCAGTAAGAATTTTGTCACCCAAAGGTGAAGTGAGACTACTGCGAATAGTGGCTAGAATACGATCTGGAGATATCAAAGGAGTAAGAACCAACTCCATCTTGGAGGAGGAGGAAAACTGTTGTGACAATGCATCAGCCCTTACATTCTTAGTACCAGGTAGGAATGAGACTATGTAATTGAAACTTGACAGAACAAGAGCCCATCAAGCTTTCCTGTAAGATAAGCATTTAGCCTCCGACAAGAATGTTAAATTCTTATGGTCAGTCAAAATGAGGACCAACACAGTGGTACCCTTGAGGAGATGCCTCAATTTTTTTAAGAGCTAAAATGATAGCTAGCAATTCTCTGTCCCCAATCCGGTAATTGCATTCTGCAAGAGACAATTTCTTAGAAAATAGCTACATGGATGCATAGCGCTCTGAAAGGCAGGACATTGAGACAGAAGGGTGCCTACTCCAGTCTCAGATGCATCCACCTAAAGAATGAAGGGTAACCTAGGATCAGGATGTGCCAGAACAGGAGCTGAAACAAAAGCCTTGAGAGATATAAAGGCTTTAATGGAATTAGGAGACCAATTCTGTGAGTTGCCATCCTTCCTGGTAGTATCAGTCAGGGACTTGACCAGAGAAGAAAAGTTACGAATACATTTCCAATTATAATTGGCAAAGCCAATAAAAAAGTCGTAGCAGACGTTGACCTACTTGTCGGAGCCACTGTAGAACTTCAGATAGTTTCTATGGGTCCATCAAAAAACAGCAGTAGAAATTACATAACCCAGAAATGTAACCTGTTCACGATGGAACTCGCATTTCTCCAACTTACATACAGGTTTTTATCTCTCAACCTCTGTAGAACACGGGAGAAATCTGGGGCAGGAGATGAGGACTTGTGGATGAACCCTTGAGAAAGTGAATCAGCAACATTATCCTTCATGGCTTTATCCTCCAAGACAGACAAAGGGTAGACCCAGCCACAAGGGGGCATGGCACCAGGTTGAAAGTCAATTGCACAATCATACAACCTGGTGTGGAGGCAAACTACCAGCTAAACCTTTGTCAAAGACATTACTAAATTTGCAGTGCTCCTCTGGCAAGGAGTGAAGAGGTGCACAAGACCTTACCCACTTTCTGAAAAAATGTCTTACTGCATTGTGGCGACCAGGAAAGAACCTCAGCAACATGTCAATCAAAAGATAGGTTGTGCTTCTGTAACCAAAGATAACCAACGACCACTGGGTAATGAGGTGAGGAAATGACTTAAAATTAGATTATCTTATGGTGCAGAGCCCCTACAGCCATGGTCAATGGCGCAGTCTCATGGGTCACATGAACAGGCTGTAAAGGTCTCCTATCAATAGCCTCAATGGCAAGTGGAGTGGCTCGAAGCTGCAGCAGAATCAAGTGCTTAGACACAAAAGGCACTATCTCTGAAAAGGCCTGCAGCCCCAGAATCGATTAGAGCCTGTGTATTGATGGACGACTGAGAACAAAAAAGAGTAATCGGAACTAGAGGCTTAAACTTTAGGGTAGATAGGGATGCAAAAATGCCACCTAAGGTCTGTTTTCTACAGGATCTCAGGTGCGAGTGTCCCCCCAGACGGGCAGGACAAGACTTCAAATAGTGACCTGCCTGGCCACAATTAAGGCACAATCTCTGCCTCCTTTAAAAGGCCCTCTCTTCAGCAGAGAGATGTGTGAAACCCAACTGCATGGGCTCTACTTTACTGGTGGACTCTGTACCAGGAGGCATGGGAGATGAGGGAGGCATGGGTGGGAATGCAAAGCTCAGAGCCAAATGTACAGGAGGATTCGGCAAGCATTTCTTAAAGGAAGGTCTCTCTCAGAGTCTGGAGTCAATAAGAATGGTAAACGTGATTAAACGTGATCCGTAGGTAGGTACCGTCTCGGGCTGCTATCTCCTCTTTAATGGTATCCGAGAGACCATGAGAAAAAGCAGCCATATGGGCCTCATTGTTCCAAGCAACCTCTGCTGCCAGGGTAAGGAAATTAAATGGCGTAATCGGCAACAGTTTTTATGTTCTGTTTGATGGACAAGAGGCTCTTAGTAGCAGAAGTGAAGCAAGTGGGAACGTCAAATGCCCTTTTAAAGGAAGCCACAAATTCAGGGTAACTCAGGACAAAGGGTTTTTGTATCTCCCATAGAGGGTTTGCCCAGGCCAAGGCTCTGTCAGAAAGCAAAGAAATAATAACGTCTACTTTGCTTCTGTCCATGAGGAACGCTTGGGGAAGCATCTTAAAGTATATCCCAACCTGGTTGAGAAACCCTCTGCATTGAATTGGATCTCCCCAAAAATGCTGTGGAAGTGGAGTGGAACCAGACATACATTTTACAGAGGTAACATTTGAGGGGGGTGTCTTCATCCAGCAGACAGTATAGCAGCAGGGTCAGCCTGCAAGACTGGTTGTACCAGAACAGCCACAGTGGGAGGATCTAGGTAAGCAGAACGAATCAGGAGCGTGCATAATTCTAAGGCAAATTGATCCATGTGCTGATCTTGCTCATTCAATCTGGCACAAATATTACTACTAGGTGGATTGCCTGCATCTTCTGAATTCATGTCCTTTGCCTGATGTCAGGAACCATGAATCAGACTGAGACGGAAAATGCAGTAAAAATCACATCTTTAATGTAATAGTAAATATGTAATAGTAAAAATAGTACAGATCAGCACCGCAGTCAAAACATTAACTAGAGTTCGGAAGCCAAAACGGGAAGTCAGACAAGCCAGTGATCAGGGAGCCAAAAATCAGCATAGTCAGAAGCAGAAGGTCAGGATCAGGAACCAGAAGGGATGTCAGCCGGGCAAAGTCATTAACAGGAACACAGCAGAGACACTCAGAATATCGTGACCAGGTAAAGGCAGGAAAGGAATGAACAAGGCAGCTTAAATAGTCAGAAGGGGCCGGCTGTAGGCGGGACTGACGAGCAGATAATGATAACCAGGTGAGCCACTGAGGAAAAAATTAAAATTATCAGCCTGAGCACAGAGAAGAAAACTGCTGCTGCGCGCCCAGCCCTGAAATCTGTACAGTAATCTGTCATACACTGTGTCTGGTGGACACAGCGGGTGACAGATTGCACCAGAGCAGGGCATGCGTGATCCTCGGAGGGGTAACAGGCCATCATATTGCAATAGGTTGGGCAGGAAGAGGTTAAAGGCAGATCTTTTTTTTTTGCAGTGGCTGTGCATTTGCTTGCTCTGTGCAGTGGCAATGATGATCCTCCTCTTCTTAGGTCCCCTGTTGATGCTTCTGGCCTCTCCCTCCTACCCGAATGCCCCCATAGCAAGCAGCTTGCTACGGGGGCATCTGAGCAGGCTTGATCACAAGCCACTGCTCTGTGTGTCCATGCACACACAGAGTGTGGCTCAGTGCTGCCCCTGCTCTCTCCTCATTGGCTCACTGGCTGTGATTGACAGTAGCCAGAGCCCATGACTCCCGCTGCTGTCTCTGCCAATGAGGAGGAAAAGACCCAGGAAAGCCACTGCTCCCATGAACATTGCTGGATAGAGATGGTGCTCAGGAAAATATTGGGAGGCTGGGGGGGCTTCTTTACTCAGAAGGTTTTTTACATACATAGAATGCATGAAGGTAAAAAACCTTGAGCCTTTACAGCCACTTTAAATTGCTGTGTGGGCAGAGACTACATTTAAAAAGCTTAGGCAGCAAGTTAGACATATCATCTTCCATACTTCGATCCTTACAGGTTTAGTTTAAACCGATGGCTGTAGCCCTCTGCTCCAGGCATCCTCTCCAAGCTTTGGAATTTAGGATGTCCAAGAACCAGTGCATAAAGGGTGGGCCACTTGTAGAACAGAGGCTTTTCTTTATAGTCACTAATCAAAGATGTAGATGGTAGACTAGAGCAAGTGGGCTGGGAACTGTATACATTTATACAGCAACACTTTTGCATGTGTCTTATTAATATTTTATCATGTACTGTTAGTTATGTTATAATAAGTCATTAAGAATGAGACATTTTCAAAAAATGCTAAATGCTTAAGGAAACCATCTAGCTAAAAAGGCATCCAGTTCAGTCT
Organism: Pelophylax lessonae; assembly: GCF_965119305.1. Taxonomy (NCBI): domain Eukaryota; kingdom Metazoa; phylum Chordata; class Amphibia; order Anura; family Ranidae; genus Pelophylax; species Pelophylax lessonae. The sequence continues at coordinate 167,997,925 of NC_138776.1, forward strand.
TAGAATAATAATTCTCATCCCTTTGATTAATAAATATTCATGTTTATCAGGTAAGTCTCTGAGTAACTTTGTCTGCTCTAACCCTGACCTTTGCTGCCAAAAGTCTTTCAGTAGTTATTTTCTTTCTTTACTTTCATATAGAGCATAGCTTTCTTCCAAGGTGAGTTACCATGGTAACATTATACAAAATATGAGTACGTGGCTCCAAAAGATGGGTAAGATAAAATATCACATTTTGAGATGATGACTTCTGTTCTGCATCTGGCAATTCACAGATAAAATAACAGGGGTTCTGTGTTTTGAAATTCAAGGTAAATATATGGGCTAATTTTATGTTAACGGCACAAATGTCTTGCACGTTCCTGGAATAATTATATAGCAAAATATTTTCCTTATATGTTTCATTACTGCTATAGTTACTTGAACTTTGTTTTTATCCTGTTGGACACCCTAAAAAATACTAGAACAAAAAATTGGGTTTTAAAGTCAAGCTAAAATCATACCAAGCATATATTTTGGTTAACATTTAGCCCATTTTGTAACATAAAACGTATATAGACAATGGCTTTTCCAGAGTACAGAATGCATTCTATGAAGTGTAGAAGAGGAGGTTTAAATGGCTCAGTCATACCTAGGTACCTCTGCAAGATAAGCCTTTGGCCATTTTTTAAACCCTTGGGGAGAAGGTGCCCAGAGTGCAGAAGGTTTGGAAGCCTCAATCCCTGCGACTATCAGAAAGACAAGAGAAAGGGTTACTTCAGCCCAGAGATGGTTGATCATACTAGAAATAGTCATATTGTAATAGTTCAAGCTATTTTAAAAGTTAAAAATGCTGATAGACTATTTTATCACAGACAAATTATTACTACTGAACATAATCAATGCTCAGATACACAAAATCTCTTGGTCTGGTCATGCTCCAATAACAATGGAAATAAAAATAGGTCAACCCTGTACTAATAACATAGTATGGCGAAATAACACTTACATTTTTTCTCAAAAGAAACATTTGTCCGTGATAAAAAAAATCTTAAATCATTTTTTGTATTTAGTGATTATGATTAGGTGGAAAGCACCACCTTATGGTGTTCTTGTAAAGCCTATGTCAGAGGTCTTCTAATACAGTTAGCTGCTAGAGAAGAAAAAAGCAAAAACTGTACAATAACTGAAATACTAAGGGACATTTCCGTACTAGAGTAAAAACACAAAACCCTAATGATATGAAAGGAGCACAACAACTCAATAATCTCAGAACAGATTTAAGAGCTATTCTGATAGAAGATCACGATAAATACTTAAAGAGATTGAAACAAAATCAATACTCCCAGGGTAATAAAACTATTAAGCTATTGGCTAACCAACTACGTCAATGTCAAAACAAAAATAAAATTAACAAAATAACTAATTATATCTCAGGTAAAGTTACAACCCTCAGGAAATCCCTGACACCTTTTTAGAGTATTATGAATCCCTATACAATTTTAAGGAGGACATAAACACCCCCCAACCCACACCTAAAAGCATATCTGACTTCCTAAAAAAACAATAAACCCACCAAAAATAAATCCCAAAGATTTAGATTCACTCAATGACCCTATTTTGGTGCATGAATCCCTCAAAGTCATCAAATCATTACCTAAAAATAAAGCCCCAGGCGTTGACAGACTACGTGGAGAATACTATGAAGTCTTCAGGGACATCCTATCTCCATATCTGACCAATTTATTTAACCAAGTAGCCAACTCTGGTAAATACTCAAAAGAGATGTTGGAAGCTTTACTAATTACCCTTCCCAAACCAGGTAAAGATCCAACCTCACCTATAAATTATAGGTCTATATCATTATTAAAAGCAGATATAAAAATCTATTTTTAAAATATGAACATAACATCATATCTCATTGAGCCAGACCCAGTAGGTTTTGTTAAGGGAAGACAAGCCCCTGATGGCACCAGAAGGATGGTAAATCTAATCAATCATATAGAAAACAGTCAAACACCCGCTATTCTATTGGCATTAAGTACCGAGAAAGCATTTGATAGAATGTATTAGAAGTTTATTTCTAAAACTCTAGAAAAATTTGGCATTAAAGGATTTATATACTCGGCCATCATGTCATTATACTCACAACCCTCAACTAAGGTGTTCTCCTCAGGATTAATCTCCAAAAGTCTTAGCTTAACCAATGGACTCAGACAAGGTTGTCCAATATCCCAAATAATATTCTCTTTAGCAATAGAACCATTAGTGGAATGCATATGCACTAACTCTGATATTTAAGGCATTAACATATCAAATAAATTTTTGCTGCATTTTACTGAGTCTAACTGTTATAATGTCTAACCAAAAATGCACTCAGAAACTGCTGCCAATCAAAGAGTTCTGACACAGTTAGGACTAATAGATTGACTAGTTTGTGGGTGCATCATTGGTTATATCTTATGACACATTAGACTTACTAAAGTGCATTAGACTTAATAAGTGCCCAACAGAAGCAGGGCAGTTGCAATTCAAATACGTTTGGCTATCATTTTTCACAGCCAGATAAACAGGCATTGGATCAGTAACTTCAAGAAAGCTGCTGTATATACAAGAATGTTTAACTATCTTTGTTATATCCCCTACCAGTTTCATCTGTATACCTTAAAACCTGGCACATAAAGTGTCATAGAAAAAATCCATAATGTGCATTTAGCCACATCAGCGGTCTTAAGCATTTTTGTCATGTAACACTCTCTACACTCCCAAATGCCCACAATGCATTGTTAAAAAAGTTAATTATTATTTTTGGGAGCCGTTTTGTGAGAGCAGAGAGAGTATTGTCTTTATCAGGGAGCTGTCTTTCCTGGCTGTTTTCACTATGGATTGAGTCATGAACATGATTGAGAAAATACTCCTGCTAATGCTGTTGTGAGAATTGCATGAGAGAAGCCAGTGATCAGGGAGCCAGAAATCAGCTTAGTCGGAAGCAGAAGTTTGGGATCAGGAACCAGAAGTTATATCAGCCGTGAGAGCTTGTCAGCACTAAACTCATTCATAGATGGCTCAGCACATATATTTGGGATATTTTACTTTTTTTACGTTAAGTTGTTGAATTGTCCTGACAACGTTTTCAACTTTACAGGCACCATTGATGATCTTCTGAAGAGGCTGTGACCCCATCTAACTTGCATGGACCCCCAGATGAGAATAAACGTGTCACCTAGGGAACATCTTCTGGTGACACTCAGGTATGTAATTATGTGAAGTCACATATTTTTTTTTTGTTTTTTTTAAACGTTGTTTCAAAATGTTTTTTATTAACTTTGTTACCCTTTTTTTGTTATATTTTTTCACAAAAAAAATATTTCACAATCTTTACAAAAGTGATACTGATTTTCTCCATAACAATTGTTTCAATAATATTTTTTTTTAATTACTTTTTTTTTCACATGATATTTTTTTTATGGTAAATTTTTTGATTTAGATTTTAGGTCACAAACATTTACATCCCTACACCATTACTTTCTGATGGGTGTGAGCACAGTGGTAAAAGGGACCTGTTTGGGCACTGTATAATTATTACATAATTCCTGATGCTTGAACCAATGGAAGACACTTGGGAAGAGGTGACTGATGCATTTGGGGGACTCAAGTTTCCCAATTGTATAGAAACCCTGATGGAAAACATGTTATAATGAAAATGCCATGCAAATCTGGGTCAAGCATTTTCAATTATAAGGAATACTTTTATTTTTTTTCCATTAAATTTTTATTGAGATTTTTACAAGAAGAACGGAACAGTAGCAAACAAATACAGAATACAGAGTAATGACACAGTAAACATAGCAATGTCGACAAGCAGAGCATACATCATAAACAGTGTACATAGTCAATCAGAATGCGACGTGGGCTACAGACACCAAGCATATCATAGAATAGAATAGTCCCTCACTGCCGGTGAAAATGGGAAGTGGAGGGGGGGGGAGAGAAGGAAGGAGAGGAGGGGAGAAGAGGAAGGGGAAAATACTTTTCTATCATACAGTAAACCCCCCTCCATTGCGGGGGTTACGTTCCGGACCCAGCCTCGAAAAGTGAAAATCCGCGAAATAGAAAAACCCTATTAAAATGCATTGTAGGCATGTTTTTTTTACTGTCACTGTACGTGTAAAAGCATTTTAAGGTCTTTAAACACACTTTTAAAACAATAGAAACTCATTTAAACACATAAAAGATACTGAGAGACATAGCAAGAGCTATGGAAAACACAAAAATATTTCATTTTTAATGATTTATATAGTAAAATAACATTACAAAAAAAACGCAATATACCGGGACCGCAAAAACTGAACCCGCGATGGAGCGGGGGTTTACTGTACTCCTGGGATTGGTGGATGCTCATCTGTACTTCATATACTTTGACATAGGAGCCTTTTTGGAGTTTGGAGGGTGCCAGAATCTTCAGTGAGTCTGCAATGGGGTATTGGCTATATGAAGAATGGCTTAGGATTCGTACATGGAGGCCTCTTCCGTGCACCTAGTCTTCCACTTGTGATCTTAGCCTACAAAGCTTTTGAACTAGCAGAAAACCTAATGTGGTCCTATGCTGGACATGTACTTAGTTACAAGCATAGGCTATGCCGTGCCTGATGAGTTGTGGAGTGCACATTTGGATTATGTACTGAAAAGTGGCTTGTACACCTTTCAGGCAACCAATTGGATGTGGAGAATGCTATAAAGAAAGTTCTGGTATGCTGTGAGCTACATGACTTTCAAACTGACAAAGAGGGAGTCTCCACTGAATCTGCCCCCAAACCCTGCACAAAATATTCAGTTAATGGACTTGCACTACACACACAAATTATGAACATCAGAAAGAAGTTTGCTGAATTAGTTTTGCCTAGCAAATATAATATATCTAGCTTGATTTTTCTTGATATCAACTCATATTTTCATGTTCTTCTTTTTTTAGTAGTAATGGACCAGTCACTTGGTGTCATTTAAAATATTTTATCAGTATATTTAATAATGTTACCTAATTTTCTTCATTTTACACATAACATACTGTATATAAGGGCTCACTCCAAAATGAGAGCATTTCAGGAACTTGAGTCCACCTAACAAAGTATATTTAAAGTCCCATTTGTCCCATTTGTCAGTGTTTATTAAAAAAAAATAAGATTATATGCAGGGGTTATTAAGTATTTTAAAGCTAAAAAATATTATGTCTGCTGTCCATTCTTTGCTGTCACAGCTGCCATCTGTCACACATGATAAAAGTCCAACTTCACTCAACACTGCGGAAAAGTTAGGGTATTGTTTCCATCTGTCTTCCGGTAAGAGCAGGATTTGATGAAAAATCTCAGCAACGAGAATACAGATAAAAACAAAAAAAAAAAAACACATTTTAGTAGAGTAGGGGAGGGTTAAAACTATTAAATTATTTATTTATTAATGTTCATGCTTTCCTGTCCCAATGACAATGACAGCACCAGTTTCTTAAATGGGTGTCATATTAGCAGACGTTGAAGTAAAATACCTCTAATGGGAGACATGAATCAAAACCTTACAGAAACCTTAACTCTACCCAACTCCAAAAAAAAAAATAAAAAAAATGACTGGAGTTAGATCCTAAGCACTTTGATAATTTCAATAATTCCTTGTTTACCTTGTTTATCACCATAACTCCCATGAAACGATCATGAAATCTTATTTTAGCAGCTTAGTTTTCCAAATGTTTTTAGCACCAATTTCAAAAGCCAAGTAGTCTTAGCTAAGCAGCTGTTCTCAGTGTTTTTTTTTTATATTTATGTTAGTATTTAAAGTGTTATTAAACCCAGATCCTGCATTTACTGTTACTGGTCTCCTACAGTACACAAAACATGGAAATGCAATTATTTTAGTAAATGTAAACTGATAAATACCTTTTCTCATCAGCTGTATCAGTGAGTGCTGGTAGTTTGTAGGAGGCGTTTTCATTTCTACCACAATTGTCCTATCAGGCTTCAAGACCCTTAATTTTCTGTCTGAACATGACTGGACAGTGCTGATTGGCCCTTTGCTGATCACATGTACCCTCCCCAGAAAAAAAATAATCATCCATCAATCAAGATGTGAAATCCCACCCACTGTGTTCTTTTTTAGTTACTTGGCATGGAGGAGGAGGGAGGGACTGGGCTGTCATATAGGATCTGTATACATGCCCACATGTGTTACTACCATGTGAGCTGAATAGCTCAGTTAAAACCAGGAAGTTTTCTAGTAGTCTTATTACAGCAATTCGGATGCTTAATTTTGTTTAGCATCTATTTTTCTGTTGTTTTTTGTTGTGAATCAGTATTTTTCAGCATTTTGGTTTGTATTTATTTCTGTAGTCAGATAGTAGCATTTCAGCAGTTTGGCATCTTAGTTTTTTAGTACTCATTTCAATAGTTATTTATTTCGGCTACTTGGTCTCATCAATGTTTTGTGCTGATTTTCGTAGCCAATTAGTTCTATTTTACCAGGAAAATAGATTTTTCTTTAGGTCCTAAAAAAGTGCAATGTAGAACTGGTGGTATGGCAACCCCCCGTTACACATATTCAAACCATTCACAAATATAATGTGATATTGGGGTGATTAAACTCAAATAGTAGGTGCGTTTACAATGAGTTACGCCAGTTCAAACTGTATTTTAGGTTATGGCAGCCCACTTTTATTCAATAAACGGAAAGTTCACCTGTTAATCAGTTGCCCAAGCAAGGGTTTCTTTCACATAACATACATAAATGAAAATACCGGCCACCTGGCTCATTTGTTGGTAGCACTGCTGCTCCTCTTACCAGTTTCTTTGACTGTGTTGTCCAGCTCTCCTGGAACACTTGATTCTCTAGCCTTCAGTCACAGCGCCCTGCTGCATGGCCCACCACCGCCTAAGGATTGGGGTTCTCCTGATACCACTCATAGGAGCCGACATGACTCTTGGAATCATGACCTGTCTCCTGGCTTCTCCCACACTGGGAGAGGTCTCCAAACTGGAAGCTGTCTCCAAACTGGGAGCTCTATTCTTAGACCTGAGTATATAATAACCCTACACACCTGTGTAGTCAGCCTGGTTTCAGGTGTCTAGCAAAACCCGGACACAGGATTAACTGTTCTGATCCAGAACTAAGAATCTGAGGAAAGCCAAAAAACACAGATTTCTTCAGAAATGATAGTTCTGCACCTCACATTAACCCTAAATGTGAATCCTGTGTCAACTTTTCCTGTATTTTTACAGTGACAGTGCCTTCCTCTGTCACAATACCCTGAAATATGGGCTCACAACAAACCACTCTAATTGCAAGAACAATTTAAATACAGAAAATGGGAAGAGTAACTTCCATATCACAAAATATACAAGTAGATTGCTGCCATTTCAGGGTATATTTTTGGATGAAAATATATTGGTTTTAAAATATCAGCAAAACAGGAAGTAAGGGGAACTCTCTAAAGAAGAACTCTATCAAAAGCTAAGAAAAAATACGTTTTGGTTGGACTTTAACTTTAAGGTAATATTTTGAATAATCTATTTTAGCACCATGCATCAGTTTCATGTTTAAGTAGCTTTGCTGTTCTAAATTCTTTCAGTTGAGAATATCATTTGTAAATGGCTAATCTTGCACATACAAAACATTTAGTAAATCATAGTACAAATAATCCCAGTAAAATAAATTGATGCAATAACTTTAAATATTCAGTGGCATTACTTTACTAGCTTGAATTTAATGCAGCCTTTTTTTCTTTTAAATAGGAAACTGGTTCAGATTTTTCCTTATTAGTTTATCACATTTATGTGATGTACAGCTTATTACTATTTTAGGTTATATCCAAATTACTTTGCCAATCGTATATGGCTTTCAGATTAAAAAGGCAGTTCCGAAAAACTGATTTAGAATGGATTTCCACAAAATGCTAATTGGAATTCAAAGAACAATTGCCATACAACTTTTTTTTTTTTAGATAAATTGTATTTTCTAATAGCTATAACTTGTCATTTTCTTTTATTATAACTGTTATTCCTTCATCCTAATAATATTAAAAAAAAAAAATCATACATTACAGCACAGTCGTGGTTTGAAAATACAAGCCCAGATCACACTAAATGGTGTAATCTACAATATAGGGAGCACTCTTGAAAAAAAATGAAAAATATTGTAACCTGATATTTGTACATGGTACACATAATTATAGTATTCTATAAATGAATTTCCTTTTTTTTTTTTCATTTGTTTTTATTTGTGTGTTTTTGCACATGAAACCAAGTTGTCCAGCAAAAGGGACAGCACATGGAAGGGCAATGCACATCAAAAACAAACAAAAGATTTCCCAGCACGCTTACCAGCCAGCCTGATAAACAACCAAAGTGACCCTGTCTATCAACTAGAGTATGTTAAAAACAGAGAGGTTGCGCACCTTTGCTAATATATGTGTAATCCTGCATCTTATGCATATATTTGCAAATGTGTGCAAACAAAACTCTCTGTTTTTAACATAATTGTTAGACAGGGTCAATTTGGTTGTTTTGCAGGATGGCTGGTAAATGCTGGGAAATAATTTGTTTGTTTGGGAAATTCAACATAGCCCTTATGACACTTCCCTGTTGGTTTGGTTCTTTAAAATGGCCTATAACAGATTCAGAAATCTGTGCAGGCTGATCTTTTTGGCTTTTTTTCCCTCTTTTATATGTCTTTTTACATTAAAGTTTAGCCACTCAGGTTTAATCTTAGCTCTTTTATATTTTTTGCTTATTGGAATGCACTGGCTAATACCTCTATTTAATATGTTCCTAAAGTACTCCCATTTATCATTGTTCATTGTTTCTAAGATTTGGTTCCATTTAATATCTTGTAGTATTGAGTGCAGTTTAGAAAAGTTGGCTCTTTTGACATTTAGTGTTCTTGCACTACCCTTGTGATTCCTTTTCCTATGATTTATGATGAATGTAATTATCCTGTGATTGCTGGATCCCAAGTTGTCCCTTATTTCCACTTCCGAGATCAGATCTGTGTCATTTGTAAATATTATGTCTAGCAACACATTTTTTTCTAGCCAGGGCATTCACCAATTTGCACAGGAAGTTGTCCTGTTAGACATTTAGGAAGTGACGAGTGAGCTGTTCCTTCTGCCTAGTCAATATCTGGATAGTCGAAGTCCCTCATTATGATGTTGTTGCCCTGCCTTGCTGCCATTTCTATCTGTGACAGGAGATCCAACTCCTCCTCACCCTTCAGGTTAGGGGTCCTGTAGCATACCTCCACTATTATTTTCCCACTTGTGACCGGCAGCTCCGATGTCCGCTGGTCACTTGCGATCTCCCGCTGGAGAGGGAGAGAGGCAGGCGGCTAATGTAAACACAGCCACCTGTCATTCTCCCTCGTTTAACTGCAGAGACTATACAATCCTGCTATGTAGGATCATATGTCTCTGTGGTTACATCACAAGCCACGCCCCTTGACAGTTAGAATCATGTCCCTAGGGACACACTTAACCCCTTGATCACTAATAAAGTTACCCCTTCCCTGCCAGTGAAATTTTTTACAGTAACAGTGCATATTTATAGCACTGATTACTGTAGTAATGTCACTGGTACCCCCAAAAGTGTCAAAAATGTCAGTCAGGGGTCCGATCTGTCCGCCGCAATGTCGCAGTCCTGCAAAAAAAAAATCGCAGTTCGCCGCCATTACTAGTTAAAAAAAAAAAACAATAAAAATTACATAAATCTTTCCCGTAGTTAGTAAACACAATAACTTTTGCGCAAACCAATCAAAATTTGTTTATTGCGATTTTTTTTACCAAAAACATGTATTTGATTTTTACATTTTTTTTTTGAGAATTTCATATAAAAAAATGTGAAAAATATTGTTATTTTTTCAAAATTGTCGCTATTTTTTTGTTTATAGCGCAAAAAGTAAAAATCGCACAGGTGATCAAATACCACCAAAAAAAGCTCTGTTTGTGGGAAAAAAGGATGTCAATTTCATTTTGGTACAGCGTCGCACGTCCGCGCAATTGTCCGTTAAAATCACGCAGTGCCAAATGGCAAAATAGGCCCTGGTCTTTGAGCAGCCAAATCCTCCGGGGCTTAAGTGGTTAATATACACCCTCCCGGTCCCTCTGATACAAGGAATACCCCTGGATAGTTTCCAGCCAGTGGGGCGAGCTGTCAAACCAAGTTTCTGATATTCCCACAAAGTTGAAATCCTCCTTATGTATCAGCAGCTCCAGTTTCTCCATTTTGTTAGCTAGGCTTCTGTCATTTGTGTACATGCTTCTCAGTTTTGTACGGGCGCATAACATTTTCTCCTGCTTGTTCTGTGGCTGTAATATTGCTTTGCCCACTCACCCAGGCTTTTTCCAAAAGCACAGATTGGTATATAAGGAAAGAAGTGAAAGTGACACAAAACTCTGGTTCAAAAAGATAAAAAATCTATATAAATATATTAAAAAAATGACCTACTTTTGCTCTCAGCCTCCTCCAAGTCTCCAAAATCTCTTTGTTTTTGCAGTTGTGACCTGAATTCCTGTTGGAGTGGCTACACTCACTCTTTATGGTCCCACTGTATGTAGCAATGTACCACCCCCTCTTTTGCTTTCAAGATGGCCTATGGACTATGGGATGTGTAGTTTGCATAGGCCAGTGCACATGACTGCAACTAACATGCACTGCTCAATGCTCATTCCAAACAAAAGGAAGTAAGGAGGGAATTGGGAGCTCAATCAGAACATTACAAAGAGGCAGAAAAACACAGTAAGGAATTATTTAATGAAAAAGAGATGACATAGCCATTAAGTAGTGGAGTTGTGTGTATTATTTTTGGAAAAGGATATTGTTTAGCATTACTTGAATGTAAGACACATTGAAATACCCTGTTATTGTTTCCATATGAAGTCAAATCATTTTGTTTTGCAGCAACAGGTGTTGGTGTTAGAACATATCAGTACAATTAAATTAACTTTTTTAAGGATAAATCTACAAAAATAGATATTTTGGTTACAGCATGAGCAAATTAGGCCAAGCCCCAGCTTCTTAATTGTCCTGCATAGTACAGCAAAATATCCTTGTCATTGTTGTTAAATACAAAAAAAATTGGGGGAATTTCTGCGCTACAAGGTGACCATAAATGATAAAAACCAAGTGAAAAGCTGCACTAGTGGCGGCACCAGACGCAACGTTCACACGCCCCCATCCGTGTCGGCTACACTTGCCTACGCTGTTTGGAACACGCGGGACGACGCGATCGGACCTACAGTTTCTTCTATGTTTTACATGCCTACTTTATTGTCCATGCTTGTGAGTAGTGTTTTTTAATAAACCTATGTTTTATATAATACGGGATCATGCTATGGTCTTTTGTTATGTATTCCCCATATGGTACTATCGCCTGACCACTGCTGATTCTCTATGAGGATTTGGATTTCCCTGTCGCTGATTATCCTTTTGGAGACTTTGGGATCTAGGAGTGATTATCTCATTCATTTGAGTGGCCATCTGGCTTTGGTAAGCTGCTCCTTATTACTTCCACTTGGTGGTGTCCTTTTCCCTGCACTTTCCTGGGTGGTTGAAGGAATTTTTGATCTTCACGTTACTCTTGGATTATTGAAGTTTTGAACCTTCCCAATTTATTGATCTGGGACTTCATTTTTTTAGTTCATTATTTTGGACTTTACACTATACATTGTTCTTTTCATATATATTACAATCATATGATGTTTTTGCTCTTTTTGTAAATTGATTAGCGCTGCACTTATTTGTATTTTTCATTGTTGTTAAATGCTGTTTTTGTCAAGTGGACTATTTAGAGTATTTTAGTCCACCTTTTGTTGTTTCAACACCTCTTTTTACATTCTCTATAATTAAAAAAGATTTATGAGATTTGGAATCCTCATAATGATAACAGAAAGTGATAGACCCAAAAGGGAACAGATCTCTCACCAAAAGATTCCTGAAGATAAGAAGTTGTATGTTAGTTTAACTCTCTATTGTCTTCAAAAAATGAAATAGCAGATTTGGCTCAACTGACCGCTTAATCATGACAAACTTTCCCCAACTATTTATAAATAAGTGTGGATCATCCTTCAGATAAGGGTTCATGGAAAAATGAAAATCACATATCCCTTATTTCTAGAGGGTAGAGAATTCCTTTAAGTACATATTTTTGCAATCCTGTTTGAATGTTTTGCATTCACATTAAATCAAACAAATACTTGCATCTGTTTATTTTTTTATGCATGATCTATCCTTGCATATTTCCAAACATCTCAAAAAAAGTTCACGAGTATTTGTGCTAATACATGCATAACAGGATTTGTATGCTTCCCAGAGTTTATCGTTGAGACATAATTCCTACTGCCAATTTTCCAATGGTGCAGGCTGAATTAGCATGCTATAATTACCATGAAGACTGCCAAATGAAGATAATATCTGTAATAGAATAATCCTTATGGCACATGGGGATGAATTAGAGTTCTAAACAAAATACTAAATTATATGCACAACATACAATACATGTGATTTTAAAGCAATTTAGCTATTATCAAAGTGCCATCATACAGTACATTTACAACACACGTACAATTATATTCTCTTCAGTTTCTAGTAATGAGATATTACCCCACTGCTTTAGTAATCTGTTTGACTGCTGAACATGTTTTATGAGGACAGGACTGGAAAACCCTTGAGTATTATTTATTTCCATGATAGCTGTATGAATAGCATAACACATAATTGGTTATGTCTTTAAATTTTTGAAATTGCCTCCCAAAACAAGCATTTCTAGCTTTTCAATCATTATGAAAATATCCTGAATTACTACATACACTATAATGTCAAAAGTATTTGGACTCCTGCCTTTACACACACATGAACTTTAATGGCATCCCTGTCTTAGTCGGTAGGGCTCAGTATTTAGTTGGCCCACCCTTTGCCGCTATAAAAGCGTCAACTCTTGTGGGAAGGCTGTCCACAATGTTTAGGAATATGTCTATGGGAATGTTTGACCATTCTAACAGAAGCGCATTTGTGAGGTCAGGCACTGATGTCAGATGAGAAGGCCTGGCTTGCAGTCTCCGCTCTAATTTACCCAATCGGGTTGAGGTCAGGACTCTGTGCAGGCCAGTCAAGTTCCTCCACCCCAAACTCATTTATCCATATCTTAATGGACCTTGCTTTGTGCACAGGTGCACAGTCATGTTGGAACAGGAAGGGGCCATCCCCAAATTGGGAGCATGAAATTGTCCAAAATGTCTTGGTATGCTGATGCCTTAAGAGTTCCCTTCACTGGAACTATGGGGCCAAGCCCAACCCCTTGCAAATTGACCCCACACCATAATCCCTCCTCCACCAATTGATTTGGGTTGGGGGGGGGTTATAATGTGGGGTTGTTTTTCAGAGGTTGGGCTTGGCCCCTTAGTTCCAGTAATCATTTGGTGGGGGGATTATAGTGTGGGCTTGTTTTTCAGAGGTTGGGCCTGGCCCCTTAGTTCCAGTGATGGGAACTGTTAAGGCGTCAGCATGCCAAGACATTTTGGACAATTTAATATCCCAACTTTGTGGGAACAGTTTGGGGATGGCCCCTTCCTGATCCAACATGACTGCATACCAGTGCACAGAGCAAAGTCCATAAAGACATGGAGAGTTTGGGGTGGAGGAACTTGACTGGCCTGCACCTGAACCTCATAGAACACTTTTGCTATGCAAAGTAATTCAATACGTTTCTTTTTTGGACATCTTTATATATAAACAAAATGATGGTACACTTGGCACATCATTGTTTAGTAAGCCCACGGCAGGGGACACTATCCAGTTTGCATCCTCAACCTCTCATTAAAAGTATACCATACTCTCAGTATTTGCGAATCAAAAGAAACTGTTCTAGTATTGAATAATTTGAAAATAAGTCTAAGCTGTTGAGGTCTAGGTTGCTTCAAAGGGGATATATCAAAACAACATTGAAAAAAAGCACACAGCCAAGCTTGCCAGAAAGGTAGACATGAATTACTCTTTGGCAATAAACCAAAGGAAAAATCAGATATAGTAAGAATCATGACAACATATTCAAGCCATCACAATCTGGTGAAGAGAGTGATTGGTAAACATTGGCACTTATTGACAAGTGATCCCATTTTAAGAAAATACCTACAGGAATTTCCTTAGCTCACATACAAAAAAAAGTAGATCTTTAAAAGACCAATTGGTCAAAAGTCATTTTAGAGGAGGTCTCCCTGATAAGGAAGATGTAAAAGGTTTGCACAAATTTGGTGCTTGTGAGTACTGTAATTGGATACTTGAGGGACCATCATTTCAACTACCGAATGGAAACATCCACACTATTGAACGCTATGTTGACTGCCAAACCCTGGGTGTGATATACATAGTGTTCTGTAAATGTGGAGCATTCTATGCAGTGAAGACCTTTAAAAAACTTTGGAAAAGTATATATGATCATATCTACTATATTAGAAAAAAATCTCCTATATACTCCAATAGGAAGACACGTAGTGCTTCAGAATAAACATAATACATCCATGGTCCAATTTACTGTACTTGAGAAGGTTCTAGAAGATCCAAGAGGAGGAAATCTTGACAGAAATTTACTACAACGAGAGGTAAGGTGGATATTTGTATTAAATGCCACCTCTCCACTGGGCCTAAATGATGCTCTCAGTTACGAGCCTTTTTTTGTAGAAATATGCCTGCCACCCCAACAGCGATATCTGAAGGAGATTTACGCATGTGTCATCCTGATACACTGATGTTATTATTGCAAGCGTGTATTAAAAATAAGAATAGATCTATATACAGAATATTTTAGATGAATATATGTCATAACAATAGGTATAAGGTCAAATGTATTATATCTACTGTAGCTTGCCTGTAATGGTAAGATAAGAATATTGTCCATCACGGTGTATATCCTTGGATACCACACGTTATTGCTTTGGGGTATCACAGGGTGGTATAGACATGATTTGGTCATATGCTTTGTGACACAGCCAATTATTATACACTGAGATCCCATGCATGGTTTACAGCTTACGATTGCATGCTTTGCCTGGCCAAGGGGGTTGAGTTGAGGTGGTGGAGTCATGGGAAATCCCATCATATGAGTAGAGGTGGGAGATCTAAATAAAAATAACACTATTTATTGTACATGGCATCTTAATAATAATCTAGTTTGTGGTCTATGTTATGGCAGTTGTGTGTGCGCATATATCCCCCCTTTCTTCCTCCCCCGTGGGGTATTTTGTTGGTCCGTGCCTTTTTTGACTTTTTAAATATGGGCATGATGGCATCCGAGTGGCTATAAGTGGCCGATGGATGTGCATTATCTTATGGATGTATTAACATTGCGGCGCATGCACGAGAGCCGAACCACTACGCCATCGGGCTTGCAGAGACTCTGCGCATGTGCGGACATCGGAGAAGACACCCAGTCTATGTCGAACTACGTTTTAGATGTGAGGGCGGATGTCGGAGAAAGACGCACCTTTCCCCTTTCTGTATGTGGGTGGAAGCAGACAGGATATTCTCTGCTGCACAAGAACACACATCTTTCAGATTATTGATGATTAGGGGGATGTTTTGGTGCCAAGCACTGCTTTAAATATAAGTCAGATCTGTGGAGCAATGGTGGATGGAGCAATGATGGCTGCCAGTATTCAAAAGGTAAGAGAGAAAGTGCTTTTGCTGCTTGCCCTATAGGCAAATTATTATATATTGTATTGAGCCCCCTGGGAGTATACTACAGGACTGATTTCTATAATGTAAGACTATACAGATTTTTATCTGGATGTTTTTATCATTTGCTTCGCAGAATGTTTATACTGTGGATTGATGTTACACACGAGGAAATATATATGCAGGGGAAGTGTGGTGCCCTGGATGTTTGATGGCTACCAGGCTGATCAATACCTCTACTATGGAATGCCACATTTAAGATTTGGCTATATCTATCATGTATCTCTTAAGCAAACCCGATGGAGTAAGTTGTCCTAATATGTATCATATGAAGTGAATATGGTTGGCTAGAATAGCTAATTACAAAACAACCTATGATCCTTATTATAGGTCTTGACACAATAGCATGTTTTGGCACTATAATTTTGAGGCCTTTTGTCACACCTCACATGATATCCCTTTGTCACATGACATACCCTAGGTTGCCTGATGGTAAGATTAGTGCATATGAATATAGTGAATATGATCTGGGAATAATACAGTATTGTTGATACAGCCTATGATGTATATTTTTGATATGTAATCTGCTATGCTTTTTTCCTTTTGGACAGATCAATTATTTTGCTTTGCAAACTATAATGCTTGGAGTCCTGAGGAAGCAATAATTGTGAAACACGTCAACCTGTTCACACTTTAGCAAAGGAAGTTTCTTGTTGATGATCTGCATTATCCATATTAGCACAGATCTGTAGAATCATTTTTAATCTTTGTGTACTAAAATACTATTTTTTAATCTAATACATTGGTTCGCTGTCCCTTTCTGGTACCAGTACAGTCCAAAACGTTTTAGTTCTCTTTTATGTCGATTTTTGATATGGATGAGGTACCAGAAAATTCTAGCCTATATATAACACATTTTTGAGAACACCTTTGTGATGAATTAGAGCAGAGACTGCATGCTAGCCCTTCTCGTCCAACATTATTGCAAGGTAAGGGCACATTGCATACATAAAAAACGATGAAGGGAGGATGGTTGCAGATGACACAGGGAAGGCAACTGTACTTAATGCTTTCTTCTCCTCAGTTTTTACACAGGAAAAGGAGGGGGGTATACTGACCACGACAGTAATATTAACAGCACATCACAGGACTTACCTCTGGAATCAAGGAAAGGAGGCTGGAATCAAGGAAATACTTGATAAGCTTAACACAAAAAAAACCCCAGACCAGATGGTTTACACCTGAGAGTCCTCAAAGAACTCAGTCGGGTTATAGCTAGACCATTGTTCCTAATTTTTGCATACAGCATACTGACAGCAACTGTACCAATTGAATGGAGAAAAGCAAATTTGATACAAATATTTAAAATAGGGCAGAGACATATTCCTGGGAACTACCGGCCAGTCAGCCTGACATCAATAGTATGAAAATTATTTTGAGGGGATGATAAGAGACTATATCCAAGAATTTGCAGTGGAAAACAATATTATTTGTAGTATTTAACATGGGTTTACAACGGGATGTTCTTGCCAGACCAATCTGTTAACATTCTATGAGGAGGTGAGCTGTGATCTAGATAGGAGGAGGCCTGTGGAAGTGGTGTATCTGGATTTTGCAAAGGCATTCGATACAGTTCCCCATAAATGCTTACTCTATAAGCTAAGGTCTGCAGGCATAAACCATAAGGTTTGTTCTTGGATAGAAAACTGGTTACAGGGGCACATTCAAAGGGTAATGATAAATAACATGTACTTAGACTGGTCTGTAGTGGTAAGTGGGGTACCCAAAGGTTCTGGCTTGGGACCAATTCTGTTAAATTTTTTCATAAATGATATAGAGGATGGGATTAATAGCTCAATCTTTTTTTCAATCAGTTTTTACAGACAACACAAAAATAGGCAGGGCAATAACTTTCCTGTAGATATTGATAACGCCCAGGGGGAGGGCGAAATGCATCTAGCAGAGAGCGTACAACGCCACTTCCAGTCATTTCCGGTTGGTGGAACGCACGCTGCAGGAGCAGCAACCACGGGACCGTAAAGCGCTATTCACTCATTTATATTGTAAGTGTGTTTCTTTTTGGACATAATAAATGTATGTAACGTTTTTCACCATGGCGAGCCTTTACTTTTATCATTGAGGGGATTTACGGCCAACAGCATATTTCAGCAGCCTCCTACAATTAGACATAGGACCAGCGTTTGGATCACCAGGCTTGGAGGACACATTTAAAGAGTAACTGTGTATAAGGCCTGATTTACACAGTGTTCTGGTGAGTAGGGACACTAAGGGGGAGCACCAGCACTTTCGTACGGAGTGGAGCACTGGAGCACTTTTGCAGCACTATCACCTTATGAACTATATACACTAAAATGAAAGGACATGTATTATTATTATTATTACTATATGAACTGTATACACCAACATTGGTGGATATTTATTTATTTATATACTTACTTATATTTTGCATTATAGGTTTGAGCATGGCTTACACTTAGCACTTTTGATACCTAATACTTATATGTTATTTATTAGCAAATTAATTTATTGTAATATACATTGAATTATTTTTTGGCACTTTGAGCAACGCTGACTTACACACTTTCAAGTGGGGAGTATTGATATTTTAAAGGACTCTTGGATGTGCATCTCAAAGAACACAATATACAGACATATGGGAAATGGTTATTGTCACTGACACACACACCTACACAGGTTGAACTGGATGGGCTATTGTCTTTATTGAACCTTAATTACAATGTAACCTCACAAATGTGCTTCTGGAAGAATGGTCAAACATTCCCATAAACATACTCTTGAAAAACAAAAAGATCCTGCGCTAAGTAAAAATAATAAAAACAGAAAATGATATTGTGACGCAGCTGAAACACTTGATCTATATAAATCAAAAATCAACCACGCTCCGGACGACGTCACGTGTGACAAAACAAAAACTTGGGGGCCGATTCTTCTGGTAAGCAGCCATTACAGCAGATCTGTCACCAGTAGGGTTGAGCGAACACCTAGATGTCCGTGTTCGACGGGTTCGGCCGAACTTTAAAAAAAAGTCCGGGTCCGTGTCCCGGACTTTTACCGAACTTTTCCCGGACACCGAACCCCATTGAAGTCAATGGGGACCCGAACTTTAAGGCACTAAAATGGCTCTAAAACACCAAAGGAAAGGGCTAGAGTGCTGCAAATGGCAGCAAAACGTAATTAAGAGCATGGCAAGTGCTCTGCAAACAAATGTGGATAGGGAAATAACTTAAAACAACAAAAAAAAACAGAAAAATAAAACAATGTTCTTCTTCATCTCTGAAGGACGAGGCCCATATGGAGTAGGAGGGAGGTTAAGGTGGTGGTGGATGTGGCGGTGACATAGGCGTGCGCACAGGGTGTGCTGGGTGTGCCTGGGCACACCCTAATCACCTAGGGCACATAGCATTGCCAGTGAGGAGATGGGAAAGATCTCCCTGGGACCTGCTCTGCTCTATTTCTCCTTGCCTACAGGTACATGGCCCCGATACATTACTCTCCCTGCTGGCAAACACATGCATGTGTATTTCAACTTTGGGGTGCACACCTTAATGCAATAGGCTGCGCACACCTATGGGCGGTGTAGGTGGAAGCGGCGGTGGAGGAGGACCAGGGCCGGATTAACAGCATCATGGGCTTGGTGCTGAGGATTTTGAAGGGCCTTAGGGCCGTGCCTTGCCATGCACCCAGAGGAGGAAGGGTGCAGCCATGCATGCCTAATTCAACATGGGATGCTGTCTCTGAAGCCCATAAACACATCCATGCATCGCCAACTGTCCCTCCTTGTCCGGCCTTCACGCTGTGTGGGGAGGTTCTGAGGGTGCTGCCTGGGGAAGCGAGCATAGAAGCCAGACTTCTGTGTTTACAAGTGACAGAAGAGCGGTAACAGTGAATATGGCCAACCCGGGGCCTATATAAAAGGTAGGGGCCTGGAGCTGCAGCTCCAATAGCCCCTACATTAATCTGGCCCTGAGGAGGAGGACGAGGTAGCCAACACTGCTTCTTTTCACAAATTTTAAATGAGGGTACACCCCAAAAGAGTGAGAAAGAGCAAAAATGGAACAATGGGTGGGTAAGGTCGGTATCCATTGCTATTCTGCATAAGGTACGGAAAAGTCCCGTGGGATCCATGCCTGGTTCATTTTAATGAACGTGAGCTTGTCCACATTGTCTCTGGACAGGCGGCTGCGCTTGTCTGTTATAACGCCCCCAGCCGTGCTAAATACCCGTTCAGATAATACACTGGCTGCAGGGCACGCCAGCACCTCCAAGGCGTAAAGGGCAAGCTCAGGCCATGTGCCCAATTTGGAGACCAAGAAGTTGAAGGGGGCAGACCCGTCATTCACTACATGTAGGCGTGTGCACACATACTGCTCCACCATGTTGGTAAAATGCTGCCTCCTGCTAAGACGTTCCATCTGAGCTGCTGGTGCTGCTGTTTGTTGTGGCGTGCTGACAAAGCTTTTCCACATTTCGGCCATGCTAACCCTGCCTTCTGAGGTGCTGGCGGTGCCCTGGTTGCGTTGGCGACCTCCTCCTCCTCCTCCTCTGCCTTGTGCTTCCACTGTGGCCCCGCTGTCAGATGGGAATGCCAGCAGCATGGCGTCTACCAGCGTGCGCTTGTACTCGCGCATCTTGCGATCGCGCTCCAGTGAGTGAATTAAGGACGGTACGTTGTCCTTGTAACGGGGATCCAGCAGCGTGGCCACCCAGTAATCAGCACAAGTTAGAATGTGGGCAACTCGGCGGTCGTTGTGGAGACACTGCAGCATGTAATCGCTCATGTGTGCCAGGCTGCCCAGAGGCAACGAAAGGCTGTCCTCTGTGGGAGGTGTATGGTCCGTGTCCTCTGTATCCCCCCAGCCACGCACCAGTGATGGCCATGAGCTGGCCTGGGTGCCACCCTGCTGTGAACATGGTTCCATCTCCTCCTCCAGCTCCTCCTCCTCCTCATCCTCCTCATCCTCCAGAACTGTGCCCCTGCTGGACAATTGCGTCCCTGGCGTTTGCGTGTGCAGGAACCCACCCTCGGAGCCCCTTGCGAATGACTGCCCTGAAAGCCTTGGAAATGTTACCTCTTCATCCTCCTCCTCCTCCTCATCCTGTGCCACATCCTCTTCCATCATCGCCCGAATTGTTTTTTCAAGGAGGCATAGAAGTGGGATAGTTAAGCTGAGAACGGCGTCATTGCCACTGGCCATGTTGGTGGAGTACTCAAAACAGCGCAACAAGGCACACAGGTCTCGCATGGAGGCCCAGTTAAATTAAATAGCGGAATAGAAAATATGATCCAAAAAAAGTGTATGTATATCACACGTACACAACCACACTAGGCCCCAATTACTATTGTTTGTACCCCTAAAAGGCTAGATGAGGAGTAGGGGGAGTATGGAACAGGCAGCACCCTCAAACCTTCAGAAGTATGAGATGAACCCCAACAACTTGGAAAGGTGGATCTCTCTCACACGTACCGACACAGACTATCCCGCAATTCAATTGATCCTCAAAGGTTTTTATTGAATAGCGGAATAGGAAATATGATCAAAAAAAGTGTATGTATCTCGCACGTACACAACCACACTAGGCCCCAATTACTATTGTTTGTACCCCTAAAAGGCTAGATGAGGAGTAGGGGGGGTATGGAACAGGCAGCACCCTCAAACCTTCAGAAGTATGAGATGAACCCCAACAACTTGGAAAGGTGGATCTCTCTCACACGTACCGACACAGACTATCCCGCAATTCAATTGATCCTCAAAGGTTTTTATTGAATAGCGGAATAGGAAATATGATCAAAAAAAGTGTATGTATCTCGCACGTACACAACCACACTAGGCCCCAATTACTATTGTTTGTACCCCTAAAAGGCTAGATGAGGAGTAGGGGGGGTATGGAACAGGCAGCACCCTCAAACCTTCAGAAGTATGAGATGAACCCCAACAACTTGGAAAGGTGGATCTCTCTCACACGTACCGACACAGACTATCCCGCAATTCAATTGATCCTCAAAGGTTTTTATTGAATAGCGGAATAGGAAATATGATCAAAAAAAGTGTATGTATCTCGCACGTACACAACCACACTAGGCCCCAATTACTATTGTTTGTACCCCTAAAAGGCTAGATGAGGAGTAGGGGGGGTATGGAACAGGCAGCACCCTCAAACCTTCAGAAGTATGAGATGAACCCCAACAACTTGGAAAGGTGGATCTCTCTCACACGTACCGACACAGACTATCCCGCAATTCAATTGATCCTCAAAGGTTTTTATTGAATAGCGGAATAGGAAATATGATCAAAAAAAGTGTATGTATCTCGCACGTACACAACCACACTAGGCCCCAATTACTATTGTTTGTACCCCTAAAAGGCTAGATGAGGAGTAGGGGGGGTATGGAACAGGCAGCACCCTCAAACCTTCAGAAGTATGAGATGAACCCCAACAACTTGGAAAGGTGGATCTCTCTCACACGTACCGACACAGACTATCCCGCAATTCAATTGATCCTCAAAGGTTTTTATTGAATAGCGGAATAGGAAATATGATCAAAAAAAGTGTATGTATCTCGCACGTACACAACCACACTAGGCCCCAATTACTATTGTTTGTACCCCTAAAAGGCTAGATGAGGAGTAGGGGGGGTATGGAACAGGCAGCACCCTCAAACCTTCAGAAGTATGAGATGAACCCCAACAACTTGGAAAGGTGGATCTCTCTCACACGTACCGACACAGACTATCCCGCAATTCAATTGATCCTCAAAGGTTTTTATTGAATAGCGGAATAGGAAATATGATCAAAAAAAGTGTATGTATCTCGCACGTACACAACCACACTAGGCCCCAATTACTATTGTTTGTACCCCTAAAAGGCTAGGAGTAGGGGGAGTATGGAACAGGCAGCACCCTCAAACCTTCAGAAGTATGAGATGAACCCCAACAACTTGGAAAGGTGGATCTCTCTCACACGTACCAACACAGACTATCCCCCAATTTAACTGATCCCCAAAGGTTTTTGATTAAATAGCGGAATAGAAAATATGATCCCAAAAAAGTGTATGTATATCACACGTACACAACCACACTAGGCCCCAATTACTATTGTTTGTACCCCTAAAAGGCTAGGAGTAGGGGGAGTATGGAACAGGCAGCACCCTCAAACCTTCAGAAGTATGAGATGAACCTCAACAACTTGGAAAGGTGGATCTCTCTCACACGTACCAACACAGACTATCCCCCAATTTAACTGATCCCCAAAGGTTTTTGATTAAATAGCGGAATAGAAAATATGATCCCAAAAAAGTGTATGTATATCACACGTACACAACCACACTAGGCCCCAATTACTATTGTTTGTACCCCTAAAAGGCTAGGAGTAGGGGGAGTATGTAACAGGCAGCACCCTCAAACCTTCAGAAGTATGAGATGAACCCCAACAACTTGGAAAGGTGGATCTCTCTCACACGTACCAACACAGACTATCCCCCAATTTAACTGATCCCCAAAGGTTTTTGATTAAATAGCGGAATAGAAAATATGATCCCAAAAAAGTGTATGTATATCACACGTACACAACCACACTAGGCCCCAATTACTATTGTTTGTACCCCTAAAAGGCTAGGAGTAGGGGGAGTATGTAACAGGCAGCACCCTCAAACCTTCAGAAGTATGAGATGAACCCCAACAACTTGGAAAGGTGGATCTCTCTCACACGTACCAACACAGACTATCCCCCAATTTAACTGATCCCCAAAGGTTTTTGATTAAATAGCGGAATAGAAAATATGATCCCAAAAAAGTGTATGTATATCACACGTACACAACCACACTAGGCCCCAATTACTATTGTTTGTACCCCTAAAAGGCTAGGAGTAGGGGGAGTATGGAACAGGCAGCACCCTCAAACCTTCAGAAGTATGAGATGAACCTCAACAACTTGGAAAGGTGGATCTCTCTCACACGTACCAACACAGACTATCCCCCAATTTAACTGATCCCCAAAGGTTTTTGATTAAATAGCGGAATAGAAAATATGATCCCAAAAAAGTGTATGTATATCACACGTACACAACCACACTAGGCCCCAATTACTATTGTTTGTACCCCTAAAAGGCTAGGAGTAGGGGGAGTATGGAACAGGCAGCACCCTCAAACCTTCAGAAGTATGAGATGAACCCCAACAACTTGGAAAGGTGGATCTCTCTCACACGTACCAACACAGACTATCCCCCAATTTAACTGATCCCCAAAGGTTTTTGATTAAATAGCGGAATAGAAAATATGATCCCAAAAAAGTGTATGTATATCACACGTACACAACCACACTAGGCCCCAATTACTATTGTTTGTACCCCTAAAAGGCTAGGAGTAGGGGGAGTATGGAACAGGCAGCACCCTCAAACCTTCAGAAGTATGAGATGAACCCCAACAACTTGGAAAGGTGGATCTCTCTCACACGTACCAACACAGACTATCCCCCAATTTAACTGATCCCCAGAGGTTTTTGATTAAATAGCGGAATAGAAAATATGATCCCAAAAAAGTGTATGTATATCACACGTACACAACCACACTAGGCCCCAATTACTATTGTTTGTACCCCTAAAAGGCTAGGAGTAGGGGGAGTATGGAACAGGCAGCACCCTCAAACCTTCAGAAGTATGAGATGAACCCCAACAACTTGGAAAGGTGGATCTCTCTCACACGTACCAACACAGACTATCCCCCAATTTAACTGATCCCCAAAGGTTTTTGATTAAATAGCGGAATAGAAAATATGATCCCAAAAAAGTGTATGTATATCACACGTACACAACCACACTAGGCCCCAATTACTATTGTTTGTACCCCTAAAAGGCTAGGAGTAGGGGGAGTATGGAACAGGCAGCACCCTCAAACCTTCAGAAGTATGAGATGAACCCCAACAACTTGGAAAGGTGGATCTCTCTCACACGTACCAACACAGACTATCCCCCAATTTAACTGATCCCCAGAGGTTTTTGATTAAATAGCGGAATAGAAAATATGATCCCAAAAAAGTGTATGTATATCACACGTACACAACCACACTAGGCCCCAATTACTATTGTTTGTACCCCTAAAAGGCTAGGAGTAGGGGGAGTATGGAACAGGCAGCACCCTCAAACCTTCAGAAGTATGAGATGAACCCCAACAACTTGGAAAGGTGGATCTCTCTCACACGTACCAACACAGACTATCCCCCAATTTAACTGATCCCCAAAGGTTTTTGATTAAATAGCGGAATAGAAAATATGATCCCAAAAAAGTGTATGTATATCACACGTACACAACCACACTAGGCCCCAATTACTATTGTTTGTACCCCTAAAAGGCTAGGAGTAGGGGGAGTATGGAACAGGCAGCACCCTCAAACCTTCAGAAGTATGAGATGAACCCCAACAACTTGGAAAGGTGGATCTCTCTCACACGTACCAACACAGACTATCCCCCAATTTAACTGATCCCCAGAGGTTTTTGATTAAATAGCGGAATAGAAAATATGATCCCAAAAAAGTGTATGTATATCACACGTACACAACCACACTAGGCCCCAATTACTATTGTTTGTACCCCTAAAAGGCTAGGAGTAGGGGGAGTATGGAACAGGCAGCACCCTCAAACCTTCAGAAGTATGAGATGAACCCCAACAACTTGGAAAGGTGGATCTCTCTCACACGTACCAACACAGACTATCCCCCAATTTAACTGATCCCCAAAGGTTTTTGATTAAATAGCGGAATAGAAAATATGATCCCAAAAAAGTGTATGTATATCACACGTACACAACCACACTAGGCCCCAATTACTATTGTTTGTACCCCTAAAAGGCTAGGAGTAGGGGGAGTATGGAACAGGCAGCACCCTCAAACCTTCAGAAGTATGAGATGAACCTCAACAACTTGGAAAGGTGGATCTCTCTCACACGTACCAACACAGACTATCCCCCAATTTAACTGATCCCCAAAGGTTTTTGATTAAATAGCGGAATAGAAAATATGATCCCAAAAAAGTGTATGTATATCACACGTACACAACCACACTAGGCCCCAATTACTATTGTTTGTACCCCTAAAAGGCTAGGAGTAGGGGGAGTATGTAACAGGCAGCACCCTCAAACCTTCAGAAGTATGAGATGAACCCCAACAACTTGGAAAGGTGGATCTATCTCACACGTACCAACACAGACTATCCCCCAATTTAACTGATCCCCAAAGGTTTTTGATTAAATAGCGGAATAGAAAATATGATCCCAAAAAAGTGTATGTATATCACACGTACACAACCACACTAGGCCCCAATTACTATTGTTTGTACCCCTAAAAGGCTAGGAGTAGGGGGAGTATGTAACAGGCAGCACCCTCAAACCTTCAGAAGTATGAGATGAACCCCAACAACTTGGAAAGGTGGATCTCTCTCACACGTACCAACACAGACTATCCCCCAATTTAACTGATCCCCAAAGGTTTTTGATTAAATAGCGGAATAGAAAATATGATCCCAAAAAAGTGTATGTATATCACACGTACACAACCACACTAGGCCCCAATTACTATTGTTTGTACCCCTAAAAGGCTAGGAGTAGGGGGAGTATGGAACAGGCAGCACCCTCAAACCTTCAGAAGTATGAGATGAACCTTAACAACTTGGAAAGGTGGATCTCTCTCACACGTACCAACACAGACTATCCCCCAATTTAACTGATCCCCAAAGGTTTTTGATTAAATAGCGGAATAGAAAATATGATCCCAAAAAAGTGTATGTATATCACACGTACACAACCACACTAGGCCCCAATTACTATTGTTTGTACCCCTAAAAGGCTAGGAGTAGGGGGAGTATGGAACAGGCAGCACCCTCAAACCTTCAGAAGTATGAGATGAACCCCAACAACTTGGAAAGGTGGATCTCTCTCACACGTACCAACACAGACTATCCCCCAATTTAACTGATCCCCAAAGGTTTTTGATTAAATAGCGGAATAGAAAATATGATCCCAAAAAAGTGTATGTATATCACACGTACACAACCACACTAGGCCCCAATTACTATTGTTTGTACCCCTAAAAGGCTAGGAGTAGGGGGAGTATGGAACAGGCAGCACCCTCAAACCTTCAGAAGTATGAGATGAACCCCAACAACTTGGAAAGGTGGATCTCTCTCACACGTACCAACACAGACTATCCTCCAATTTAACTGATCCCCAGAGGTTTTTGATTAAATAGCGGAATAGAAAATATGATCCCAAAAAAGTGTATGTATATCACACGTACACAACCACACTAGGCCCCAATTACTATTGTTTGTACCCCTAAAAGGCTAGGAGTAGGGGGAGTATGGAACAGGCAGCACCCTCAAACCTTCAGAAGTATGAGATGAACCCCAACAACTTGGAAAGGTGGATCTCTCTCACACGTACCAACACAGACTATCCCCCAATTTAACTGATCCCCAAAGGTTTTTGATTAAATAGCGGAATAGAAAATATGATCCCAAAAAAGTGTATGTATATCACACGTACACAACCACACTAGGCCCCAATTACTATTGTTTGTACCCCTAAAAGGCTAGGAGTAGGGGGAGTATGGAACAGGCAGCACCCTCAAACCTTCAGAAGTATGAGATGAACCCCAACAACTTGGAAAGGTGGATCTCTCTCACACGTACCAACACAGACTATCCCCCAATTTAACTGATCCCCAGAGGTTTTTGATTAAATAGCGGAATAGAAAATATGATCCCAAAAAAGTGTATGTATATCACACGTACACAACCACACTAGGCCCCAATTACTATTGTTTGTACCCCTAAAAGGCTAGGAGTAGGGGGAGTATGGAACAGGCAGCACCCTCAAACCTTCAGAAGTATGAGATGAACCCCAACAACTTGGAAAGGTGGATCTCTCTCACACGTACCAACACAGACTATCCCCCAATTTAACTGATCCCCAAAGGTTTTTGATTAAATAGCGGAATAGAAAATATGATCCCAAAAAAGTGTATGTATATCACACGTACACAACCACACTAGGCCCCAATTACTATTGTTTGTACCCCTAAAAGGCTAGGAGTAGGGGGAGTATGGAACAGGCAGCACCCTCAAACCTTCAGAAGTATGAGATGAACCCCAACAACTTGGAAAGGTGGATCTCTCTCACACGTACCAACACAGACTATCCCCCAATTTAACTGATCCCCAGAGGTTTTTGATTAAATAGCGGAATAGAAAATATGATCCCAAAAAAGTGTATGTATATCACACGTACACAACCACACTAGGCCCCAATTACTATTGTTTGTACCCCTAAAAGGCTAGGAGTAGGGGGAGTATGGAACAGGCAGCACCCTCAAACCTTCAGAAGTATGAGATGAACCCCAACAACTTGGAAAGGTGGATCTCTCTCACACGTACCAACACAGACTATCCCCCAATTTAACTGATCCCCAAAGGTTTTTGATTAAATAGCGGAATAGAAAATATGATCCCAAAAAAGTGTATGTATATCACACGTACACAACCACACTAGGCCCCAATTACTATTGTTTGTACCCCTAAAAGGCTAGGAGTAGGGGGAGTATGGAACAGGCAGCACCCTCAAACCTTCAGAAGTATGAGATGAACCCCAACAACTTGGAAAGGTGGATCTCTCTCACACGTACCAACACAGACTATCCCCCAATTTAACTGATCCCCAAAGGTTTTTGATTAAATAGCGGAATAGAAAATATGATCCCAAAAAAGTGTATGTATATCACACGTACACAACCACACTAGGCCCCAATTACTATTGTTTGTACCCCTAAAAGGCTAGATGAGGAGTAGGGGGAGTATGGAACAGGCAGCACCCTCAAACCTTCAGTATGAGATTGTGTTCACTGTACCCCACAAAGATTGAGTTCACTGCACCCCACAATGATTGTGTTCACTGCACCCCACAAAGATTGTGTTCACTGCACCTCACAAAGTTTGTGTTCACTGTACCCCCCAAAGATTGTGTTCACTGCACCCCACAAAGATTCTGTTCACTGTACCCCACAAAGATTGTGTTCACTGCACCCCAAAAAGATTGTGTTCACTGCACCCCAAAAAGGATGTTGTTCACTGCACCCCAAAAAGGATGTTGTTCACTCCACCCCAAAAAGATTGTGTTCACTGCACCCCACAAAGATTGTGTTCACTGCACCCCAAAAAGATTGTGTTCACTGCACCCCAAAAATGATTTTGTTCACTGCACCCCAAAAAGGATTTTGTTCACTGCACCCCAAAAAGGATGTTGTTCACTCCACCCCAAAAAGATTGTGTTCACTGCACCCCAAAAAGATTGTGTTCACTGCACCCCACAAAGGATTTTGTTCACTGCACCCCAAAAAGATTGTGTTCACTGCACCCCAAAAAGGATGTTGTTCACTGCACCCCAAAAAGGATTTTGTTCACTGCACCCCAAAAAGATTGTGTTCACTGCACCCCACAAAGGATTTTGTTCACTGCACCCCACAAAGATTGTGTTCACTGCACACCAAAAAGGATTGTGTTCACTGCACCCCAAAAAGATTTTGTTCACTGCACCCCAAAAAGATTGTGTTCACTGCAGCCCAAAAAGATTGTGTTCACTGCAGCCCAAAAAGATTGTGTTCACTGCAGCCCAAAAAGATTGTGTTCACTGCAGCCCAAAAAGATTGTGTTCACTGCAGCCCAAAAAGATTGTGTTCACTGCAGCTCACACACAGAAAAATGGATGTGGATCACTGACACCTGCCTATCTCCAATCCCACACCACACAGCAATATCGATTGTAGTTTGTAGAACACAGTTTCCCTAAAATTCAGCAGACTCTGTCCCTAACAGGATTGAGAAGAGATCGTAGATCAGGATTGAGTGCAGACCCCACCCCCCACACAGCAATATCGATTGTAGTTTGTAGAAGACACTGACCCTATATAATTCAGCAGACTCTATCCCTAAAATGCCTACAACTCGCCCTGCCTAAACACTCCGACCTGTCCCTCAATTCTATCCGGACACAAATGGTTTTTTCCTGCCTATCTTTCCCTAATCAGCAGCCAGCACGTTGATGTGTGCTCTGTCCCTGAATCTAAGCAGCATAATGACGCCGCTGCGGCTGCCTCGAACTTATAAAGACTTGGTCACATGCTTCAGACGGCCAATCACAGCTACTGAGACATTTGCAGGCATGGCTGGGATGGCTTAAGGCACACCAGTTAAACGATTGTTGATTGGCTGTTGAAAGCCCGCCATGAAAAGAGCGCCAAAGCATGCAAAACCCGGAAATAAAACGACCGAACACGGATTTTTACCCGAACATACAGTAAAGTGTCCGTGTCCGTGTTCGGGTACAAAAAATCCAATTATTCGGTACGAACACGAATAATACAGTCCGTGTTCGCTCAACACTAGTCACCAGTGTTTTTCCAGTTATTTTTCCTCTTGGGAATCCAACATCTCCCTTTTCACCACTCACTTTGGATCTTGCATATATACCTTTGGACTTTTTGCACTTTTTCACTTTATATGCACATTGAATAATGATTATGTCTGCACTTTTTGGTCACTTTGTTGATTTGGAGTTGCACCAATTATTGGGTCATTTTTGATACTCACTATATATATGTTTATATATATGTTTCAATTTTCATGATAGCGCTGCACTATTTGTTTTTCCAAACATACTCTTAAACCTTGTGGACAGCCTTCCCAGAAGAGTTGAAGCTGCAAAGGGTGGGCCAAGTCAATATTGAACCCTACCGAGTAAGACTGGGATTCCATTAAAGTTCATGTGCCTGCAAAGGCAGATGTCCCAATACTTTTGACAATATTGTGTAGGTATGGAAGGAAATATTTTACAAATGTCATTTGACATTTGATTTATTGTTTTAATACAAAAAATGTTGAATCACTTCTGGGATAAACATATCTCTGGCTTGGATGTGAAATTGTGGGATAACTGAGAAGGGATCATAGTTATACTTGTTTTAGCACTGCGTACGCAAATATACACACCTTGCTAACATTGTCTTACACCATAATTTTCAGCTCTTTGAAACTGCTAGGGATAGTCCCAAGAGTTGAAGGGGATAACATAAAAATGTCTCTTGTCTTCTAATTAGATTAAAAGCTTACTTTTATGTAAAAGATGTGTTTTGATTGAGGATTATAATATGCAAGAAGTATTCATGTTTCAATGTGCTAGACATGCCATAGTTGGATGTTCCAAATTCAATGGCTAAAAGAGGACTAAAGGCCCGTACACACGTACCGATCGTCGGCATACAAACGTCGGTGGACGAAGGATCTGCCGATTGTACGCGTGTTAGTATGGTGCCTCCGACAGATGTCTGCGCACAATCCGCGGACAAAAGTCTTTCGTGCAAACATGAAAATATTTGTATGCCGACACCAGAACGGACGATTGTTCGCCTGTCAGTACACAATTCGGCCGACAGACCGCAGATTTGCAAGACTGGGCATGCTCAGAAAATAGAAAACACAGGGAAAGTTAACCATTACATGACATCACTTCTGCAGTCGGCGGACAAAATTCTTGTGCTGTCCTTGTGCTGTCTTTGCACTTTTCAGCAGACACCGACATCCCGGGGAGAAAAGAGGAACATTTGTAAGCCGACCATCGGTACGTGTGTACGGGGCTTAAGTCTGACAAGCTCACTGACTTGGCAAGAAAATAGTCCTGGAAATCTTTCTAAAATATTGATAGGACCATTTTCATTCCTCTGTGTTGCTTCAGATCTGTGGGCCATGAACTCCATAAGCCATTGAAATATGTTCACAGGAATGCTACTTTATGCATTTTTCAGTGTGTGAACTGATGCCCTGAT
Organism: Pelophylax lessonae; assembly: GCF_965119305.1. NCBI lineage: Eukaryota > Metazoa > Chordata > Amphibia > Anura > Ranidae > Pelophylax > Pelophylax lessonae. The sequence continues at coordinate 168,029,506 of NC_138776.1, forward strand.
TGTATTGTTAAATGTGTTGCCATTAATCCTGAATTCAATTAGCTGCTCTGATTTGTTTTGCCAGGCAGCCTTTTAAAGTGGAAAACAGGGCTAACGGCTAAACACACAGTTAAAATGGAAAATGGTTGCCTTAATAAAAGGTTTGCATTTTTTTGTCTTTAGCCCCGTTTTGTGATTAAACACTAAGTACACAGAAAAACCAAACACAACTAAGGTATGGTGACCTTTTATTAAATAGCTTTTATTTTCTAAAAGCTAAAACCTCTCATTTTTTATCTCTTAATACTGTAATTCAATTCAGTTAACATTTTCACATGCAGAGATGTGACTTGAAAATACAAGACCAGATCATACTGAATGGCATAATTTACAATTAAGGGAACATTTTCAAGAAAAATATTGTAGTCTAATAACTGTAAATAGTTTATAAATATAATGATAGTATTCTATAAGTGGATTTAGAAGTTAGGACAAATTACACGCTGCCAGGGTTGCCAAGGACACCTTTACTTTACATATAATAACCACTTCTATACTGGGCACTTTTACCCCCTTTCTGTCCAGGTCACACAAATAGAGTTCTCTGTTGGTGGTATTTAGTGATGAGCCAAACAGCCCCAGTTCGGTTCGCACCAGAACACCGCGAACAGGGGAAAAGTTTGTTCAAACAAACAAACTCCATTGAAGTCTACGGGACTTGAACCTCAAAAATCAAAAGTCCTAATTTTAAAGGCTTGAATGCAAGTTATTGCCTCAAAAAAGTGTATGGGGGTCCCAGGACTGACCTGGGGAACATGTAAAAAAAAAAAAACAATCATTTTTAAAGGAGCAGTGATTTACTGATTTTAACGAGGCTTAAAGTGAGACTATAAAATTAAAAATTCCTTTAAATATCGTGCCGGGGGGGGGGGGGGGGGTCTCCTTAATGTGCCTTTAAAGTAGCGCATCTGTACAATGTATGTAGCCTGCTGCAGCAATACTGACATTTCTAAAGGAAAAAATGTCAGATACAAATATACATACAACATTTCCAATTGCATTTACTTGTCATACAGGTGCAGAAAAATTGGGCCTTTGCTGTTGGTGGTGCCTGAACACCGTAACCCTTCACAGTTACTCTTGCTGGGCGCAGTAACGGGCCCTGCTGGTAAAAATTCCATAAAAATTTGAAATTGCATGTACTTGTCATACAGGTGCAGAAAAATTGGGCCTTGGTTGTTGGTGGTGCCTGAACGCCGCAACCCCTCGTTGTTACTCTTGCTGGGTGCAGGAACGGGCCCTGCTGGTAAAAATTCCATACAAATTTGAAATCGCATGGACTTGTCATACAGTTGCAGAAAAATTGGGCCTTGGTTGTTGGTGGTGCCTGAACACCGTAACCCCTCGCAGTTACTCTTGCTGGGTGCAGGAAGGGGCCCTGCTGGTAAAAATTCTATACAAATTTGAAATCTCATGTACTTGTCATACCGGTTCTAGAAAAATTGGGCCTTTGTTGGTGGTGGTGCCTGAACACCGCAACCCCTCACAGTTACTCTTGCTGGGCGCAGGAACGGACCCTGCTCGTAAAAATTCTATAAAAATTTGAAATCTCATGTACTTGTCATACAGGTGTAGAAGAATTGGGCCTTGGTTGTTGGTGGTGCCTAAACACCACAACCCCTAGTAGTTACTCTTGCTTGGTGCAGGAATGGGCCCTGCTGGTAAAAATTCCATACAAATTTGAAATTGCATGTACTTGTCATACAGGTGCAGAAAAATTGGGCCTTTGTTGTTGGTGGTGCCTGAACACCGCAACCCCTCACAGTTACTCTTGCTGGGTGCAAGAACGGGCCCTGCTGGAAAAAATTCCATACAAATTTGAAATCACATGTACTTGTCATACAGGTGCAGAAAAATTGGGCCTTTGTTGTTGGTGGTGGCTGAACACCGTAACCCCTTGCAGTTACTTTTGCTGGGTGCAGGAACGGGCCCTGCTGGTAAAAATTCCATACAAATTTGAAATCACATGTACTTGTCATACAGGTGCAGAAAAATTGGACCTTTGTTGTTGGTGGTGCCTGAACACCGCAACCCCTTACCGCAACTCTTGCTGGGCACAGGGACAGGCCCTGCCATTAGAAATTAGATATAAAATTGAAATCGCATGAAGTTTGTCATACAGGTGCAGAAAAATTGGGCTTTTGGTGTTGGTGGTGCCTGAACACCGTAACCCCTCACAGTTACTCTTGCTGGGCACAGGAACAAGCCCTGCCATTAGAAATTAGATACAAAATTGAAATGGCATGAAATTTGTCATACAGGTGCAGAAAAATTGGGCTTTTTGTGTTGGTGGTGCCTGAACAACGTAACCCCTCACAGTTACTCTTGCTGGGCGTAGGAACGGGCCTTGCTGGTAAAAAATCCATACAAATTTGAAATCGCATGTACTTGTCATAAAGGTGCAAAAAATTGGGCCTTTGGTGTTGGTGGTGCCTGAACACTGTTACCCCTCACAGTTACTCTTGCTTGACTAAGGGCACAAGGACAGGGCCTGCTGTTAAAAATGACATACACAATTTAAACTGTATGCACCTGTCATACAAGTGCAGAAAAATTAGGCCTTGGGTGTTGGTGGTGACCTAAACCAAAAACATTGTTGGAAGCTAGCAGAATCAATGTTGAGGAATAGGATAGGAAGCATATGCAGTCTTCAAGGGATCTCAGAACCCTAGCAAATTCAGTCAGTTACATCAGCATCAGGGGCTTGATAGCTGCTGTTGATCCAGGACTGATTCATTTTGATAAAAGTCAGCTGGTCAACAGAGTCTGTGGATAGACACACTCTTTTGTCCATCACAAAACCTCCAGCAGCACTGAATGTCCATTTGGAACGCACACTGGAAGCAGGACAGGCCAGTAGCTCCATTGCATATTGAGTAAGGATGATCGAACTTTTGAAAAGTTCGGTTCGGCCAGAACATCCGAACTTCCCGAAAGTTCGGCCCGGATTTCAGAACCCCATTGAAATCAATGGGACCCAAACTTCGGTAATCAAAAAACACCATTTTGAAGCCCCAAAACCCAATAAATGCCCCTAAAAAGTGCCTAGGGTTCTGGGTCATGCCCCATTAACTATTAATCACACAAAAAAAGTTCTTACAAATTGTCATTTTTGATAAAAAAGCCAATTATTGAAAAAATTTAAAAAAAAAAAGAGAGATTTTTTGATTTTGACTTTGGATTTAGTATCTGGGGGGTCTAAAAGGTGAGCATGTGAAGTTTCAGCTCTGTAGCATGTCCAGAACCATGAAAAAAAAAAGATAATTTTTCAGTAGAACAGGGATGTGGGTCGGGACCCTCCTTTAACTTTAACACCTATATGATCTTTTTTTCTGGTTCTGGACATGCTACAGAGCTGAAACTTCACAGGTACACCTTTTAGACCCCCCCAGACACAAAATCACACAAATAAAGTTCTTAAAAATTGTCATTTTTGATAAAAAAAGCCAATTATTGAAAAAATAAAAAAATAAAAGAGATTTTTTTGATTTTTACTTTGGATTTCAGATCTCTTTTTTTTTTTAATTTTTTCAATAATTGGCTTTTTTTATCAAAAATGACAATTTTTAAGAACTTTTTTGTGTGATTTTGTGTCTGGGTGGTCTAAAAGGTGTACCTGTGAAGTTTCAGCTCTGTAGCATGTCCAGAACCAGAAAAAAAAAGGATTGTTTGTATTAGAAAACTTTCTGACAGGAGGTTGGCTCCGCTCCTGTAACACCTTGCTGGTTTAATAGAAGGCATTTTTTTGGGATCTTTGCAGTCAGGAAAAACATCTGAACTTGTGTATAGTGGTACTGTGCACAAGTTCAGATGTTTTGCCTGCCTCCAAAACCCCCCAAAAAATGCCAGCAAAAACACACCTGGGCATTTTTTTTTTGATGCTAGCGTTTTTTTGGCATTTTTTTTGGGTTCTTTTGAGGCAGGCAAAACATCTGAACATGTGTATAGGGGGTATATATAGACATATATGTCTGAATATATACCCCTAGACATATATAGGTGTGATAGTAGCAGAAATATATTACTGTAAATGATTTCATTAGCGCAAGCATTTATTTCTGCTACTATCACACCTATATATGTCTAGGGGTATATATTCAGACATATATGTCTATATATACCCCCTATACACATGATCATGTCTGACATCAAACATGTCCTCAAAAAAGCACTGGCAGTGGCAGCCCCTGCAGCATAAAAAATGCTTGGCTGGTGAGAAGCCATATTCCTGTGCCGAAGCTATTCAGAGAAATGATCATTTCTCTATAGCGGTCATCCTGCTATGGAAGGGTTTTGTCACCCTGCCATAGCAGTCACTGCCAGTTAACCCTACACTACACTACGGTCCCCTGACACTTAACACTTTCCCTACAGAAACTAAATTTTTGAAGCTAACTAAAGTGTAAAGGAGCACTCTAACTACAATAGATATCCCTTTCCTCACACTAATAAATGCTAAATGACACTTTTAAAGTAAAATTAACAGAACTGCTTCCACTCTCTTCCATGTCCAGTATAACAATGCTAGGAATATGGCGGGGGCGATCTTATATACTGGGGGGCGTATTCACTAATGATTGGTCTAGGGACCCCCTAGTCACTCCAATCACATTCCTAGCATTCTCCTGCCCCCTCAATTGGCTTTTGCTAATGGTTCTGGTCCAATCACGGGCTTTTAAAGCCCATTTCCTGAAGCATTGCATTTTGGGCGGTTCTGGTTGCCGAATTCCGAACTTTTTGGGCAAAAAGTTCTAAATTCGGCCGAACCTCGAACACCCAATGTTCGGGCCGAACCGATGGTGGACCTGAACCGTTCGATCATCCCTAATATTGAGCAAGTTCTGACCAGTCTTCTATCCTCAAGACCTAGTAACTCAGTGGATACTCAGCTGGAAAGGTCTCCAAGTCTGCTCTTGCCCCTAGATAATCATGCACCATATGATGTAGACACTGCCAATAGTTGCCTAAACCTAACAGCCCTGGGTGCTGCTGAGGACTAAAGAACTGTTTAAAGGCATCGGTCAACCGGCCGCCTTCTCCACCGCTCCTCCTTTGTCTGAACGATGCCTCAGAAATACATCCAGATAATGTTAACCACCCCCCCCCCCAGTGTCTGGAAAGGTGTTACACAAATTTTTTTTCAAGGCCTCAAGATGTTTCATACTCTGCCCCCTCTGTGAAGGCAGGATGAGCTCTGCAACTTTGCCCTTGTAACGTGGCTCAAGAAGGGTTGCCAACCAGTAATTATACCTTTCCTTGATAGCATGAATTGTCGGGTCCTTTCACAGGCTTTGCAGAATCAGGGAGCCCATGCAATGTAAGTTTGAGGAGGCACGAGCTTCTGATTCCTCTGGGTCACATTGTCAGGAGCAATCTCTCCACATCCACGTAGAACTCCTGTGGTTTTTGCGGAATCAAAACCATCCCTTGAAGACTGCTGTATGCTATCTTCTACATACATGCTGCCACAATCCTCCTCCTCTTCCTCCTGTGTGTTTTGTGTCCCCACAGGCATGATATCTGCATAAAGGGGGCCTTGTGAGGAAAGAAAGTCCTCCTGTTCCTCCTGCTGTTGTGCCTCAAGTGCACTGTCCATGATTCCAGGAAGCGTGTACTCCAGCAGGTAGACTAGAGGGATAGTGTCACTGATGCATGCATCGTCCCGACTCACCATCCTTGTGGCCTCCTTAAATGGTGACATGCATCCCTTATCAAAAGCCACTGGCATGGCGAAAAAAAAAACAAGCTCCCCTGAGCCTGTTCTTGTGCCATACTCACACAGGTACTCATTGATGGCCCTCTGCTGTGTGTGTAGCTGCTGCAGCATTGCTATTGTTGAGTTCCACCTGGTGAGCATGTCACAAATGAGGCGGTTGGTGGGCAGGTTGAATTTCCGTTTAATGTCAGATAGCTGAGCACTGGCATTGTATGAACGCTGGAAATGGCCATAGACTTTTCTGGCATGCCTCAGGAGATCTTGTAAGCCCGGGTAGCTGTTCAAGAAACGCTGCACCACCAAATTCAGGACATGTGCCAAGCATGGAACATGTATCAAGTGTCCCTGTTGGAAGGCGGAGAGAAGGTTGGTGCCATTGTCGCATACAACCATTCCTGGCTCAAGCTGTCGTGGCATCAACCATCTGCAGAGCTGACAGAATCTCTGCCATGGTGTGACTCCTATCCCCTAGGCAGACCAACTGAAGCACGGAATGGCATCTTTTAGCCCGACTGCTTGCCTAGCCCCTTGAATGCTTAGGGATCACTACTGCTTCAGAGGACAATTCAGCAGAAGAGGACATGGAGGAATAAGAAGAGGAGGAGGAGTAGCCAGATGTGGCAGAACCAGCACCAGATTTTTGGAAGCGTGGTGGCAAATCAAACTGCAACATTGAACCCTGTCCTGCATCCTTCCCAGCTGCCAGCAGAGTTACCCAGTGTGCCATGAAGGAAATGTAACGTCCCTGTCCATGCCTGCTGGACCAAGATTCAGCAGTAATGTGAACCTTCCTGCTGACTGCTCTGTCTATTGAGGCCAAAACACTACCTTCCACATGATGGTAGAGAGCCTGAATGGCTTTATGCGAAATGAAATGTCTTTTTGGAACTTGCCACTGTGGTATAGCACATTCCACAAATTCGCAAAAGGGGGCAGAGTCTACCAGATGAAAAGGCAACAATTGTAGTGCTAGCAATTTGGCCAAGCTAGCATTAAGACACTGGATGGCTGGGACAGTATTTTTTTCCATGGTTCAGCAACTGGGGTAGTGAAATTTGCCTGCTGGTCAAATCAAGTGGTGGTGTACTGCTTGCAGATTGGGTGCAAGTCTCTGTGGCACTCATTGCTATACCATCATCCCTCTCAATGCAGGTTTTTGAGAAGACATGAGGTATAGTAGGGTTAGAGATCCCAGATGAGGAGCAAGGTGAAGTATGCTTTTTTTTATCTTGTGGCTCTTTCAGGTGCTGTTGCCAACGGACTGCATGGCAGGTCATCATGTGTCTTGTCAAGCAAGTGGCGCCCGAGCAGCTGGTGTTCTGGCCATGCTTGATATGCTTCAGACAGATAATGCAAACAGCAACGCTGTGGTCTACTGCACATGTGATAAAAAAAGCCGACACTAATGAACTTTTGGAAGTCCGCGGGGAGGTCCGCAGCATCCTGTATCTGTGGAGCTCTGAGGTGTGATGCAATAGTTTGGCTACTCCTATGGCAGCCCCTTGGGCACATCCTGACTCATTGGAGTTGTGCCTGGGAACCAACATCACAGCATTCAAATTGCTGCGCATTCTCCAGCAGCATGTCACTGACACTATGATCGAATAGTTCAGGTGACTCCTCCATGCATGATGGTGGGGCAACAGAAGGAGTAGCTGTGGAGAAGGAGCCTGTGGAACGGGCCGCTTTGGTAGCTGCGGTGGAAGGCAAACTAGTATGAGCCTGGGTGTCAGAGGACGAAGAGGACGAGAAAGGCTTATTTATGCACTCCACCAACCCTTCTGCTTGTTGTGGCTGAATAACATGACCATCAAGGGAAAAAAAGGATGGGTGTGTCCCGTCTGCAGAGGGTGCATCTTGTCTGTGACCACCACTTTTCACTGTGGACACAGAGACTTGCCCTCTTTTCATGGCCTGTGAGCATCTGCCTTTCCTTGTCGGCATATTGGACATGATGTGGATTTTGGAGGGGGTTGTATTACTTGTTGATTAAAATATAAGATATATGTGCTGAACTGACCGATAGATACTGAATGGCCTGATATATACTCAAGTGGCCTATATAGATATAGATTTCAATATATGGTCTATACTGAAATGACTGATAGATACTAAATGGCCTGATATATACTCAAGTGGCCTATATATCTATAGAAACCAGAAAATATGAGCTACCAAGTGCGTGCCATCATCCAAAAAAGCAGACAAAAAAGAGAACAGCCCCGTTGTGAGAGTCAACTGGGCACAAAGGTGAACTTTATGTGCACATAATAGGATAGACTTCAATAGTAAAAAGCTATGTAAAAAAATCACATTTATTGAATTCCATTAAAAACATGAATATATACAAAACACCAGGAATATATATATATATATATAAAAAGCAGACTGATGTACCAGCCCTAAAAAGGGCTTTTTGGGGTGCAGTCAGGACGCTGTCCTTACAGCAGATGGGTCTTTGAGGACTGGAGTGGACACAGAACACTGGCCTAGCTATTAATTCAGCAGCAGCAGCACTCTCCCTGCTCTAACTAACACTGCAGCTTCAGAATGAATCTAAGATGGATGCTGTCCTTGCTTTTTTTAGGAGGTGGGAGGGTCTGGGAGGGAGGGTATGCTGATTGGCTGGAATGTGTCTGCTGACTGTGAGGTACAGGGTCAAAGTTTGCTCAATGATGACGTATAGGGGGCGGACCGGGAACTGTTCGCCGGCGAATAGTTCAGGACATCTCTAGTCTATACTGAACTGACAGATACTCAATTGCCCTATATATATATACAGTGGGTACGGAAAGTATTCAGACCCCCTTAAATTTTTCACTCTTTGTTATATTGCAGCCATTTGCTAAAATCATTTAGGTTCATTCTTCTTCCTCATGAATGTACACATAGCACCCCATACTGACAGAAAAACACAGAATTGTTGACATTGTTGCAGATTTATTAAAAAAGAAAAACTGAAATATCACATGGTCCTAAGTATTCAGACCCTTTGCTGTTACACTCATATTTAACTCAGGTGCTTTCCATTTCTTCTGATCATCCTTGAGATGGTTCTACACCTTCATTTGAGTCCAGCTGTGTTTGATTATACTAATTGGACTTGATTAGGAAAGGCACACACCTGTCTATATAAGACCTTCCAGATCACAATGCATGTCAGAGCAAATAAGAATCATGAGGTCAAAAGGAACTGCCTGAAGAGCTCAGAGACAGAATTGTGGCAAGGCACAGATCTGACCAAGGTTACAAAAAGATTTCAGCTGCACTTAAGGTTCCTAAGAGCACAGTGGCCTCCATAATCCTCAAATGGAAGATGTTTGGGGCGACCAGAACCCTTCCTAGAGCTGGCCGTCCGGCCAAACTGAGCTATCGGGGGAGAAGAGCCTTGGTGAGAGAGGTAAAGAAGAACCCAAAGATCACTGTGGCTGAGCTCCAGAGATGCAGTCAGGAGATGGGAGAAAGTTGTAGAAAGTCAACCATCACTGCAGCCCTCCACCAGTCGGGGCTTTATGGCAGAGTGGCCCGACGGAAGCCTCTCCTCAGTGTAAGACACATGAAAGCCCGCATGGAGTTTGCTAAAAAAACACCTGAAGGACTCCAAGATGGTGAGAAATAAGATTCTCTGGTCTGATGAGACCAAAATAGAACTTTTTGGCCTTAATTCTAAGCGGTATGTGTGGAGAAAACCAGGCACTGCTCATCACCTGTCCAATACAGTCCCAACAGTGAAGCATGGTGGTGGCAGCATCATGCTGTGGGGGTGTTTTTCAGCTGCAGGGACAGGACGACTGGTTGCAATCGAGGGAAAGATGAATGCGGCCAAGTACAGGGATATCCTGGACAAAAACCTTCTCCAGAGTGCTCTGGACCTCAGACTGGGCCGAAGGTTTACCTTCCAACAAGACAATGACCCTAAGCACACAGCTAAAATAACAAAGGAGTGGCTTCACAACAACTCCGTGACTGTTCTTGAATGGCCCAGCCAGAGCCCTGACTTAAACCCAATTGAGCATCTCTGGAGAGACCTAAAAATGGCTGTCCACCAACGTTTACCATCCAACCTGACAGAACTGGAGAGGATCTGCAAGGAGGAATGGCAGAGGATCCCCAAATCCAGGTGTGAAAGACTTGTTGCATCTTTCCCAAAAAGACTCGTGGCTGTATTAGATCAAAAGGGGGCTTCTACTAAATACTGAGCAAAGGGTCTGAATACTTCGGACCATGTGATATTTCAGTTTTTCTTTTTTATTAAATCTGCAACAATGTCAACAATTCTGTGTTTTTCTGTCAGTATGGGGTGCTATGTGTACATTCATGAGGAAGAAGAATGAACTTAAATGATTTTAGCAAATGGCTGCAATATAACAAAGAGTGAAAAATTTAAGGGGGTCTGAATATTTTCCGTACCCACTGTATATATATATATATATATATATATATATATATATAGTATAGATATCAAAGTATGGTCTATACTGAACTGACTGATAGATGCTGAATGGCCTCATATATACTCAATTGCCCTATATCTATATATATATAGATATCATTGTATGGTCTATACTATGGTAAATGGTCTATGGTATATACTGCACTGCTGAATATACTTCACTATCTGATCTCTTAAATTGTAAAAAACACAAATCTCTCTCCCTGCCTAACTGACTGCTACTAGCCATGTCTTAATTAGACTACACTTCTGACTACACAGCACTGTCTGATAAACTGCAAATTACTTTCCTCTCCCTGCCTCAATCACGTTTCTCTCTCTGCCTAACTTCGAAACTTAAAGCTCATCCCTAGTGGTATTTAAACAAGACTAGTTTTTTTTTTTTTTTTTTGCTAAATAAACAAAGAAAGACAGAACATTTAAAAAAAAAATGTTTTTTTCTTTCTTTCTGTTATAACATTTTTCAAATAAATAATCTTCAGAAAATTAAGCCAAAGTGTATTCTGCTACATTTCTTTGGTGAAAACAACCCAAATCAGTGCTTATACCCATCTAATTTCCCCCTTTTTGTTTTTTTAAATAGATTGTCCAAGGTATTTAGTAAGAGGCATGTCAAGTTTTTTTAAGTTGTAATTAACGGAGAGAGGGGGGGGAAGCAAGAGATGGGGTCGGATGCTCAGAGAGAAGAAAGTAAGGGGAGCGGGTTGGCAGGGGAAGGGAGGAGAGAGGGAAGAGGAGAAAAGGTGAAGGGGAAGGCGAGATGGGCAAAAGGTATATGCAGCGGGTGGAGAAACATACATTTGCAAATAGGGAATGTACTTCAATACGGCTTTGTGTGAGGCACCAGATAATTGCAATGCCAACTACCTCTAGAGAAGATTGAGTCATATCGCAACTAACCATACCGATATACTGCTATAATGTATACAAGGATATCTCTCATTGACACTTGGCTCCTGGTAAGATAAGGGAGGTTTTTGGAATGAAGCGTCAACCGTTCCAATTGGTAGCGTTCAGAGTATCAGGAAGACCAAAAGATGAGGTCCTAGGTCACATCTGGAGGGGAGTAGCCGTCCCCGGTGGGGAAGTAAGTCCATTTCTTGTCGAAGCGGGTGCGGCTATTGGAAGATCCTTGAGTTAGACCTGTTGTTTCCCGCTCCCGTAGGAGATGTAGATCGTTAATTAGTTTGGTTATCTTGGGTGGGGAGGTGTCCATCCAGTATTAATCTTCGAGCTATCATTAGGCATGATATCAGCCAGGGAGTGTGTGTGATTAAAAGTTTCCGGGACTGTTTTGGTAAGGCTAGTTTCAAATGAGATAGATTTCCAAACAACAAGAGGTAAATATCTTTCGGCAGAAGCAGTTCCATGTGGTTGGCCACATATCGCAACACTTTATCCCAGAAAGAAGATATGATGGGGCAGAGCCAAAATTTGTGAAGCAAGGAGGGGTAACGTTCATTGCAAAGTGTGCAAAAGTGATGAGAGCTATCCAAAGACCACAGAATATGGGGGATGTGCGCACCATGCAGGATTTTAAACTGTTGCTCCCTCCAGAATTCATTCGTAATGTGTTTGAGGGTGGTTACGTATCCCGATAAGATTTGGTGCTGAGCGTTGTCCGAGTGCAGTACCCTGTTCCAGGTTTTCGCTACCTGCTTGGCTAGTCCTTGTGAAAGCTCCATATGTAAAGGTTTGTACAGGTGTGATATCCTGTGCTTGCCAATTTGTATCCAAGTGTCCAAAAGAGAAGACTGGAAACGGTGGTGGGGAGAGTGACAGATGGAGTCCACAAAGCTAATGCATTGTCGGTAATATAGATAGTGACCGGTCGGGAGGTTATATTTGGCCGAAAAGTCAGCATAAGGGAGGGGTTTGCCATCCTGGACGTTGAACAACTGAACAAATTTAGTAACCCCCCGCTTAAGCCATTCCCCATAAGCGGAGCACTGTTGGGCCTGTGGAAACATGGGATGATTGCAAATAGGCAAATATCGGGAGAGGCGCTGAGGCACTCCCAGACGCTTACGCATCTCTCTCCATGCCATCACAGTGTCCCTTAGTAGCAGGTTATTTCGCAGGGGCTGAGGGAGGTCCCCGGTTCCACAGTGCAACAGCGCTGCCAGGTAATAAGGAGCTGCCATTTGCGTTTCTAGGGTGTAATTAGTATACCTTGATTCACGGCTTAACCAATCCATACAAGCCCTCAATACGCACACTATATTGTAAACCCGAGTATTTGGAAGATCTAGACCCCCCTCTTGTTTGGACAAGTGCAGTTTGGGTAGTGATATTCTGGAACGCGTCCCTTTCCAGATAAATAATGAGATCGCTTTATGTAGCCTTGGACATCGGTGTGTTTGAGAAGGAGTGGGATTGTTTGGAGGGGATAGAGAAGTTTGGGGAAGGAGGCCATTTTGTACAAGTGACACCTGCCAATGAAGGATAGAGGCAGATTCGCCCAGGTTTTCAATTCCGCTATCATTTTGTTGATGACCGGAGTAAAATTTAGACGGTATAGGGAAGACGGGAAGCGCCCTATTTTAATGCCAAGATATGTGATGTGATCAGTATTGACACGCAAGGGAGACGTGGGGGCCCAGTGAGGTGTATGTACCGTGTTTAATGGGAGAATCTCGCTCTTAGCAAAGTTAATGCGTAAGCCCGAGCACAAACGGTACTCAGCAAAAATCTCCTGTATGATGGGTAAGTCATGTTCAGGGTCTGACGTAAAAATAAGTACATCATCCGCGAACATTGCGGTCCGCAGCTCCTCTTGACCTGCCTTGATGCCCCGTAGCTCAGGACGTGCCAGAATGTATCTCGACAGTGGCTCCAGGGCCAGATTGAACAGCAGTGGCGAAAGAGGGCAGCCCTGCCGGGTACCCTTATACAAATTGAACGACGGAGAGATATGTCCTGCTATCACAACCTGCGCCCTGGGGGAGGCATACATGGTTCTGATCAAGTGGAGGAAGGGACCAGAAAATCCTAAGTGCACTAGTACCTTGTCCAGCCACTGGATATTAACATTGTCGAAAGCCTTTTCGGCGTCTAGGGTGATTATGGCTTCCTGATTGTTAGGTTCGGATTTCGACAGTTCGAGCGCCGCTAGGACCTTCCTGATATTTGAGGTGGCTGATCGGCCTTTGGTGAAGCCTGATTGGGCCGGGTGTATAAGGGAGGGCAATAATGAAGCCAATCTGTCCTCCACAATTTTGGAGAGCAGCTTGGAGTCCACGTTCAGCAGCGATATGGGCCTGTGCGAGCCGGGATCTTTAGGGTCCTTTCCTTTCTTATATATTAGCTTAATGTGGGCCTGGTAGTCCATGGGCAGGTAGGGGTTGCCGGATGTAATGTGATTGAACATTAGATGTAAGGTAGGAGCGATGTCTTCTAGTGCTAATTTGTAAAATTCTGGGGTGTAGCCATCTGGACCGGGGGATTTCCTGGGTGCCAGGTTTTGGATAGACGACCATATTTCTTCTAGAGAAATGGGGGCGTTCAGGAGTGTCAGTTGGTCATGGGAAATTTTCGGCAGGTCGACTGATGATAGCCATCGAGCAGCCGTGACATCGTCACAGGGCTCAAGGCTATAAAGGGAGGTATAATACTTTTCGAATACCTTGTTTATGTCCGAGGGCGAGTCCACAATTTGGCCATCAGTGTCTCTAATGGGAAGTTACTTGTGTAGGTACGAAGGGACCTCAACATAAAGAGGCCATCAGTTTCCCTGGCTTATTTCCAAAGGTGTGGTACCTCAAGTCTGAATGCGACTTGTATAGGCGCTCCCTGGCCTCAGCCCACTCGTCAAAGGTCGCTTTCGCCGTGCGCCACAAGTCCCTATTAAGAGGGGAGTTGTGCTGGTTCAGATTGGCCTGTGCTGGCCGCCATGAAAGCTTTGGCAATATTCTTTTTATAGGCCGAAGCATAAGAAATGATGCGACCTCGAAGAACTGCCTTTCCAGTCTCCCATAACAGAGTGGGGGAAATGGAGGGGGAGGCATTGGCTGCCATAAAGTCGGCCCATGTTTCCTTGACGAGTGAGGCGATCCCAGGGTCCTTAGCTAGGTAAGAGGGAAACCTCCAGTGTTTGAAGGAAGGGGCATTGGCGTAGATAGAGATGTCAATGGATATCGGGGCATGATCAGAGATGGCTATATCGTGAATTTTGGGAGAGCTGGTATGAGAAAGAAGTTTATCATTGGAAAAGATGTAATCTATCCTCGTGAGTGTGTGATGAGGGTGTGAAAAGAAAGAGTATTCCTTGCCGGCTGGATGGGACATACGCCAAACATCCGTAAGGTGTAAACTCTCCACCATATGTAGCAGCATGGGTGAATAGTGTGAGGATTGAGAAGGCGGTGTGCCTGCAGCCTGGGACCTGTCTTCAGAGGGGTGCATTAGCTGATTGAAGTCACCCCGACCATTAATGGTAGAGGCAGGTACGGTGCTAAATCACGTGTAAGTGTTTGAAAAATCGAAGTGGGCGGTATGTTGGGAGCATATACCCCTGCCAATGCCCAATCTTGTTGGGCATTAGTGAATTGCAGAATGGCTATGCGTCCCTCCTCGTCAAAGTAGGAGGAATGAACCACGGCGGGGTAATTTTTATGTATCAAGATTACCACTCCCGCTTTGCCCTTTACTGCAGGTGAGCCATAAACCTGCCCCACCCACAGTTTTTTCATGCGGTGGAAATCTTTAGCTTCCAGATGGGATTCCTGTAAGATTGCAATGTCTGCCCTCAGACGTTTCAAATGTCGGAGGACAGCCATTCGCTTGTTCGGTGACCTAAGAACTTTAACATTCCACGAGATGACGGTCATGGGGGATTATATGGCAGAGATTGAGCCGCGAGACAACTTAAGAGTACAGTAGTAATGAGGCATTGTTGGGAAATACATAGCCGTCGAATTGAAAACCATTCGGTGTGCAAAATAGGAGAAAGTACATTCAGCAAAGGCATTTGTGGGGATAAGGAGAGTGTGGGCCCAACGGGGGCTCGGGAAGACAGGTAAAGGTTGCAAATCATACAACATAAAGACTTCGCTTTTTTCCTTATGTAAATACACATACGGACGGACAGCGTTACCGGGTGCTCTAAGATTGGCGTCCATGTTTATCAGCCGTTAAGCGGCTAATACCGACTGCGGGATATTGTGAAGATGCAGACCATGTGAGTCTGGGACAGTGCCTGATGCTAGAGAACCGTAAGACTGTGCGTTTAGTAAATATAGGCTACAACCTGTAGCGAGGGGTAAGAACAAATAACTATATGCCAATAAGGCAATGGGGGCGTATGTAATGCTGGGGAGTTTAGAACATACAATCATCACTATACTATGCAATACATACTGATCAGAAGTGTGAGCACAGGTAAATCTGTAGAACATCATGCAAAAGGGCAGAACGCTGGAGGAGAAGCAATCGCCATGGTCTAGTAAGCCAAAAGGATGGCAGGCAACAGAAGATGACCGCCATTAATGTTCAGCGGTGTCTGTGGCGAGAAAAAGAACCATTGGTGCATTGTTTTTTCGCCGGATCTCTCCTTGGGCTCCATTGTTCCCTGGCCTCCTGGGGGCGCTGGGGGGAAGGAGTGGTTGGGGGTTCCACTTGAATGTTAAAGTGGCGGTGGAGAAATGGTGCAGCTTCATCGGGGTGGGTGAAAGACTTCTGCTCCGACAGGCGCA
Organism: Pelophylax lessonae; assembly: GCF_965119305.1. Classification (NCBI taxonomy): domain Eukaryota; kingdom Metazoa; phylum Chordata; class Amphibia; order Anura; family Ranidae; genus Pelophylax; species Pelophylax lessonae. Next base: position 168,045,407 of record NC_138776.1, read on the forward strand.
GTGTGGCCGGAATACGCTAGGGTGAACTTGATGGCCTTGTGGTATAGGGGCTGGCATATCGGTTGAAAGGCCTTTCTGCGTTTGGTGACCTCCTGTGAGTAGTCAGTAAAAATCAGCAGTTTGTGGCCATCAATTTGGAACGTCTTGGCATTCCGAAATGATTTAAGGATATTCTGTCTGTCCAGGTAGTTCAGGTATGATCGTTCACTATGATAGGGCGCGGGGTGCGTCTCTCATTTGATGGGGCCCCCAGGCGATGAGCTCGTTCCACAGTGCATGTGGTATTAATCCCCAGTGCCAGGGGAAGCCTAGACATGGCTAAATCCAGCAGGGTGTCAGCACCATAGGATTCCGGGAGGCCTATGATCCGGAGGTTATTCCTCCTGGATCGATTCTCAAGGTCATCTAACTTATCCAGCAGGTATCGCTGGGTCTGCCTGCCTTTTTGGTCCATAGAGAAAGAGCCCTGTATTTCATCCTCCATGTCAGAGACCCTGTGCTCAAGATCCTGCAGCCTGCGAGAGTGTTCCCCCATTTCCTTCTGTAACTGAGCCATCCCCATAGCAATGGCTTTGTCCACGGCCTCAGTTATGGTTGGGGAGAGAAGGCTAGCCACAGCCTGTGCCAGTGAGGCTATCTGAGTGTCAGGCAATGGGGATGGAGACTGACCTTGAGATGCTGCTGGTGGAGGAGGGGCTGCTTCCCCCATGTCCGCCTCTGTGTAGGCCGGAGTAGAAGCCGAGGGCTTTATTTGCGGCGGAGCGGAGGTGCCGCCGTGGTGGAGATATCGATCCATCCTGCGCAGTCCCCAGGAAGAGAGGGTGAGGATCGCAGAGTTGGGAGGCTCGTCTGGACTGTGAGTATCGGGTGTTTTATGCTGATTATGCCGGAGCCGCTCTCCCACGCAGCCTTTCACATAGGTGCCGGAACCGGAAGTATGTGTAAGCTTTACCTTAAGAGGACCACTTATGAAAACACCTCATTTGGATTCTCTATAATCATGTGGAAAGTTTATCCAACTTTTGGTGTTCCAACACCTTCTCTTGAATTTGACTAAATAAAAAAAATAAAAATAAAAACCATCACATTTGGAACTCCTTATATTAGCAACAGTAAGTGTGTACTGTATACCCTGGAATCTATCACCAATAGATTCCTCAAAAAAAAACACTGTCTGTTTAATTCTACATTAGCTTCACAACTGAAATACCAGATATGGCCAAAACTAAACCTTTAGTAATGACAAACTTTCTCCATCTATTTATAAAATAGGTGTTGGGCATTCCTTGGATCAGGTTTCATTGAGAAATGAAAATGATATATCCAATGCATTCAAAGAGTGGTTAATGCCTTAAATTATATCCTACTACAGAAAATGGTATGTGTATATTCAATGTTTGCATAAACCAAATATACCAACATTACTAGTTTTTCTCTGTTTATTCTTTATGCATGACCAAACCTTTGCAAATTTCCAAGCACAAAGAAAAGTTCACTGAGTATTTGTGCTCCTACATGCATAATGGAACTTGTTTGTGTCCCAGGGTTTATCTCTGAGACATAATTTGTCTTGCCAATTTTGCAAGGGAAAAGGCTGAACTAGTATGCTATAATTGTCCGGAAGACTGCCAAATGAAGATAATAACTGTAATAGAATAATCCTTATGACACATGAGGAGGAATTGGATTTCTAAACAAAATACTAAATTATATGTACAATACATGTGAGTCAAAAGCAATTTAGTCATTATCAAAGTTCCATCAGATGGTACATTCACAATGCATGTATAATTATAATCTGTTGCTAGAAATAAAGACATTACTACACAGCTTTAGCAATATATTAGACTTTAGAATGTGTTATACAAGGACAAGACTGGAAATCCTTTGGGTATTTATTTTCATGAATATTTATATGACTAGTGTGCCACAAAATGGGCCATTTCCTAATGTTTTTAAAAATACCATCTCAAGTATTGCTGTTAACTGTGGCATATTCTAAAATATCCTCATTTGTTACATGGTTTACAAGGAAGGTGCATGTTATAACTTTTTTTTTTTTTTTATCAAATGTAACCTGACATTTGATTTGTTATCATAATATTATACAGAACTGATATAGCGATGGCAGTTTACACAGCATTTTACAGCATAAGGGTAGACAGTACAATTGCAATACCATTTAATACGGTAGGAATCAGAGAGCTCTGCTCATTAAAGCTTACAATCTAAGGGGGGGGGGTCAAGAGATTCAGAAAGTAATAACTATGGAGGATGGGCTGATGGAGAAAATAAATGCACAGTTTTAAGTGGAGGCCAGATAGGAGATGAGTTTTCAGGGATCAACTGAAAGTGGACAGAGTAGGAGATAGTCGTACAAATTGTAGTAGGGTGTGCCAGAGGTTGAGGTAGAGAGTTTCAGATGATGGGAGAGGATCTGAAGAAGTCCTGGAGGAAAATGTTGGATGAGGTGACAAGGGAGCTACAGAGCAGGAGGTATTGGGAGGAACAAAGAAAACAATTTGGTTGGTATTTTGAGACTAGGTTAGTGATGTAGCTGGAGGCAGAGTTGTAGATGTCTTTCTAAGTTGCTGTTAGTATCTTGAATGTCATTCAATGGGTGAGCAGGAACCAATGGAGGGATTGGCAAAGAGGGGTAGCAGACAATGTGCTATTTGTAAGGTGGATGAGACTGGCAGCAGCATTCATGATGGACTGAAGGGGGGGATATCTTTTTTAAAGTTAAGCCAATGAGGAGGGAGTTGCAGTATTTGAGGCGAGGGGTGACCAGGGAGTGAACTAGAAGCTTTGTGGTGTCATTAGTTAGGAAGAGGCATATCTTGAAGATGTTGCAGAGATTAAGGCAGGAAACTTTGGATGGGGATTTTATGTGAGCCTAAAGGATAGTTCAGAGTCCCGGATTACACCTAGGACCTTGGCATGCGGGGACAGGTTGATAGTTGAGCTGTTGATTTGACAGAAAAATCAGGGGAAGAGGCACATGGGGGGGATGAAATATTATGAGCTTGGTTTTGAATGAATTGAGTTTGAGAAAGAGGTGTGACATCCAGGCTGATTTGTCTGTTAGTAAGTTGGTGATACATGAGGAGATTAAAGGAGTAAGCTGAAGGATAGAGAGATAGATTTTTGTGGGATCAGCATAGAAATGGTATTGAAAGCCATGGCAGGCAATCAACTGACACAGGAGGTGTATATTGAGAATAGGAGAGGTTCTAGAACAGAATCTTGGGGGAACCCAACGGAGAAATGAAGAGAAGTAGAGTTGTGGGTGACACTGAAGGTGTGGTGGGATAGGTAGAATGAGAACCAGCGAAGAGTGCAGTCACGAGGACCAAAGAAGTGGAGTTTTTTTTTTGAGAAGAAGGGGATGGCCACTGTGTCAAATGCAGCAGAGGAGGTGGAGTAGAACAGAATAGTGTCCATGGGTTTTAGCCATTAGTAAGTCATTTGTGAGTTTAAAGAGAGCAGTTTCTTTTGATTGTTGAGAGTGAAATCAGGACTGAAGGGGATCAAGAAGTTTGTTCTCAGTCAGATGGTCACTCAGTCCAGACGCTCAAGTAGACCAGGCGCTCAAGCAGTTTGGAGGAAAGGCGAGTAGGGAGATGGGGCATAGGTTGTTAAGATTTGTGGGGTCCAGTGAGGGCTTTTTTTTTTCAAATATGAAATTTTATTGAAATAGACACGAAAGAAATAACAACATGGTACATATAGCACAACTATAGTAGACAGTTCTTCCATAAAGTTAGGCAAAATGGTAGAAGATACAACACCATCAGACAAGCAACCACATAACTGAATCGTTTGTTAGGTATGAGAAGAGCATCTAACGTAGGTCCCACCATGGTGGGCCAGAAAACGTAGGACCTGAGAGCAGACTACATGGTCAGCGATATGCCAAAGTAAAATAATAAAACCAAGGTTGTAAACAAGCGGTAGGACACGGGGAGAAGGTAATCCCTCCACAATTGGTGCACATGGAATGCTACTCGGTGTCGGTAAAAACCATAGCAGACAACAGAACACAGGGAACATTGGAGTACCATAACAGAGACACACAAAAAAGGAGCAGAGAAAGCAGGAGAACGAGAAAAAAAAAAGGGGGGGGGAGGAGGACAAGGAGAACAGGGGGAAGAAGGGGAGACAAGTGGGGAGGGAGTGACAAGGGGGAGGGAGGGGGGGGGGTAGGGGGGGGGGATGGTGGGTGCAGCACCAGGACAAACCTCCCAACCAAGGGCGGCCATATAGCAGAGTTAAGGGCACATCAGGGCTTTCCCCCTATCAGAGATGAGAAACACATTCCAGCATCCCCAAGTTTTTTCATATCTGTCTCGTTTGTGGAGTGTCGTGAGGGTGAGATCCTCCATCTTGTTTATATCCTCTACCCTGCGCATACAATCACCGATGGAGGGTGATCGAGTGGTTTTCCAATAAAGTGGAATGCAAGACCGCGCTGCCGAAAGCACATGCGGTACAATAGATTTCTTATACTTCCGCATCGGAATACTCGACAGTTGCAGAATGTAAAAGGCCGGGGTATCGGGTATGTTGTGGTCCGTGAGGTCCCGTAAAAGAGAACCCACCGCCAACCAGAAGTCACGGAGTTTAGGGCAGGACCAAAAAATGTGAAGGATAGTGCCACGTTCCTCCCCGCACCGCCAGCACAAGTCAGACGTCCCCGGGAACATCTTACTTAGGAGAGATGGAACCCGATACCATCGCGTCAGTACCTTATAATTAGATTCCTGCAATTTTGTGCAGGTCTGAGTTTTCAGAGCACTGGAGTATAGGTTAAATCGCTGGGTCGGCGAGAGGGTCAGCTGAAGATCCCGTTCCCACTTAGAGACAAAAACAGGGGCAAATTCCTCCACAGGAGTTACCAGCAGGGCATAAGTCTGCGAAAGGGCGTGGGGGAGGATCCCCTCCCCAGAGCACAACGTCTCGTACGCTGTGAGCTCTCTACTAAACTGGTCAGGTGTAGGCAGGGAATGCAAGAAGTGGCGAAGTTGCGCCGCCTGCCAAAAATTCAATGTATAGGGACCGGTAGGGTCCGTCAAGTCCCCAATAGAGGGCCAACCGTCCGCACGTAGAAAGTGTGTAACTGCGCCCCGGTTCCGGGTCAGCAAGGTCTGAAACGGTCGGTCCGAGATACCGGGTTTAAAAGCCGGGTTACCCAGTATTGGGAACAAAGGGGAGGTGGGGGTGGACACGGTCGGGTTCGAAAGAAGGGAGGCTGTAACAGCCAGAGTAACACCAATGGTCGGGTGGGATTTAAGTGACATGGGGCAGGAATCCCGACACCAAGGCACGCCCCCCAATGGGATTGGTGATTGGGCTTGTTCCAGCTGGACCCACAGTTTATTATCTCCATGACGCCTCCAGTCCAGTAAGCGGCTGAGATGGACTGCTTGATAGTACTTAGCCACATTAGGGAGAGCAATGCCGCCATATTGCTTGGGAAGGGACAGGAGGGAACGAGCTATACGTGGCGAGCCGGAGCGCCAGATGTAACGGACAAACATGGAGTGAAGTTGTCGGTAAAACGGCTGAGGTAGCCTGATTGGCAGGGCCTGGAGGAGGTATAAAACCTTGGGAAGAAGCGACATTTTTATAAGGTTACACCTCCCGAACCAAGAGTGAATACCCTTGGACCAAGTCGCAAGAAGCTGGCGGGTGGTAACTAGAAGTGGGGAGAAATTGAGGGCGTATAGTTTGGAGAGGTCAGGGGCTATGCGGGTACCCAGATACATCAATGCCGTCGAGGTCCAGCGGAACGGCAGGGACGCCGTCACTTGTGCCAAGAGAGCCGGCGGCATCGCCACCCCCATCGCCTCAGACTTACTCAAATTTATCTTCAAGTTGGAGCAGGAGCCGTAAAGGTCCAGTTCTCTAAGGAGGTTGGGAGCGGATATCACCGGGTTGGAGATGGAGAACAACATATCGTCCGCATACGCCGACACCTTGCACTCTACATCTCCAACCCTTAACCCCGTGATATCGGGATTGGCCCTGATCCTACAAAGGAAGGGCTCCAGGGAGAGCGCGTATAGTAGGGGGGAGAGCGGGCAGCCCTGTCGGGTGCCGTTGGCAATAGAGAAGGACCCCGACAGTATCCCGTTGCACTTTACTTGAGCGGTGGGGTTGGAGTAAATGTGGCCAATCCAAGACAGCATGGAGGAACCAAGACCAATCGACCTCAACGTCGCTGTCATGAACCGCCAGCTGACGCGGTCGAAAGCCTTCTCCGCGTCAGTGTTCAAGAGAACGCAGGGCACGCGCGACGTCTGCGCAAAGTGGATAATGTTAAGCACCTTGGAGGTGTTATCTCGTGCTTCGTGGGAGGAGATAAACCCCACCTGGTCCAGGTGAATGAGGCGCGGCATCAAAGGCCCTATGTGGTTTGCGATAATTTTGGAGAAGACCTTCAGGTCGACGTTCAGCAACGAAATCGGGCGATAGCTACTGCAGAGAGCCGGGTCTTTCCCCTCTTTCGGAATAAGCGAAATATGGGCTCTCAGCGAGTCAGTCGGAAAGGCAGATTTGTCAGAACCAAGGAGATTCAGCCAAGCCAGCCAATGGGGGCCCAAGGTCTGGAAAAAGGCGGTATAATAAGGGAGGGTAAAGCCATCCGGGCCCGGCGCTTTACCCACTTTAAAGGAACTCATCGCCCCTTGTAATTCCAACAGGGAGATCGGCGCCTCCAGCTGCTCTCTCCCTTCCGGTGAAAGACAAGGCAGACGTGCTGAAGTCACATAGTCATCAATTTGTGTCAGGGAGGCAGCCTGGGGCGGCAGGTTATAAAGATCAGAGTAGAACGCCCTAAACTCCTCAGCAATCAACCTGGGTAAGGCCACTCTCCGGCCACCATTTGTTCTAACGTGAGGAATGTAATTTGCAGTGCGTTGGGCATGAACAGACGTAGCCAGTAGGCGTCCACATTTATCGCCAGAGTAGAAGGCCTGACGTGAACGCTGGAGATCCGCCTTGGCCTTTGCAAAGAGAAGGTCTTTCACCTTTTGTCTGAGGGCGAAAAGTTCCCTCTCCTCGTCCTTGGTCAGCGAGCGCTTGTGTTTAGCTTCCAGAGTGTGGATGTCCGCTAGTAGTTTATTCAGGAGCAATAATCGCTCCTTCTTAAGGCGCGAGCCATGTTTAATAAAGAGGCCGCGAATCACGGTCTTGTGCGCCTTCCAGACCACACCAGGGTCACAATCATCAGTAGCGTTTTCGCGAAAGTAGTTCGCGAGTTCCCGAAGGACCTCAGCATGCACCTCGGGGTTTTGCAGCAGGGAGTCGCTGAGACGCCACACCCTAGTCCCCCCATCACCTCCATCCGCCAGACTATACACCAAGGTAATCGGCGCATGATCTGAAAAAGTAATCGAACCGATCTCCGAGGCTCGTACCGCATGGAGATGGCGGTGGGGCAGGAGGAAGTAGTCAATACGCGAGTATGCTTTGTGGGGCGAAGAAAAAAACGTGTAGTCACGCCCACCGCCATGTTGCACACGCCAGGCGTCCACCAATTGGGCACCGTGCAGCGCCTGCAAGAACCGCTTCCGTACGCCATGGGGGATTGAGGAGACTCCGGAGGAGGTATCCACCGACGGGACCAGGGGGATATTGAAATCTCCCCCCATAATCAATTGGCCCTGCTGAAACCCAGCGAGCTTGTCCAGAACCTCTGTCAGGAATGCATCTTGGCCCTCGTTGGGGGCATAGATACACGCAAAAGTAAGGCGGAATGAACCAATATACCCTTTGAGAAAAAGAAAACGCCCACTCGAGTCCAGCAGGGAGGCCTCACACTTCCACGGGGTCCGAGCCGAGACCAAGATGGAGACTCCCATAGATTTCGCAACCGGATTGGTAGCGTGATATGAAAACGGGTAAAACCGGTTCTTGAGGAACGGAAGGCGATCATCTCTGAAATGGGTCTCCTGAATGAAGGCCACATCTGCATGAGCGCGATGCAATTCATTAAGGAGTACCTTGCGTTTTTCGGGAACGTTGAGCCCTTTTGCGTTCAGGGAGTATAGTCTGAGAGCATCCATCGTCCTGCACCGCACCCGCCTCACCCACCTAAAAGGGAGGGAAAGAAGGAGGGAGAAGGAAGTAGGAGGAAGGGGGGGGGATGGAGAGGGGAGGACAAGGGGAAGAAAAGAGAGATAGAGGGGGTGAGAGACAGCTAAGGAGGATCAAGTAAGGTGGAAACACACTAGCGGAGGGTGGACACGGAACAAATCGGGAGAGAAACAGACAGAGAGGGAGAAGAGAGGGTGAAACCCAAAGACACTAAGAAAGCAGGAATGCTGCACTAGCACAGGGGCGAAACCAGCACCCCGTGTGCTATCCTACGGGGGGTCGAGGTTGGAAACGACTCAACTAGATAGGCCCGAGTCCGGCAGCCCGGTTCACCCAGCTCAGAACGAAATAGTGAGAGAGTAAAGAGGGGAAGAGAGCGGGAGCAGCGTAAAGAGAGTTGACCAACAGAGAGGACATTTGAGGCAAATCTGCAGCCTCAACATGGAATGTCTCAAGGCGGGACATGGGGGTCAGGGGTCCACGGGATAACAACATATAGAAACACAGAAAAGGACTCCCCAGAACCTCCCCGCCGGGACATCCAGATCATAACTTCAAAGCCAGGACACAGACAGGGCCACACAAGCACAGGTAGGTGGAAAGAAAGAACAGGGAACAACAATCTGCATAACCAGGCTCACACAGTGTAGCATGCCCCTTCGAGGACGTACGGCAAAACCAGCCGTCCCTCCCGGGGAAATCGCACCGTGGATAACCACACAACAGGGTACAACATAACAGTAGAAGCATAAAAAATTCGTAGCAGTAAGGCAACATTCCCCCGGCCAGCCAGCATGCCCGGACCCGCCAGGAACCATGGATAGCCGGCTAGACGGTCATGCGACAGCAGGCAGGCGGGGGAAGGATACACTCTCCCCATCCCGAGTGCAGATACCACCCCGAGACAAAACAGTATATAACCCACAGCCTCCCCTCCCAGCCACGTGAGCCAGCCTCAACAAGTCAAGTTCCAATAGATCCAAACTCGGCAAATGGCCCTCCCCCAGCCCAGCCACCCGTCCACCCTAATCCCAGAAGCAGTGATAATGTCCTCTGTGTACTCCAGTCCTACGGGGAGGGAACAAAAGTGGGATCCAGCGCCCTGTAGACCATAGCAGGTAGTCCCGGGCAGGACAAAGTTACAGGACAGCACATAACCACAGCCATGTGTGTTGGAGGCAGGAGGGGGGGGGGGCGCAACCACGGGGACTCACATAGCAAAAGCAGCAAAGTCCGTGAGGGCCACACCAACGGAGCGAGGGGGGGCAAATTAACGAAAGACCGGGGGGTCAAGTTATAGGGGGGTACTCCGCAGGAAAGAAGTAGTAGATCAGAGTCCACTCGGGAGGCCATCCCAGACCATACAGGAGGTAGACTAATAGGTAATAAGGCCTTACCGGTGGCAGCAGCAGGATAGAGCCCTGTCAAGGGACAATGTATGCATGAGGGGGGTTCCGAAGGGCAAAGCACATGGCAGATCTCATAGTTCACGGGGGGTCACCGTAGCGCGCGGTCTGGAGCCACGGCGGGACCGTGGCGGACGGGGAGAGCCAGACGGGCCACTAGCGGGAGCAGCAAGGCGGTCCGAGGGACGAGGTAGCAAGACGAGCCAGTCCAGTACCTGGATGGGCTCCGTTCCCAGGAAAACCAACAGGGCCGGGAGGTCTGCCTGTGAACGTAGGGTGAAGAAGGAGTTAGTCTTCCGGAATGTGACAGAAAGGGGATAAACCCATCTATAGGTGACTCCATTTCTCCTGGCCAGATCCAGCAACGGGCGTAACAGTGCCCTATGGTAGAGGGTGGCACGGGACAAGTCTGGCAGCAACTTTAGAGGGGCACCATCAAAATCGAGTGTACCAGCGTCCCAAGCCCTCCTTATAATCATCTCCCGATGAGAGAATCTGTGCAGGCGACATATCACGTCCCTGGGCCTCTCCGGGTCTGGTGATCGCGGACCCAGGGCCCTGTGAACACTATCAAATTCCAAATTAGTGGGCATCGATTCTCCCAGGAGTTGGGCAAAGACAGCAGACACAGTATCAGTGAGGTCCTCGGGGCTAGTTGCTTCAGGGAGACCTTTGAGCCGCACATTGTTTCGTCTGCTGCGGTCTTCAATGTCCTCCATGTGAAGCTGCATGGCAGTGGTGGAGGTTGCCTGAGCCTGGTGGGCAGCTTCCAGGGCACCAATGCGGCGATCCATGGCGGTAAGTGCAGTCTCACCAGCCGTCACTCTCACCGTGACCTGCTGGACTTCTGTACGGACCTTCTGCAGGGCTCGCTGATGTGCCGCCTCGAGGCGACCTACTATGGCTTCAATGTCTGCCTTACTGGGTAAGGCACGCAGTAGGGAGCGCAGTTCGTCGTCTATCCTGGTCCGTTGTGACAGTGGAGCGGGTCCGGGATCTCCCGAGCGGAGGACAGCTGGGGTGTTGGTAAGTACATCCGAAGCGGCTGAGGGCGTCGGGGATGCCAGGAGCAGGTCCGCGGCATCGTGCGGTGAGGAGCCAGGCGCCGCCATATTGGCTGGGGTGGCGGGCGTATGAGAAGGGGAGAAAAAACGATCTATCTTGCCTCCCACTGGTGCCCTGCGGGGTGTGGAAGATGTCCCTGTGGTTCCCCTAGTCCTCCGGCGCTTCACCGACTGCATCCCCTCCGTCAGTATGCAACATAGGCTGGGTTAGGCACGGGCAGGCACGGAGCTCAGTAGAAACACAGCTTCAGCCGGCCATGTCCAGACCACGCCTTCCAGTGAGGGCTTTTTAAGTATAGGAGTTACTAATGCATATTTTAGAGAGTTGGCAAAGATGCCAGAAGAGAGGGAGAAGTTGAAGATGTGAGTTAGTGTGTAGAATAGAGTCAGAGGGTGTGAGTAGCATTTGCGAGGGAATAGTATCCAGGGGACAGGTGGTTAAGTTGGGCGTTGGAAAAAAGTTTAGCAGCCTCATCAGTAGTGTTAAGGGTGTTAAGGGGGAAGGTATTTGTGCATTGAACATCTCATCACGAATTGTACCAATGTTATTTTTTAAGTGATTGGCGATCTCTTGGGAGCTAGTGGATGGAGGCAGTTGAGGACGGAGTAGAGCGTTAAAGGTCGAGAAGCGTTGACGGGACTGGATGAGAAGGTGTTAATGAGAATGATAAAATAGGTCTGATTGGCAGTAAGGAGGCAGAAGTAGTAAATTTGGGGGGTAGATTTATATTGGTTGAAGTCTTTCTGGGCCTTAGTATTGTGACGTGAGTCACTTTAGGCGCAGGGTGACCAAGAAACTTGGGGGCATTAAGTGTATGGTTTGGATTGCTCCAAATGGGACATTGATATTCAGGAATGATGTCTGTCTTGAAATATGAAGATTTTATCCCCTGTGCATTGTGAGGTCTATGACCAGGAAGTACAACTCCTAATATGGGTATTCCAGGAAGTTTAATGTGGAGACCGACTGTCTATTGCTTAACGATGTTGCTTTTGTCTGAATAAGTAAAATTGTGATAATCTTGTCTGAGGTGGCTTTCCATTCACCTATTGTTAAGTGTGCTAATGAACTCACCTGTTGTCTGCTAAGGGATGTATTGACACTCAGAGTTATGTGTATTGGGGGCTCGTTATGTAACCATTGTGTGATGTAGGGGGCTGGATTTGGGTCATTGTTCATGTAGTGACTGCATTACTTCTAACGTGTATATAAAGCGTGTATTCCTTTTCAATAGAAAGTCTGATTCCTGCTTGACCCTCAATACAGAGCCTTGTCTCGTACTTGGGGGGGGGGGATTATTCGTATGGGTTTCTTGTTCGGCTGAGTGGAGTGTCCGGTAGCTGACTTTGTGTTTGGGAATGGAATGTCCTAAACGACTCTAACCCCTTTCATACCCGGGGTGTCATTACAATTGGTGGCAAGCGTCAGGATAATTCCAACAGCCCACAAGGACAGCTACAACAGGACACAGGCCAATGGAAGCACAGTATGAATGGCTAGAGCATTCTACCCTCAAGGACTTACTGGAGAACCGGGGCTGACCGACCAACAACTGTAAGAAGAGGGACATTATCTCTGAACTAGTTGAAATGGATAGAGCCGAAAGACCCAACATAATAGAAAGGCCCAGCGTAACAGACAGGACACCCGAAGAGGCATGTTTTGATCAGGCTGTTAACATAAGACTGGCACATTATGGTCCTAGCCCTACAGCGGAGATCATAGACCGAGTTATAGCGGCTGTGGAGGCAAATTGGCTACAGCAAAAAAGTGCTGCAGCAGCAGAATTCACAGAAGCACCAACTGAAAGGAGAAAGGTACATTTTGCTGCTTTTAAAAATTTAATCGAAACGGAAGAGGAGGTTGATGGATACCTTGCAGATTTTTAACGGCAATGTGCCCTACACCGGGTGCCCACAGAGGAATGGGTTACCATTTTGTCTGGGAAATTTTCCGGCCGGGCCAGTGAAGCGTTCAGGGCCATCCCAGATAAGGATATTATGAACTATGGGCTGGTAAAAGAAGCACTTTTGGCCAGGTATGCTGTCACACCGGAGGCATACGGGAGGCGGTTCTGAGAGACTAGCAAGCAAACTGGAGACTCATATACAGAGTGGGCATGCCGCCTACACCACACGGCATCTTACTGGGTCGCTGGATGCCAAGCAGTATACGGGGGAAGAGGTGCTGCAGCTGTTCCTGCTGGAGCACTCCTTTGACAAGCTGTCCCCGGAAATCAGAGAGTGGGTCCGGGCCCGAAAACCTTGCACCTTGACTGAAGCAGCTCGCCTGCCAGACGAATACACAGATGCCCGCAAACTGCATACCCTGTAGTCAGGACAACGGCTCGGGTGGATTATCGATCAGCGGCACCCCCTCCAGCTACCGCCTACCAACTGCAGACATACCGCCCTACAGCTCTACCTCCAGCGGCCACTTATTCTCAGCAGCCCAGGTTCAACTCCCAGGACTACTCACAACCCATCAGGTGTTTTGGGTGTAAACAGCTAGGGCACAAAAAGCCAGACTGTCCGTTGAATACAGCCAGGCAGTCCCAGTCTTGGAGAAAGCCAACAGGGGGGAACCCCCGGACACCCATGCCTGCGGCCCACTGTGTTGAGGAGGTAGAACATTGGGACGTCCTGCATGAGGCTGATCCAGTACAAGCAGCTAACCGGGACAACAGGCAGCAACACAGGCAGACTGTCTGGGTTAATAAAAAAAGGTAGCCAATGGCCTAGGTGATACTGGCACCACCATGACCCTACTACAGAAGAACCTCATCCCAGAGAGCCAACACACCGGAGACTCTGTAGCGGTAAGAGTGGTGGGAGGCACCATTTTTCGGCTACCCATTGCCGTGTTCACCTGGATTGGGGGGTTGGTTCAGGACACGTGAATGTGGGGGTGATGAAGGATTTGCCAGAGGATTTACTACTGGGGAATGATTTGGCCCCCCTCGTTTCTGCTTACGCCTCAATGGGCCCTGCTGAAGCCAACCCAGTGATTACCCGTGCCCAGACCTGTGCTGCTGGAACCGGCCCGCCCGCTGCTGAGACCCAGGTAGGACTATCTTCCCCGCCATGTACCTTAGATCATTCTCCCCTAGGCTGGGATACCCCAGAGGCATTCAGGCGGGAAACCCGGGAGGACCCGACCTTACACAAGTATAGAGCTAAGGCAGATACTCAGGAAAGAGGAATAGATGGGGAGCTTTATGAATGGGTGGGGGATAGACTGTATAGGATCCCGAAGCCATCCCCAAGAAGTAAAGCCCCTTTGCAGAAAAGACAGCTAGTGGTGCCTAAGAAATACCAGCTGGAGATTCTGCGAATCGGGCATGATGTACCACTAGCAGGACATCTAGGGTCCCATCCCACAGCCCATAGGATTACACAGAATTTCTTCTGGCCCAATCTTAACCAGGATGTGCGACAATACTGCAAAACGTGTGACACATGTCAACGGGTAGGTAAGCGGGGGGGGGGTCCCCTGGCTATACGATCTAGTAGTTCGTCTACCCTGGGCATCGGGTAGGTGTCAGTGGTGGTCTTTATCCATTGCTTCAGGTCAAGAGAGGAGGTTAGACTGAGAAGTTTATAAGTAGCATTGGTAGAGGCGGTCCCCGGGTTTTGAACACCCATTCTTAAGTCTTAAGTCAATTTTTTTTGTAAGTCGAAACAGTACACTTTTTAGTGTAACTCCAACCTGTTGTCAGGGTGCCAGGAAACCAGAACACACAAAGATGCAAGTAAAATAAAGCAGTTTTGCTAGGGTAACACCAATAATTGCACAGCAAGAGTGAGGAACAAAATCAGGAACAGCCGGGGTCAAGTCCAGAAGTAGAGATGATCAAACGGTTCGGGTCGACCATCGGTTCAACCCGAACATTGACTGTTCGAGGTTTGGCCGAATTTAGAACTTTTTGCTGAAATAGTTCGGAATTCGGCAACCAGAACTGACCAAAATGCAATGGGACAGGAACTGGGCTTTAAAAGCCCGTGATTGGACCAGAACCATTAGTAAAAGCCAATTGAGGGGGCAGGAGAATGCTAGGAATGTGATTGGAGTGACTAGGGGGTCCCTAGGCCAACCATTAGTGAATACGCCCCCCAGTATATAAGATAGCCCCGCCAAATTCCTAGCATTGTAATACAGGGACATGGAAGAGAGTGGAAGCAGTTCTGTTAATTTTGCTTCAAAAGTGTCATTTAGTATTTATTAGTGTGAGGAAAGGGATATCTAGTGTAGTTAGGGTGCTATTTTTCACTTTAGTTAGATGCAAAAATTTAGTTTCTGTAGGGAAAGTGTTAAGTGCCAGGGTGACCGTAATGTAGTGTAGGGTGAACTGACTCTGACTGCTATGGCAGGGTGACCAAACCCTTCCATATCAGGGTGACCATGTATATATATATATATATACACCTGCACATATATAGGTGTGAAAGGAGCAGAACACTATACTTGCGCTAATTAAATAATTAACACCAATATGTCTCCGCTCCTATCACACCTATATATGTGTATGTGTAAAATACATATAAGTGTGTGTGTATATATACCCCTACACAGAAGTTCAGATGTTCTGCCTGCCTCCAAAGAACCCCAAAAAAAAGCCCAAAAAAACGCCAGCGCCAAAAAAAAAAAACGCCCAGGTGTGTTTTTGCAGCAGGCGTTTTTTTGGGCATTTTTTTGGGGTCTTTGGAGGCAGGTAAAACATTTTAAACTTACACATATATATTTGTGATAGGAGCGGAGCCATATTGGTGTTAATCATTTCATTAGTGCAAGTATAGTGTTCTGCTACTTTCACACCTATATATGTGTATGGGTATATATACATATAAGTGTGTGTGTATATATACCCCTATACAGAAGTTCAGATGTTTTGCCTGCCTCCAAAAAAATACCCCAAAAAATGCCTGCGCCAAAAAAAAACAAGCCCAGGTGTGTTATTGCAGGGTTTTTTTGGGCATTTTTTTGGGTTCTTTGGAGGCAGGCATGACATCTCAACTTCTGTATAGGGGTATATATACACACACACTTATATGTATATATACCCATACACATATATAGGTGTGAAAGTAGCAGAACACTATACTTGCGCTAATGAAATAATTAACACCAATATGGCTCCGCTCCTATCACACCTATATATGTGTAAGTGTAAAATACATATAACTGTGTGTGTATATATACCCCTATACAGTAGTTCAGATGTTTTGCCTGCCTCCAAAGAACCCAAAAAAATGCCCAAAAAAATGCCCAAAAAAACGCCTGCTGCAAAAACACACCTGGGCGTTTTTTTTGGCGCAGGCGTTTTTTTTGGGCATTTTTTTGGGGTTCTTTGGAGGCAGGCAAAACATCTGAACTTCTGTATAGGGGTATATATACACACATACTTATATGTATTTTACACATACACATATATAGGTGTGATAGGAGCGGAGCCATATTGGTGTTAATTATTTCATTAGCGCAAGTATAGTGTTCTGCTTCTTTCACACCTATATATGTGTATGGGTATGTATACATATAAGTGTGTGTGTATATATACCCCTACACAGAAGTTCTGATGTTATGCCTGCCTCCAATAACCCCCAAAATGCCCAAAAAAACACTTGCTACAAAACCGGCAAGGTGTAAAAATAGCGAAGCCATATCCCTGTTCTATAAGTGACATAATACAAACAATCTTTTTTTATGGTGCTGGACATGCTACAGAGCTGAAACTTCACAGGTACACTTTTTAGAACCCCCAGACACTAAATCCAAAGTCAAAATAAAAAAAATCTCTTTTTTTTTTTCAATAATTGGCTCTCTATCAAAAAAGACAATTTTTAAGAACTTTTTTTTGTGTGATTAATAGTCCCCTGGGAACCCTAGGCACTTTTTAGGGGCATTTATTGGGTTTTAGGGCTTCAAAATTGTGTTTTTTGATTACCAAAGTTCGGGTCCCATTGATTTCAATGGGGCTCTGAAATCCGGGCCGAACTTTTGGGAAGTTTGGGTGTTCTGGTCGAACCAAACTTTTCAAAAGTTCGATCATACCTATCCAGAAGTGGGTAGTCATCCAAGCCGTGATCGAGTCTAGAAGCAGGTAGGCATCCAAGCCGGGGTTGAGTCCAGTAGCAGGTAGTCTGCCGATGCCGGATCATCTGCCAATGTGGGAGTCATCTGCCGATGCATAATCGAGAGCCAGGAAAGTCTTCAGCCAAGCCAGGTCATGCATGGAGGAACATGGAGAACAAAAGACTGCTAGCAGTGATGCACCCTGGAGCACAAACACAAGGGCAAGGACTGCAAGCCCTCAGGTGATATATATATAGTCAGGTGTGCAACATCATAATTGAGCGAAAACCCAGGCAGCAGGCAAGTGATGATGCAAACAGAGTTTATAGGAGACAGAAGTCTGCACATGTCTAAGATGGCTGCCAATAGGAAGGCAAGGTAAGACCATGACACCTGTGCAAGGATGTGGGATGTCCCGGGAACTTCTGGGTGTGCAGTAATGTTATCTGGGGCTCTTGGCCATGCAGTACTGCACTGTGGGATGTGTCTGGCACCACAAGTTGGCTGCTCGACGGTAACCAGGACCAGCGCGGAGCACAAGAGCCTGGCATTGATGTAGTTTGTAACTCGGGTGTTCGTAACTTGCAGACTGCCTGTATTAGCATTACCAGGGATGTTGAAGTCATTGAGAATTATTGTGGGGATTTTAGAAGAGAGAAAGTAGGGTAGCCAGGTAGAGAAGTCATCAAGGAAGGTTGATACCAGTCCAGGGGGCTGGTAGATGACAGCAATTTTTAGAGAAATGGGAGAAAATAGACAAATATAATGTGCCTCAAAAGAGGAGAGTGTCAGCGAGGGAGGTGGGGGAAGTACCTGATTGGTGCTGCATGGGGCTAAAATGATTCCCACTCCACCCACCTTCTGTCCACTGGGTCTGGGAGAGTGAGTCCTGAGAAGGTCACTATGGGAGAGGGAAGCAGGAGACGCAGTAATGGATTCATGATGCCAGGTTTTGGTAATGGGAAGTAGGGTTACGGAATTTGTGATAAAGAAGTCGTGGAAAGAGGTTCGTTTGTTACAGACGGAGTGGGCATTCTAGAGGCTGCTGAATATGAAAATAGTGCCTGTGTCCAAATATATATGGACCTAACTGTATATGAGTTTCACTTTTTTAATTGAAATACTGAAATAAAGTAAATTTTTGATGATATTCTAATTTTATGATATACACCCGTATGTAAGGGCAGGACCACCTGGCAACATCACCTGGTGGCCCCACCCCTTGTGACATCACTGGCCCAGCATGCACTGGTCGGTGACATTGCAAGGGGAGCAGGGCCACCAGGGGATGTTGCCAAGTGGCCCTGCCCTTACCTATATAACAATGTCAAATGGAGGAGGCATTCGGCGGGTGGCAGGCCTAGAAGGCAGAGCATTTTTTTTAAATCATTATTTTTCAGCGGTGTGGTGAACAGCGTGATTGACAATGGATTTACATCGAGGGAAACTGTTTTTCTGTTTTTTTGGTTTTTAATAAAGGATTTGTTGAAAACTTGTCTTCTGTTTTTATTTTGTTTTTGTACAAGTTTTTTGGTGAAACCCATTGACAGTTGATCACTCATTGGTTGTTAAGGACGCTGTGGCTGGCTGCCTGGACCCACTCCTTAACAACCAGCTTACATTGTGCCCTGATTGGGCAAAGCTTTTCCCAATAAGGGTGCAGAATGCATTGCAGGGTGTATGGAGGGGGGGGGGCTCTGCGAACATTCTGCAAATTTGGGTGTTCTGACAACAGTCAAATTCATGCTCGGGCTGAACCGTTCGCCCAACAATAATCATGAGTTAATATAAGGATGGCTAACAACCAAAGCAGGCCTTTCACATCTAAAGTCAGACTAGCAAGAGGGCAGAGTTGTAAAGATAAGATTAGCACAAAAAACTTAGGTAAGACACTGCGGAGCAACAAAAACATGATGATGATGCAGACAGGGCAATAGATATGAAGGCAACTTACCAAAATGCACACAGACACAGTGAGAGCAAAAAGTTTCCAGTTTTTCAGTTATGGGTGGATGTGAATCAGCCGGAGCATAACACAATGCACACAGACACAGTGAAAGCAAAGAGTTTCCAGTTTTTCAGTTATGGGTGGATGTGAATCAGCTGGAGCATAGCAAAATGCACACAGACACAGTGAAAGCAAGCAAATATGTGTTGCTTCAATACTATAATAGCTGCATCACCTAATGAAAAAACATCACCTGTATTATGACACTTTCTCTTTCTATTCCTAAAAATATCTTTTCTTGAATGTAAGAATGGAGAAATTGGAGGATAACTGCAAAAGGATCTTCTTGCTTGAGCATTGAGTATACAAATGCACACATCTCTAACATATAATCTATCTGCTTTAAATCAGTAATTGCCAACATTATGTAACTGCTGGGGATATTCCCCATGCTTACTTTTGTTAATATTATTGTTAACAAATTTACAGTTAGAGTTCTGATTCTGATTCTGTTTCATTGTGCAAGACATGCCACAGCTGGATGTTTAAAAGCTGTCTAAAATAGGATTGAGTCTGCCAAGTTCATTGACTTGGCAGGAAATTAGTCCTGGACATTGTTCTAAAATGTAGTTACCGTTTTCATTTCTCTGAGTTGCCTCATATCTGTAGGCCATGAACTCAATAAGCCATTGAAAGATGTTCACAAGAATCCTGCTGTATGCATGTTCCAATGTGCTTTGATGTCCTAATTGTAGAGTTAAAATTGAGTAGCTGCTATGATTTGTTTTGCAGGACAGCTCAGGGAAAGGAGAAAACCAAGCTAACAGCTAAACACACAGTTGAAATGCAATGGTTTATATTTAAAAGGGTTTGTAATTTCTGTCTTGTATTAAGTCCTGTCATTACACACAAAGCACACACAAAGACAGAGACTAGAGATCCACGGGACTTTAAAGAGACACACAACGGGCGTGGAATACTGGAGCACCTTGCAGCACAACCACTTTATGAATTTTGAGCACTTATTGGAGGACATTTGTTAGATTGTATTATCAATTTATTGAACATTCACGGAAGTTTGAGCACTTTTTTGCACCCAGCACTTTCTTTATTCATTTATGTGTATATTAATTTATACATTGGCCCCTACACTTGCACTTTAACCACTTTACCACCGGAGGATTTTGCTGTCTTACGTCCAGGCCAAACAAAATTTACGTCCTTTTTTTCCCACAAACAGAGCTTTCTTTTGGTGGTATTTGATCACCTGTGCGATTTTTACTTTTTGCGCTATAAACAAAAAAAGATGCTCCAGACTCCAGGACATTAGAAGGTTCCTGGAACGATATTCTCCCTCCCCACTGCCTGACGCCGCTTTATCTGAGCTGGACGCCCCCATTACTTCGACCGAAATCTTGGCGGCTTTGAAGCAATCTATACCGGGCAAAGCCCCGGGCCCGGATGGCCTTCCTGTGAGCTACTACAAGGCCTTTTCGGATCTGCTGCTGCCACACATGGAAAACGCGTTCAACGCCTTTCCGGACGCTGACTCTCTCCATGCGGACTTCTTAGAGGCACATATTGCGGTCATCCCAAAACCAAATAAAGATGCATCCCAGGTCCCTAACTACCGGCCCATATCGCTCCTTAATGTGGATGTCAAAACGTATGCCAAAATACTAGCTAATCGCCTTCTTCCTTCTATTCCTGATGTGATCTCCCTTAACCAAGTTGGCTTCGTCCCTGGCCGAGAGGCAAGGGACAACACTACCAAGGCCCTTCACCTCCACCATTGGCTATCCACATCCAACACCCCCGGTTTTTTCTTGTCCCTCGACGCGGAGAAGGCGTTCGACAGGGTGGCCTGGGACTACATGACTGAGACGCTCAGGGCACTGGGCCTGACAGGCCGGTTCCTGCGGTTTGTCTCGGTTCTGTACTACACCCCCTCTGTGCGGGTCCGGGTCAATGGTGCTCTCTCGGACGCCTTCTCCGTGACGAATGGTACGAGACAAGGCTGCCCCCTGTCCCCCCTGATCTACATTCTCACCTTAGAACCCCTTCTCCGCCAAATCAACGATGACCCGAATATTAAGGGTGTTTCCATAAAGGACAAAACGTACAAACTGGCTGCTTACGCGGATGACATCCTCCTCTTCCTTACTGAACCCTTGACTTCGGTCCCTAATCTCCTTTCGGCCCTTAAATCCTTTCAGGCTCTTTCTAATCTCAAAATCAACTATTCTAAATCCCGTGCCCTCAACATTTCCCTCCCAACTTCGCTCTTGCGGCTCTGCCAGACCAACTTTCCCTTCCACTGGGATCCCCATGCCATCACCTATCTCGGGGTCCAGCTCCCACACAAACTTTCAGACTTATACACCAAGACCCACTTGACAATCCTACAATCTGTTAAATCGGACCTACAATCGTGGTCTAAGGGACTCTTCTCTTGGTTTGGCAGGGTCGCAATAGTGAAGATGAATATTCTTCCCCGTCTGCTTTACATCTTACATGCCCTTCCCATCCATGTTCCTCCGGCCTTTTTCAAGTCCTACCAGCGTATCTGTTCGGACTTTGTATGGCAGTCCCATAAATCGAGGATCCGGTGGGACACGCTCACTCGCCCCAAAGCAGAAGGGGGGGGTTGGCTTGCCGCACCTGCTTAAATATCACTGGGCCTGTCACCTTACCCGGATAATTGATTGGCACGCTCATGCTGGCTCTAAGGACTGGGTGTCCTTGGAGTCTGCAGTGTCTGCCATCCCTGCACATCATCTCCCATGGGTGACACCGTCCAAGACTCCACGCTCTATTATGGCTCATCCCGTCACGGGTGCAACCCTGCGCCTCTTTCAAACGATCCGCCACAAACTGGACCTTTCCCCGAAACTTAGTCCACTGCTACCCCTATGCGCTTCCCCAGAATTCCCACCCGATCTCCCTTTTGTTCCTTCCATGGGGCCCACCGTGGACATGCCCTTTCAACAGCTTCTTACAGGTTAGACACTTCCTACACAGCGTAGGGGCGGGGATGGATTGGACCCGCTCTCTTACTTCCTTTGAACGACTTTGTGAGGCGCCAGGGCCACATCGTCATTTGATATCCATATTATACACTATGCTCTTTCCGGTTGCCCACGCACACACAGAGGGCCTTAGGTCTAGATGGGGGAGGGACCTTGGCAGGGACCTCTCTGAGGACGACTGGACGAGAATTCACTACCACATGCACAAGGGATCCCTGAATGTCCTTGCCCAAGAAACTGGCTACAAACTCTATGCTAAATGGTACCGAACTCCTGAATTATTGCACAAGTTCTCAGCAGCTAACTCTCCTACATGTTGGAGATGTGGCCTGCATCCGGGCTCCCTTTTGCATGTCTGGTGGGACTGCCCTTTAGTCCAGCCGTTCTGGAGGGAGGTGCAATCTTTGATTCCTCGGATCACCACGTATACTCCTGACTTTAATCCGGCGCAATACTTGCTTCATCACACATCCTTACCCTACTCCAGTTACAAGAAGTCCCTCACACTACACCTCATCAATGCAGCCAGGATGTGTGTGCCATGTCACTGGCGTTCTACCTCCCCCCCCATGGTTGCAGAATGGTTGAAGAGGGTCCAAAGGGTGGCAGAAATGGAAGACACTATTGTGCAGGCTAAAGATACCCACCACAAATATTACACGACCTGGGCTTCCTGGATACACTTCACGACACTTCCTGACTTTCAGATATTGACCACCACATCCTAGATGCTAGCTAATGCCCTGTCGGGTGCAGGACGTTTCGGACAGGTTTCCCCGCCTACCACTGATTACATCTTGGATCGAGTCCCTCCAACCAACGCCACGGGCTTCATGTCTCCCCTCTGAGTATCTCTCCACTCGCTCTCTCTTTTTTCTCTCTTTTTCTTTCTATCTAACGTCCTCTCCTCTTGTCTCTCCCCCAACCCCCCCACCCCCTTATTCCTCTCCAAACCCCCCCCCCCCTCCCAGATGCTCCCCTGTCCCCCCCAAGCCGCAGACCCGACCACGCTCACGGGCCAGAACACTTAACTCCACTGACCCCTCCAGTAGGTTTCTTCGCAATTCCCAGCCCCAAGATGACCTACACACCATTAATGGTTGTCCCCTGTGCCCGGATACAGCGTGTTCTCCTCTGGGGGGTGTCCGGACATATGGGGGGAGCCACCACTGCCCTTGAAGGTGCCTTGTTCGTTGCACACCCATCCGAGGTGGAGGTCGCAATTGGTTCATGTTTATGTGTTCTCCCCATGGTCCTGCACCAAGGGGATGGGGACCAAGATTATTCTCACCTCCTTGAACGGTTTACAATGTCTATTGTACGATGATCTTGTACATGCCTATACTTCACTGTATGATTGAGTCGTGGTTTGTTCAACATGGTATACATATAATAGTGGCTGTTCAATGCTCTATTTTATCCCCCACTGTTATACACAAGCGGTGATCCACACAGTAGTATGCAGCACAGTGCGTAAAGGGAAGTTATTGGTGCACAATGTGGCTATTATGAGTGACCAACTCTTTTGTAATGCAATTTGATACAATAATACATGTTTCTTATCAAAACTATTAAGTTTTGTTTCTGCCCAAATAACCTCTTGGTTATCCATTGAGGGAGCTATATCCCCATTTGGATTTAACCATTTCTCATTTTTTCTTGTATATGCGTTTGGGTGCTTTAGACAATGGTGTTGTGCATTTTCAAAATCATTTTACCATTTCTTTGTTTAAGACTCTATAATGAGCCTGCCCTGGGTTGTAGCCACTTTTTCTGAGTCACAAAAAAATCTGTACATATCAATGTTATATCTATGGATAAACCTTTGAGTCTTCAGACATTCTGGTATTTTTACCACATGTATATGTGACAGCTTCCCACTTTCACTGGTTCCTAAGGAAGTCAGGAGTGTTTGCACCCACTATGTCCCTAGGAACCACTGACATCACCGGGAATACCTACCTCTTAAGAAAAGGGATGGGGATAGCAGTGACATTACTGCTAAAATATTGCCATAATTGGTAAATGTTGTAATCAACATCCCATTCCCTTCCCTTATACTATATAGTTATTGATAATTCAGGGAGCTTTGTCAGGATCGGTCATGTGTGGTGGATGGCTTGGATTGGATTGATATATTTATAATGAGGGATATTTTGGGGGATTTTTATTTTTTTTAATAAAGAACTTTAATAAAATGTGTGGGTGTCTTTATTTCTACAAATAACAACGAAAAATCCGCACCACCCCCAAACCCCCCAAAAATACACAAAAAAATAAAAAAAACGGAAACACAGATAATTGTGATTATGGCTGCTGCAGTCTTCAAAATGTGTCTAACTTCCGCATTTGTTACCCTATAAATGTGTAAATAGACCACGCTGCCAAAAAAAGGTAAATCAAGATTACTAAGTCGTTTTCCACATGTAAAACTGCAAAATAATAAATAAAAAAAGAGCACCAGAAAATATAACTTAGGTCCAATGTATCCATAAGTCCCATTTAAATAAGAATTGCTTAAAAAACAAAAGGTAAGAGAAGTGGTTCTGGTGCCATTAGTGACAAATAAACACATGAACACTTCCAGGTGTTCTAGGTGACCTCACATGGATTTACACTTACCGCAATGGAGTGTAAATATATTACTTGATAGGTCTCACTGCGGGACCGATGAATAGGGCATCCAGAACGCACTAACGGCACCGCTCAAGAGGCCAGTGACGCAGCTGAAGGGGCGGCCAATGATGCAGTCAGTGACATCCGCCCTTAGGGGCGGAAGAGGAGCCAGCAGCAGTCATGTTGAAATAGGGCAAGGAGATGGGAAAACGCACTAGCACCGACACATGTATCCAGTCATCCTGAAGGGAGACTGGAGAGGAGGGGACCCACAAGAAGTGACACCTCCGCGCCCCAACCAAAAGGGAAGGGGCTACATGTGCTGGGTGGAAACCGGTTGGGCCTAAGCACAAGGAAAATTCCCATAACGATAAAACATAAAAATAGCAATTCAAGAACAACATAGCAAAAATATATAACAAGTAATTCTATCCACATAGAGAATGGGGAAAAAAATGAATAATAAATAAAATATGAAAAATAAAAAAGAAACGAAAAAATATTATATCGGAACTACATAAGGTGTTCTGAACGGCCTGACAAAAAGCCCTCCAAAAAGAGTCTAAAACTCAAAATTTCATTTAGACCCGGAGGGGAGGTCGCTTTTAAATTGTAAATCCACTGAGCCTCCTTTTGTAGGAGGGCCTTGTTCCAATCCCCCCCTCTATCTCTTTGGTCTGGGTTGATGGTTTCTAATGCCCAGAAAATCATAGTTGGCATGTGGTAGTTGGGTATTTGGGTCACATGTCTACCTATTGTCGTATATGTATGTCCCCAATTTCCGCTGAGGTGACATGCTCCTTGACCCTCCGCCAGAACTCCCTCTTTGTTTTCCCTATGAAAAAAGCTCCACAGGAGCAATTCAAGAGGTAAATTACTCCCACGGTCTGGCAATCAAAATAGTGTTGTGGTTTGTGTTTATTCGGTAGAATTTGATGATTGGAATTTCTCAAAAACACGCACCACTGACAGTCTCCACATGAGCATGTACCCCTATGGGGTCGAACTTCAACCATAGAGGCAGGGGAGGTGACTGTACTGGACACCAATTTATCCCTTAAGGAGGGAGAACTCCTGAAGGTGATCAAAGGTTTTGGGGAAATAAGTTGAGCAACTTTTTTATCCGCCTGAAGTAGGTGCCAAAAATTGGAAATGTGTTTACGTATGATGTTATGCTGGGATTTATAGGTCACAATACGCCTCATGGGCTGTTTGGCAGTGGAAACGTCTCTGAATTTGTCAGTAAGTAAGGAGGATCTATTTTTCCCTACATCTTTATTAAATGCTTTTGGAATAGCCCCCATACACATATATGATGTTGTTGCAATCATCAGGAGAAGGAGAATTGAACTTAGGTTGTTCTTTGGTGGAAGATTAGGTAGTACCAAGAAATATACAGCTGAGCACATGCACGGCAGCTCTGGGATGGCCACTTAGACCGAGAGCTCCGCATCGCTCCGGTCTGTTGCGAGTCCCAGCGCGGGCGCAACTGGGAGGATAGCTATCCCCCTCAGCACCCCGACTCCTTAACACCTGGAGGACGGTTCCTGCATGTCGGCGGGACACAGGTAAGAGGTCTCCCGCCGACTCAGCTTTGCCACACCACTGCAGGACTCTGCTAAGATGGCGGCCGCCAGCACAACAGCCTCTGAGGCACGAATCAGCACTGAGATAGGGGAGACTTAAGATATCATAGGGGACATTCTGCCAGCCACCCCAGAGACCTGGGCCTCTCCAGCGACTCCAGCATATTCTCTGCACCCCCCCATATGCCTCACCAGCCTCAACTGAATCCCTCATATGCAGATCCCTGGAACATGCTATGGGGACACCTGGGACACAGCCCTGCTGCTCAAGCTTTTTCACACCAGCTAGGCCTCAGTCCTCCTGGGCCCTGTCCTGACATTGCTCATCTCATGGCTAAATTCTCTGAAATGTTAGCTGCAGGACTGGCCCACACAGCTTCCTAAATCACAGAGTCTATTAAGGCTGAATTACACAACATTGGAACCAGAATCAGAATTGAGGCAATAGAATCTACTGTGGACCAAACTGTGGCGAGAGCCAATCAAAACATTGCTTGTATACAGACACTCCAAAATCAACTTGACACCGCAATTTCAAAGCTGGATGACCTGGAAAACAGGGCTTAACTTTCAGATCGGAGGAGTCCCCGAATCTGTCACAGACGTTCCTGTTATTGTCTAATTGTTTATAAAGGATCTCATCCCTGACATACCAGATCACCGGCTACAGCTAGACAGAGCCCACAGAGCCCTTCAACCACCCCGCAAGGATACGACTTCCTAGACATATCATAGTAAAGACACATTTTTTCGGGGTGAAGGAAGAAATTATGAAGGCAAGCAGGGACAAAGAGATGCTGTCTACACAAGGCCACAATATACAACTTTTTGCAGACCTCTCTCCCATGACGATCCAGCCACGCAGAGCCATGAAACCGCTACTATTGGCTCTTACAAATAAGTCCCTGACATACTGGTGGTCCTTTCCATTCAGGCTGAACTTCCAACATCAGAACAAGACACACGGCTTTTCCAGCTTCCAAGAGGGAGAATGTATTCTCCTCCAATTGGGAATCATCTCCAGAGATCTAGCGACCCCTGCATCGACTCCTAGACGTCTTCCAAACGTCCTTCACCACTCAGTCCCCTCTCGACCGTCTGTAACAAGCAACAATTGAAATGCCACAGTGACATCAAGCCTCCATGATGACTTTGGTTCACTCCATGCTAACACCCTACGCACGAGTTGCCTTTGGGAAAATTTTTTCCTCAACGGGTTGTCAATCACCCCCATTGTTCACTGTTATTTTTTCAAATTTTTCACCGGATTCTAATGTTACCTTATGTCCTTTTGATTATTTACCGTGCTTCACTATCCAACAGCTTGAGTCCTTTTAATTTTACATTTACCGTTTTTCTAAATCTCATGTTCTGTTTTGGTATAAAATGGTCGCGGAAGCCTCACACTGGCTCTACTCCCATAACCTCCCTTCCCTTTCTTCTTTTCCCCCTTCCTTCTCCCCCTCCCCTTCCCTCTCCCTTTTTTTCTATCTCCTTCCCTGACCCTTCTTTCCCTATTCCCTTCCCTGCTTCTGCACTATTTTATCACGGGGTATTATAATGCCTTTTTTATTTTACCGGGCTTGGGCTCCATGGCCGGAGCGACCTTAATGCGCCTTCTCATGTTGGACACGGGAATTACTCAATTCCCTACATCCTGCAGGACTGCGCCCTGACTGGTTCAGGACACCACCTAACATGTGGTTGGGAAGCCTGGGGTTCTCCCAGTGCCGCCTAACTCACATGCAGGACCCAGTTCTTGCGTTTTTTGTCCTGTTGACATATGGCGGGAAATAAATCCTTCCACTCGGGATTACGACCACTTTTCAGCCCCCCATAACACTGGCGAAAATCGACCACATATTCATTCCTACTATCGAAATTCCCTCGGCCCTAAAATTGTCCCCTGGTCCAACCACTCAATTGTCCTTCTCAAACTAAATGGTTCCTCCCCCCGTTTAGGTCCTTCCCCTTGGTGACTTAATGACTCCTTATTGAGCGACCCAGTCAGGTGCGTAATTGTCGAAAACTAGTTTCTCTTTAAATTATATACCAGACACTTTCCCCACCTCTCTTTGGGAGGCCCACAAAGCGATCCTACGGGGTCACCTCATTCAATTGGGAGCCAAGATCAAAAGAGAGAGACAAGTTGACATTGATCGCCTTGAGGAAGAATTTAAAAGACTGAGCAAGGCCCACAAGTGTAATCTGACATCCGATTCCCTAGCGAAATTGGAAGAGATCAAATTATCTCTCAATCTAGCCCTCACTACCAAAGCAGAAAAGAACTAATGATGGCAGGGTGCCCAAATTTTCACCTCTAAAGACAAACTGGGTCCTAAATTGGCCGCTAAACTGACCCCCAAGTACAGGGTGGTTTCCCTACTCAAAATGAAATCACCTTTAGGCGAGCTCACTAGCAATCCTAATTTAATCATGGACTCTTTCCACTCCTTTTACTCTACCCTCTATGCTGACCCGAAACCTAAAGCAAGTAACGCTATAGAATCCTTTTTAAACAGCGTGCCTCTCTCCCAACTCACTAAACCACATCGGTCCCTCCTCGAAGCGCCCATTACTGAGCAGGAAGTTTTAGATGTCATTAAAGCCCTCCGTAAAAATTCCTCCCCAGGCCCGGATGGGTTTTCAAACCTATACTACAAGTCCTTCGCGGGCACCCTCTCCTCTTATTTAGTCCGGTTCTTCAGCTCCCTCAGAGGAGGCAGATCCAATAAGGCTTATATATCAGTCATCCCCAAGCCGGGAAAGGACCACTCCGAAGTAGGGAATTACAGGCCCAATTCTCTCATCAATAACGACCTTAAGATTGTAACTAAATTTCTTGCGAACCATCTGTCTAGCTTCATTAATAAATATATACATAAAGATCAGGTAGGATTCATTCCTGGATGACAGGGACCAGATCAGGAGGGTAATTGACGCCGTTACATTACTGAAATCGTGATGGGACGGGGACTGGCCCCAAGATGGTTTTATCCTATACCTGGATTTACAAAAAGCCTTTGATTCTTTGTCCTGGCCCTTCCTGTTCACCACCCTTGAAAGATGGGGCTTCGGTCCTTCTTTCATCTCTACACTTTAGGCCTTATACTCCAACCCTACAGCCCAAGTACGACTACAAAGCTTATACTCAGCAGACATCCCGATACGTAGAGGTACGAGGCAAGGCTGCCCGTTATCTTCACTTATTTTTGCCATAGCCCTGGAATCACTGGCAATAGCCATATGCCAGCATCACGTTATAGACGGCCTTAGATGTGGCAACACTATCCACAACTGCGCCCTGCTTGCGGATGACATATTACTATTTGTCACGCCCCCCCTAATATCCCTACCAAATATCGTGTCCCTCCTTAATGAATTTGGTTCTGTTTCTGGCCTTTGGGTCAACATGGGTAAATCACTAGACCTTAACATTAACCTTCCCATTCCCCTGGTAGTTTGCCTCAAGGACCACTTCCCCTTCTCTTGGTATTCTGATGCAATACCGTACTTGGGGGTCTTTATTACCGCCTCTATAGACAAGCTCTACTCCGCCAACTATCCTCCCCTGATTTAAAGATTAACTGCTGATTTATCGGATTGGTCTCGATGTAATATCTCCTGGTTAGGCAGAATTAATGCCATCAAAATGACTCTTCTTCCACACATATTATACTTATTTCGGGCCCTCCCAATCCCAGTGATCAAATCGCACATTTTGAAACTACAAGCTAATATTTTCAAATTCATTTGGGGTAGAAAATATTACCAAGCAGCACAAATAGCTCAGTTCTCCATCATATACTCTAAGGGAGACAAGCCAGACTGGTTTCATATGGAGCGACAGGCCATTCCTCTACACACTATTGACTATTTGGTTTGGTGACCCTCCAACTCCCGCCCTCCATTCTTGGCTCCTTCCCTCTCTCATTCCTTCATTCTCTGTGATTCTGTACAAAGAACTCATAAAATTACCTCCCCTTGGGCTCCTCTATCTCATATTTTTAACAATCCCGACTTTCCTCCCGGTACAGTTATTAAGGTCTTTAAATGGTGGACAGACAAGGGCCTCTATAGAATAGGCCACTTTTTTGATTTGACAGGTCCCTTAACTTATTCTCACTGTTCGAATAAACTGAAGATGCCACCTGTGGAGCAATTCCGTTTCTTCCAAATTTCACACTTCCTCAGATCCTTGCAGAAGGAGTTCCCAGCACCTTTTCAGGTCACTCCCTATGAACAACGGTGCTCGAAAATATATGACCTCAAGGGAGGGATCTCACTAATTTACGCTGCTCTAACTGATTCACAGGATAAAACTGCCTACATGTTGAAATGGGAGCAAGATCTGAATACTGATTGGGACCTCTCTACCTGGCACACATGTGCTGAGCACTCCCTCCGAGGTATTCATAACATAGGGCTCATGGAAGCCAATGTTAAAGTCCTAATGAGATGGTACATGGTACCCGCCCGCCTAGCGGCAATTTCTCCAGCCACCCCACCGGTCTGCCTCCGGGGCTGTAACCTGATAGGCTCCCTCTTGCACACTTTCTGGGAATGCCCCAGGATCCGTAGCTTCTGGCACCGTATTTTTCGCATTCCCCTGAATATGCTCTTTTATGCCACCGCGTTCCTAAGACCGCAAGCATATGCAATCCCTTATCTTCTATAGCTTTCTAGGAGTGAAGATTACAATAGCTAAACAGTGGAAATTACCCTCAATTTCTTCCCAACTAGCTAAATGTATGATCTCTTGGATAATGATGCAAGAGAAAATGTTTAGCATACTAAATGACTCCAAAGAAAAATTCGAGAAGATCTGGGAATCTTGGGCATCCTCCCAGAATGTGAAACTGTAAACGTTAAAACCCAGCAGGATTTATACTGAAAGCGCCTCCTTGGTTCGGTGAGTCCAGGCCACGGGGACGTATTTTTCTGTTCTTTTCACCCTATTATATGCTCTATCTCTCTTCTCCCCTCTCTATCCTGTAGCGCTTCTATTCTTTTACTCTTTCTCACTTGATCTCCTTGGTTCTCCTACATACTTTAATGGCCTTCTTTCCAGAGTTAATTAGCAAATTATTCTGCTACTTACCCCAAAACTACTTTATTACCACCACCAAGGATTGTGTTTATAGACGGCGGATGTTATTACTCACCTTATATATTATAAGGTGATTCTTGTTGATCGATCCTTTCTTGAGAAGATGGTCATATTTTTGGCTGTCTCCCCTGAGACACAGTGTGTTCCCTTTTGGGGGTGTCTTCGGAGACATAGCTTCTACTACTGGGGTCCGTGTCCCTAGTGGATTGGACCTTGGTCTAATTTACTTACAGCACTTTGTGCATTATTGTCTTATCTGCCCTACACAGTTATTCTCTATTTCAGTTGTTTTGTGGCCTTGTTTCGCTTCTGGTCCGAGTTTCACGATTATTGTAACCAGTTTGATTATTTTCCTTGTTTTCTCTTATACATTTTCTCTGAAAAACTAATAAAATTTATTGAATCCAAGAAATATACAACTAAACTACCTAAACATATATATATATATATATATATATATATATTTTTTTTTTTTTTTTTTAAATAGTTTTCAATTGATAAAAAAAAATAATAATAATAATAAAAAATAAATAAATTAGGAGACATTCATTACTATTTACCACCAAATGAAATCCCAATATGTCCTGAAAAAACAAGGTATAATTCACTTGGATGCCGAATGTAGTTGTGATGATATGTACGGTTTTACTAACACATGTCAACGTTGCAAAATTGTGCTTAGGCGTTTAGATTTGTTTTACCCTTAGGCTACGTTTCCACTATTGCGGCTACAAAGTCGCGCTACTTCTAGCGTGACTTCGTAGTGTGACTTGTTTGCGGCTACTTCTGGGGACTTCAGTGCGACCTTCCTTCTATGAGGGACAAGTCGCACTGAAGTCGACCCAAAAGTAGTGCAAAAACTATTTTTCAAGTCACTGCGACTCAAGTCGCAGCAGTTAGAACGGATTAAATTGAAATTAAGGACTTTTGACTTGCTGTGCGACTTGACATGTGTCAAGTCGCACAACAAGTCGCAATAGTGGAAACTGAGCCTTAGGCTGGAAGGGATTAACATTACAATACCACATTCTGTAAACCATCATAGACCACACCCTATAGACCACACCCTATTTAAGCCACACCCAACATTTAGCATAATGTAAACCACGCCCACTTTTCACAGTTTTTTTTAAATTTCTCCTGCTTCTTGTAGAACCACACCTATTATAAATAAATGCCCTAACCCTAATTAAAATAATTGTCCACCTGCAGTGGCTTTCTGGACACACACAAAAAAAAGTGTCCTTAACATTTTTTTGAAATGTTCGTAAATATGCATCAGTTCACTGTGTCTGCAAACAGGTTAGATTTTCTGCAAACCCAACCTTGACCTGAGCCTATAGTTTATACCTACCTGTAATTAATTCTTATTATATTATTAATATAGTTTTAAGAGGCCATATAAAACAAGCGTGGGCATTAACATTCAAATTCCAACTAATTTGTGTGCATAAAGAGCAGAGAGTATGAAGAGCATGTTAACCTAAGCTTCAAAGTAAGAACACAAAAAGGAACATTGTGAAATAACTAAATCCCCACTGTTTGATCCCTTCTGTTCCCAAACTAAAAGAAGCTCGATTAAAAATTCACTCTGTAGTTATCTTATATGTATCCTGTAGATACAGTGTGCTCTGTCAGTGGGATTCTCTCTAACTTTTCTCTGTAGTTGTAACAATAAATAAACAATAAGGCACAATATAGGAAAGATATACTTGTAAGATGTAACCTGGTGTGTTCTATTTTGCTGACAAATTCAGACCAATATAGTAACTTGCAGGAACCATTGAAACAGTATTAAAACATTCCATTTCTTTATTTAAACAAAAAATACAATGAGCCATGAGCACAGCCTAAAATATACTTTAAATATACAGGTCACAGTATGTCATTATTTGCTCTTGATTGACTAAAACAAGCTCAATTAAAATCCACTCTGTAGTTATCTTATATTTATCCTGTATAAACAGTGTGCTCTGTCAGTGGGATTCTCTCTAACTTTTCTCTGTAGTTTTAACAATAAGTAAACAATAAGGCACAATATAGGAAAGGAATACTTGTAAGATACAACCTTGTGTGTTCTATTTTGCTAACAAATTCAGACTGATATAATGTATTTAAACAAAAAAATATAATGAGCCATGTGCACAGCCTAAATTATACTTTAAATACACAGGTCACAGTATTTCAATATTTGCTCTTGATGGCACAGCAGCAAACCAGTCTCAACTATTTACCAGTCTCAATAGAAAAATTACACATTTTAGCTTCATCAGCAGTGAGAATAAAAAAATACATATAGATGTTGATTTACTAAACAATATGCAGGGTCACATACCAGGATGAACAGCTAAAGCATATTCTCAGTATTCTCACAGTATTTGCTACACACAGGATACTTGAAGAGATACTTGAAAAAAAGATTAGCCATGACAATAGGGACAGAGAGAAATAAAGAATAAAGAAAAAGAGAGATAAAAAATAAAAATAAAAATATAAGTAAAAAGAAGAAATAGTAAGTGAAAGAAAAGAAAAGAAAAGAAGAGAAAAGAAAAGAAAAGAAAGGGAAAGTGAAAAAAAGGTAAAGATAGAAAGAAAATCTCATCCTGGACTGTCTTTTCTTAGAAGAGGAGAGAATACCCCACATTTACAAACCCAATTTCAAAAAAGTTGGGAACCTGTACAAATTGTGAATAAAAACAGAATGCAGTGATGTGGAAGTTTCAAATTTCAATATTTTATTCAGAATAAAACATAGATGACATATCAAATGTTTAAACCGAGAAAATGTATAATTTCAAGGGAAAAATACATTATTTTAAATTTCATGGCATCAACACATCTCAAAAAAGTTGGGACAAGGCCATGTTTACCACTGTGTGGCATCCCCTCTTCTTTTTATAACAGTCTGCAAACATCTGGGGACTGAGGAGACAAGTTGCTCAAGTTTAGGAATAGGAATGTTGTTCCATTCTTGTCTAATACAGTCTTCTATTTGCTCAACTGTCTTAGGTCTTCTTTGTCGCATCTTCCTCTTTATGATGCACTAAATGTTTTCTATGGGTGAAAGATCTGAAATGCAGGCTGGCCAGTTAAGTACCCAGATCCTTCTTCTACGCAGCCATGATGTTGTAATTGATGTAGTATGTGGTCTGGCATTGTCTTGTTGGAAAATGCAAGGTCTTCCCTGAAAGAGACGATGTCTGTGTAACGCTCTGGGGTTTGATTTAGTGAACTGGATTTGCAGCTGCAGAATTTCCACTCAGTAGTCTTGTAGAGATGTGTCGAATCACCTTATCCAACTCTCCTGACTCATCATAGTGGCTCAGCCCGCTTCAGTATGCACATACACAAACACTCAGATAAGATGTTGCTGGAGTGATAGATATCTATGCAATAGTATTGAGGTGATATACTGAAGGAATAGGCTTGAGTAGTGATAGCAATTAATGATAGGCACTCAGGTAGTAATGTTGCAGGAGCGATAGCAGATGGTGATAGATAGTATGCAGGAGGGTTAGCAATCATGTACAAGTAACAGGTGGTAGGGGATAGCAGATGAAGTGTACAGGAGATGCTAAGTTAATGCAAGGATATAAGTTACAGGTGGTAGTAGGCTCAAGAGCTAGCAATCTAGGTAACGATGCAGGTGATAGATATTGTAGTGCATATATCCTAGAGTTTAGCAACAGTTCTTAATATGCAAGAATGGATAGCATGTGACTTGATAGGAAGGGATCCCCTGCGGGGTACTTATCACTAGCTGGTAAGCGAGGTAAAGGATCAGGTAGCGAGGTAAAGGATCAGGTAGCGAGGCTCCGGTCAATCCAGGTATAGGAAGATAGCTGGAGGATTCGGCAGCGTCAGACACGGATGTATAACGAGCGGTTGCACGAACACCTTGTGAGTGCACAGCGTTGGTTGAAATAGCCGCTCAGAGCGGCGCCTAGTGATGACGTCATCAGATGTTAAAGAGACATGCAGCTATATGCGTTCCACCTACATGAATGGTGGAACGCAATGCGGAAGTAAGAGGCTAGAAAGGTACTGAAAGTACCAGGATCTTACAGTCTGGAAGGGAGCATATGTTGTTCTAGAACTTAGATATACCTTTCAGCATTGATGGTGCCTTTCCAGATGTGTAAGCTGCCCATGCCATGTGCACTCATGCAACCCCATACCATCAGAGATGCAGGTTTCTGAACTGTGCGGCGCTGATAACAACTTGGGCTGTCCTTGTCCTCTTTAGTCCAGATGACATGGCGTCCCAGTTTTTCAAAAATAATTTCAAATTTTGATTCGTCTGACCACAGAACAGTTTTCCTCTTTGCCACAGTCTATTTTAAATGAGCCTAGGTCCAGAGAAAATGCCTGCGCTTCTGGATCATGTTTAGATATGGCTTATTTTTTGGCCTATAGAGTTTTAGCCGCCAACGGCGAATGGCACAGTGGATTGTGTTCACCGACAATGTTTTCTGGAAGTATTCCTGAGCCCATGTTGTGATTTCCATTACAGTAGCATTCCTGTATGTGATGCAGGACCCTCTAAGGGCCCGAAGATCACGGGCATCCAGTATGGTTTTCCGGCCTTGACCCTTACACACAGAGATTGTTCCAGATTCTCTGAATCTTTGGATGATATTATGCACTGTAGATGATGATAACTTCGAACTCTTTGCAATTTTTCTCTGAGAAACTCCTTTCTGATATTGCTCCACTATTTTTCAACACCACATTGGGGGAATTAGTGATCCTCTGCCCATCTTGACTTCTGAGAGACACTGACACTCTGAAAGACTATTTTTATACCCAATCATGTTGCTAATTGACCTAATAAGTTGCAAATTGGTCCTCCAGCTGTTGTTATATGTACATTTAACTTTTCCGGCCTTTTATTGCTACCTGTCCCAACTTTTTTGGAATGTGTAGATCTCATGAAATTCAAAATGAGCCAATATTTGGCATGACATTTCAAAATGTCTCACTTTCAACATTTGATATGTTATCTATATTTTATTGTGAATAAAATATAAGTTCATGAGATTTGTTAATTAGTCCATTACTTTTTTACTCAAAATGTGTACACAAAATGTGTCCCAAGTTTTTTGGAATCAGGTTTGTACTTGAGAGAAGATAAGTTGACAGAAAAAAATGTGGACTTACATTACATACCGTATGCCTGACCTTGATTTACATACTCTTCATTATCTCAACTTACTTCCTATCCTTGGTAATGCTTCTTTCTTTCTTTCTTTCTTTCTTTCTTTCTTTCTTTCTTTCTTTCTTTCTTTCTTTCTTTCTTTCTTTCTTTCTTTCTTTCTTTCTTTCTTTCTTTCTTTCTTTCTTTCTTTCATAATAAGTCACAAAATGGAAAAAGACATAAAATTGATGGATAAGTGGATCTGCGTGGCTGGACAAATGACTTGTCAAAAACGATGTGGGTGTTTTTTTTTTTTTTATTTATTTGTTTTTTTGTGAAAGAGTAGGGGTACCATGTATCACTTACTTATTCACACAGAATGGCAGGTATTTGGGTTCCCCCTTATTTTTAAAAGGGGCTTCCAGATTCCTCCAAACCCCCTGCCTACAGGCCCTCTACAACAATCAGGCCAAGGGATGTGGAGCAAAAGCCCTTGCCTTCATCCACTCATGGAAACGGTGCTTTGCCAGTGTGGTACCCCCGCATGTTGAGAACATGTACGGAATCTGGGAGGGGAACCCACACCATGTTTCGTTTTTTTTTTTGCCAAGGGTACCCTTAAAATTCATACCAGACCTCAGGGGCCTGGTATAAATTATTAAGGGAACTGTATGCCTTTTTATTTTAATACATCTACA
The DNA here is from genome assembly GCF_965119305.1 of Pelophylax lessonae. Classification (NCBI taxonomy): domain Eukaryota; kingdom Metazoa; phylum Chordata; class Amphibia; order Anura; family Ranidae; genus Pelophylax; species Pelophylax lessonae. Next base: position 168,082,174 of record NC_138776.1, read on the forward strand.
CCAAACACCTATCTAGGATCTAGCATAAGTCATGATGGTTTCCAAACCGAAGTAAAACAGCTGAAACTGCAATTTGCAAGTCCTTTAAGCTGCATTTGTCCTTGTTTTGCTGCAGTAGATAGTATACAATTTAAAGATATTTTGCTTTACAGACAGATTAAAGACATCCCCCAGGTATGCTATTTAAAAGAATTTTGCATTTTGAAGGTTGCCTTTTAAACATTATTAAAATCACTGCTCCCTGTCAAATGGAATTTATTTTTTTCTTTTGGAAATGTTCTTGAAGGGCAATGCCCAACTCCCCATATTGTTTGACAACCCTTTGCCTATTAGTTTAGAAAACGGCCAGAACTGATTTTTAACAATCAGGTGTCATTGACTTCAATGGGCTTTGGATTTGGCAGCTGAACTTCTGCAATGTTCCTCAAACCTGCCTTGAACCAAACCCAGGTACGTTTGTCTCTTACCTGAAAAGGGTACTTAACAGATTATTTTGCATGCATATGGATGTGCTCACATTTTCACAGTTTTTATTATTTATGCACAAAGGAAACCTCAGCATTATGAGTGTTTTGTTTATTTCCCTGTTTGGCCACAGGAAACCTGGCATAGTTTATTTTTTTTCTGCAACATGCAACATTTTGATCCATCTGCTACCATGTTTAACAATATAATTGAAGGTAAGCATCTGTTTTTATTGAGCAAATGAAAATACAGGCAACGCTTAAATGGAGAATTAAAAATCATTAACAAATGATTAAAGATAGATTAAAAAGTAGTGCATCATCCTACATTCTCTTTATGTTTTTATTCCTATAATCAATTATAAAATCTTAGAACGCCTGCTGTCAAAGAATATAGTATAAAAAAGTAATACACAAACACACAGTGATTTTTTTTGTTGCTCACATACTGTATAGTATTGTATTTGCTTTGTTGCTCTAATTCTTTTTATAGCAAAATTCCACTCTAACAGATTTGTTGGAAAAATACATGCACATGAATTCTATGAACAAATTACCAAGGTCAACAAAACCAAGATTGACATTCCAGTTAAAGTTCACCTTTAGTGATATATTACGCCTGCATTTAGGATGCAACATATTTATATGAGCCAAACACCCCTTGATTAGATTCGCACCAAAACAGCTGAACATCGCAAAAAGTTCGGACCCAAACACAGAACCGTATCAAAGTCTATGGTACTCGAACGTGAAAAAAGTCTCCATTTTAAAGGCTTGCATATAAGATTTTTGGACATAAAAGGGGTATGAGGGCCCAGGTATTGCCCTGGGGACATGTATCAATGCACATTTACATTTTTTTTTTTTTTAAAGAAGCAGTGATTTTAATGATGCCTAAAGTGAAACAATAAAAACGAAAAAATAATTTTAAATATAGTCCCCATAGTCTGCCTGTAAAGAAGCTCATCTTTACAGTGTATAGCACCTGCTGCAGCAAAATTGACATTTCTAAAGAAAACAAATGCATTTAAATGTACTTCACGGCTGCAAGCTAAAACGGCATCCCCCCCCCCGGTACATACCATGCCCTTAAGGTGTCCCCACCAAAATCCATACCAGATCCGTACCTGAGTATGCAGCCCAGCAGGTCAAAGCACCTTGTCCACATGTTGATGGAGACAAGGGCCTCCTCCTGACAACCTTGGGCTGGTCATGAAGGTCTGTGGGCAGGGAGCTTATCAGAATCTAGAAGCCCCCTTTAACAAGAAGATCCCGCTTACCCCTATGTGAAAGGGATTTGGGTATATAGTACCCCTAGCCATTCACCAAAAAAGTGTCAAAAAGTAATGAAAACACAGAGGCAGTTTTTGACAATTTCTTTATTAAAAAATAAAAAACAGTGTCCCCAATGTTAAAGGGGGCCCCAAGATCCCACCCCTCCAAGAGAATGAGTATGGGGTACAATGCCCCCCGATGAAGATCCATTGCCAATGATGACGCTCGCCGCACCACTGGACTCAGCACTCATCGAAGGCTGACCACCGAATGCCTACTCAGCCAAGTGACAGTTCTTAAATAGGTAGGGGCGGGGCCACCTGGTGATGGCACCTGGTGGCCCCACCTCTTTGTGATGTCACTGCCCCAGCATGCAACGATCAGTCACATCACAAGAGGACAGGTCCACCAGGTGATGTCACCAGGTGCCCCGCCCCTTACCTATTTAAGAACTGTCACCCAGCCAGGTAGGCTATTTAGCGGTCAGCGTTCGACCAGTGCAAAACTTTTTTTTCTTTCGGTCCGACGGGCATCATGATTGATGATGGATCTACATTAGGGAGCATTGTTTTTTTTTTTTAAAGGATTCCGATAAGCCCCCTACCCGAAAACGCCCGCAACCAAAGGGATGTGGAGCAGAGGCCCTTGTCCCCATCAACATGGCAGTTGATCCAGAGGAAGGTGAAAAACCCCCAGCAAAGCATGATCCAATTTGGTACAGCAGGGGAAAGAAATTCCTTCCTGATCCCCTGAGAGGCAATCGGATATTCCCTGGATCAACTTTAACTATAAATATTAGTACCCATTTATATTATGTACACCCAGGCCTTTTTTTAAGCAAACTAGTGAGCTAGCCAGAACCACCTCTGGAGGGAGTCTATTCCACATTTTCACAGCTCTTACAATGAAGAAACCTTTCCATATTTGGAGATGAAATCTGTTTTCCTGTAGATGTAAAGAGTGCCCCCTTGTCCTCTGTGTTGACCTTAAAGTGAATAACTCAACACCAAGTTCACTATGTGGACCCCTTATGTATTTATACATGTTGATCATATCCCCCTTAATCTCCTTTTCTCAAGAGAGAATAAATTCAGTTCCTCTAATATTTCCTCATAGCTGAGCTCCTCCATGCCTCTTATTAGTTTGGTTGCCCTTCTCTGTACTTTTTCCAGTTCCCCGATATCATTTTTAAGAACTGATGCCCAAAACTGAAATGCATATTCCAGATGAGATCTTACTAATAATTTATACAGGGGCAAAATGATATCTCTCTATCTCTGGAGTCCATGCCTCTGTTAAAACAAGAAAGGACTTTGCTTGCTTTGGAAACCCCAGCTTGGCATTGCATGCTATTATTAGGCTTATGATCTACCAGAACACCCAGATCCTTCTCCGCTATGGATTCCCCCAATTCTACTCCCCCTAGTATGTATGATGCATGCATATTCTTAGCCCCCAAGTGCATAACTTTACATTTATCAACATTAAACCACATTTACCACATAGTTGCCCAATGTAACAGTGCATTGAGATCAGCTTGTAAGTTGGAGACATCCTTAATGCCCCGTACACACGTGCAGATTATCTGCAGACTTTTGTCTGCAGACTTACCTTTTCTATGTAGTGCAAGGGCCTGCCGGATTGCATACAAATTGAAAGTGTTTAGGTTTGACCTCATATTATATGGTTTTGGTAAGTCTGCAGACAAAAGTCTGCAGATAATCTGCACGTGTGTATGGGGTATTAAGGAAGTTATTCCATTGTAAAGCTTGGTGTCATCTGCCAAGACTGAAAAGGTACTTTTAATCCCAGACCCTAAATCATTTATAAAGATATTAAAAAGTAAGTGCCCAAACACGTAACCTTGAGGTACACCACTGATAACCTTAGACCATTCAGAGTAAGAATCATTAACCACTACTCTCTGAATTCTATCTTTTAGCCAATTTTCTTTCCATTTACAAACTGATCTTTCCAAGCCTGTAGACTTTACCTTACACATTAGCCGTGTGTGGGGAACTGTGTCAAACTCTTTTGCAAAATCCAAGTATACTACATCCACAGCCTCTCCCCCCCCCCCCCCCCTCTGTCCAAAGTTTTTTACTTACCTCCTCATAAAAAGAAATCAGGTTTGTTTGACAACTTCTGTCTTTCATAAATCCATGCTGTCTGTTGCTTAAAATATTTTTTTCCAGCAAGAACTCATTTATGTTGTCTTTTATTAAACTCCCCTGCATCTTCCCGACTATAGAAGTTAAACTAACAGGTCTATAGTTACTTCCCAAAGGCTTTAAACCATTTTTAAATATAGGCACTACATTGGCCCTACGCCAATCCAGTGATACTAGTCCAGTCCTTAACGAGTCCCTAAAAATGTAATAAATGTAATAAAAAATATGATGTTACACCAAGAAAATATATGTCTAACATGTCATGCTTTAAAATTGCGTGCGCTCTTGGAATAGCGACAAACTACGATACTTAAAAATCTCCATAAGCGTAGTTTCTAACGCCTTTTTAGGTTATCTGTTAGAGTTACAGAGGAGGCCTAGAATTATTGCCCTTGCTCAAACGTTTACGGCAATACCTCACATGTGTGGTGCACTGTTCATGCGTTCACTTCTGAACACTAGCACGGAGGGATGGGGGCGCTTTATTTATTTTTTTATTATTTATTTTATTTTTTATTTTTACACTGTCCTGTCTTTTAATTTTGTTATCACTTTTATTCCTAATACAAGGAATGTAAACATCGCTTGTAATAGAAATAAGGATAACAGGTCCTCTTTATGCAGAGATCTAGGGTCAAAAAGACCCTTAGAGCCGGTTCACATTTGTGCGGCTGCGGCGTTCGTATGTAATGTCGGAGCGCACTGCTCCTTCATTACATGCGATCGGCTGTGCGGTGCGAGTTTAGCCATACACTTTGTATGGCTAAATTTGCACCGCACCCGCAGCAAACACGCACAGGACCCTTTTTGGCAGCCGCATTAGGATCGGATCGCACAGCAGTTCACACTTGTGCGATCCGATCCTGTGCGATCTGCAAGATCGCACTGCGATATGCGATCAAACTGGGGGTGTCGTTAAGATTACATTGACACCCCCAGCGTATCGCATATGGCAGTGTGAACTGCCGGGGGTGCGTTTGCGATGCGGGAACAGGCTGCGGATTCGCAGCCTTCCCGCATCGCATAAGTGTGAACCGGGGCTTAACCTCTTCTTTACCTTTAAAAGCAAAATATTTCTTGCTTAAAAAAAAGAAAAAATGTTTACCAGAAGTGGCCTCATGACGTCAAAGACTCCAGTGTTTCTGAAAGCATTCCAGCCTCATCATGACCTGCTCAGAATGCTTTCAAGAGAAAGCCAGCCGCCAGATAAAAATAATCCCTGTAAACCACTTGCAAACTGCAATTTATATATACGTATTGCGGTCGGCAATGTATAAAGAGTGCAAGAAATGCAAGTATTAACATGCATCTCAGGTGGACTCATGTAATGGAGTCCCAAATGAAAAACAGGACAACATTTCTCCAAGAGAAAACTGCCATGTTCACAGTGTCAAGGGTCATGCAGGTGTGGGAGAGCATGTACAATACGTGGCTTTTGTAACAACATGCAGGTACTGACACAGATATCATGTAAACAAGAAAAGAGATCAAGAGGAAATAGAAATAGTTTTGAAGAGAGCAGAGAGGAAGGGGAGGGGAGGGATAGGAAGGGGTGGAGGCATGACGAGGGGGACAAATCTACCGTGTGGCCTGGGACAAGGTCCAACATTAGATGGGGTTATTTGGATGGTGATAAATGATCCACTGGTCCCAGATTTTGTCTTGGGTATTGGTGAGAATGAAGTTCATTCACAAAAATGCCATCTAATTGGGATTCAACCACAGAGAAGTGGGCGCATTATTTTTTCCCCGCCCCAGCAATAGATAACTTGGAGGCTAATAGGAAAAAATGGAGGAGCTTGAACTGGTGTTTAGTAATGCCTTGAGGTTTGAAATGTAGCAGGACCAGCCAAGGGTCTCTGGGAAGGCAAACCTCAAACAGTGTGTGTATGAGAGAAAATACTTTAGACCAAAAGCGACCGAACATTGGACAGGTCCACCAAATATGGAGGACATCGCCAGCAGCCTAAAATCTTCTAAAATATAGTCCTGAATGTCCAGAGAACATTTGAGCCAGCTTGGAGGATACTAAATACCATCTAGTGAGTACTTTGTAAGCTGATTCAAGAATGGAAACTTTAATAGTGCAAGTGGTAATTGTGGACCATACAGCCTGCCAGGCTTGTCCTGATTTGTAAGCCCTCAAGTTCTCCTCCCACCTTATGATATAAGTATGCATGGAGAGGGAAAGCAGTTGGTTAAGTTGGGAATAAATGATAGAAATTAGTGTGGGCGCCAGGGGAGTGTAACAGAATGTGTGTTCAGAAATAGTTAATGTAGTAGGTGGGTCTTTGCCTCGAAGGAGTGGCACAATCCAGTACCTGAACTGGTGTAATGTTCTGGTACCTTTGGGTACCCTAATTACTCTTTTCCTAAGTGTATGCGCCCCACCATTCTCTTTTGGTAAGGTGCGCATACACCTTTAAGACTGATGCTGTCATCACTGAGCGCCGGACTGAACAGCTATTTAAATCACCAGCTCTCACTCACATGTGTTCGTTCAACCTGCTTTGTGCCTTGATGCTAACCTGTCTTGAAGCTCTCATGCTTGCAAGCATACCTCACTGTCGGAACCACGCTGCGCTGATCCCTGTATCCCGCTACCGGATCATCCGCTCTTGCCGAACTTCTCCTCTGCTACATTGCTACTAGTGATAAGTACCCCACAAGGGAAACCTCTATAACCTTCATACTAAAGCTTACACTATCTAGCTCTGCATACTAAGGACTATTATTACATCTGCATTATCTAAGATTGCTAGCTCTTGAGCCTACTACCATCTGCTCTTGCACTGGGTTGGTCTCTCCTGTATGTTCACCTGCTACTCTATCATCTGCTACCATACATGATTGCTAACCTATCTGCATTCCATCTGCTACTATCTTACTTTCAAGAACATTTCCTTTCAAGTGTCTGTCATCTACCATCTCTACCCAACCTGTCTCTTCAGCCTATCATCACTGTTTTACTATATACATAAGTCACTCTAGGAACATCTTATTGAGTGTGTGTATTTACTTGCTGAATTGAGATCATCCACACATGATGAGTCTTTGGGAGTTGGGATTGGTGTCTCAGCGTTTCTCTACATGACTACTGAAGTGGAATATTTCTGCAGCTGTAAATCCACATCATACATAAAACGCAGGAGCGTTACAACTGGGTGTATTGGAATAGTTCTGAGTGGGGGGGCTTAAATCAGTCCTGGAGGGCTGCCCAGGATAAGTCAGACCCCCGTTCCATAAGGGAATGGATTGTGGTCAATTTATGTGTGGTCCACCAAAAGAAGGAAGACGGGGATTCCAAGCCTAGAGGAAAGAGAGGATTGCATATGACAGGGAGTAAGGGAAGTTGGGGGGAAAGTAAGTGGCTAGAGTATTTTAAGGAATCCCAGACTCTTAAGGTATGTTTCATTAAGGGATTAAGAGAGGGTGGGCGAGAGCCTGGCGAAGTCCATGGTAGCAATTTTATGTTTACAGGGATTAAACAATTTGCTTCTAGTTCAACCCACAGAGGGGGCCTGCATAAAGGGCCACCAGTGGTGTAATTTGGGTAACTTAAAACTATTTAAGGAGTTTGGACACTCCCAGGGCCCCCTGGCCTATATATAAATATGGTGCATTTGGGAATTCTGGGCTTAAACATCTAAATAAAGGCAAGGGATTTAATGTTGAAAGAAGACACTGGAGATGGTGGGGGTGGGGCGGTATGAAAAAGGTATAGCAATTGTGGCAAAATTGTAATTTTGATGGAGCTAATACATCCCATCCAGAAGAGGGTAATGGCGGGACCAGGAGGAGATTATTGTTTTGAGGCTATGAATGGTTGGGATATAATTGGCAAAGTATAGGTAGTATTGAGGGGTTAGTTGTATACCTAGGAAGACTGGAGAGGTGAGCGGGTAGTTGAGGGCAGGGAGATGTTAGGGGCGACTAATTTATATTTGTTTAAATGGAAGTTAGAGTTTCAGGCAAATGAGTGTATGTGCCAGTTCTCATTTGTTCAAATATACAGCGTGATCCCGCATCGCATCCGCACCTCTGGCAGTTCACACTGCCATATGTGATACGCAGGGGGTGAACCACTATGCGATCCGATTCTGCTGCGAATAAAAAAAAGCCTCATGTGCGAGTTTAGTGCAGATGCGGTGCGAATTCAGCCATACAAAGTGTATGGCTGAAATTTGCACCGCACATGAGATCGCATGTTATTTTTGGAGCAGTGCGCTCCGAATTACATGCAATCTCCGCAATCGCACAAATGTGAACCGGGGCTAAGACAGATAGCAGGTTTGGCAGGGAAATTGTGGGTTAGGTCAGTGTCAGCAAGAGGAGGCTGACCTTGTAAGAATGGTGTCCTGCAGGCACTCAGTGGATGTTAGGATTGTTTCTAAGGAAACCCTGCGGACAGTCATCGGTTGTTAAGGATGTGGCGGCTGGCTACCCGGCCCACTTCTTATCACCCAGCTATTTTTCACACAGCATTCAGATTGATACATTTTTGACTGATTCAAATTTTAATCATTCTGAAAATTTGGAATTCATTAGAAAACGAATAAACAAAACAAAACAAACTTTAACAAAATCCACTAATATTGTTTTTCAGAAATTTGCATATATCCGCATCTCCGAATAACCAAAAATTCGTTTTTAGGTTTGAACCAAAATTAATTGCACATTTCTAGCTATTAGCATGATGTCAATTTTATGTAAGGATATGGGATGAAAATTATGGGGGTCGAAATGATCCTTGCCTTGTTCGGGCAACATAGCTGTATGAGCTCGGAATGAGGTCGGGTGCAAATTCGGGTGTGACTTTAAGTGGTTGAATAAGTTGGTCAGGTTACATAGTTAGTCAGGTTGAAAAGAGAGTATAAAGCCCCGTACACACGTACCGATTGTCGGCCGTAAATATTCGGCCGACGACCGATCGGCCGATTGTAGGCTTGTTAGTATGATGCTTTCCGACAGCCGACAGCGCATTTTCGGCCGAACAGAATCTGTCGTGCAAGCATTTAAATTTTTGTTGGCCAACACCAGAACGGCCGATTGTTCGCCAGTCAGTACAGATTTCGGCCGACAGACAGCAGATTTGCAAGACTGGGCATGCTCAGAAAAGAAAAAAGACAAGGAAAGTTAACCATCACATGACATCACTTCTGCAGTCGGCTGTTGTTGGCCGACAAAATTCGTGTGCAGTCTTTTGCAGTTTTCAACAGACACGACAGCCCTGGACAAAAGACGGCCGATCGTTCGGCCGACGATCGGTACGTGTGTACGAGGCTTTATTGTCTGTGTTCATCTTATCCCACATTTTGCTAGTGAGGGAAGGGAGGGAAGCTTCCGATGCGAGTTGGTCAGCTAGGGAAGAACAAAAGTATGGGGGGTTTATATAGGGTCAGAGAGTATAGAGAAAAAGCATTCCACAATAGATTTAACTGCTTGCCAACCACCCAATAGCAGATTTACTGTTACAGGGCAGCCGCACTGTGCAGTATCACATATATACAGTATATATATAAATGATTCCACACTTCCGGGTTTTGGGCACGAGTGTGTGTCGCCGGCCAATCACTCCCACTGTGATTTTACACAGCTGGAGCTGATCAGGGGGTCCTTCCGACCCGATGTCCACCGGACCTGCCTATCCTTCAGTACATTGATAGAATGACAGTCTGCCTATGTAAACAGGACAGATTGTAATTTTGTCAGTAGTACAGAAGACATGAATCCTGTGTTTTTGTAAAGCAGAAAAAATATGAATAAATAAAAATATCCCATAATCTGTAGACGCTATAATTTTTGTTCAAACCAATCAATTTATGCTTACTGGGTTTTTTTCTTACCAAAAATATGTAGCAGAATACATATTGGCCTAAATTGATAATGAAATTCGATTTTTAAACTTTTTTTTAATATGTTTTAGAGTAAAAATTGAGAGTGGTTCTTTGTTTCTAGTGCAAAGAAATTAAAATGCAAAGGTAATCAAATACCACCAAAAGAAAGCTCTATTTGTTGGGGGGGGGGGGGGGAGGACATAAATTTGATTTGGGTACATTGTCTCCCGACCACACAATTGTCAGTTAAATTAACGCAGTGCTGTATCACAATAAATGGCCTGATCAGGAAAAGACTAAACTTTCCAGGGGTAAAGTGGTAAAGGTTTGCTGTGATAGTGCCAATCTCGAAGTTAGAGCCTAATAGGTGTGGAGCCCTTCTGGTGGGAGTTTAAGACATTGACTAGCATCAAGCCCGGCTTGTTGGCCTTTGCATAAAAACCTTGTTTTGCCCATCATATTTGTTTCTCCACTTTTTCATTAAGTAACATATTTAGCTCCACTTTAGCAAATCCACTTGTTTGTGGAGGGTCAGCCACAGGCGAGCTTCCCATTTGGATTCCAGGTGGACCAATTGGGAGGATACAGTGCAGATCCTGGATTTCTGCTCTTTTTTTCAGGTGGGAGGCCAGTTGAATGATAGAGCCATAAACTGTTGCTTTGTGTGCCTCCCATAGTGAAATAGGAGAGGTTACAGATCCCTCATTGGAGGCAAAATAATGTTTATATTTGGTTGCAAAGGAGTCCACTGTAGCTAGATGCGAAAGGCATGAGTTGTTGAGAGGCCACAGGAAATATAGCAGGTTGCAGGTTAGAGAGTTACATTGGAGAAGGACAGAAGGATGGTCAGACCACAAGACCGATAAAATCTTTGCAATAAGTAATGAAGGGAGGAATTATGGGTTGAGGAAGAAATTATGTATGTGTGAAAGCTGTCATGAGGGGCAGAGTAGAAGGTATAGTCTTTGGTTCTGGTATTTTGATGCCTCTAAGCATCTACTAGGTTGTGGTCAGAAAGCAGCACAGTCAGTTTGTTTATATTAGCCTGGAGAACATCTTGACTGGTTTGAGGGACAATAGCATTGGATTTGTTCAATTTGAGGTCAAGGACCATATTAGTTTCATCCTCATCTTCATGAGAAAGAGGGTTCTGCTTGGGGGCATGGCCTGCAAGCAATTTGTATGGCCACTTGAGCCGCGAGCTCTTTGTGCTGGAGAGGAACCCAAGCATCCTTGGGGAGCCTCAGACCTCCACAAGCTACCCAGCTTCCTCCTACCACTTCTAGAACACTACAGACATGTCCAAGAAATTAAATGATGAATACCACCCACAAAAAAAGTTTTTTTTTTTTTCAGCCAAAGAGCAGAAGGAGCCAAAAAAGCACTCAGCTTTTTGTTCCTCCTCCTCATACACTGACATGACCAATGATGCGGCTTTAAGGGGCACAGACAGCCTGGCACGACCTCTCCCCCCCATCAATCTGCCACAACAAGCGCATTGTCAGATTGTCTGGCAAATGCCATAATGAGGATGAATTCTCAGCAGACAGTGGCCTGGAAGTGAGTCTGCGGATTAATCCTGCATACTATAGTGTGGCCTTACAGTCCTTCATAGCGGCATTCTCCACCTCTGGCCAGCCAGTTGTGGACACTATTTTGAAAGAAATGCTTCTCTTACTACAATCCTCTTTACATGCAGATATTTTGTCTCTCTACACAGGTCCACTGCTGAAATACAATCAATGGGAGAGAGAGAGCACTATATTGAAAATAAAATGGAGGAATGTACCATCACTATCAATAATTTGGTAAATGCATATGAGGATATCATTCCCTGCAACCTTATGGGGCCACACTGAATCCACTTTAACTCAGGGATCTAATCTTTACACTTGGTTATGTGGTATATGGTTAGGAGCTTCTACTTCTTAAACCCCCCCCCCCTCCCCCCGTCATCATGATTGCTTCCATAGAGGCATAGAGAAAACTTACTAGTGCAGCTTCTATTCACAAGCATACAATATCACCCACTATACCTATTCTGCTGCTGAAGTACCTTGTAGCTGACCTTCCCCTTGCCTCATGAATAGCGGCTGTAATTCATCCTAATAATGGCTTGCTCACCGAACATACTATTAAACCTTTCTCTCAACTCCTAAGTAATTACCATTTGACCTCCTCTGCATTTTATAGTTATCTTTGCATAGCTCATTGTCGTATTCATACTCCTAACACTTCTTACATCCTGTCTCAATCTGCTAGGTTATATTTCTCTTGCAACTATATCACCCAGAAAGTTATCACACTCTTTTTTAATTTATTTCAACAGAAACAGTTGTTTGTCAAATTGATACCTCTGGTTCAATGAGAAGTGGATCTAGGAGCCTCTTACACTGAATTGCAATGGACAAGAGAGTTTTATTCATTCTATAAGGCGACTTGCTGCTCCTCTCTATGAGAACTTACTCAAAAGACTGCATCAATAGCTAGCCTATGTGCTATAGAGAAGTAGAGGCTTGCTACATTGCAGGTGATCCGCAGGGATAGTTAATCTTAATGGATATCATCAGCAGTGTGCAGGAGATGGTTAGAGTCTTTAAAATAACTGGGAAGTATGGTTACTAATGGTTGTAATTGTTTATCTAGCCACTGTCTGAGTCTCTATTTAAGGTAACCTTTGCGAGAGATGATCAATCTACCCTTTAGTGGATTTAACCCTTTATGGAAAGAATGAAAAGAACATACTCCACGCTAAGGAAAAGATAGTAGTAGTAGGCTGCAGCCTCCCTCGAATATAACCAAAGGTTATACGTGTAAACAGAGAGGGGAAGAGAGGGAAATGGCGCTGCCTATAGGATAGGAAAAAACAGAAGTCTACTAGGCTAGAATGGAAAAGAACAAGGAGAAAGATGACGCAAATAATATAAAAATGTAGTATTCGGGGTAGTCAGAAATGTTCATCAAAAACAATTGAAATCCTCTGGCATACACATTAAACTAATGTAAACTGTTGGTGACAGTACATGTATAATATTGCACAAAATACATAAAGTGACTAGTGCTGTATAGAGAAAACAGGAAGGAAGGAATAGCTCTTCCCAGAAAAGTGACTGATTAATAATTCAGGTAAATAAGGGCTAGGTAGATAATCAATAATAAAATACAAAATATAAATACAACACAAATGGAATAAAGTGCCAAGTGCCATAAGGTGTAGATCAACTTATACACTAACGGATTTGGTGATAAATATCAAGTGGATGGAATATGATGAGGAAAAACTATAAGGTGCCAAATTAAAAGATAAATACTATATAATCATGGTGATATCACTAATCAGTGAATAGATGAGTAAGTGGATGAATAGATAAATGAAGTAATAACCTTAATAGGGGCAGAGATTTACAACATAAAGTGACACTGTGCACTAAGTATTAACAAGATAAAGTGACAATGTGCAAACAGTGATGACTGATTAATAATGCATGAAGTCCATAAAAAGTGTATACAGGTGGTAAATCCTCATGCAGTAATCACAATGGAAACCCTGTTGGGGGTAAAGTGGTGGGGTGCTGGTAGTCCCTCAGGTAAGTAGCACACTCACCAGAAGTACTCACCCCATACAGTGGTATAGAGTGGGTATATATAATGCAGAAATACAATCCCTCTGGTGGGTCCTGGTTTCCTCAGGAAATCCTGATGTGTGGACCTGGTTGTCCCTGTAAGGCTCCTGGGGCCCTCTGTGGTTCCTGGGTGTCCTGTAGGACTTCTTAAAGCCAGGGGGATGGATCCACGCTGAGTAGATAGGGTCCTATCCCAAAAACTCCAGGGATATCAGCAGGGCGTTGGGGTAAGTGGTACCATCATAGGAAGCAAGGAGAGGGCAGATAAGTGTGATACTGTATAATAGTTTTTATTTGCACATAAAAGAAAGTAGGGTACTCACAATATCTCAATGTATGTAAAGTGATCTGTTGAACATAGGTGGATCGTTATCCATTTGCGAGACCCTTTCGCTTGATTGCAACGCCAACTTAGATCTGATGATTCAGGAAATCATCTATTTAGTTTAACTGGTGTATTATACCAATGTTACATAGTTACATAGTTACATAGTAGGTGAGGTTGAATAAAGACAATAGTCTATCCAGTTCAACCTGTGTAGGTGTGTGTGGCTGTAATCATCTCACATAGCCCTGAATGTTCTGATCCTTGAGATGTACGTCTAAGAGTCTTTTGAAAACCACCATACTACCCGCAGAAACCACCTCTTGTGATAGAGAATTCCACAATCTTGTAGCCCTAACAGTAAAGAACCCCCCCCCCCTCCGTTGCCTGAGGTTAAAACGCTTCTCCTCTAATCGCATTGTATGCCCTCGAGTCCTCATGCAATCCCTTCAACTGAACAGCTTTTTTTCTATGCTGAGATCCCCATTGAGATATTTAAACATTGCTATCATGTCCCCCCTCAGGCGTCTATTCTCCAGGGAGAATAAATCAAGCGTTTGCAGATGCTCTTCATAATTATGGTCCTCCAATCCCCCAATTAGTTTAGTTGCCCTTCTCTGGACTCTCTCCAGCTCCAACACATCCCTCCTGAGGACTGGCGACCAGAACTGGACAGAATACTCCAGATGCGGTCGGACCAGAGTTTTATAAAGTGGAAGGATTATAGATGTATCTCTGGAATACATCCCTTTCTTTATGCATGCTAATATTCTGCTGGCTTTGGCAGCTGCTGCTTGACATTGCATGCTATTGCCTAATCTATCATCAACCAAGACTCCCATTGTGTTACAAAGTTTCCTGGAATTGGGTGCTTATAGAGCATTTGTGAGTAAACACACAGGCATGCATCCATTGCTCATTACTAAATGTAGTGCTCAAAGCAGTTTTCCCAAAGCCTTTTATACTTATCTAACCCCTGAGTATTAGAGGATTGCAACCAAGTGTATGTGAATGATATAGTATTTTCAGTCTGTGAACCATTTAGACATTCAGATTCCTGTTGAGTTATTGGTCTCTTAATCTCTCTTAGTCATGTTGTGGTTGAGATATAGGTTTGAATCTGACGATATACCCAATTTGTCATGACTGGAGGACTAGACCATATTTTCAAGTTCAGAGTTTCATATTTCATATTTCCAAGTTCTGGACTGTGTTTGTGGGGTGTCCTCATTGGTGCCTACTGCTGTATAAGACAGTCCATATCCCAAAAAACCTTTAGCATGAATGCTGTTTATATTACATCAGATAACAATTCAGTATGTTAGTCCACAATTTATCTATAGCCTATTCAAAGGGTAGTATCTCTATATTTCCATATAAAATTTGCAGTGAATATTGTCCACTTAAATTTTAACTTAAACAAAAACTTCTAAGAGACAACAAACTGGACTTCTGGTCATGCAAAATATCCATATAGTATCAGAAAAAACATTGCCCATACGTATACTCATCATTCCATGTGCTGGTAGTTCCCCAAGATCAGTTACGGGAGAAGACAGGTAAATGCAAGAACTCAAACCTGACTGGTTTCACCAGTTCTTGGCATCTACACCAGAAGAATAGATGAATAGATCATTGTTCTTCCTGTCCATGTGGGCAACCTAAAATTGAGGACGAGGAGATGATGGTGCTACAGTATCCCTGTTTCTCATGCAGGGTGTGCACTCTTGCGAACAGTGTGGAGAGGATTCAGGAAACACCTACCACTCTGGTTTATTACACTGGATAAATGTCCCTCCTGATATACCTTTAATATATCGAAGGTACATTGCCCTGACAAACTGCTGACTCATTAGAATGTACAGTATATAGGCAGTTTAACTGTACTCATTTCCCATGGTGCTCTTTATTAGACCATGAGATTCAGAGGTATATAGTGCGAGGTGGCTGCAGGCCACACAACCCAGCTGAGGTTTGGACTGGAATGATGCTGAGACTTAAAGTGGTTTTAAAGGCTGAAGGCAAAAAACCTTCAGAGTGCAGTTCCCCCCTAGCCCACCCTTATACTTACCTGAACTTGATCTTGATCCAGCGATGTGCACGAAAGCAGGAGCTTTCTCAGCTCTCTCACTCCTCATTGGCTCAGAGAAAGCAGTGGAAGCCATCACAGCCAATAGGGAAGGTGCAGGGGGGGGGGGGGCAAGTCATGCTCTGTGTGTTAATGGACACACAGAGCTGGCTCAGGAGCTAGCCCACAAGAGTGTCCCCATAGCAATAGGCTTACTATGGTGGGCAGGCAAGAGGAGCCAAGAGCAAGGGGGTCCAAAAAGAGGAGGATCGGGGCTGCTTTGTGCAAAACTATTGCACAGAGCAGGTAAGTATAACATGTTTGTTATTAAAAAGATATTTAGGGGTCTATAATCACTTTAATATGGGTCATCATACAGGAAACACTGTACATAAAGAATGTATCAGCTGCCATGTCAAACCTGGTTTTCTTTTAAAAATGTTAATAATCTGGTTGTCTTTGTCATCAGTTCTTTTTTTTGTTTCTGTCCTTGAATAAACATGCTGCTGGTCCCACTTGATAGTTAAGTAACTCAAAACTGAGGTCATTGGATTAATATCTTGAAAGCCAAGCAGTTAGTATGCATACCTCCCAACTTTTTGAGATGGGAACGAGGGACGCCTATTAGCAAAAGTATGTGGGCATATGATATGCCCCCTGCCATGTCCCCTTAAAGAAGAATTATTTTTAAATAAGTGTTTTTTTTTATTTTTATCACTACTATTCCTTTATACTGGCTTTTGAAAATGACAAATGAAGCAATTTAGAAACTGGATGAAAGGTTTAGCACTGGGGAACACTTTTTGAAACAAAAAATGTGCATTTCATACACAACTATATAGATTAGTCCAAAATGAGAGACAAATGAGGAGGAAAAAGGGATGGAGGGACTTTGTTTCAAATCAGGGACAGTCGCTCAAAATCAGGGACAGTTGGGAGCTATTAGTATGTCAAATGTTAGGAGGGGAGAGCAGAAGGGAAGAAAGGGAGACAGCGCCTTCTCCCTTTCTTGCCTTATCAGTTGGAGTCGCTTCTCCTTTCCAGAAGAGCTGCCCCAGTGTCAGCGTTGCACCCCCTGCATGACCACGGAAGCCTATCTACACCCCCCCTCCCCTTTCATCATTGAGGATTGATCTCCCCAACAGAAGTGCCCTACGTACCATGTTCCATGTGGTATGTCAAATGTTGGCAATCCCAGCCTACATATTTTGTTCAGGGCAGATTTATTTTAAAATTTATTTTCAAGGAATTTGAAATACTTTCTTTTGCATATACAGAAGCTCATTAAAAAGAAAGTCCAAATGACATGAGATACTTAGAATCCCACAAGTAATGTTTCACAGCGGTAAGCATCTCACTGTCTCTTAATGTCCTAAATATAGTACTACATTAAAGAATACTTTAAAGCATCATTTCATAAGTTAATGCAATGAACTGCAACAAATGGCTATACATCACTTGGTTAAAGACTAGCTCCCACAGATCTCAGCTGAAATCTGCAATGCTGTATCTACATAAGTATTTTGACAGTAATGCCTCTAACAGCACCATGACTTCAAGATTACATTCATCTGTTATTCACAACTACAATGGCTCAGAATATACTGTAAGTGCATTCGCTTTGAAAATGTACATGAAAAATGAAACACCAAACATCTATCACTTTAGTACCAGAAAAATAACAGTTTTGTGTCACAAAGGTGTCAAAGGTATTTTAGTGTTTACGTGTTTGGCTCTGTATCTATCACCATTGACAAATAATTTTGAAAGTGCACAACCCAGACAGTAAAATCTTACCTTTTTTAATTTCTGGGAGCAGATTCTGGAAGGCTTATAACCTTGTAATGCAAACAATCAGAAGGTGTTTCAAAGCTGTTAGAAACTAATTGAAAACAAAGGTTAGAGTCTTTAGTGTGATCTTTGAGACTAAAGCAGCATACATGGTCACTGATGGCTTGTTTTAAAAGTTTTTCACTGCTTGTTAGGAATATGTAAATACATTATTGACCATAGTTGGGCACATATGCACTTTAAGTACAAATTAAGTCAACCAACACACTTCTGGTTCTGGGACCCTTTGCAGCGATCTCATTCCTTGTGAGCACTGGCTCCAAAGTACAAGAAACCTGTATTGAAAACCTACTAAAGTCCTCCATTCCTGTGAGAAATTCCAGCAAATCTACTAAGATGGGGTGCACCGAGGATAGTTCCTAGCTCCAGTGGCGTAAGGGGGGCAGCAGGGCGGTTGCAGAGGGGCACAGGACCTGTTTTTGTGGAGTCCCATCCAAGTGTCCTGGCTCAGGCTCCGGCGGTAACACCACTAGGGATAAGTGAATAAGTAGAACAAGCCATGATCCCAGGGATCAGAGAGAGGGGACCAGTGACCGTGCTGTGTACAGAGATGGGGGAAGGAGGGGGGGAAGGAGGATGGCAACTAAGGCATCCTCTCCAGTGCTCCCAGCACAGGATCTCTGGTGTCCTCAGAGCCCACAGCCCGGGATTCTGCCACTGCCTATTCCCATGCCTGTCAGTGTGCTGCTGTCAGGCCCCCAGCACTCGGACCCTGCACCACCCCAGGAGGAAACCTGGGGCAGGAGGAGGAGGCATGGCTTCTACCACCTGCTCCAGGTTCACTGACAAGTACCAGCTCTTTGATTAGCTCAGCAGGTGAGACACATTCCTTTACGTCTCTACACCTGTTTGTCTGCCTGTCTACAGAAATGGAGCCCTGAGAGGAGACAGCAAACTTACAGAGAATAGATGGAGCCCACTACATACAGTATACTGTACATTTCAAAATAATAATTAGAATATACAGCCACATATATATACACACACACACACACACACACACATTTATTGGCCAGTTTATTAGGTACACCTTGCTAGTACAGGGTTGGACCCCCTTTTGGCTTCAGAACTGCCTTAATTCTTTGTGGCATGGATTCAACAAGGTGTTGGAAACATTCCTCAGATATTTTGATCCATATGCACATGATAGCATCACACAGTTGTCACAGGTTTGTTGGCTGCACATCCATAATGGGAATCCCCCAATCCACCACATCCCAAAGGTGTTCTATTGCATTGAGATCTGGTGACTGCGGAGGCCATTGGAGTACAATTGTCAAGAAACCAGTTTGAAATTATATGAACTTTCTGACATGGTACATTATCCTGCTGGAATTAGCCAACAGAATATGGGTAAATTGTGGTCACAAAGGAATGGACATGGACAGCAACAATACTCAGGTAGGCTGTGGTATTTAAACTATGCTCAATTGGTACTAAGGGGCCCAAAGTGTGCCAAGAAGTTTTGCCCCCACCACCACCACCAGCCTAAACCGTTGATACAAGGCAGGATAGATCCATGCTTTCATGTTGTTTATACCAAATTCTGACCCTAACATCTGAATATCACAGCTGATATTTGAGACTCATTAGACCAGGCAACGTTTTTCCAATCTACTATTGTCTAATTTGGTTGAGCCTGTGCAAATTGCAGCCTCTGTTCCTGGTAGGGTCTTCAGCTGCTAGTAGCCAATCTGCTTCAAGGTTCAATGCATTGCAGGTTCAGAGATGATATTCTGCATTTTTTGGTTGTAACAAGTTTTTTTTTGAGATACTGTTGCCTTTCATCATCTTGAACCGGTATGCTCATTCTCCTCTGACCTCTGACATCAGCAAGGCATTTTCCCCCACACAACTGCCGCTGGATATTTTCTCTTTTTTGGACCATTCTCTGTAAACCCTAGGAATAGATGTGCAAGAAAATTCCAGTAGATCAGCAGTTTTTTTTAAATACTCAGACCAGCCCGTCTGGCAACAACAACCATACCACGTTCAAAGTCACTTAAATCTCCTTTTTTCCTCATTCTGATGCTCGGTTTAAACTTCATACGTACATGAAAAAAAAACAACAAAATGCTTATCTTACAGAAAAAAAAAAAACTTGATAACCTAAAGAACAACTTAAAGAGAAAGTCTCTGTATGATAAGTCTGCAAGAGCAAGTAAAATGCCTCAAACTATAGCAGACGATACCTCTCCGCTGAACCTAATATACCGCTTCAAGGTAGAATGGGGACATTAAGTTGGACCTTCAAAATCCAGTGCAAAATTCTCCTGCTCAGTTATTGTGAAATACTTGGTCTACAATGACAAACACAAAATCTAAAAGCATTCAGAAATTCAAAGTTATTCCAGATGGATGAACACAAGTTACTCATCTTTGCAGACTACTCAGCAAGGTAAGTCTGTAAAGGTTTGTACAGCTTTCTTTCACAATAAGTTTCAATTTTCCTTGGTATATCCAGCCACCCTTCATCTCCAGAACACAGAAAGGGAAAAGCGTGTCTTCAGGGCTCCCATATCGGACACAGAAGGTCTCCGCCAGGGGTTCAGAGGTGTGCTGAGCCAACAGCTAGAAGACAGGAGGTTTTGTCCCAGGAATCAGGTGATTCCCCCCCCCCCCATGTTGAGGGCATGTGGCCTATGGAGGAAGAGGTGTTTGACTCCCCACTTTTCCTGGCCTGCCAGGCTACGTGCTCAGATAAGAGTCTGATATGGATTTTGGAGGGGACCCCACGCCATTTGTTTTCAGAATTTGCTGTTGCCAGCATAGTTTTGTTTAAATTTCAGGTGTCAGTGGGGAGTCATCCATTCTCAAAGCGGAGTTCCGCCCCCCCCCCCCTCCAAAAATTAAAAGTCAGCAGCTACACATACTGTAGCTGCAAACTTTTAATAATAGGGCACTTACCTGTCCTGGAGTCCAGCCCCGCAGCCAATGTTTCCATTCACTGTTGGGTGCTTCTGCCGCCATTGCCGGTCAGGGAACCGCAAGGCTTCACGGGCGGGTCCCTACTGCGCATGTGTGAAGCGTGCTGTGCATTCGGATTGGCTCGGTGGCGGAGGGTAGGAGGAGGGGACCTCACTTCAGCGCAGTGCCGTTCCCGGAAGTGGGGAAGGGTACCTGTCAAAAACAGGTACCAATTCCCCCCTCCCCCCTGAAAGGTGCCAAATGTGGCACCAAAGGGGGGAGGAAGCAAATGAGCCGAAGTTCCACATTTGAACTCCGCTTTAAGGACGTGGTGGCCAGGTTCCTGGGCCCACTGCTTAACAACCAGCTATTCTTCACACAGAATTCGAATAAGTGGATTATCTTTCGACCAATCCGAATTTGAATTGTTCCGTAAATTTGGAATTTCGTTCGAAAATTAATAAACAAAACAAAACTTAACAAAAACGAAATTAATTCCAAAATCAAATGAAACGAATTTCGAAACAAATCAAAATTAGTAACATAATAACTTTATCCGAAACGAAACAATTTTTTCCATTCTGCACATGTCTAATGGGTACACATCAGAGCTGCCTCCTGTCCCTGCTGCTTTTAAGTCTTGCAATTTAACCTATGACTAGACATTTTCTTACAAAAATATATTAAATGGTATATAGGTAGGTGGGGAAGAAAATTTCACAGCCTTGTTTGCAACTAACCTATTATTATTCACATCTACAGTTGATCAGAACATATCAAAGGTCCAGGATATTCTAGGGGTGTTTGGGTCAATTTTGGGTCAATTTTAGGTTACAGAGTCAATTTTGACAAATGTGAGATTACTCTGTCATAGGGCCTCGGGCCTCCCCACCCTCCCAGACAAAAAAGCAAACTAGGTTTCCCAGTTAGGGAACATATTTCTTACCTGGGCATCAGGGTAGGTAGACTTTTATCCACCCTATACCACTTGAACTACAAATCCCCACTAAAATCACTAAGACGTTGGAGAGCTTGGCAAATTTCTTGAACAAAAGGTGTAGCAACTCACTTTTCTCCCGTAGGTCACACCTGTCTCCACCCCTTACCTACCTCCTAAAAACTCCCCTTGTCTCCCCCTCTACCCACCTCCTAGCACCGCCTCCTATTTAGGGGCCACACCCTTACAATTTTGCTTTTTGAACTCCAATCAGCCCCAATTTATGCACCTTCAGACCAACCCCAAAGCATGGTGGAACGTTATTGTGTTGCACATTAGTATCCCATGCTTGGTGGTAGAAAAAGGAGATCAATTCTCATGCACACCAGGGCTCCGAATTTTATAGCAAAAACAAGGAGCATATTTTGGTGCCCCCTCAAATCATGGGTACAGCAAGTTGCAAGCAACCTGTACAAATCAATGCCAGGTTAAAATACACAGAAGCTCTCTGCATATTTAAATGCATGCCAGTGATATTTCCATATAGGGATGGATGTATATAGGGTGTTTGGCCCAAACGCATATTGTGTTCAGAAAATATGTCTCTGTACACATAACTGGGGATGTGCATCAATATATGCATATAGCCACTGTGCATTTCAGATCACCACTGATTTCTACTGGCAGCTAGCTGTAAACAAGACCTATGCCTCATGGCACCAAAACAAGTCCAGTTTTACACTGTACAGGGAAGAGGAGCTCATGCCTGTTTAGAAACATGTCTCAACCCGCCTGAGCTATCCCACCTGGAAGCTGTCACTGTGGATTACCAATCATAGGTGGCAGAGGCATTTCCTGCCCTGAAGCTGCATGTATACACCCCCCTTGTAAAAATGAGGAATGCCTCCACCGCCTATCACTAACTCTCAGTTTTTACAGCTTCCTGGGACTGGACTTGAATCTGAACAGCCATATGCTCATCCCCACTGTACAGCTCTTTGTGCTTATGTGCATGAGCCCTTAGAATTCATTATTGCAGCAGAAGAAATACAGTAATAGACAGCCCCCATAAAACGTAAACACCCCCCCCCCAATACAGCAACAATAAACAGGTCCCCCCCCCCAATCCAGCAACAATTGACAGCTTCCCGCCAACACAGCAACAATAGACAGCTCCCCCCAATCCAGCAACAATAGATTCACTCCCCCATTCAGCAACAATAGACAGCCTCCCTCCATACAGCAACAATAGACAGCCCCCCATCCAGCAACAGTAGACAGCCCCCCTCTATCCAGCAACAATAGACAGCCCCCACCTCAATCCAGCAACAATAAACAGCCCCCTTCATTCAGCAACAATAGATATCCCCTTTCATTCAGCTACAATAGACAGCCCTCCCCCTTTCAGGAACAGTAAATAGTCAGCCCCCCTTATCTAGCAACAATAGATAGGCAGACCCCTCCATCCAACAACAGTAGATAGGCAGCACCCCTCATCTAGCAACAATGATTAGGCAGCCCCCTCCATCCCACAACAGTAGATAGGTAGAAGGCAGTGGCAGCCCTCCCCTATTTAACTAAAATAGGCAGTCCCCTCCAGCAACAATGACAAATTTCTCATAAACAATATACACAGCAGGATTCAGCAGTGCAGCCCAGCTCTCATTTGCAGCTGATACTGGCACAGAAAGATGCAGTCATAGGTAGGTAGGAATATAGGGAGAGGTGGGGTGTAGCTGGAATCACTCTGCCAGGACTCCCCGTGGCTGCAGCCGGCTCTACAGAAACTGCTTCAGAATATGCGGCCGCTGGCTCACTCCATGGCCAGCGCCCACCTCAAACAAATGGAAAAAGTCCAGCTCTCTGACATTGTCTTTTGGCGGAGGTGCTGGAACACCGTCCTGGCAATTTCAGCCAGGAAAAAAAACCCTGATTATATCCACTTCAAACTATACCACCCCTCTTGAAACACAGTGAAATCAAAACATTGGAGACTCCAGAGAGAGAGAGCGAGACATCATTTTTCCCCTGTACAAATCATTAGTAAGACCTTATCTGGAATTTGCAGTTCAGTTTTTGGCACCAGTTCACAAAGGATATCAAAGAACTGGAGAAGGTGCAGAGAAGGGCAACCAAATGGATATAACGCATGGAAGAGCTCAGCTATGAAGAAAGACTTTTTTTTTTTTTTAAATTGATTGAACTAGATGGCCTAGTGTCTTTTTTTCAATCTGACTAACTATGTACTATATAAATAAGCATTTGTCAAGTTCCTATTAAAAACTAAACATCCCCAAACCTCATTGCGCAAGTTCATGACCCTGAAGATAATAGGGGTATAGGCATCCCAAATATTAGAGCATACAATCTCTACACACATATTAATTCATATTAACATAGTAATATATATTTACATGTGAAAGCATATAAATATCCACTGTGACAATAGTCGCAATAAATTCTCATATAAATAGCTATTTTTTTAAATATTACTCATGTCAATGAATGATGAAATCCACGTTTTCACAGTGGACATTTATTTGTTAACATAAGCTATTGATTATATAGTCGGTGGAGGTTTTCAGTTTTGGGTGGAGCACCAATTTAAATAATTATTTATATGCAAATTCATTGTGACAATTGTCACAGTGGATATTTGTATGCCATCACATGTAATGATATATTACTATGATATACTGTACACTTGGTGGAGTTTTTCAGTTTTGGGTGGATCACTGATGTGAATGTTTATTTGCATGAGGATTATTGTGAATATTATTATAGCAGATATTTGTATGCTTTCACATATAATGATATACAGTATGTCTAGTTGTACTTTTGAGCAATTTAACAAATGCATTTAGGATTTTATGAGCAGAGCAACCCTTTTATTTTATTATCTATTTCTGGTGCGGGGGACACATTTTATGTTTGATGCAGCTCCTATTTGTGCATTTTAGTTTTGTAAAATGTATTAATTGAAAAAAAAAATAATAATATATATATATATATATATATATATATATTGTATATATAATCCCCAATCCCCCTGAACTTCACATTTGATGTTCATATAGCAAATAGCGCTATAGCCAAGTAATTGCAAAAAAATGACATTTAAAGGTGAAGTTCACCTTTTGGGAAAAAATATAAAATGCCCATATTTTTGTGTAGAAATAAATGTGCTTTTATTATTTTTTTCCTGCAGGAGCCTACAAAGCTTTGTACCTGTGATCAGTGGTTCATGGGTTAAAATGTCAGGATTCTGCAGACAAGCCAATGTCAGTTTAAAAGTTGCAGGTCTTGTAAATGAACTATGAGGGCACTCATCAGCATCCTTGCAGTTTATTGAGAACTATAAGCTATATGCCACAGTGATATTGTAGACGGAACTTGTAGTTTTCTTATTTATGTATTCCTGAGAAACAATGACACAGCTGTGCTGTCAGATCCCCTTGCACCTGCGCGTTTTTTAGAATGTGACAGTGAGTGCTGGGAAAGAGACACCCACTCACTGTCACGGGGGGGATTTGGGGTGAAAAGAACATATCTTGGAGCATGTTACACATTGCACTCTAAATGTGGGTGTAAGGTGTAACATGCTCCAAAGGGTGAAATTATCCTTTAAAATGGTCGGTCTACCTTGGTCATGTTGTGGATAAAATCTTTACAGGCCTTAATACCCACAGAAAAAGAGATGAAAGAGCTGATCAGAAACCGGGTACTGGCCAAAATGCAAGCACAGGCTTGCTATAAGCAGGCACTGGCGCAGCAGCAACAGGCTAACCAGATACGGGCACAAAGTCACGAGGACCAGAAAAAATTACTTGCTTGTTGGCAGCTCAGCTTGTTCCTCAGCAAAGAATGCATGCAAGCACAGTTGGCAGGCTTGCAGGAGGTGGTTCACCGGCTCTCTCAGAGACATGACTAAGGAGTGGTTTCCCCTAGTAACCTGGCAACTATGAGAGCTAGTCACTACCTGCAAAAGATAACCACTACCTACTGTATGTTGTGGAAACATTTCTCACCATATTTGGAGAGAGGGTTGGTCCCAACTAAAAGGGCCTGGCCCCTTCCTGAGGCATCTACTGCTGTCTGGCTGAAAAGAGTATTTACCTGAAGAAATCAACTAGATTGGCTACTCAGGTTCTAAATACATGGCCTGGTTCCACTGGTTAAGAAATGGCTGCAGAAGGAGATTCTGTCTGGCCCCCAAATGTTGGCTCAGGTTATGGTGATCTGATATCTGAGGTCACTGCCTGGCAACTAGGGATGATCGAACTTTTCAAAAGTTTGGTTCGGCCAGAACATCCGAACTTCCCGAAAGTTCGGCCTGGATTTCAGAACCCCATTGAAATCAATGGGACCCGAACTTCGGAAATCAAAAAACACAATTTTGAAGCCCTAAAACCCAATAAATGCCCCTAAAAAATGCCTAGGGTTCTGGGTCATACCCCAGGTACTATTAATCACACAAAAAAAGTTCTTAAAAATTGTCATTTTTGATAGAGAGCCAATTATTGAAAAAAAAATAAAAATTTCTTTGGATTTAGTATCTGGGGGGTCTAAAAAGTGTACCTGTGAAGTTTCAGCTCTGTAGCATGTCCAGAACCATAAAAAAAGATTGTTTGTATTTTGTCACTTATAGAACAGGTTAGTGGCTTCTCTCTTTTCACACCTTGCCGGTTTAGTAGCAAGCGTTTTTTTGGGCATTTTTTGGGGTCTTTTGAGGCAGGCAAAACATCTGAACATGTGTATAGGGGGTATATATACACACCCATGTATGTATATATACACCTAGACATATATAGGTGTGATAGTAGCAGAAATATATGCTTGCGCTAATGAAATCATTTACACTAATATGGCTCCGCTCCCATCACACCTATATATGTCTAAGTGTAAAACACATATAAGTATGTGTGTATATATACCACTATACACAAGTTCAGATGTTTTGCCTGCCTCCAAAGAACCCAAAAAAATGGCCAAAAAAACGCCCAGATGTGTTGTTGCAGGCATTTTTTGGGGGTTTTTGGAGGCAGGCAAAACATCTGAACTTGTGTATAGTGGTATATATATACACACATACTTATATGTATTTTACACTTCATATCGGTGTTATAGGAGCAGAGCCATATTAGTGTTAATGATTTCATTAGGGCAAGCATATATTTCTGCTACTATCACACCTATATATGTCTAGGTGTATATATACATACATCTGTGTGTATATATACCCCCTATACACATGTTCAGATGTTTTGCCTGCCTCAAAAGACCCCAAAAAATGCCCAAAAAAACGCTTGCTACTAAACCGGCAAGGTGTATATAGTATGTGTGTAGATATACCTGTATACACAAGTTCAGATGTTTTGCCTGCCTCCAAAAACCCCCAAAAAATGCCTGCAACAACGCACCTGGGTGTTTTTTTTTTTTTTAGCGCTAGCGTTTTTTTGGCCATTTTTTGGGGTTCTTTGGAGGCAGGCAAAACATCTGAACTTGTGTATACGGGTATAGATACACACATACTTATATGTATATATACACCTAGACATATATTGGTGTGATAGTAGCAGAAATATATGCTTGCGCTAATGAAATAATTAACACCAATATAGTTACGCTCCTATCACACCTATATATGTCTAGGTGTATATATACATATAAGTATGTGTGTTTTTTTATTTTACGCTAGCGTTTTTTTGGGCATTTTCTTGGGTTCTTTGGAGGCAGGCAAAACATCTGAACTTGTGTATAGTGGTATATATACACACATACATATGTATATATACACCTAGACATATATAGGTGTGATAGGAGCGTAACTATATTGGTGTTAATTATTTCATTAGTGCAAGTAGTGTTTTCTGCTCCTTTCACACCTATATATGTGCAGGTGTATATATACATACATGGGTGTGTATATATACCCCCTATACACATGTTCAGATGTCATGCCTGACTCCAAACATGTGCTCAAAAAATCACTATAGATGCCTGCAGCCAAAAAGCAAGCTGACAGGGGCGAAGCCATATTACTGCAGCGAAAGTGACTTCAGAGAAACTAGCTTTTCTCTATAGCGGTCACCCTGATATGGAAGGGTTTGGTCACCCTGCCATAGCAGTCACTGTCAGTTCACCCTACACTACATTACGGTCACTCTGATATGGAAGGGTTTGGTCACCCTGCCATAGCAGTCAGTTCACCCTACACTACATTACGGTCACCCTGACACTTAACACTTTCCCTACAGAAACTAAATTTTTGCATCTAACTAAAGTGTAAAAAAGCACCCTAACTACACTAGATATCCCTTTCCTCACACTAATAAATGCTAAATGACACTTTTAAAGTAAAATTAACAGAACTGCTTCCACTCTCTTCCATGTCCCTGTATAACAATGCTAGGAATTTGGCGGGGGCTATCTTATATACTGGGGGGTGTATTCACTAATGATTGGACTATGGACCCCCTAGTCACTCCAATCACATTCCTAGCATTGTTCTGCCCCCTCAATTGGCTTTTGCTAATGGTTCTGGTCCAATCACGGGCTTTTAAAGCCCATTTCCTGAACCATAGCATTTTGGTCGGTTCTGGTTGCCGAATTCCGAACTTTTTCAGCAAAAAGTTCTAAATTCGGCCGAACCTCGAACACCCAATGTTCAGGTCGAACCGATGGTCGACTCAAACCGTTCGATCATCCCTCCTGGCAACCTCTAGCATTGTATACGTTTTTTTTTTTTTTAATTGGGAGCATACATAAAATTACCTCAGTACAGCCAAGTGACTTGGAGAAATGTGGAATTTCCCAGGCTCCCACAAATTAAGTAAACTATACAAAACTGAAGACGCAAACATTAATCAATGGTGATTATGATAACATTGATGATAGTATTCCTAGACCTACAGACCAAATTGACCTCTATTGGTGAAAGATTTTCTCCATTAAAGGTCAGGGAGATTTATAAGGAGACTTTCCCCAATTCTGCATATCTGTGAATATGGTACTGTACAAATGTAACATCCCACACAGGTAACTGTAAAATAGTAGGCTACTGTTTCTTCATTTTGCAGTAAATTATTATTTGCTAAACTGAGTTACCAAATCCACAGCAGGGTTGTGTATCAGTTGCAACAGCCATTTAGGTGGATGTTGCTTAATCTATCTCATAATGAAACACTGGGTGGACACCTGGTGGTCAATAATTAGGAGGCATGGCTAACCAGTAGTTTTTACTGCCCACAGTTGGAGACTGGGGTGAAAGATGAAGAAATACTGTGTTTTACAGCCCCACTTGTCAGTTAACTGCTGTGGTGTCACACTTCCCTTAATACCTCTAGCCCTAATCAAAGTACTCTTTGAGCGTATTGCAATGAATATGATTGGTGGTCCTATTGTAAAGCAAGCCCAGGGATATCAATATATACTGGTCGTTTTTGATTATGCAATTAGAAATCTAGAGGCGGATCCCCTAAAAAATAATTTCCCACAATTGAATAGGAGTTGTTCCATATGTTATCAAGAACAGGATTTCATATGGAAATCATGACTCACCAGGGCTACCCTTTATATCAAAGGTGACTGAAGATGTGTGTAAAAAGTAAAGCATTGTAGTTACCAAATTCTGTCTTTTACTCACAGATACTATATATATGGCATGGTTAAGAGGTTTAACGAAGCTCTAATGAAACAAATAAAAAGGTAGAACTGAGAGATTGGAAGGGCTGGAATTACTTACTTACTGTTATGAAGTTCCTAAAGCAGCTGCTAAAATGTCACTGTTTATATGGGTGTATGGGCAGAGACCCTGTGGATTGCTTGATTTTGGTGAAACATATAAGAAAAAGTAAGGCCACTTCCCACAAAACAATAACCAAAGATATCTATCAGATGTGGGAAAGGATCGCTAATGTGATGCAGTTGATAAATGAACATCGTCCAGAGTGCCCAGGAGGTGCAGAGAACAGTGTACACTGATCAAGGTTCAGCAATTTCAGGTTGGAGACTGGGTGGCCTTACTAATTTAGCAGGAAATTAGGTAATCAAAACCCAAATTCATTTCTTGGACTCAAGCTCTACAGGAAACAAGCTTTCATTCATTTGGTAGCGAAAGTTGGCTTAGCCCGGTTAATGCCTGCTTGCTAAGTCCCCAAAATAGGAGTGTACATCACTTATATATCCACAGTTACGTCACAAATGCATATACAAAAACATTAAAGTTTTCTTTCAGCTTAACAAGACATACTTCTATTTCTGCATCTCTTTTCCTGTAAATTGCTATTTCAGACCTGCGGTTTTGTCTCACATGTCTGTATTGATTACTAAAAGAGGAAGTTAGAGGGGACGAGAGTGAGGGGGCAAAAAGTGCACAGCACCGCTGGCTGGCTTCTGTAATTTTTTAAAGGTTATCAGAACAACCATCCGCCATGTTAGAAGGCTTTTCAGCTGATGCCACACTAATGCCCACAGTAGAGAGTAAGTTCCTAGCCAAAGAGCATGGATCATCTGATGTAGTGGAAAAGTTGGAATAAGTAAACTATTGGGAACACCAGCCAACAAAGAGGTGGTCTGCTCCCAACATTACCACCATAGCCATACCACTGATTGACCTGACAAAGTGTTAAATATCAGTGATGACACAATGGAATGCTAAAGCATAGGAAAAGATACAAAGCTATTTACAGCTTTGCCACCAAACCACATCACAATCTTGTCATAATATGCTATCCAAACCATCCTATCTGTCCCATCCCAAGTCCTCCTGCTCTCACTACCTTGTCTCCTCTTCCCATGCTTACCTCCAGGATTTCTCCAGAGCCTCTCCCAACCTTTGGAAATCCCTACCCCAAACAGTTAGGTTAGTTCCTGCATTATCCACCTTTATCAGATGCCTGAAAATTCTGCCTCCAGCTAACAACTACATTTTTAATACTTCCATCAGCTCATCCCTCACAGTTATTACATATTTACGTATTACATATACGTATTCGATTTTAAAGTGATACTAAAGGTCTCATTTTTTTTTCTTTTAGTTACAAAAATAACGAACATGTTATACCTGCTCTGTGAAGTGGTTTTGCACAGAGCAGCCCAGATCCTCCTCTTCTGGAGGGACTTTTTGGCTATCCTGGCCCCTCCCTCCTGTTTAGTGCTCCCACAGCAAGCAGCTTGCTATGGGGGCACCCGAGCAGAGCTGCAGCTTCCTGTGTCCATTCAGACACAGGGCTTGGGCCAAGCCCCACCCCCTTTCTTTCCTCATTGTCTGATTGACTTTGATTTACAGCAGCAGGAGCCAAAGGTGCCGCGCTGCTGTCTGAGCGAAAGAGGAGGGAAGTCCTGGGCAGACGAGACACTCCTGCAACATCTCAGGAGCTAGTTGGGGATCAGGTAAGTATAAGGGGGGGGGTGAGGGGGACTGCTACACACAGATGGCTTTTTATTAGAATGCAGTGCCCTGATTATCAGAGCTGATGTCCCTTTAACACAAGCCGATTATCGGCTTTGTTCTTCTGTCAGCGTGAGGAGAAAAAAGCCGATAACCGGCTTGTGTTGACATCCTTGATCAGCTGTCATTGGACACAGCTGATCACGTGGTAAAGGGCGGCTGTGATTAGCCCTTAACCCCGATCTGTGATCAGTTGAGTCCTTCGGACTCGGCGTTCACAGAGTGCGCCACTGGGGTCACGCGGATCATGGGAGGACATCAATAGACGCCCTCCCGGCAAAGTACTGTAAGCTGCGCTGTAGCCATCCTTTGGTTATAACGAGGGCGGCAAGTGGTTAAAAGAAAATATTAAATATGTACCATATACCATATAAATTAAAAATTGCACAGAAGTAAAGCAAATGTATATGCAAAATAAAGCTAAAGCTCACCAACATTTGAAAGCCTGGTCTTGTGCTTAGTGTCAACTAAAACAAACATTACCTACTTTTTATTTGAAAAAGTATACTTGATTTTTAGTTCCATACTGCATTTGGTTTCCATGGTAATTTTCCCAATTACTGTGTGGAGCAAAACAAATTTTCTCACAGGATACCACTACAGGAGTTCATTTTGCCTTTAGGCATCAGCTGTATACTCGCTTTAATATTTGCTAGGGTATGCATTGTATTCTGTTTCTCAGATATTAACAAAGAGTCATATTTCTAACTTTAGAGAATTTGTATCTTCTGCAAGACTGTTATTCATTGCCTGCTGTTTAAAAAG
Source organism: Pelophylax lessonae (assembly GCF_965119305.1). Taxonomy (NCBI): domain Eukaryota; kingdom Metazoa; phylum Chordata; class Amphibia; order Anura; family Ranidae; genus Pelophylax; species Pelophylax lessonae. The sequence continues at coordinate 168,113,848 of NC_138776.1, forward strand.
TGAGAGGTGAAAACAAAGTTTCCTTTCAGCTCCCGAAACTCAGCTTGCATTTCAAACACTCAGGGTTCACATACAACACAGATCATTAACTCAGCAAGTGCCATTGCTATGCCACAAACAGTAAAATGTGTACTTGTTTTCATGTGATAAGCAATAATATGAGTGCCAAGGTAGCTTTTTGAAGGAGGAATAATGACTAACTTTATTAGGGGAGATCAGCATTAGTGCCAAACAAGCTTCAGATTTCATTTTTCTTTTTAAGTCTTACATTTTTACATATAAGGAATGATAGCATAACTCGTGGAATGCACCATGCAAGGGTTTAATTACAGCTATAGACTCCCAGAAGTTGTAGGACACTCAGAATAATTGATGTAACTGTAGGATATCACCTAAAGCAGTAAAAAAATCCAAAAGTAAACATGTATTATATTGCAGCTTACTAATTCTTAGCATTAATGATTGTATTGGTTTTCCTGTTTAGGCTTTCCTGAATTTTTATCTGGTGATCCAGTCAAGAAGTCAGTTTTTTTTTTAAAAGCACAAGCTTTCAATCAGAATGTATCAGTTTCCGAGATGAGGCAAACCATTTACCACTGGCAGGGGTTATTAAAATTATCATCTTTTATTCACCATCTAAAACTTTTAGCCCAAACATTGTTTGCTGTAACTGATAAAAAATAGTGTTACCTGGAGTTTGACTTCAATTTGTTAGTGTTATTAAATCTGCTAATACATTACCCCCCCCCCCCCGCCCTTGACTGACAATGCTGCTGTCCAAATGTGTCCCCTGTGCTCCTTCATCCAAAGTGGATTCACTCTAATACGTGAGGTGTGTTACTGGCCAGATCACAGGTGAAAATAGAAGGAGAAAGGATTAAAAAAAGAAAACAAATTCAGCCAAAACATCTAATGATTGGTAAACTGCAATATAATCCATTTTTGATTTTGGGTTTATTACCGCTTTAAGCTCACCATACATATTGTAATCTAAACAGGGAGGGCCCCTGTCCGTTCTCCTCCTGGATAAACTGGTCAGAGAAATATGGGGATTTTAAGGTGCCAGGCAATAAATAAAACTATGTGTAATAAAAAATATATATGGAATACTCAAATATAAAACATCAATCATTTATTAATACCTGAATTTTTTTTTTAAAATACTACAAATGATCAGTACAACAATATTCTGATCAGTGATACATATAATTGGCTCGATATTAACGGAATCCATGGAGTAAGGTATAAGTGCATACGGATCGATGCGTTTCGCCCTTTTCAGGAGCTTCTTCAGGATTCACGTACAATGAGTTATATGCACTACATGAACAAAAACACCACATTTAAACAAAGTGGCTTTATCCTTACATAATATCTCTACAATATTTAATAAAATAATATTTTACAATAATTATACACAATTCATATAATAAATATTAATCTTCACAAAAGACAAGGAGGCATGTAGAAAATGACATATTGTAATCTGATTGTAAACTTTTCTTTCCTGCCTAATTGGATACAAACTGAAGGTTTGGATACATACTGAAAGGATTGTTTAGGTGAGCTTTAACATAACATTTACAAATTTAGTACAGATTTATAAAGATTTGGTAAACTCTAAATCGTGGTTTAAATTAGGGATAGACCAATATGTTTTTTTCAGGGCCGATACCGATATTTTGGTATCGGTATTGGTATCGGCCGATATGGGCCAATGTTTTGTACATTTAAGGTTTTGAAAAATAAAGAAAATTTTACAGGGCCTGTGACAGGGCCTGTGGGTGGCTGGCTGACTGGTACAGTGCCTGTGGCTGGCTGGTACAGGGCCTGTGGGTGGCTGGCTGGCTGGTACAGGGCCTGTTGGAGGCTGACTGGCTGGTACAGGGCCTTTGGGGGGCTGGCTGGCTTGCTGGTGCAGTGCCTGTGACTGGCTGGCTGGTACAGGGCCTGTGGATGTGGCCGGCTGGCTGGCACCGGGCTGCTGTGGGTGGGTGTATGGCTGTGATACACTCCCGCGAGACTAGTCCAGACTCCAGACAAGGCTGTCCGTGGCGAGGGAGGCAGCCTAAGAAGGCAGAATGATGTCATAGAAATATCAGCAATATTGGCTAGTTCCGGGGCCAATACCGATATATTGGGGAAAGTGCATATCGGCCCCAGATATATCAGCCTTGCCGATAATCGGTCTATCCCTAGTTTAAATGTATGCATTCTTAACCCAAAATAGAAGTTTATGCTGCTCTCAGCCTATATCGAATCTCCTAATTGTTTTTTTTTTTGCTTCTGTTATATAGTGGCTTTGTTCATTCTCCTTGGTCCTGCTGTATGTAGGAACATAGCTACCTTCTGTCACTCACTCCTGAGATGAACTATGAGATTTGTACTGTAGTCAGCTTCACCTGAGTGACAGTCAAGGAAGCACCCTATTCCTTTTCTAGCCAAGCTGGCTACAGAGGTCACATGCCCATATGGTGATATTGCAGGCTACATGATGAGGTCTATACAGTCTGCTCTAGCTTGGGGAGGAACAGGATATTTACAGTGCCTTGCGAAAGTTTTCGGCCCCCTTGAACTTTGCGACCTTTTGCCAAATTTCAGGCTTCAAACATAAAGATATAAAACTGTAATTTTTTGTGAAGAATCAACAACAAGTGGGACACAATCAGGAAGTGGAACGAGATTTATTGGATATTTCAAACTTTGTTAACAAATAAAAAACTGAAAAATTGGGCGTGCAAAATTATTCGGCCCTTTACTTTCAGTGGAGCAAACTCTCTCCAGAAGTTCAGTGAGGATCTGTGAATGATCCAATGTTGACCTAAATGACTAATGATGATAAATAGAATCCACCTGTGTGTAATCAAGTCTCCGTATGAATGCACCTGCACTGTGATAGTCTCAGAGGTCCGTTTAAAGCGCAGAGAGCATCATGAAGAACAAGGAACACACCAGGCAGGTTCGAGATACTGTTGTGGAGAAGTTTAAAGCCGGATTTGGATACAAAAAGATTTCCCAAGCTTTAAACATCCCAAGGAGCACTGTGCAAGTGATAATATTGAAATGGAAGGAGTATCAGAACACTGCAAATCTACGAAGACCTGGCTGTCCGTCTAAACTTTCAGCTCATACAAGGAGAAGACTGATCAGAGATTCAGCCAAGAGGCCCATGATCACTCTGGATGAACTGCAGAGATCTACAGCTGAGGTGGGAGACTCTGTCCATAGGACAACAATCAGTCGTATACTGCACAAATCTGGCCTTTATGGAAGAGTTGCAAGAAGAAAGCCATTTCTTAAAAATATCCATAAAAAGTGTTGTTTAACCACTTTACCACTAGAGCATTTTGCTGTCTTACGTCTGGGCCACTTTTTGCGATTCGGCGCTGTGCGACTTTAACTGACAATTGCGCGGTCGTGCGACGCCGTACCAAAACGAAATTGATGTCCTTTTTTTTCCCACAAACAGAGCTTTCTTTTGGTGGTATTTGATCACCTGTGCGATTTTTACTTTTTGCGCTATAAACAAAAAAAGAGCATTTATTTTGAAAAAATAACAATATTTTTCACTTTTTTTATATGAAATTACCCCCAAAAAAGATGTAAACACCAATTTTTTTTTTAATTTTTGGCCAATTTGTTTTCTGCTACCCATGTTTGGTAAAAAAAAAATAGCAATAAGCGTATTTTGATTGGTTTGCGAAAAAGTTATTGCGTTTACTAACAAAGGGAAAGATTTCTGTCATTTTTGGTGTTTTTTTTTTTAACGAGTAATGGCAGCGATCTGCGATTTTTTTTGCGGGACTGCGACATTGCGGTGGACAGATCGGACCCTTGACTGACATTATTGACACTTTTGGGGGTACCAGTGACATTACTGCAGTAATCAGTGCTATAAATATGCACTGTTACTGTAAAAATGACACTGGCAGGGAAGGGGTTAACTTTATTGGAGAGGGAGGGGTTAATGTATGCCTGGTGCTTACTGACGTGTGGGGGGGGGAGGTGGCTGTGTGAGACAGGGACAGATCGGATGTCCAGCTATGCTGAACACTCTGATCTGTCACTCCTTGTCACTGAGGAGATCCGCCCGCTTGTGTTTACACAGGCGGGCGGATCTCCACACTAGATCCCCGACGATAGGGGCAGACTCCCGCTGTGAATGAAAACAGCGGGAGCGCGCCTCCGGCGGTGCGTGAGCGCCGCCTACAGGGGAGGAGTCTGGCGACGTAGGTCTACGTCGTCAGACGGGAACGAGCCACTTTGCCGCAGTACTATTCCAGTACTCAGCGGTAAAGTGGTTAAAGTTTGCCGCAAGCCACCTGGGAGACACCCCAAACATGTGGAAGAAGGTGCTCTGGTCAGATGAAACCAAAATTTAACTTTTTGGCAACAATGCAAAACGTTATGTTTGGCATAAAAGCAACACAGCTCATCACCCTGAACACACCATCCCCACTGTCAAACATGGTGGTGGCAGCATCATGGTTTGGGCCTGCTTTTCTTCAGCAGAGACAGGGAAGATGGTTAAAATTGATGGGAAGATGGATGGAGCCAAATACAGGACCATTCTGGAAGAAAACCTGATGGAGTCTGCAAAGACCTAAGACTGGGGCGGAGATTTGTCTTCCAACAAGACAATGAAATATAAAGCAAAATCTACAATGGAATGGTTCACAAATAAACATATCCAGGTGTTAGAATGGCCAAGTCAAAGTCCAGATCTGAATCCAATTGAAAATCTGTGGAAAGAACTGAAAACTGCTGTTCACAAACGCTCTCCATCCAACCTCACTGAGCTTGAGCTGTTTTGCAAGGAGGAATGGTCTCTCAATGTGCAAAACTGATAGAGACATAACCTAAGCGACTTACAGCTGTAATCGCAGCAAAAGGTGGCGCTACAAAGTATTAACTTAAGGGGGCTGAATAATTTTGCACGCCCAATTTTTCAGTTTTTTATTTGTTAAAAAAGTTTGAAATATCCAATAAATTTCGTTCCACTTCATGATTGTGTCCCACTTGTTGTTGATTCTTCACAAAAAATTATAGTTTTATATCTTTATGTTTGAAGCCTGAAATGTGGCAAAAGGTCGCAAAGTTCAAAGGGGCCGAATGCTTTCGCAAGGCACTGTACCTGAGTGGAAATTAGTAAATAGACTAATCTCTACTTCCAAGATAGGTGCTGTAGAGAAGCAGGAGTATTACACAAATAGTTTTGAATGGTTTCAAGACATTTATTTATTCATAAAAAATAAAGAAAACAGCAGGCCAACCTTTTTCAAGGATAAAAAATATTGTTTGTGATAAAATGGTGAGATGTTTGATTATAGAATGCTGGAGTAAAGCACCTCCATTCTAATAGCCAGTCAATAGCAAATGGTTGTTGTACTTACTTAGTAGAGCTTAAAACAATATTTATTTCCCATTTAGTAAGGGAGGGCTATAACCCCTGTAAAGTTTATTTTTGCTATCTGTGAACCATTAGGGAGATTTCCTTCTACTTCTTGTCGCATAGCTAAAACAGAAAGTGAGAGAAAATCTCTCTGATGTGAGATAATCCCTGGGACAGCCCAACGTTTGGGATTTTCTTTTTCTATAAGTGATAATGGTAAACAGGAAAAATAGAAAAAGTGAACACCCCTAACAGGGCCACAGACAGCATTAAATAAACCTGACCGCTGTTCCAATCACTCTCCATTCTATACAAAACCCCAAAAAAGGTTTTGTCTTTAGCTATACTTTAATGTTGACCAGGCTTCAGCAGCAAGTTGTTCAACAACAACCAGCTTCTGCAGTAAAGAGTTGTTTTAATCCAGAGTTCCCTAGTCCATGTGAGTCTATCATTTATTCAGAAACTGCATTTTAATCGCTGATGAAGGGGAATAACAGGCCCCTTTACAACCTTTAAAATGCATTGGATTTTTGTCTTGAATTTTCATTTAGAAATAAATATTTTAGGATTCTCTTGCTTTTTTATTACACCTCCAGGATCTTGCCCAAGCTGCCTGTAAGGATTTTTATATTTGGGAGCTGCCTGGCCAAAGCTATTGCACTCTACATCACCAAACTTCACTCTGCATATGTGAATCCAGGACATTCCCCCTAAAATCTTACAGTTGTCTACTTCCAAGGCAGTCTTTTTCTCACTTTCACCATGGCAATCTCTGTAGGCAAACCAGGGCCATTTTCCTTAAAGTGATATTAAAGCTTAGTTAAAAAAAAAATAATAATAATTATAACAAACATGTTATACATACCTGCTATGTGCAATGGTTCTACAGAGCAGCCCCGATCCTCTTATTTTTTGGTCCCCCGCCTGCGCTTCTGGCTCCTCCCTCTCAAGCAGTGCCCCCAGAGAAATCCGCTTTCCCTGGAGGTATCGCGTCATGCCTGCTCCCGAGCCACTGCTTTATGCATCCATAAGACACATAGAGCCACAACTCAGCCCCACCCACACTCTCTACTTATTGGCCCACTGACTGTGATTGACAGCAGTAGGAGCCAATGGGCACCATCTGCTGTCTCAGTCAATGAGGGGAGGGAGTCCTGGGACTGCCAAGTCTCCTGTGCACATTGTTGGATTGAGAAAGGACTCAGGTAAGTATTGGGGAGGGCTGAGGGGGAAGCTGCACACAGAAGGTTTTCTTTTTACCTTCATGCATAGAATGCATGAAGGTAAAAAACCTTCAGCCTTTACAACCACTCTAAGGTACCTGTATGTGTTTTATACATATTCTTACATAAAACGGAAGCTACATCATATATTTATATTTAAGGTAAATGGAAGCCAAGTTGCAACTAAGCAAAATAGTACAGATGGGATGTTTCCAGGAAAGAATGTAGGCCTGTGCGTAATACAGTAAGTATAGGATAAACTATGAAATAGTTATGAGCTATATACTGTAAGCACATACATTTGAAGGTTTAAAGTTTCTCTCTAGAGTAACCTCTTTCAATGCAGAATAGTATCTCTCACTGTTACCAGAGCCCTCTCACTGTCTCTAGTACAACCCCCTCAATAAATCTCCAGGGTCGGTTGCCTGCTTAGAGAATCCTTCCTCCCTCAGTGAGAGAAAAAGTTTCTATTAAAGCATTTGTCAAGTCAAAAAATAGTTTTCAGGTTTTTTATAGATAGGGGAAGGATTAGGACCCCTATTTTCCAGTGTTTTTCTGCTATTCAGGGCTCTGTTAGACAGTTTCCCCTTCATTTCCTGTCTAGACAGGATGTGAGAGAAAATCTGCAAATAGACACAGACAGAAATAAAAATCTGATAGAAATTTTAGTCTTCCCTTTATCTACTAAAAATATATTGTTTTATTTCTGTTGAGGTAGCTGAGAGGGAATTCCTCTCTAACAAAATGTCAGTAGTAAAGGAAGTAAGGGGACAACAGGAGGCCCAGATAGCAGTAAAAATCTGACAGGGATCCTAACCCCACTCTATCCAAAATTAAAGTGGAAGTAAACTTCCATCGATTGTTTGTACCTATAGTTAAGCCTATAATAAGGCTTACCAATAGGCACTATAAATATCTCCTCGATGTGCACCATATAGGAGATATTTATTGTATATGCACCCAATGACATCATCAGCACATGCACTCTGAAGGAACTGCCACCCGTGCCGTTTCTCACCCGGCTCCGGCCAGTCACACGGCTGGAGCCTGTGGAGAAAGAAGATGGGTAAAGATGGAAGTGGCTGTCAGCGGTGACAACGAGGGCTTTGTTTGCAGGTAAGTTTCACATAATGTGCTAGTATGTGATGCACATTATGCCTTTAAAAAAAAAAAACAGCACTTTACCTCCTCCTTAAGAAAAAGGTTTTGCCTTTGCATGCATTTCAAATAGGTTGTTGAAGCACACCAAGAGCCAATTCGCCGTGAATACTGTTACCTCTTCTTACACTTGTTTACTTTGGTCATCCTTACTGACAACATTGTGAGAAAAATTCCTTCATATTGTTATTCTTTGCATTGCTTTAAAAAGTTATTTTGCAGAGATCTGTGATGTTCTGTTACCAATACCTATAAGAACCTATAGCAAATTGACGCAGAAACCTGCGTTGACACTGCTCATGGTCTATAGGAGACGGACCAACAGACAGGTTTCAGTGCTGGAGCTTGTTTTGTTGCCACAGCTCCATACAGCTGGTGGTGATGATACAAGATCTGTCAACTCCACCCCCTCCTCCTCCTCCATGCCCTCCTCTGCTGAATTGTCCTATGAACCACCAGTCTAGACTAAAAGATGCCATGCAGTGCTTCAGCTAGTCTGTCTAGGGGGAAAAGATTCTTTCAGCTCTGCAGAGGCAGTCCCAGAGGTGGTTCATGCCACGGCAGCTTGAACTAGGAATGGTGGTGGTGATAATGGCACTAACCTTCTGTCCACCCTTTGACAGTGAAAGTTGACACAGGTACCATGCCTGGCACATTTCCTCAATTTGCAAGATCATCTAAGGCATGCTAGAAGAGTCTGTAGCTATTTCATACACAGTCAGTGTTTGTTTAGCTGAAATTCAACAGGAATTCCACCTGCCCATAAACTGCCTGATTTGTGACATGCACACCAGGTGGAACTCAACTTTGGCAATGCTGCAGCGGCTGCACAAGCAGCAGAGCACCATCAATGAATATCTGTGTGAGTATGGCACAACAACAGGCTCAGGCCGGTTGGACTTTTTTTCCCTATGCCAATGGCTGCTGATAAAGGATGCATGCAGTGTACTGTCACCATTTGAGAACGTGACAAGGGTGGTGAGCCGAGAAAATGCATGCATCAGTGACACTATCCATCTTGTGTTCCTGCTTGAGCATATTCTGTGTGGCATTATGGACAGGACACTGGAGGTTGTTGCGAGGCCACAGAACACACAAGAGGAGAGGCAGGAGGAGGACTCTGGCAGTTTTGGAAGCACTGAAGCAGAAGATGACATATGTTAATCTTAAGAGATGATTTTCAGTCCCCAGAAACCTTGGTAGTAGTACATGGCTGGGAGGAGGCAGTTTAAGATAATGACTCCGAGGACTCCGCTTCTCATGCCTCTCCAAACTTGCATTGCATGGGCTCCCCTATTTTTCAAAGCCTGCAAAAGGACCTGAGAATTAGTGGAATCAAGGAGAATGATCATTATTGGTTGGCAACCCTCCTTGACCACCGTCACAAGCGGAAAATTCCCCGAACTCATCCTGCCCTCGTGGGAGCACAGGATGAAATATCTTGAGGAGATTATGTAATGCATTTCCTGACAGATGTTTAATCTGCAGTCTCTGCAAGACTAACTGTCTAGGCTGCCTGGCCTTGCAGGTGTTGATTTTATCTAAAAGTAATGTTTTGGTATAGGTTTCATGGGCACATTTAACACCCAAGGACCAATTTTTCTGCATCTGTTTGATAGGTGCACATCATTTCAATTTTACAGAAAGGATAATTCTTGCTTTCATCAAGAGCACCTCTATAGGGTTATGGTGTGAAGGCACAACCAACACCCAAAGCCCATTTTTTAACACCTATTTGACAGGTGCATATGATTTAAATTTTTTACAGAGTAGTCCGGACTTTTTGCCGGGACTGGAGTGCCCCGGCTTTCAGTCCTTGGGGGCTGCCGGCCGTGGACAGGCTCGCCACTTTATACGGAATGGGGAGTGGATCTCTAGATCTCTCCTGCACTCCGATACTTCTTTTTCTGTGCTGTCATTTTGGCAGCAGGTCCAACTTTCCCATTTCCTGCAGTCTCTGCCACCGGCACGCTTGTTCACCAGGCGTCTCACCTATTTCGAGGAGCTCTGTTCTGACTCCTCTCCTCTGCGGCATACTATTTCCCTAGTTTATAGGGCTTTGGTCACACCAGAGGCACCATATCGCCCTCCATATATTGCGCACTGGGAACGGGACCTTGGTCTGACTTTCACCGACCATCACGTCGACCGCCTTTTGTTCTTCGCATACAAAACCTCGATCTGTTCACGCTACCAAGAAGTGGGCTACAAATGCTTGACCCGGTGGCATTATACCCCGACGAGGCTTCGTCGGATGTTCCCGGCTTGTGCCGACACCTGCTGGAGATGTGGTAAGGAGGTGGGTTCCTACCTCCACGTTTTTTGGTCCTGCGAAGGGCTCCAACCCTTCTGGGACTCGGTGCTTTGCATAGCTCAAAAGTTCACGGATCACCCGCTTGCCCTGGACCCGGCCCCTCTTCCTTCTTCACCATCACGATTTTCCGAGGGCGTCTTATAAGAAATCAATCTTGCCGTTGCTGTTCACGGCGGCAAATAGTTGCATCCCCCCTTTGTGGAAACAGACTCAGCCCCCCACTGTAGCCATGTGGCTCCGTAAGATGAAATGTATCAATGAGATGGAAGACCTGATGGCGACGGAGCACGGTGACAGAGAGAAATTTCTGAAGCGCTGGTTTTACTGGCATGAATTCACGTTTACAGCAGAATATCGTGATCTCTTGATCTAAGGGTGCCGCTGTCATGGGGTCGGACTGATCCTCCCCCCCCCCACTCCTCTTCCTCTCCTGCCTCTTCCTCCCCTGCCTCTTCCTGCCTACTTCCACTTCCCTTTTGCTGTCCTCTTTGGCTCTCTTTCTCTTCCCTGCTTCCAATCTGCGGTGTTCTTGGATGTCGCGGATTGGATCTCCCTCTTTACTTTGCTGTCTGTCTACTACTAGATTTCCTCTATAGGCATGTCTTTGCACGTCTTTGTTCGTTACCTATCCCGAAGAGAGTTCAAGTAATGTTCCCCTCTGTGGCCGCAGTGGTGCCTGATGACTGCTCGGGGGACTTCCCTTGCGTGCCTGCTACCGGCCAGGTGATATATGCCGGAGGGTGCCGGGGGGGGGGGGCTCTACCGTGGTCAGTACTCCATTATCCTTTGTTTTTCACTTTACGTCTCTCCATAGCGAGATCTCAGGGGTGTTCTTCTTTCTTTATAAAGAGTTACCTTGCGATATCCATATTGTTCTCCCAGTCATTTACTGGCATTCAGCATATTGTCACGTTTTCTGTACTGAACTATCCCATATGTTTTGTTTGCTCACTTTTGCCTGATATCGTTCATTGCATTTCTCTGTTTGAATTGTGATGTGCCTTCTCTGTTTCTTCAATAAACGAATTTACAAAAAAAATTTTTTTACAGAAAGGCCAATTCTTTCTTTCATCAAGAGTACCTCTATAGGGTTATGGTGTGAAGGCACCAACAACACCCAACACCCAATTTTTCCACACCTGTTACTTCTATCCTAAGTCTGCAACAGAGACAACAGACTTTATCTAGAAAAAAATTGTTAACCACTTCTGGAAGGATTTGCCCCCTTAATGACCAGGCCATTTTTTGCGATTCGGCACTGCGCTACTTTAATGAACAACTGCACAGTTGTGCAATGCTATACCTAAAATAAAACTGATGTCTATTTTTTCCCCACAAATAGAGCTTTCTTTTGGTGGTATTTGATCACCTGTACGATTTTTATTATTTGCGCTATAAACAAAAAAAGAGTGACAATTCTGAAAAAAAAAAAAACAATATTTTTCATTTTCTGCTATATACCATTCCGAAAAAAAAATGTAAAAATCAAATGTTTTCATCCTTTTAAGCCAATTTGGAATCTGCTACATATTTTTGGTAAAAAAATCCCAATAAGCATATTTTGATTGGTTTGCACAACATTTATTGTTTACAAAGGGGAAAGATTTATGTCATTTTTCTTTTCTTTTTTACTGGTAATAGCGGTGTTCTGCAATTTTTAGCGGGACTGCAACATTGCGGCAGACAGATCGGATTCCTAACTGACATTTTTGACACTTTTGGGGGCCAATGACATTACTACAGTAATCAGTGCTAAAAAATATGCACTGTTACTGTAATAATGACACTGGCAGGGAAGGGGTTAACCCAGGAGTGATCAAAGGGTTAAGTGTGAGCCTAGGAGAGTGTTTTCTAACTGTATGGGGGAGGGACTTGTGAAATGAAAACAGAGACCTGTGATTCTAAATAGGAGGATCACAGGTGCTCTGTGATCATTTCAGAGAGAAAAACACTGCTGTGTTTACAACAGCTGACCGCTGTTCTCTCTAAGCTGTTCTCTCCCTGCTGCCTAGTGGGGGCAGGCGTGCACCTCCGGCGGGGTGCGCTTGCCCCCAGGAGTGCTCCCGTAAACTGACATACCCATACCTGGGTTTGCGCAGCGGAGCCAGCCTGCCACATCATATCTGGGGCGGGCGGTCAGCAAGTAGTTAATCTTGGCCTGAGTAAACTATAACTTGGATTCTTCACATAAGGCTTGCTCACTGTGATACAAAACATTGTTATTTCCTTCCAATGTCTGCCAAAGGAACTACAGAATTTATCCAAATGATCTTGTTCCTTGTGCACTAAATTGTGGCCTCATCATACAGACTGGCTCTCCAAGCCGTTGTTTACAAAATAAAGAAAGTTTGAAGAAAATCAATTTCAATGTAATGTAATTTGTTTTCCTTATATATGTCAGTTTTGCTGCAGCAGGTTCTTTACACGGTACACATGTGCCACTTTACAGGCATACTAAGGGGACCCCCCAGGCACTACATTTAAAGGAATTTTTCATTTTTATTGTTTTAAGCTTTATTAAAATCACTGCTCCTTTAAAAAAAATTTTTGCATTGGTACCCCCCAGGGCAGTACTTGGACCCCCATAATCACTTACTTACATATAAGCCTTAAACATGGGAATTTTTCATTTTTCAAGTTCGGGTCCCACAGACTATAACCACCTCAGCCCTGGAAGGATTAACCCCTTTCATGATCAGGCCAGTTTTCGCGATACAGCACTGTGTTATTTTAGCTGACAATTTCGTAGTCATGCAGCGCTGTACCCAAATAAAATTTATGTCCTTTTTTCCCCAAAAATAGAGCTTTCCTTTGGTGGTATTTGATCACCTCTGTGGCTTTTATTTTTTGCACTATAAACAAAAAGAGACTGACACTTTAAAAAAAAAATATATTTTTTTTTCTTTATGCTATAAAACATACCCAATAAAAATTTAAAAAGTCTAATTTCTTCATCAATTTAGGCCAATATGCATTCTGCTAAATATTTTTGGTAAAAAAAAAAAATTTGCTATAAGCATATATTGATTGGTTACAGCGTCTACAAACTATGGGATGTTTTTATGGAATTTTTATTTATTTATTTGTTAATTTATTTATTACTAGTAATGGCAACGATCAGCAATTTTTACTGGGACTGCGACAATGCGGCAGACAAATCAGACACTAACCTACATTTTTGACACTTTTTTGGGGACCACTGACACTAATAGAGTGATCAGTGCTAAAAATATGCACTGTCACTATACTAATGACACTGACAAAGGTGTCCCAAGGTGCGTGCGCACCCCCCAGACCCAATGCAGGAAATCACATACAGGTACGTGATTTCGTGCAGGAGGGCCACCCTGCCACAGTATACGTATATACGTCGGGCAGTCCAGGAGAGGTTAATAGGGTTTGCTGTTCAGGTCTGAACTTTTTCCATCGAGAGTTCTGGTGCGAACCAAACTGGGTTGTGTTTGGCCCAACACTAATAGCAACATGTAGGCATTTAGCAACTGTTTGATTCCTCCGGTTTATTCAGTACATAAAAATGATAAAGTCTCCATGATTCACTTTACAAGTAACGCTGTGATACAACCAAAAAATAAAACAAATTCCAAACAATTCCATATGTTAAAATCCAACCAGTGTTACTAATAGTGATATTACACTATTATACTGCTGCTCTTTAACATAAAATTTGTCCATCCTCCTTCGTACAAATATCCACAAACTCCAAACACCTTCTTGCATGCAATAGTGATCCCTCTCCCTTTCAGATGGAAAATCCCCAGCTTCAAATGCGTTCCATTCTCATGGCAAAACAGCTTTTTGGTTCAAACCATCAACTCCAGTGTAGATGTCAAACAATGCATCCATGTAATGCACAATATAGCAGATACCGTGTAGGAGAAAAAAAAGAAAACTTCCAATGGCAGAGTAACCATACCCCCAAAATTGTATTTAAAGCTAAAAGAGCTGATAACATTTGTTAAAAAACATTTCATGCATTTTGATATAAAATCGCATTAGACGTTGCATCTGTGTTGGATCCCAATCTCAATCTTGGAGGACTGCACAAATGTTATGTTAAAGAGCAGCAGCACATGGGTGTAATATCACCATTAGTAACACTGGGTGGATTCTAACAGATAGATTTTGTTTAGAATTTTTGTATTTGTTTTCATGTTTTGGTTGTATCATCACAGCGCTACTTGTAAAGTGAATACCGGAGACTTGTATTGAATGGTGGCAACAGTGGAACCAATTTCAGTCCGCTTCACTTATGACTTACCGTATATACTCGAGTATAAGCTGAGTTTTTCAGCATGTTTTTTTCATGCTGAAAAAGCCCTCCTCGGCTTATACTCGAGTCACAGTCTCACTTACCTTTTCCCCGGTCAGTGTGCATGCTCCACCGCCGCTCGGGAAACCCTGGGCACGTTTGGCTATTCCCAGGCAGACGATGGTGACGTGTTGGCACCGGGTGGCGCCATTTTTAAATGCAAGGCAGAAAGGTAAGCGAGATTCCTCCGCAGCCCCTGCATCTCCTCAGGAGATGTAGTGCTGCTGGCATGGTACAGGAGACTCTCCTGTACCATGCCCGCCGCACTGCATCTCCTGTGCCATGCCTGTACCATCTGTGCCATGCCTGTACCATCTGTGCCATGCCTGTGTACCATCTCATGTTCAATGCCTGTGTACCATCTCCTGTGCCATGCCTGAACCATCTCCTGTGCCATGCCTGAACCATCTCCTGTGCCATGCCTGTACCATCTCCTGTACCATGCCTGGACCATCTCCTGTACCATGCCCACAGCCCTGCATCTCCTGTACCATGTCCGCAGCCCCTGCATCATGCCCGCAGCCCCTATTTTGGGTCTCGTGGTGGTCCAGTTGGGTCCAGTAGCTGCTGCATTTCCCACTCTAGGCTTATACTCGAATCAATAAGTTTTCCCAGTTTTTTTGGGTAAAATTAGGTGCCTCGGCTTATATTTGGGTCGGCTTATACTCGAGTATATACGATATACACATGGATAAAATTGGGATAGTTTTAAATAGAGACACTTAATAGTTCCTTAGCGCAGAGTTCTTTTTGTATATGTAATTATTCAGTACATAATTAAGATCACATATGTATTTATAAGACACCTAAAAGTACAAGACAACAAGAATGGCTATTCAGTTTCCTAAAGATCATCTGTGGGCCTATCGATTGCACAGGATTGATAGGATCAAATCAGATGATTGCTCTGTACATGAAAAAAGTCTTGATTTAAAAGCACTGATCACTGCAAAGGAACGCAACAAAAATTAAACTGTAAGATTCTTAATAAGTTGTCTATGCTGTAAACTCTAACTAGAGGGGATGGTGTCACTGCAATCACTTCTACCATTTAGGCTATTGCTAAGTATTGGTTATGTGATATTGTTCTGTATTTCTACATCATAATAGCAAGTGGTATTTATACCAATAGTGTTAATTTGTGAGAGAGGACAATTAGTAAACTGGTGCTGAGAGAACTCAGCATTGTTGCATCTTGTGCTAGAACATCAGCCTAAACATCTATCAAATGACTGATACCTAACATTTTTACAGAGTTAAAGTGCATCCATACCTAAGGACAAAAAGGTATATTTCAACTTGATAGTCTATTGATTCCCCACCTTATCTTCCCCATAACATGAAATGTTTGGGGGGAGGAGAGTTCTGTAGTTCACAGATGTGGGCTGCTTAAAAAAAAACTCGAGAGTGCACAGTAACTTGCAATTTTCACTCGCTCACTGGCAGGATCAACAGGCTTTTTTTTGTTTTTTTTTGTGATTATGGACCCATATAATATGCTTTCAATGGCATATTTACCAGACCTATAGGGAGCAAATAAGAAGTTAATGTTGGGTTTACATAAACTTTAATTTACTGAAATTAATGTTCTTTAAGATATACACTTTATTCCTATTTATGCCAAAAAAAGATTAGCAATAAAAGGCAAATACATATTTGCTATTTATAAATAAATAAATGTATATGCCAGGAATTTCCACACTGCTTGAAAGGGTCTAAATATTAAAAATAAGTTGTTTCCTATGAATTTTTATTTTTCAATTTAACACTTGAATAGTCTGACCATATGTTATATGCAGCTACAGTTACTTTTGTTGCCAAATGCTTTCTAAAATCATAAGCTTGCTGTGAAAACAGGTAACTGGGCCTAATACAAGATGCTTCACACAATCTAAATATGAAAAAGTATATTAGTGACATTTTTGTAAAGACTGGAGTTCAAAACAGCATTAATAAGCATCTAAACCCAAAAGCAAAAATGTTATACAAAAAAAAAAAAAAAAATATATATATATATATATATATATATATATATATATATATATATACATATATATATATAGAGCAGCCTACTTGTACTCAATTTTTTTTTTTACTGTATTTTTTCCTTATTATTTTGCCTGGCAATCCTGAGAATACCATAATTCCTGTCCATTTGTAGCTACAATCACTTCTCCGCTGGAGTCTGCCATCAACTCAGTCACACAGGCTGAGTTAAAAAACGTCTGCCTTTGTTTGTCTCATTTGCAATTTTAGAGTGTTAAGATAACATTGTTTTTTCTGTCTTTTCAGTTCACAAAAAGTATTAATGATAACAATTTTTGGTGAGATCAACAGGTATTTTTGTACTGTAAAGCTGCATTATAATAAATGTAACTTTTTTTTTAGACATGCTTTAAGGAAATGATAAGGGGTTGATCCACACCACCCAAAACTGAGATATCTGGGTTGGGTGTGTATGTACAGTATGTGTGCAGAGCTTGCTCATCAAATCTGACAAGATCCACAATGCTGTTATGTGCCCCACTAATTTAAATTAGATCTAAACCCAATCACTAACGTTTCATCTCTAGACCAAACTCATCTCAGATATAAACCCAATCACTAAAATCTCAAATAAGGCTGACCATACATTATACAATTTTCTTTAGATTTATCTTCAAATGTGTAGTGCATGGGCCTGCCTGATTGCATACAAATTAAAGGGTTTAGGTTTGAACTCATATATATATGGTTTTGGTAAATCTAAAGAAAAATTATGCGAGAAAATTGTGTAATGTATGGCCAGCCTAAGGCTCAACACTTTAACCACTTCCCGCCCGCCCTATAACAGAATGACGGCGGGAATGTGGTTGTGTTATCCTGACCGGACGTCATATGACGGCGGCAGGATAACACAGCTCTGGGCGCCCCCCGGGGGTGCGCAGAGCGGCGATCGGTGATGCGAGGTGTCAGTCTGACACCCTGCATCTCCAATCTCGGTAAAGAGCCTCTGACGGAGGCTCTTTACCATGTGATCAGCCATGTCCAATCCTGGCTGGTCACATAGTAAATAGGAACAGCCGTTGATTGGCTTTCCTTAGTTCGTGCCTGACAGGCACGAGTAAAGGAGCGCCGATCGGCGGCTCCCCTGACAGGTGGGGGGGGTCGGCACTGGTAATCAGATCATTGATTACCAGTGCAGACCCTCGGGGGGGGGATGCTACTAGATCCACCAGGGATGCCCACTATGACCCCAGGGATGCCCACTATGACCCCAGGGATGCCCACTATGGCCACCAGGGATGGCAATCAGGGCTCAGGGAGCCCCCCATTGCCCTCCCCATCAGTGATGCCCACCAGTGTCCTCCCTATCAGTGCTGCCCACAATGCCCATCATTGCGATCCTTTAGTGTCGCCCACCAGTGCCCATTATTGCCCACCAGTGCTGCCTATCAGTGCCCATTAGTGCCCATCAGTGCCACCCATCAGTGCCACCCATCAGTGCCCACCAGTGCCGCCTATCAGTGCCCATTAGTGCCTGTCAGTGCCACCTATCAGTGCCCGTCAGTGCCACCTATCAGTGTCCATCAGTGCCACCTATCAGTGTCCATCAATGCCGCCTATCAGTGCCCAGCAGTGCCGCCTATCAGTGCCCACCAATGCTGCATATCTGTGCTACCTATCAGTGCCACATATCAGTGCCTATCAGTGCCGCATATCAGTGCCGCCTATCAGTGCCGCCTATCAGTGCCACCCCATCAGTGCCACCCCATCAGTGCCACCCCATCAGTGCCACCCCATCAGTGCCTGTCAGTGCAGTCTCATCAGTGCTCATCAGTGCAGGAAAAAACTTATTTATTTACAAAATTGTATAACATAAACAAAAAAAATTTTTTTTTTCAAACTTTTCGGTCTTTTTTTATTTGTTTAGCAAAAAGTAAAAATCGCACAGGTGATCAAATACCACCAAAAGAAAGCTCTATTTGTGGGGGGAAAATGACATAAATTTGGTGTAGGTACAGTGTTGCATGACCGCGCAATTGTCATTCAAAATGCAACAGCGCTAAAAGGGGAAAATTGGCCTGGGCAGGAAGGGAGGGAAGTGCCCTGTATTAAAGTGGTTAATGTAATTTCAAGGGTTTTTTTAATCTTAGTTTATGCACTTCCTGTTATATATTGACAGATATCCCCAATTGCCCTCCTGCATTGTGACCATTGTCATTATCTGTCAGTGAAACCAATTTTCGGCACTGATGTGTAGCCAATGCTAGTGAGGTTAATGTTATAGTGTTAATGATAGTTAGGTAATGACTGGACATACATTATTTAATCTTATTTACAATTTTCCTTTAGATTTGCCAAAACCATATAATATGAGGTCAAACCTTAACACTTTCAATTTGTTTGCAATCAGGCAGGCCCTTGCACTACATACTTGAAGGTACATCTAAAGGAAATTGAATAAGAAAATTGTATAATGCATGGCCAGCTAAGACTAGGTCATAAATTATAAGCTAAATCATTATCAGTGCTACATGGGATTACAATCACTGACATGCAAGAAAGGATTTAAAATGGTATAAACATCATTTTATGTAAGAATATAACTATTTTGGTGTTGCTGGAACTGGAGGCTCATTGCCACATCCAAAATAGCACATGAACCAAAGAAGAGGGGTTCACACAAGACCCACAAGGACTTTTAAGTCAAAGGCCAAACAGGTAACAGCATTTGTAAAAGAAAGAAATTGCTCCTGCGCTTGAGGGGTTGTCATGCAACTAGTTTCCTGGAGATACGACTCAGCTGTTATGGTCATCATTCCAGCTGTGCTGCCACTCTGAACAGGTCGTGGAAACCCAAGTGAATCTCTAAAAAGAAAATGTACAGAGGGCGAACCAGCATAGCTCATTAGCTTTAAAACAGTTTATTTAAATAAAGCAGTGTATACATCATATTCACAAAATGAATGTAAAACACGAGCAAGATATACAATAGTGGGTCCACCGGAAATGTCCACCGAGCCTCATCCAAAGATGCAGACCGTGGTAAGATGTAAACCTCTAAAAAACGCTTACACGTTTCGGGGGTGTCCCCTCTTCCTCAGAGCTCGGAGTTAATACTTCATAATATTTCTAGCACACTGGAAAGTGAAGCTATATATTGGAATCAACTTTTCCCTATTAACCTAGTGTGTATACACTACCACCAGTATTGACCCATTAGGCATAAGCCAAACTGGGTCCACCATTTCGGGTAAGCCATTTTTGGTAAGCCTCCTAAATGTTGGTGGTGGCTGATCTACTCACGTTTTTCCTATACTACTAACAATTATCACCTGGATTTGCACTGTTGAAGACTCACATTTTCACTATAGATTTTTTGATATATTGTTACATTGGTTATATTTTTAGTCCACATTAACTATTATGCTTATTATCATATGTTTCCAGATCTATTCACATTTCTCAGCGTTGCACTTTTTTGTATTTACATTACTGAATAGCATACTAATTTCTTACCAAAATACATTCTATTCAACATGCCTTTATACTTTGCATACACAAGCCCCTTAATGCAATTATATATTTATTTAAAACATATCTCCAAAGAGACACATCAAAAACTTATATTATTTACCAAAGTCATTCAATACACATGCGTATTTTAATTCTGTCTTGCTAGCACAAGAGAAATATGAAAGGTTTCATGAAACATTAATGCTATTAACTGGAGTCTACCTTTCCTTTCTCCTTTCCATGTGATGTAAAAAATTAATTTGCACTGAGCAATGTTTGCTTTTTTTCCCTAAGCCCCAAGGAGCATCGAAAGATGTGTTCATAAGCCTAGCATGATACAGCTCACAGCCTTAGGATAAGTAAAAGGAGAAAATCCTACTTGATTGATACAACAACATTTAGCATACTAAATGCATTTTGACTGGCAATATTGCAGCCATGTTACAGACACAGTAAAGTCATAAGTAATACAGTCTGTGCATGCATCTATATCATATATATATTTTTCTATTATAATGTAAATAGATCATAAATCATAATAAGAAACAGATGAACTAAACAAAAGTGAAAAACAAGTGTTTCATTGCTCAAAGGGCGAGACACAATAAGAAAAACTCCTATTTGCATTTTTCAAAAATACAATATTCTGTCCGCAGCTGAGATTTGCTTACTATTATATTATGTCCAGTGGGCATGCTCTATAATCCCCTGTGGTTCCTTGCAACCCTCCCAACCTCCCCATTGTCTTCCCAATTCTGCCCTAAAACCATTAGACAGTACAACAATATTTTCCTGCAATCAAGGGTGGTGTAATGGTGATGGTGATGGATGTATCACTGGTTCTTGGTTGTCCCAATAAAAATGTAAGGGTCGGAGGGAAAAACCCAATGGAAACACTGTAAAACAAAGAAGAGAAGGAGCACCAGCCTTGCACATTACCCAAGTGGTATAGCTCTGGGCTTTGAGGAAGAGGGGATCTCCCCTCGAAACATGTCAGCCATCTGGAAGGTCCCACTGCTTGCTGGGAACAGTCTCAACGACCTGATCACTTTGTGTATAATTTGGACCATAATATGCTCTTATCAATAATCTGTTTATGAATATACTTCTTTATATCTTATTAAAGATACCACATGGGTAATGCGCTAGGCTGGTGCCCTTTCTTATTTGTTTTACTGCCCCAAAACCAGTCAGGAACTCTTTTATTTAAAATGGCCCGTTGTTACCAGCACACAGAGGTATAGTGCTTTCTCCTTTGGACATGTATGTGCATATATGACCTATCTAAACCCAAACTGCTCCCAAACGAGTCAGGAACTATTTTATTTAAAATGGCCCGTTGTTGCCAGCACACACAGGCATAGTGCTTTCTCTTTTGGACATGTATGTGCATCTCTAACCTATCTAAACCCACAGCACTAGTCACAACATTAGCACTGCTCTAGAGTGGCTTCCTCATAGATTTATTGACCCTGTATACCCTCCTAAATCTTAAACTACCCCCAGAAAGTATATTACAATAGCTCTAGACAAAGTATAAATCCCATCTGACACACTGTTTGCTCTTTATGATTGCATTTTTTGGACCACAAAACATAAATATTGTTAACCATTCCTTGCCATACAACTAGTGACAGTCAATAGTAATTATGTGAATAGTCAACGGTGATAGAGTCTTATGGCTTAACCACTTCAGCCCCAGAAGTTTTTACCCCCTTAATGACTAGGCCATTTTTTGCGATTCGGCACTGCCTTACTTTAACTGAAAATTGCGTGGTCATCCGATGCTGTACCCAAATACAATTGATGTCCATTTTTTTCACACAAATAGAGCTTTCTTTTGGTGGTGGTATTTGATCACTTCTGCGGTATTTAGATTTTGCGCTATAAACAAAAAAAGAAAACGCCATATTTTTTACTTTCTGCTATAAAACATTCCAAATAAAAACATTTTCAAAATGTTATTTTTTTATCAGTTTAGGCCAATTTGTATTCTGCTACATATTTTTGGTAAAATCCCAAAAAGCGTATTTTAATTGGTTTGCGCAAAAGTTATAGCGTTTACAAACTATGGGATAGATTTTTGGACTTTTTATTTATTTATTTATTTTTATTAGTATTGGCGGTGATCTGCGATTTTTAGTGGGACTGCGACATTGCAGCGGACAGATCGGACCCCAAACTGACATTTTTGACACTTTTTGGGGACCGGTGAAACTAATACAGTAATCATTGCTAAATAATATGCAGTGTTACTGTAAAATTACACTGGCAGGGAAGGGGTTAATACTGGGGGTGATCAAAGGGGTTAAAAGTATGCCTAATATGCTTACTGACTGTGTGTGTGTGTTCTTTGTGTGTGTGTGTGGGGGGTTCTGTGACAGGCACAGACAGATCGCAGTTTCAGCTTAGCTAAAACTGCTGATCTGTCCCTGCCTATCTCACAGAAGCTCCGTCTGCTTTTGTAAACAAAGCACATGGTCTTCTCTCGGTTTCCCGGATGATTGCAGGAGGGCAGTGGCAATCAGCGCCACTCCTCCTGTGGCCCGCAGACACAGCGGGAGCGCGACTCCGGCAGTGTGCGCGCGACGCTGAAACCACATGTGCTCCAGTCACATAGTACAGCAGCCAAAACCGCCCTGCCGCAGTAATATTACGGTGGGCGTTCAGCAAGTGGTTAATGCCACTGGTATACGCCCACATAGGAGGTTGTAAACAACCTCACATTCAAAAATGCATTGCCTTTTGAATTGTTTCCCATACCACCCCACTAACAGGCCATGTTCTAAGTTAAATTATTTGTGATTGTCCGTTTTTAAATAACTGTGTGCCTACAAGAGACTAGAAAAGATGACATGTTAGTGATACTTGAATACTGGAGTTGTTCAATGGGATGAAATCATTTAAAAATAAAAGGGAACAGATATGGCTGAAGAGTAAAATAATGTTCTTTGCTAGCCATAGCTAATAGCCATAGCTAATAGCATAACAATTAAAATATAGACTATACTTTTTTAACTTGTAGGGGTAGACAACAACTCCCATTGATTCAGATGGCTACAATGCAACAAGCAATCTAAATTATATACCTAAAAAGTCCAGTGTTGCAGCACTCCATCTGTATCTGTAGTCAAGTAGCATCACTGTATCAAGCAGTATCCATTTCAGGCTTTGTTCAGCCCTTCATCAGGCTAAAAAACACACCTGACAGCAAAAGTACAAAACAATACATTTCTGCAGATGAAACTGGAAATCAAATACCATAGTTAATGGCAACTGTTTAAACCCTTCTATCTATATTCTATATAAGGTGATTATTGCATGCACTTAAAAGTGTCAGAAAGTAACAAGGTTTAAGCATTAGGAAACAGACCTGGGTTCTCAATTCAGTTCTACACAAAGAGAGAAAATTCTTTGTTTTGCACAAAAATCCTCCATTGCTACTAGGGTACAAGAAACTAGCTACAAGATCCTCGTCAGATGATATAGGGTCCCTTCCACCCTCCACCGTATTTATCCTTAACCACTTGCCGACCGCCGCACGACTATCTACGTCGGCGGTCAGCCCCTCACAGGCAAAGTGACGTAGGGCTACCTCGCTTGCTTGTGAGGGTCTAGGGAGCGAGCGCGCGCCCCCGGAGGCGCGCTCCCGCTCCCGCATGGTCACGGACCCCCCCGCGCGTGTGACCGGCAGACCCGATGTCCGCCGGCCACTCTGCGATCGGCGGGGGAGAGGGAGAAAGTCAGGCGGCTTGTGTAAACAAGCCACCTGTCATTCTCCTCGGTGTAAAAACACTGATCACACGGATCCACTATGTAGATCCGTTGATCAGTGTCCTTACAGCTCAAGCCACAGCCAATCACAGTAGAAAGCATGCCCCTAGGGACACACACAGCCCCTCCCTCTCAAATAAAGTTAACCCCTTCACTACCAGTGTATTTTTACAGTAACAGTGCATATGTATAGCACTGATTACTGCAGTAATGTCACTGGTAACCCCAAAAGTGTCAAAAATGTCAGTCAAGGGTCCGATCTGTCCGCCGCAATGTCGCAGTACCGCAAAAAAATCGCAGATCGCCGCCATTACGCGTTAAAAAAAAAAACAACAAAAATGACAAAAATCTTTCCCTTTGTTGGTAAACGCGATAACTTTTACGCAAACCAATCAAAATACGCTTTTTGCGATTTTTTTTACCAAACATAGGTAGCATAAAACAAATTGGCCGAAAATGTTAAAAAATTTTGATTTTTACATTTTTTTGGGGGGAATTTCATATAAAAAAAAGTGAAAAATATTGCTATTTTTGCAAAATATACGCTCTTTTTTTGTTTATAGCGCATGATCAAAAAATTGCACAGCTGATCAAATACCACCAAAAGAAAGCTCTGTTTGTGGGAAAAAAAGGACGCCAAATTTGTTTAGGTACAGCATCGCACGACCGCGCAATTGTCCGTTAAAGTCACGCAGTGCCGAATCGCAAAATACCCCCTGGTCAGGAAGGGGGTAAAATCTTCCGCGGCTTAAGTGGTTAAGTCCCCAGCACCTGTTGGAGATGTGGAGCAGAAGGTGACACAATGGAAGATTTCACAGTTGGGTTTGTGCCAGAACTATTGAACATCGCAAAAGTTCAGACCCGAACCACGAACCCCAATAAAGTCTATAGAAACCGAACTTGAAAAATTCAAAGTCCCCAGAAGGCTTATATGCAAGTTATTGGCCATAAAAGGATATGTGGGCCCGGGTACTGCCCTGGGGGACATGTACCAATGCAAAAAAAAATTTATAAAAAAATTGTTTTTAAACGAGCAGTGATTTTATTGATGCTTAAAGTGAAACAATAAAAATGGAAAATTCCTTTAACCGGTTGCCGACCGCCGCACGACTATATACTGCGGCGGTCAGCCCCGGCCAGGCAGAGTGACGTATCGGTACGTCACTCGCCTGTCACTGACTTGCGAGCCTATCGCGGGCGGGCGCGATGTCCGCCAGTCACACTGCGATCGCTCCTGTGAAGGGAGAAAGACAGAGCAGCTTGTGTAAACAAGCTGCCTGTCAGTTCTCCCTGTGTAAAAGTAAAGATCTGACCGTTCTACTATGTAGAACGGTTGATCTTTGCTTTTACACCAATAGGAATGTCCCTACACAGTAGAAAGCACGCCCCTAGGACACACTTAACCCCTCCCTGTCCAATAAAGTTAACCCCTTCCCTGCCAGTGTCATTTTTGCAGTAACAGTGCATATGTATAGCACTGATTACTGCAGTAATGTCACTGGTAACCCCAAAAGTGTCAAAAATGTCAGTCAAGGGTCCGATCTGTCCGCCGCAATGTCGCAGTACCGAAAAAAAAATCGCAGATCGCCGCCATTACGCGTTAAAAAAAAAAACACCAAAAATGACAAAAATCTTTCTCTTTGTTAGTAAACGCGATAACTTTTGCGCAAACCAATCAAAATACGCTTTTTGCGATTTTTTTTACCAAACATAGGTAGCAGAAAACAAATTGGCCGAAAAATGTTAAAAAATTTTGATTTTTACTTTTTTTTTGGGGGAATTTCATATAAAAAAATGTGAAAAATATTGTTATTTTTGCAAAATTTACGCTCTTTTTTTGTTTATAGCGCGTGATCAAAAAATCGCACAGGTGATCAAATACCACCAAAAGAAAGCTCTGTTTGTGGGAAAAAAAGGACGTCAAATTCGTTTAGGTACAGCTTCGCACGACCGCGCAATTGTCCGTTAAAGTCACGCAGTAAAAAATCGCAAAAAAACCCCTGGTCCTTTAGCAGCCAAATCCTCCGGGGCTTAAGTGGTTAAATATGTCACCTGGGGGGTTCCCTCTAGTCTGCTTGTAAAGTGGTGCATCTGTACAGTGTATAGAACCTGCTGCAGCAAAGCTGACATTTATAAGGAAAAAAAATACATTAAAAAAGATTTTTCCCTGCATGCTTGTTTATTTTTTAAACAACTGCTTGGGGAGCCAATTTGTATGATGGGGCCACAATGTAGTGCACTTGTTGAACTACTCTTTGCTTTAATTACAGCCTTTAGTCTTTTAGGATATTTTTCTACTAACTTTGCACATCCAGACTTTGCATTATTTCCCCACTCTTCTTTGCAGAACTACTAAAGTTCAGTTAAATGTGATGCTGACCATTTTTGGACTGCAGTCTTCAAGTCATTCCACAGATTTTCAATGGGGTTTAGGTCTGGGCTCTGATTAGGCCATGAAAGGATATTCACCTTTTTCTCCTTCAAGCACTGTGTAGTAATTTTTGCTGTGTCATTGTCATGTTGAAAAGCAAACCTTCTTCCCATTGACAACTTTCTGGCAGCGGGCAGCAAATTTTCCTCAAGAATTTGACGGGATTTTGCCCCGTCCATTTTTCCTTCTATCCTGACAGGTGCTCCAGTCCCTGCTGCTGAGGAAAACCCCAATAACAGGATATTACCAACTCCATGCTTTACTGTAGGAATGGTGTTTTATGGATAGTGAGTTGTATTGGATTTCCTCCAAACAAATCGTTTGGTGTTGAGTCAAATAATTAAATTTTAGTCTGATCTAGCCATAACATCTTTTTCCATGTGGCCTCAGAATCTTCAAGGTGCATTTTGACAAAGTTCAGTCATGACTGCATGTAGCCTTTTTTTGAGGAGTGGCAAAATGTGGAAAAAAACAGTTTTTCTTTGTTTCTGTTATAAAATGTTTCAAATAAATACTTAAATTTAGGCCAAGCTATATTCTGCTACCTTTCTTTGGTGAAAAAACCCAAATCAGTGTATATTATTTAGTCTGTAGGAAAGTTATGAGTCACCTCAGACATACCATTAGGCATGCGTCTGATCCTGATCCTCTGCGCCATGCCATGTAATGCCTGTAGGTACAGCATCATCCTGGTATAACCACTGAAACCAAAGGATTTCCATGGACATCCCATGGGTGGGAAGTGGATGTATCAGCCGGCTTACCGGCCCACTGCTTAAAAACCAGCTAGTCTTAATTTTTCGACCAATCAGAATTAAAATTGTTCTGAAAGTATGGAATTCGTTACACAACGAACAAAAAAAACACATTTTAATGAATTTCAACACAATGTGTTACCATTTCATTTGGAGATTTGGATACATCCAAATCTCTTAACAACCAAAATTCAGATGTCTACTAATCACTTGCTACAGATGGGTGGTGATTGGCCCTGTCTGTACCATGTGATCCCTGTGACCAATCACAGAGATCAAAACAATAGTACACCATGAATGGATACAATTGTTATGTGATCTGCTGTGAATGGTCACAATGATTACATGGTACTGGCAGTGGCCGGTACACTGATCACTTATCCAGAATGGTACACCAATCTATCACCTGCTGTGTCCATGGAGGCGCATTCCAGGAGGATGTTATATGACGTTCACCCAAAACTGTGAATGTCGGCCGTCATTTGACTATAGCCTGGCCTTTATTTGACAATAGTTAGGCAGGAAATCTTTGCTCACAGGATTTGGTGGCACTTCACTACTCTAGTAACAGTATGTAAAAAATTATATAGATACATATTTTTCACATACTGTCATCAGTGTCCCTAATCATCACCATCCACTTGCAGTGTCCCTAATTAAGACCACCCCAGCTCAGTATTCCTGATTACTGCCATACTAGTCATATTGCCCCTAATCACCACCACACAAGTTGCAATGTCCCTTATTACTGCTACACCAGTTCCACTGTCCCTGATCACCACTATAGCAGTCACATTTGGCAGGTAGTGAGGAGACATTTTATCTCCTCCTCACCACCTGCTATAACCCCTTGAACCCTGAAAAAGCAACCCATTTCACTTGAATGGGTCACGATTGGCAGACATACAAGGGGTATAATTCCTACCACACGCAGCATTGCAGCCACAGCAGGTGTACACCCCAAGCTGCTGCTTTTGCAGGTAAGGGGGTATCAGTCGAGGGATGGTAAAACTGTGGCTTGACCACAAGGTCGTATTGCCCCAACCTCACGTGTGAATAATAGTGCACCAAACCTGTGTAGCTAGAATAAGTTTTCCTGATTTGCCTGTTTATTGACCACATTTCTGTTTTTTGCCTGGACCAAAACCTATTTGTATGCTGACCACGTCTCTGACTGTGCGTCAACTGACCCATCTGCCTGTCCGACTGACTATGTTCCTGCAAGACACCAGTCCCAGCCATCCTCTGTAAACAACTGCACTACTGGAACCACAGGAACATTTTTTTTTTATCTTTTTTTTAGCCTCCTGTACTTTCTGGCCAGTGAACCACCATACCACATGCCAGTAGGCTACATTTGCTTGAATTATAAGACCTGGTACTGCTATAGGCAGGAACCTGACATGGAGGGGGGGGGGGGGGCAGAAGGGAAAGAAGCCCTGGGTGCAACAACCTTCCGGTTGGGGGGGGTTGCAGGTGATTCAGACTCCCAATGCTGCCTGTTGCTGCTTTGTTGTTCAGCCTGGACCTGTGTGATCACTGCTGGCCCTTTGCTTAGAATGTTTAGAGACCCTTGGTATAGTAGGATGATGACCTTTTTTAAAAAGGCTTACTTGTCAGATTAGGTACAGGTCCTCATACACAAGTCCCAAATCAAAGGTAACCATGCTGGAGCACATGTGATACAGGGGGGAAACCAGTCAAGGTTCCAGGAGAAAAACCCATTAGGGTGTAATTGGAGACGGCTTTAGTGACCATGAACTTATCGTCAAAATATTCAGCAGACTCTTCTGAACATAAAAATAGCTTTGATTAGCAGCTAACAAGCTGCTGATCAAAGCTATTTACCTGAACTGACACCCCCCCTAACCACCACTGCTGCCTCTCTACTTCTCACCAGCTGCTTTCTCCCTTCCTGCACTGCCATAAATGCCCACTTTGAAAACACTCCAGATCTCAATGGGGAAAAATATCATGCTGGATATCTATACTGATATGGACTGGGTAATGTGTTAGGAACAAAAGGATGCCACATTGATTGATGGAAATGAAAATGATTAACCTACAGAGGGCTGAATCCAAAGACACCCAAAATCAAAGTGGAAAAAATGATGCAGCAGGCTTGTGAAATTTCATCTTTTCTGACTGTTTTTCTCTATGTTTGCATTTGGCTAGGGTCAGTGTTACTACTGGTAGCATGAGGCGATACCTGGACCCTATAGAGATTGCACAGGCAGTCTAACTCCTTTAGGCTGGCACATCAATATGTGCCATTGCCAGAAGGCTTTGCTGTTGATTATAATTTGCCATTGAACACCAGAACTGGCAGGTCCGCCACTGGCGCCCTGTGCTTTTCACAGATGAGAGCAGGTTCACCCAGAGCACATGTGACAGACCTGAAAGGGTCTGGAGAAGCCGTGGAGAACATTATGCTGCCTGTAACATCATTTAGCACAACTGGTTTGGTAGTGGGTTAGTGATGGTCTGGGGAGACATATCCATGGAGAGACGCACAGACCTCTACAGGCTAGACAATGGCACCCTGACTGCCATTAGGTATAGGGATGAAATCCTTGGACCCATCGTCAGACCCTACGCTGGTGCAGTAGGTCCTGGGTTCTGCCTGGTGCATGACAATGCCTGGCCTCATATGTCAAAAGTATGCAGCCAGTTCCTAGAGTATGAAAGAATTGATACCACTGAATGGCCCCCACTCTCACATGACCTAAATCCACACCTCTGGGACATTATGTTTCTTTCCATCTGACACCACCAGGTTGCACCTCAGTCTGTTCAGGAGCTCACTGATGCATGATGGTCCAGATCTGGGTGGAAATGCCCCACGACGCCATCCGCTGGCTCATTAGGAACATGCATTAATGTTGTCCGACATGCATACAAGCATGTGGGGGCCATACAATTTACCAAGTACCATTTTGAGTTGCTGGAATGAAATTTCAGCAAAATGGACTAGCCTGCTGCATCATTTTTTCACTTTGATTTTCAGGGTGTCTTTGAATTCAGCCCACTGTAGGTTGATCATTTTCATTTCCATCAAACGATGTGGCATCCTTTCCTTCCTAACATATCACCCAGTCCATATCAATATAGATATCCAGCATGAGATTTTTCCTCTCATTGAGATCTGATGTCTTTTCAAAGTGTTCCTTTAATTAATTTTTTTGAGCACTGTATATTAATTCTGTTGTCAGGACCTGAGTCTGAGCCTGCAGCCTCTGCTGTTGCTGTCATGCACCCTGTCTAATCCAATAGACAGTCCTGCCTTGTGGCATTGTTTCTGCTTAACCTGAAACTCCTTGCTCCTCCCATGAACTTCCTTTTTAGGCCACACCTTTGCACTTTTCACAAGATTACTGTTCTTTTTCCAGCCAATATATTTTTCTTGTCACTCTTACTGCCACCTGTTTTTCTGCTACCATGCGTTATCAACCTGGCTTGTTCCTCGATTATGCTTCTGCTTATTTGCAACCTACGACGTCTTGTCACAGACCTTTGGTTTATTTACTAACTACGCTTCTGCTTGATCCCTTCTGGCTATATCTACTACTGGACCCTGGCTTGCTCACCACCTGGTGGGGCAATCCTGAGGACCTCAACCTGGTACTAACATGCAGCAAAATCCATCTGCATCATCTGGAGCCCATGTCATCTGCCAGGGTGACCTGTTGCTGCACTTATCCAGCTGGTCGGTGGGAGCCTCTCTACTGCACATGAAATTACTATAGTTGGTATATAGTAGATATCCATGGTTATGATGATTAACCTCTTCATAACTACGCATATATGTGGCTTCATAGAAGTGGGTATTCTTAAAGTGATTGTAAAGTCTCCTTTTATTTAAAATAACAATTATTTTATACTTACTTCCTCTGTGCATTTGGTTTTGCACAGGGCAGCCTGGATGTTCCTCTTCTAGGGTCCCTCCCTCCTGTCAAGTGCCCCCACAGAAAACATCTTGCTATGGGGACACCGGAGCCAATCTGTAGCTCTGTGTGTCCTTTCACGCATTGAGCTGCCATTTGGCCCCTCCTCCTCTCTCTCTCCTGATTGGCTAACTGACTTTGATTGACAGCCGTGGGAGCCAATCACTGGACAAAGATGGGGCTCGGGAAAGTATTAGGGGTACTTATCTGTCTTTCATTTGTGCGGACATATTCATACACTTAGCACTTACCTCTGCTAAGAGGAAAAAAAAAGGTGAAATAGTGGAGTAAGGTAAAACGCAAAAAATTAAATCCATGTGTTCGAAACAAGTTGACCCAATTTTACTTGTAATAAAGAGACCTTCATTTGACTTTTTTTGCTAGACTAATCAAAATTAGGTTGGCAGCAGAGTAAATATAAAACATGATGAACATTATTAAACATAAAATGAAAATGTTGTATCTATTAGCATATCTTTATGTGCTAAATGTTCATAAAGTAATTTCTACCAGTTCAAAATTTTATTTTTGCTGAACATTGGCAGTGTGATGTGTTTCTAGTGCCAGTAACAGAGCTAGAGTTCAATGATTGCAATGCTTTTGAACAGTTCATCTATACTCTCCAACAACATAATTATCCTAATATCAAATCAAAATGTGTGTATACTGCTCCATATATCCTACTATAATTTGAAACTCAACCCCCTTTTATATACATTTTTAACATAACTGTTTATTCCTTTGTTTCAAAACAGTTTTAATGCTTAAGACTATATTTAAAAAATGAGTATATTTATAAAGCAGTGAGTGTGACCTTCACCAAACATTCAATGTAGGTTTATCTTCCTGGTGTATGTGTTTTAAATTACAGTGAATATATCACCTGCAGTGAATGCTTCATTTGCTGCTTTATAAATATGTGGTATTTAAAAATGGTAATTGAAATGTATTTAGGTGTTTGAAAATGTAAAGCCCTTAGATGAAAAATCTGTATTTATTTTAAAAATATTAAAGAAAACAAGTAAAATGTAAAACAGTGAATCACTCTCTATGTCCAGGCAAACAGGGACAAAGGCCCTTCTCAAACTACACTGCTATAGAGTAGAATCAAAAGATTCACCCTTTCTGAGTTCAATGCAAAAAGATAGTTTATTGGCATATCTGACCACAGCGCATTTGCAATTGGCACACAACCATCAGGTTTTCAAAGGTCAAGGTAGATGCAAATATGTCTCAAAAATGTACATGTCTACAGCCAGAAAGATGCAATTGCAGAACAATGCACAATCAATTATTTAAATAGAAATTAAAAAATAATAAAAAATATATATATATAAAATTGCATCTCTAACAGGACAAACAATTTGTTTGAAATTTACTTAGGGGTCTATTAACCACTTTAAGACCGGAAGATTTTGCTGCTTAATGACCAGGCCCTATTTTGCGATTCTGCACTGCATTATTTTTAACGGACAATTGCACGGTCGTGCGACGCTGTACCCAAATAAAATTGACAACCTTTTTTTCCCCAAAAATAGAGCTTTGTTTTGGTGGTATTTGATCACCTGTGCAATTTTTATTTTTTGCGCTATAAACAAAAAAAGAGCAACAATTTTGAAAAAAAAAATGCTATATGACATTCCCAAAAAATAAAAAAATAAAAATCAACATTTATTAACATTTTAGGCCAATTTGTTTTCTGATACATATTTTTGGTAAAAAAAAATCGCAGTAAGCGTATTTTGATTGGTTTGCGCAAAAGTTATCACGTCTACTAACTACAGAAAGATTTATGTCATTTTTATTGTTTTTTTTTGTATTTTTTACTAGTAATGGTGGCAATCTGTGTTTTTTTGTGGGACTGCGACAATGCGGCGGACAGATCGGACCCCTAACTGACATTTTTGACACTGGGGGTACCAGTGACATTACTACAGTAATCAGTGCTAATAATATGCACTGTTACTGTAATAATGCCATTGGCAAGGAAGGGGTTAATACTATTGGTTATCAAGGAGTTAAATGTGACCCTAGAGGAGTGATTCTAACTTTGGGGGGGGGGTTGAGCTTGTGAGATGATCACAGAGACATGCGATCCTATAAAGCAGGATCGCATGGTCTCTGTGGTCATCCAAGGGAGAAGGACGGACGGCTGTGTCCATCCTTCTCTGTCAGCGGGGAGAGATCGAGAGTGTCAGGGGGCAATCGGGAACCATCTGACACATGCACTGGCTCCCTCAGCTGATGAGCACCAAAACAAAAAAGGAAATTCCCCTAGGGGTGGGACTTTTTAGGCACCAATCAAATTGTATAAATAACAAACCAATTTGTATAAAAGTTGAATTCTTTATTGAATGATACAGAAGAAATAAAAGCAAGAGGCAAGCTAAAACATATTGCACATAGGACAGTCAAACTCAATACCACATAACCCCCGGGCTGTGACCCGACGCGTTTCGGAGTCTCTTGGGCTCCTTCCTCAGGGGTGCCCTTAGAGGGTGGTCTGTGGGTAATCAATGCATAACATATTAATTCCAACATTGTATATATAGTTGCAATACATTGAACAAAGAGTTTGAATAACAACTTACATAGTTCACTGTGATGATGAGCATAGGTAGCCTGCCTAGCGATTAAAAACAGATGGGCAGCATATCACTATTGTCCATCAGGAGTGCCGTATTCACGATGTTCTAGGTCTAAGCCAAGAATCTTAGCTCTTGAGGTGTTCAGGATTTTAGTGCTGACCAGTCTTGATAAGAGACTGGGTAGGGGCAGCTGGAACCTCAATTGACAGCAAATCTGCTGGGCAAGAATCGCATAATTATTGCAGGGTCCAATCAAAAGAGACCAAGTATGTGCAGGGTGCCCATAAAAATGGTCTTCAGCCCACCATATCTTTTATATGAAATCAAAAGAAAAGGTTATAACCCATATTAAATCAAAAATGAGATAAATGAGCAATAAAAAACAAAATATCCATATAAATGTATCATGCTAGGTATTATGACCATAGCCAGACGTACAAATCCCTTTAAAAGATGGTAAAGGCTAAAGAGTCCCATTGTGCACGGTGCCCAATGGGACTCTTTAGCCTTTACCATCTTTTAAAGGGATTTGTACGTCTGGCTATGGTCATAATACCTAGCATGATATATTTATATGGATATTTTGTTTTTTATTGCTCATTTATCTCATTTTTGATTTAATATGGGTTATAACCTTTTCTTTTTATTTCATATAAAAGATATGGTGGGCTGAAGACCATTTTTTTTTGGGCACCCTGCACATACTTGGTCTCTTTTGATTGGACCCTGCAATAATTATGCGATTCTTGCCCAGCAGATTTGCTGTCAATTGAGGTTCCAGCTTCCCCTACCCAGTCTCTTATCAAGACTGGTCAGCACTAAAATCCTGAACACCTCAAGAGCTAAGATTCTTGGCTTAGACCTAGAACATCGTGAATACGGCACTCCTGATGGACAATAGTGATATGCTGCCCATTTGTTTTATATCGCTAGGCAGGCTACCTATGCTCATCATCACAGTGAACTATGTAAGTTGTTATTCAAACTCTTTGTTCAATGTATTGCAACTATATATACAATGTTGGAATTAATATGTTATGCATTGATTACCCACAGACCACCCTCTAAGGGCACCCCTGAGGAAGGAGCCCAAGAGACTCCGAAACGCGTCGGGTCACAGCCCGGGGGTTATGTGGTATTGAGTTCGACTGTCCTATGTGCAATATGTTTTAGCTTGCCTCTTGCTTTTATTTCTTCTGTATCATTCAATAAAGAATTCAACTTTTATACAAATTGGTTTGTTATTTATACAATTTGATTGGTGCCTAAAAAGTCCCACCCCTAGGGGAATTTCCTTTTTTGTTTTGGTAGTCATTTTTGGGATGTGGCACCACTGGGATTCAGACAACATGAGCAATCATTTTTGTAACTCAGCTGATGAGCAGGGGGCGGGAACCACCGCTGGTGGCGCGCGCTCGCCCCCTAGAGTCTCCTGAGCGAGCGACGTAGTACTACTTGTGCCCAGGAGTGGCTGCCTGCCGCAGTAAATCTGGGGTGGGTGGTCGTCAAGTGGTTAATAAATGTTTTTACAATTTACAACCAAAATGTACATTTTTATAATTAATGTGTGAATCCCAGGTTAAGTTGTGTGAATGTTGTGTAAAAAAAAATACTTATGCAAACTGTTTGGCAATTTCAATAATTTTAATTAGCTTCAAGCTGCAAAAGAAGGTAAAAGAGATTGAAGAAACAGTTCATATATTTATATCTATATGGCAGAGAAAGTGGTAGGATATAAAGATCTGTTTGATTTTTCCATTAACAGCAGGATGAAATTGGTTGAGATTTTAAATGTCATATTTTTATTTAAGGTTGAAATTGAAAATGTTATATATTTTTGTGAAAATGCTGTAGAATTGACAATTTCTTGAGAAATGTTATTCCATATCACTTGTACATTTATTTTTCAGCATTCTACAGACAGAAATTTGCTTATTATCAAGATTGCCTAATATTAGAGAATTTTTCTTCTGGTAGTAAATGTGTAACAACCACAGAGCATGAAGAATATTCACCTATATGTGCATTGTTTAAATAAATTATTGGCATGTCAGAAATTGTGGCTGCTGCATTATCCCGATAGCTTATATATTCTAATCATTAAATGGTTGATAGTTTGGACATCTTGGAGCACAACTTGAAAAATGAATAGTCACATATGACAACCCCCTATTTTTTTTTTTTTTTTTGGTATTGGTTAAAGTATATCTAAGTCCATAACATTTTTAAAAAGTTTAGATAGAATAGTGTTATTAATTTGTTTATGTGAGATTAAATATATTTCAGTTAGATTGAATAATGTACCGTATTTTTCGGCGTATAACACGCATCGGCGTATAACACGCACCTCAAATTTAGGAGGGAAATTTTAGGAAAAAAGCTTAAATTTTAAATAAACAGCATTGAACTCAGAACTATTTTTTTTAATCAAATGCAGTCTTACCGATGCCCGTGAATGCAGCCTCATCAGCGCAGTGTCCATCAATGAAGCCTCACCAGCACAGTGTCCATCAATGAAGCCTCGCCAGTGCATTGTCCCCCAATGCAGCCTCGCCAGCGCAGTGTCCCCCAATGCAGCCTTCGCCAGCGCAGTGTCTCCAATGCAGCCTTCGACAGCGCAGTGTCCCCAATGCAGCCTTCGCCAGTGCAGTGTCTCCAATGCAGGCTTCGCCAGCGCAGTGTCCCCAATGCAGCCTTCGCCAGCTCAGAGTCCCCAATGCAGCCTTCGCCAGCGCAGTGTCCCCAATGCAGCCTTCGCCAGGGCAGTGTCCCCAATGCAGCCTTCGCCAGCGCAGTGTCCCCAATGCAGCCTTCGCCAGCTCAGTGTCCCCAATGCAGCCTTTGCCAGCTCAGTGTCCCAAATGCAGCCTTTGCCAGCTCAGTGTCCCCAATGCATCCTTTGCCAGCTTAGTGTCCCCAATGCAGCCTTTGCCAGCTCAGTGTCCCCAATGCAGCCTTTGCCAGCTCAGTGTCCCCAATGCAGCCTTTGCCAGCTCAGTGTTCCCAATGCAGCCTTTGCCAGCTCAGTGTCCCCAATGCAGCCTCACCAGCGCAGTGTCCCCAATGCAGCCTCGCCAGCGCAGTGTCCCCAATGCAGCCTCACCAGCGCCATTGCAAACTACATATACACGCACAGAGCGGCGATATATTTAAAAAAAAAAAAAAAAGCCGGGCAGCGCTGAGGCAGAGGGGGTGGGCTGGACGGAGGAGAAGCGAGGATGAGCGGCTGCTTTCATCTGACGTCCCGGCGCCTATGATAGACGTCACAGGTCCCGCATCCCGGCATTGGGCCACTGTGCTGTCTATCATAGGAGGCGGGACTTCCTATGAAAGCAACCGCTCATCCTTCCTTCTGCCCGGCC
Organism: Pelophylax lessonae; assembly: GCF_965119305.1. Lineage (NCBI taxonomy): Eukaryota > Metazoa > Chordata > Amphibia > Anura > Ranidae > Pelophylax > Pelophylax lessonae. Next base: position 168,150,618 of record NC_138776.1, read on the forward strand.
CTCCCCCTTTGCCTCTCAGCACTGCCCGGATTTTTTTTTTTAACATATCGGCGTATAACACGCACTGGTGTTTTACCCTCCATTTTTAGGAGGAAAAAGTGCGTGTTATACACCGATAAATACGGTATTTTGTGTCTTGGTGGTGTTTCTGTCATTAGTTATACTTCATAGGTGTACCTTTTGTTTTCCATTATCACATGGGTGGTAAACAGAAGCCTTCTTTGAATCCTCCAATGAGGATGTGTCCAAAATACATTTGCTAGGTATAGTGGCCAATTAGGGAGCATCATATTAGCCACAGTACAGAAAGGAGTGGGGATATAATGTTTTTCCACCAAGCACTCTCTTTGTGTTGAGGCACAAAGCAGTCAGCATGGCCATACCTGAAGTTGAGAGGTAAACTAACTCCATACTTGTACTGTAAATATGGTTTTGTTAGTGTCATTTGTAAATATCATATAAGCCAGGGGACGTATACTGTACATTGTGTTGTAAATACTGTTTAGTGGTTAATTTATATATACATTGCCCAAAAAAAAGAACATTTTTTAATCAGAGTATAGCATCAAGTCAGTTATACTCCTGGGGTATTGAACTGGTCAGTTAAGTACCAAAGGGTGTTATTATTCAGTTTCAGCTGCTTTTGTGTTAATGAAATTAACAACAGGGGCACTAGTTGGGCAACAATGAGATGACCTCCAAAACCAGAATGGTTTTACAGGTGGAGGCCTCTGACATTGTTTACCCTAATCATCTTTTCTGACTGTTTTTCACTAGTTTTGCATTTGGCTAGGGTCAGTGTCACTACTGGTAGCATGAGGCGATACCTGGCCTCTATAGATGTTGCACAAGCATTCCAACTGCTCCAGGATGGCACATCAATAGGTGCCATTGCCAGAAGATTTGCTGTGTCTCCCAGCACAGTTTCAAGAGTATGGAGACAATTCCAGGAGATAGGCTGTTACTCTAGGAGAGCTGGGCAGGGCCGTAGAAGGTCATTACCAATCAGCAGGACTGGTATCTGCTCCTTTGTGCAAGAATGAACAGGATGAGCACTGCCAGAGTCCGACAAAATGACCTCCAGCAGGCCACTGGTGTGAATGTCTCTGACCAAACAATCAGAAACAGAATTCATGAGGGTGACCTGAGGGTCTGACATCCTCTAGTGAGCCCTGTGCTCACTGCCCGGCATCATGGAGCTCGATTGGCATTTGCCATATTTTTAATTGAACACTTGAATTGGCAGGGTTGCCACTAGCGCCCTGTACTTTTCACAGATGGGAGTGGGTCCTGGGTTCCTCCTGGTGCACAACAATGCCCTGCCTCATGTATGCAGTCAGTTTCTGAAGGGTGATGGAATTGATACCTTGCCTGACCTAAATCCAATAGAAAACCTCTGGGACTTTATGTTTCAGTCAATCTGACACCGCTAGGTTGCACCTCAGGCTGTTCAGGAGCTCAGTGATGCCCTGGTCCAGATCTGGGAGGAAATACCCCAGGACACCATCCTTTGTGTCATTAGTGGCTTGCCCCAATGTTGTCAGGCATGCATACAAGCTTGTGCGGGCCATACAAACTACTGAGTACCATTTTGAGTTGCTGCAGTGAAATTTCAGCAAAGTGGAATAGCCGTCTGCACTGCATAATTTTTTCACTTTGATTTTTGGGGCGTCTTTGAATTTTGCCCTCTGTAGGTTGATACATTTAATTTCCATCAAAAGATGTGGCCTCCCTTCCTAACACCTTACCCAGTGCATATCAGTATAGATAACCAGCATGATATATTTCCTCATTGAGATCTGATGTGTTTTCAAAGTGTTCCTTTGATTTTTTGAGCAATATATTATGTTATTCTATCAATAAATATCTATTGAGGACGAAACTACTTCTTTTGTACTCTCTGATTTAGCTGTGTTTTTGTAAATATGCCTACAATGATTGAAGTGTATGCACATATACACATAAACTAGTCAACAGTAGAGAATTATTAAAACTCCTGTGAAGTTTATTTCTAATTTTTGTCCAATTTGAGAGACTTTCTTTCACTTGCTGTTTTGCAGACAAAACAGGAAGTGAGAGAAAATCTCTTCAAAAGGAGTTAAATCTCTTCTTGAACCGCTTTTATTTGAAAAAACTGTTCCTTTGCACAAATGCCTTTGTCATTCTGTTTAAAGTCAACTCAGATTTTTTAATGTTCCTTCACTAGAATATTCCAATGTGGACAGGAGTTTCTACTATTATTTGTGGATGGGGAGTTCTAAAACTAACCAATATGAACTTTAGGAGCTGCAGATTCATTATTTTTCCTTTTACTGAGAATATTGTCCTGTTCTGTGAATTGATGAGTTTTATCATGTGGAGGGGTGGAGGCTAATCATAATGCTATGGCTTCATAATTTAGCAAATATGTGTAAAATATTTTTTGTCTGTTTGTGTCTAAATCCCGATACAGAAGATTTTTTATTATAACTCAACGTATAGACCATCTTCTTTAAAAAAAAATGTAAATTGGGGGATTGAATACCTATTTGCTGTTCACCTCAGGCTGTTCACTCTCTACCCCTGCACTGCCACACAGTCCTCTAACCATACAGCCAACTGAGCAGACCCTGTGGGGCCCTATTACAGAAACTGCCTACAAGAGATGATTTTGAGGCACTGGATACTTGAGTGGAATCTTCTCTGAGAGGTAATTTGCTGGGGCTTAAACAGGATGTCTCAGAATTGGACACTAGACTGACCTTGATGACCTTAAGAACCGCAGCTGCAGACAGAATAGAGGCATCCCTGAAGCAATAATGCAGGCGAACCTTCATTCCCATGTGACCATGATTTTCAATAGGTATCTTGACTGCCCGTCGGCACAAGAGTTTTCAGGTGCAGTTTAGCAGGCACACTCGGGCAGGAGCCATCCGCCCACTGCAAAGACTGTCTTGAACATTTTACTATCCCTGTAATTTGTGTTATTTTCTGTTCTGTTTTTGCAATGCTGGCCTTGCGTTCTGATTAAGACTCTGTATTGGCCTTGCCAGACTCTCTGGGTGTTTTGTGGGAACTCTTCTGTCTGGCAGGTGGGGGACAGCCAATTCCAGTACTCCAATATGACCAGAAAAATTTAATCCCATCACCTAGTACCTAGTGCTAGTGGCCATCATCCCAATTGATAGGTAAACAAGAAAATCCCCAATGGTTGTGGGACTGTGAATGCCACTAAACACTAACACCAGAGTAAAAAATAATCAACTTTGTTATACAAAGAATAAAGGACATACAAAAAACTATATGTTACAATAATAAGTGAACGAAGAGGCTGATTAAAAATGCATGCAATGACAGATCATATACCAATCAACATTGAAGACACTCAGGTACACATGGTAGAGTGAACTGGAAAATGACCCTACGCGTTTCGGGTGTCACACCCTTCTTCAGGGATCAACCAAAGTTCCAAACACTCAATGTGCCTGTGAAGATTGAGAAACTTAGTAGAGTATAGAAAGACATATGACAGGTTTTTGTTAAAGGTATTATAATAATAAATACCTACCCTCAAAGTCTTCATGGGAGAGCGGAATGATCTGTCCAATATGACCATAGCCACTACCTGACACTGAAACTGCTTAGAGTTTTTATTGCCCCCCTCCCTCTAGGGTTGGGCTCAGAGTCAAATACCATACACTTGTTCTCTCATGGAGGGTCTCATTTTATCTTCCCTCCCCTCCCTTGGCCAGAGAGATTGCCCCTGCCCCCTAACTTCACTGACTGTCTCTAACAGAATAGTCTGCATGTGATAGCAAAGGCGCACCCCAACCTTCTTATGAGATGACAGGTTGGTCTTCCTTGTGTCGGCACTGGACCATCCAGGATTGGGTGGCCCTACTGCCTTCACTAATCTACAGATGAATTGGTTCACATATTGTCCTTTGGGAGCTATGTTTGTTTGCATACTACATTTTTTTCCCCCTGAGGCACTGGCAGGTTATTATCTTGTACCAAATGCTCAGCCTTGGGTTGTCAGGTTGTCTTACTCTAGAAAGGTTCTTCGCTCAATACAGATCTGCTATGCCAGTCAGACCTCTCAAGTGTATTGCATAACTTTTTTTGTAAAAGATGGGGAAGATTATGAATATGTTGCCTATATACATTAGTGCACACATTTTTGATTATTGGTATTGATATTTAAATATTGTGGGACTGCTTTAACCACTTGCCGACCGCCGCACGACTATCTACGTCGGCGGTCAGCCCCTCACAGGCAAACTAACGTAGGGCTACGTTGCTTGCTTGTGAGGGTCTAGGGAGCGAGCGCGCGCCCCCCGGGGCGCGCTCCCGCTCCCGCGTGGTCACGGACCCCCCCGCGCGTGTGACCAGCGGACCCGATGTCCGCCGGTCACTCGGCGATCGGCGGGGGAGAGGGAGAATGTCAGGCAGCTTGTGTAAACAAACTGCCTGTCATTCTCTTCGGTGCAAAGACACTGATAAAACGGATCTGGTATGTAGATCCGTTGATCAGTGTCTTTACAGCTAGAGCCACAGCCAATCACAGTAGAAACCACGCCCCTAGGGACACACACAGCCCCTCCCTTCCAAATAAAGTTAACCCCTTCACTACCAGTGTATTTTTACAGTAACAGTGCATATATATAGCACTGATTACTGTAGAAATGTCACTGGTAACCCCAAAAGTGTCAAAAATGTCAGTCAAGGGTCCGATCTGTCCGCCGCAATGTCGCAGTACCGCAAAAAAAATCGCAGATCGCCGCCATTACGCGTTAAAAAAAAAAACAACAAAAATGACAAAAATCTTTCCCTTTGTTAGTAAACGCGATAACTTTTGCGCAAACCAATCAAAATACGCTTTTTGCGATTTTTTTTACCAAACATAGGTAGCATAAAATAAATTGGCCGAAAATTTTTAAAAATTTTGATTTTTACATTTTTTTTTGGGGGAATTTCATATAAAAAAATGTGAAAAATATTGCTATTTTTGCAAAATTGACGCTCTTTTTTTGTTTATAGCGCGTGATCAAAAAATCGCACAGGTGATCAAATACCACCAAAAGAAAGCTCTGTTTGTGGGAAAAAAAGGACGTCAAATTCGTTTAGGTACAGCGTCGCACGACCGCGCAATTGTGCGTTAAATTCACGCAGTGCCGAATCGCAAAATACCCCCTGGTCGGAATGGGGGTAAAATCTTCCGGGGCTTAAGTGGTTAAGGGAATTTCAAATATTAATTCATTGTTATTTTCAGTTGAGCTGGTGGGGTTCTTTGGGCAGGGATTCTGCATTTGGAAGTTCCTTACCACCACCCACACTAGACCTTCTCTGCCCTGGTGGCAGTAGAATTACTTCTGGGAGTAATTACCTGTAGCAAATGTTTCCCTTCTCTCTTCTATTCCCCTCCATCTTTATTCCCTGTACCCTTTAACCTTCCTAGCCTAGGCCCCACAAAGGCCTTGCTACCTGCCCCTTTTCCACCCCCTTTCACCCATTCCAGACCACCTACCCCTCCACTTTCAACCCTATCTCCTCCTATTACTCCCATTTACTCTTCCTCAACATCTTTCCCTCCCCCCTTCTTTTTTTTGTTTACTCCCTTCTATCCCCTTAGGTTGCGAAGGGTTGTCATTGGACATGGCTGTGAAAACTCTATCTTGGAATCTTAAGGGACTTCATTCCTCAGAGAAATTATCTAGCTGCCTTATGCATCTTTGGAGAGGGTAGGGGGAGAGGGAATAAGTGGCACTTTAACACCAAAACAATACCAAAAGCTTAAAAATCTACACTTTATTACAAAAAAATCATAAAAACATCCAAAATTTTAAAAGCAAATACATGTTTAGCCAACTGTGGTATGTAAATGGACAGTTTGCTAAGAGAACCTATATTATTTGCTTCTGTCCAAATGTGATGTAAAGCAGGCATGCAGAATCAACACGTTTTGCAAACATGGCTTTGTCAGGATCCGTGCCAGCAATAGAAAACCAGTAGGCTGTGTTTAATAATACAATTAAACCAACATATAAGAGAAACAAACTGAAACATCATATCTTACAATAACAATGATATTACATGTGTATCATATATGTCTTACCGCCACCCACACCTTAGGCCTTCTCTGCCCTGGTGGCAAAATAATTAATCTTGGGATGAATTACCTGTAGCGAAATTTCCCTTCTCTCTTCTTGGTAAGCCTGGGTGGAACCTTAACATGTGACACTGCCACACTTCTTTGGAGTTGGAACCTTTACTGTACAGCTTGAAATTACTTTTTACGTGCTTAACCTTTTTTTTTAAATTGCGAGTAGAATGTGGATCATGTATTTGCATTAAAGTTTTTTAGACAATTTACACTATATGGCTTTCCTTGCTTTGGCTCCCTGTGAATATTCAATTATACATATGGTCACCATTATAAAAGCAAAGGGTAGTGCGCTATTCAGATGTGTGATGAAGCTAAAATAATAATATGATAAACCAAGAAGTGTAATAGAAAAAAACAAAATGATAAACCTTCAAAATATATAAATAAATAACAAGCAAGTAAAAATCAAATGCTGAATAAATATAAAGCACATATATATATATATATATATATATATATATATATATATATATATATATATATATATATATATATATATATATATACACATATATATATATATATATATATATATATATATATATATATATATATATATATATATATATATATATATATATATATATAAAAATCTTCCCAATTGCGGTGAATTTCTAAACGTGCAAAATGATGCCAAAAAGTGCAAAAAAAATGAATTGAAAAATGAAAGTCCAGAGATAAAAAATATATATAATATTGAAAGTCCAAAAAGGAAAGTTCAAGAAAAAAGTCTGTGAAAAGTTCATCCACTTATCGATTGGATGATCTGGTGCTCTCACCTCTACCAATTAGAGTCAATGCTTGAGGCAAACTGTGATAAAATTCCTCTCTGTGGGGAGACTTCATTCATTCAGTGCATTTCCCCCAGATATATAAATACAAAATAAAGAGCATATAGTGTAATATTGTCAAGAAAAGTAAATTATCTTTAGGATAAGTGTCATAGAAGGTTCATCAATCAGTACAGTGCATATGAACCAACATGCTGTGACATGTGCAATTATGCAAGTGGAGTGATATCAGGTGAAAAAAAACAAAAACACCTCTGTAAAAAAACATAAAAACAAAAAAACAAAACACTGTGCAGTGTCCCACAAAGCTAAAAAAAAAAAAAATGGGTTAATAATCTTCCACCAAAGCGTGTGGCTAAAATGCATGCTCACCTTCTGTATAAAAAGACAAAGCCTTTAATTTACTTTTCTTGACAATATTACACTATATGCTCTTTATTTTTTATTTATATATCTGGGGAAAATGCACTGAGAGGAGAAGTCTCCCCACAGAGAGGAATTTTATCACAGTTTGTCTCAAGCATTGACTCAAGCAATTATAGAGGTGAGAGCACCAGATTATCCAATCGATAAGTGGATGAACTTTTCACAGACTTTTTTCTTGAACTTTCCTTTTTGGACTTTCAATATTATATATATTTTTTATCTCTGGACTTTAATTTATCAAGTCTTTTTTTGTACTTTTTGGCATTGTTTTGCACGTTTTTTGAAATTCACTGCAATTGGGAAGATTTTTTTTTATATATTTATTTGTGCTTTATATTTATTCAGCATTTGGTTTTTACTTGCTTGTTATTTATTTATATATTTTGAAGGTTTAACATACTGTTTTTTTCTATTACACTTCTTGGTTTATCATATTATTATTTTAGCTTCATCACACATCTGAATAGCGCACTACCTTTGTTTTTATATTTCTTTTTCAGTACTTGTGTTGGTGAGTGCTGCAGTTCATTTATAGGTGTGGATAGTAGCCATCCCAGCAGCGCACCTGTTCTCACATTTTATTTATAAGGTCACTATTGTTATTACTAATCTTGGAAAAATAGTCAACCTGACTTAGTAGAACCAATGGGTGTGAACTGAATGCTCCCGATGGAAGTATTTAAAACAGGCCAATCAGACTCTGTAGTGGGGTCATTTCACTCTGGTAAGAGTGCATTTCTTACAATGGTGATGGCTCATGTGGTGAGTACATTAATGGAATAGCAGGATCACTGCACAATATCAGTGATGTTTTTGTCAAGACATACATCAGATTTGGACTATTCCATACACTCTACTTACCTTTGCTAGATTCCATTTTGATATGGACTTTTGTTTTTAGAAATTTATTTTCACTATATTAGCACAGCAAAACGTATGTTTACATGTGTACATGTACATGTACATGTGTGTTTACAACACATACATATGTTTATTTAGTTTGTCTTACTATAGGTTGTCAGCAGCTTGGGTTTATCATCACTTGTTACACCAGCCCATTTTCAATTTTTGTTTGTTTTATTGATATTACATAAAAGATTAAGAAAAAAGAAGGGGGGGAGGGGAAGGGGGAAAAACCCTGAATCCTAAGCCAACCATGGTGCCAAATCGCTTATGGGTTAAATCATTGGGGGACAAGGGAAGTCTGGAGGTTCGAGAAGGATTTAAGGTCATCATTATAAAAAAAATAATTTAGCCACCAAATTTCTCCGCTATTCCATTCAGCCAAGCAGATATTGGGTATAGCTAGCTGGCAGCGGGATCAGGAAGCTAGTTGATTGATCGGGTTTTACTATGAAGGTGAGCTTGTGTCAATGCATTAGTGGCCGCAAGAATAGTGGGTGAAAGTTCAAGGTGAACCTAAGGTTTAATATGGCTAACTTAAAGGAAGTCTATCAGATTTTTACCAGGGACAGATTCAGATTCAATATCAATCCACAGGGGGGAGTAGGGGCCGTTAAAACAATATTTTAATTGTGTTATACCAGTCACAAGATTAAAATCCCTCAGATTGACATGTCCCATGCCATCAGCTTTTTTATGCTTGATAAGTTTTGTGAAGGCGCAACGTAAGGATTACTTTAGTACTTAAGGCCCAGTCTCTTTGAAACTGAGAGGGGCCTACTGGCTCCTTGTTGTCCTGTTATCACAAATATAATCATAAATTAACATTATATACATAAAAAATCTTTTAACAGGCATGTTAAGAGTATCCCTAAGGTAATCACATAGAATTAATTAATAAATACATCAATCAAATTATTTAAGTAAAACAATCCAAATCAATAAATTTACTTACATTCTTACATATATAACACGCTGATCTATCATCTTCCCCAGCAATCTGTGTCATTGGCCTCTCTGGGCGTGGGTCTAAAGGAAAAGTAGGTTGGTCAGGAGAAATATGAAATCTCCTCATCCCTCAAGTAGATAAATACCCCCTCCGCTATTCCTTCCAAATATCAGCTACATTTGTGTATAACACCATCACCAATAGTGAAATGAGGGTCTTCAATGGGCAAATGTGGGTTTCTGCTACCAGTCCATCTTGATTGAGTGTCTTTTTGTGTATGGTCTGTTTATGGGAATTTTTTTCTGCTGGCAAACTATCACTGTATTTTAGCTAAAGGTATACTTTTTAGGCCTTGTATCCATGGGTTTAAGCATATGAAAAAGTTATCTACACCGCAAGATTTTACAAAGAATTTGCAACACTTTTAGTTAATTTCAAGCAGCTGTGTTGAAGCCTTTAAGATCAGAAACATATTTGTTTTAGGGAGGTGGTTATTTTAAATAAAAAAAATATATATATATTTTTTTAAAGTGTGGTTTTATGAGAGACTCACTTTACTTTATAAACATACCAATCCCAATACAAAGAGTTCTCCTCATAGACAATTTAATAACGTACAGGAAATTCCAAGGAACAACCAGTGCCACACTAACACCACCAGTACAGTATTGACAACACCTTACACATTTCATTTGAAGCAAAATCAATACTACACTGACTCCACAAAAAAACTCATAGCCAAAAACACACCTGTATAGCTTGTCCCTCCCAGCATATCCTATGTTATTATGAAAGTAACACAGCAGCAGGGGGGGGGGGGGGTCAGGAGGGCTGAACTGGAATGTACATCAAGAGCTTGGAATTCTAGGTGAGCTCCTGTGAGCCTATCCCAAATATTGGATGGCTCCCGAGTTTCCCAAGTGATTTGACATGTCTCATCAGCAGGTGGTTAATGATTGTGCTTGTCATAGGCATGGACAAGTAGGAATGTTTTATGTTTTTAATCATTTTCTTACAAATCTTAATCCACTATACTATGGGTTTTTCTATGTTTTTTTTTTTTTTTTTTTTCATGAGAGATTAAGGAAAAGAAAAAGTTTTACCATGGTGAAATGAACAATAAGAGAGGGAAGTGTCTCAAACACTTCCCATATATTGGTTACACTATGATGCATATCTAAAAGTTTTTTTTTTTAAATTGGATTTTTGACTTACCGTAAAATCCTTTTCTCTTAAGCTCATTGACAGACGCAGTCCTCTTTGATTAATATCAGTAGGGTTATACTGCCCCCTACAGGAGTAGGACACTAGGCAGGAAAAACGTTCTGGCCACACCTTAGGGGCAGTCCCAGAGGGTATATCCTCTCTCTCCCTGCTACAGGATGTCAGTTATGTCACAAAGCAGTGTCAGAGAATTTAACCCAACCCAACTCAAAATAGAGGGGCGGGTACTGCGTCTGTCAATGAGCTTAAGAGAAAAGGATTTTACGGTAAGTCAAAAATCCAATTTTCTCTGTCGCTCATTGACAGACGCAGTCCTCTTTGATTAATATCAGTAGGGATGTCCCAAAGCAGTGCCATAAATGAGGGGTGGGATAACGGAAATCAAAATCCAATCCAGAAGGCCCAACCGGTGCCAACCAGAAGTCTTAAAGGCTCATCAGACAAAAGGATGAGACTCAACTGAAAACCCAACAGAAAAAAACCCTCGAGGTAGACCACCGGTCTCCTCAAACAGCGGCCTGCAGAACCTTGCGGCCAAAAGAGGCATCCGCCGATGCCAGCACATCAACTTTGTAAAATTTTGTAAAGGTATGAACCGACGACCAGGTAGCCGCCTTGCAAACCTGAACCACTGACGCCTGATGGCAGAAGGCCCAGGAAGCACTAAGCGCCCAAGTGGAGTGCGCCTTAACAGGGAACGGAGGAACCCGACCCTTAATAGAATAAGCCTGTACCACCGTCTGTCTGATCCATCTAGAGATAGTCGCGGCAGACGCAGGCAACCCCTTTCTAGGGCCATCCGTGATCACAAAAAGTGAATCTGTCTCACGAAACGAGTCCGTAGTAGTCAAGTACACCCTGATCGCCCGAACCACATCCAAGGAGTGTAACGCAAACTCCCGAGGATGACTGGGCTTAGGACACAGGGAAGGTAGCACAATATCCTCATTTAGATGAAAATCTGAAACCACCTTAGGAAGGAAGGATGGATTCGGACAAAAAACCACCTTATCCCTATGAACCACCAGATATGGTGAACGACAGGACAATGCGGCCAGTTCTGACACCCTGCGTGCAGAAGTGATAGCCACCAAAAAGGCCACCTTCTGGGATAAAGTAAGCAAGGGAATCTCCCTAATATTTTCAAAGGGAGGTTTCTGAAGAACCGACAACACCAAATTAAGATCCCAGGGCGGCAAAGGCGCGCGCACCGGCGGAGCCAGGTGTCGCACCCCCTGGATGAAATTCCGCACCAAGGAATGAGTAGCCAGAGGCTTCTGAAAGAAGATTGCTAATGCTGAAACCTGACCCTTGATAGTGCTCAAGGACAGTTTCTGCTCAACCCCCTGTTGCAGAAAGCCAATATTCGGGCCACCGAGTAAGAACGTGGAGGAAACCCAAGGGATTCACACCACGCGATATAAGACTTCCATGTGCGATGATAGACTTTTCTGGAAGTCGCTTTCCTCACTTTAATTAGAGTAGGAGTAACTGAAGCTGACAACCCCTTGTCCTTCAGCACCTGGGTCTCAACAGCCAGGCCGTTAAAGCCAGCGATCGTAAAGCAGGATGGAAGATCGGTCCCTGAGACAGCAGATCCTCCCTGAGAGGAAGTCGCCAAGGAGCGTCTGCGACCAGCCTGACCAGGTCGGCGTACCAAGCCCGACGAGGCTCTCAGTTCCAATACATTTATTGGTAACCTGGATTCTTTCAGGGACCAGAGCCCCTGAGCAGATCTTCTGCCGAGAACCCCACCCCACCCGGATAGACTGGCATCCGTGGTGACAATCGTCCAATAGATTGGAAGAAATGACTTCCCCTGACTGAGCATTGGTGACCGAAGCCACCAAACCAGAGATTCCCTGGTCCGTTCGCTCAGCCAGATCTGATTGTCCAGGGAATCGGGATTCCGGTTCCATTTGAGAAGAATCTCTTTTTGAAGAATCCGGGTATGAGACTGGGCAAACGGTACTGCCTCAAAGGAGGCCACCATCAGTCCCAGAACCCTCATGCAAGTTCGCAGGGAAGGCCAGTTGACGGTCAATACTAACTGAGTCGTCGACTGAATCTTCCGGAGTTTCTCCGGCGGGAGAAACACTTTTGCCAAGGATGTATCCAGAGTTAGGCCCAGATAGTTCAGTCTCCTGGTGGGGACCAGGGATGATTTCTGCTGGTTCACCAGCCACCCAAACTCTTCCAAAGAGATCATAGTGATCTCCAAGTTTAGTAACAGAGCCTGTGGAGACTCCGCACGGAGTAGAAGGTCGTCTAGGTAGCCTAGAACCGAAATGCCCCGCTGTCGCAACAGTGCCAAAACTGGGGCCAAGACCTTTGTGAAGACCCGAGGAGCAGAGGCGAGACCAAAGGGTAACGCCGCAAACTGATAATGGTTCTCTCCCATGGAAAAGCGAAGAAAACGCTGATGTCCTGCGTAAATGGGAATGTGAAGATAGGCATCCTTGATGTCTATGGACGCCAGAAAATCCCCCTGATGCAGGGAGGCCACTACTGTGCGAATGGACTCCATCTTGAATGTTTGCACCTGGACAAAATGATTGAGTGCTCTCAAGTCCAGAATTGGACGCACCTTGCCCTCTTTTTCTGGGTATTGTGAATAGGTTCGAATAGAACCCCTGAAAACGTTCTGTCCAAGGAACGTGGACCACCACTCCTTGTTGCATTAAATCCGTCACTGCCCCCCGCAAAGCTTCTAAGCGGTCCGGGGATAGTCGGATATTGGAAGGGAAGAACCGCACCGGTGGAAGTGATCGAAATTCGATCTTGTATCCCGTATGACCTCTTGAACCCATTTGTCTGGAATCCTGGAGAGCCATGGGTCCGGAAACCGGTGAAGACGCCCCCCCACCCCAGATATGGATGGGGGCGCACCTTCAGGCTGTATTGGTCTTATCTTCAGGTCTGGCAGGGCCAGACCTTTGTTTACTCGACCAGCGCCCTTTGAAACCCCCTGGGGGGGCTTTGGAGGACTTCGCCTTATCGCCCGCCCCAGAGGAGCGAAAAAACTTCTTATGAGCGGAAAAGGAAGGTCCCCGTCTGCGACGAGGTCCTTTCCCCTTAGTAGTCTGTGGTAAAAAGGTGCTCTTGCCACCAGTGATACCCTTGATGATCTCATCCAAGGTGGCACCAAACAGGCGATCCCCTTGAAAGGGGAGATTAGTCAAAGCTTTTTTGGAAGCTTGATCCGCCGACCAGCATTTTAACCACAGCATGCGCCGAAGGACCACCGCCGAGATTGATACGCGCCCCATTAATGGAGCGGCGTCCAGGGCGGCGTCACAGACAAACTGTAGCGCTTGTACCATCTGCTCCAGCAAGTCCGATACTGCCGGGGGGAGACTTCTCCCCTCCAGATCTCGGCGTAACAACTTGGTCCACTCTGTCAATGTTTGTGCAACCAGAGCAATGGTGAACACTGGCCTTAAGGCTGACCCTATCAGGAAAAATATAGAGCGGGATATAGATTCCGCTTTACGGTCCACCGGATCCCGAAAAGACGGAGCGTCCTCCACCGGGATAACAGTAGCTTTATTTAATCTGGAAATCAGTGAATTCACCGACGGTGGTACCGTCCATTTATTAAGGAGGGATTCTTCAAACGGATAGCGTCTAGCAATCCATTTGGAAATACCAGGGGTTTGTTTTGGACGGACCCATTCTTCCTTAATTATATCTTGAAAACATTTGGGCAAAGGAAACACCTTTGCCATCTTGGTAGGCTTGCGAGGACCAAAAGCAATTTCAGTATCAACTGCTTCCGTAGGTATAAGCTCAAGTCTTAAAGTTTCCCGCACACACACAATCAGTGCATCTACCAGCGCTTCATCTTGCGCTATAGCGGAAGGAGAAATGTCTTCCTCGCTATCCGAGTATATGGGATACAAGGCAATAGCCCCAGAAGAGGGACCTGCAGCCGCCGCGACAGGCTCAGAATCTGTATCTGAAGTGTCAGACGAAATAAGGGTAGGCGGGGGTCGCTTTTTAGTCCCCCGTCCCTGACAGGCCACCTCCACCCGGATACAAAAGACTCCAAAACCGCTGATAATGCATCAATAGTAAGTGGAGAACTGGAGGGTCCTGCGGCCACCTCGAGGGGATCAGGTGGGGATACATGTGTGGCAGGGTCCATGACAAATCCAGGAACACTTGCCAGCAAACAAGTATTGCAAAAAGAAAAAACTTTTTTTTTTTGTATGTAATCCCCCAGCGCAACAGCGCCCCTCAGTGCCACCTGCTTCAGACCCCCACAGAGAGAGAGAGAGAGACCCCAAGGGCTCACCACCTGATGCACAGAAGCTTCTACCGAACTGCTCTCAGCGCTGTCCTTACAGAACAGGAAGTCTTGTGGATCGATTTACCCAGGTAAAGGAGGCAGCTCCGCCCCTTTACACGCCTTCCGGCACTCCCACCGCTACTCCTCGAGGTAGCTGGGTGTCCAAGATGGCGGCCCGCGGAAGTATAGCGGAAGTATAGCGGCCCCGCGTGGCCTGCGGCAGTATGGCGGCTCCGTGATACAGCTGCATCGCTATTAGGTGCCTGATAGTATCACCCCTCTGCACGACTGTTTTAACAGTAACGCCAGCGGCGCCCTGTCTCCATCCCTGACCGCATCAGTCATGGATCCTTAGTCCCCTGGGAGCTCCAGTTTGTCTGCCAATGACTCTACTTGCTGAGCCACCTGGAATGCTGTTTTTACAATGCAGATTTTCCTTGCAGTGACAGACTCATATAGATTGTCAGCTCCCAAACCAAGCCTCCTGGAATGGTATACCTTACTCACCACTCACACTAGCAAGGGGGAGATCTGTGAAGTGTGTCACTGGATGGAGGGGAACCCCGGATCATGAGGGTCCGACCATCCACAGAGGGGCCCGCATCTATTCCCAAAACCCGACAGGGGGAGAGGGGGAACATTCTACTCACCATACCGGAAACAGGCGGGCACCCACTCCTAACAGAACCCCTCCAAAAAAATTGGCATACTCAATTGACTACGCAGTCTTTTTCTGCTGTCACTTTTCTACATATCTTTATGTGTATTTAACATTTTTTGGGAATGTTTAAAAAATGTCCTGAAATTGCTGCTTGGCTCTGCCATCTTGAATGTGATATCAGCAGCCAATTAAACCTGGCAAAGCTATGACACTCTATCCCCCTTTGCTTTTCTGATGGCCATAAGAAGGTTATGTAAGTAAGTGATGTGAGGGGGCAGAATAATGAGTAATTACACATTCCCAGATTTTACTTTCTATCCCTTCACTTACCCTAGATTTTTTTAAGATCAGATTTTTGCATGCATGGGTTAAATGTTTAATTGTTTCTGAGCCTGAGGGTGTGTTTAGGTTGGAGTGGGGTTGTGTTTTCCAAATTATAGTAGTTAATGTATAATAAAATTATATTTCTAGCAAGATTAAAAAAAAAAAAAAAATGTACACATTCCCAGAGGCGGGTGATGTGCAAGAAGAGAGGGGGCTGTGCTATGGAAATTATACTTTCCAGGGTACCAAATTCTTGGTAAGTTCAGATGCACTTTTAGGTGGATAGAAAATGTATATGGAAAGGTAAAAATGCTGCAGGTAAACTTTCAAATTCTTGCCTTTTCTTTGCAATCATTATTATAAATTGTATTTTTTTAGGTTGGTGTCTGTGACAGAGACTCTTTAACTGCTTGCCGACCACCCACAGTAATATTACTGCGGCAGAGCGGCTCGGCTGCATCCAGTCACGTAGTACTGCGTGACTGGAGTACATGTGGTCTCGGCGGCAGGCGCGCCCCGCTGGAGCCACGAACCCGCTGTATTTAGACACAGTGGGAGGCAGGCCATGGGAGAAGAGGCGGCAATTGCCACCTTCCTCCCGCGATCGTCCGGGAAACAGAGAGAAGACCCGCCTGCTTATGTAAACAAAGCAGGCTGATCTTCTGTGAGACAGGCAGGGACAGATCATCGGTTTCAGCTAAGCTGAAACTGCGATCTGTCTGTGCCTGTCACAGAACCCCCCCCACACACACAGTTAGTAAGCATACAGGCATACATTAACCCCTTTGATCACCCCCAGAGTTAACCCCTTCCCTGCCAATGGCATTATTACAGTAACAGTGCATATTTTTAGCACTGTTTACTGTAGTAATGTCACTGGTACCCCCAAAAGTGTCAAAAATGTTAGTTAGGGTTCCGATCTGTTCGACACAATGTCGCAGTCCCGCTACAAATCGCAGATCACAGCCATTAGTAGTAAAGAATAACAATAAAAATAACATAAATCTTTCCCGTAGTTAGTAGACGCGATAACTTTTGCGCAAACCAATCAATATACGCCTATTGCAATTTTTTTTACCAAAAATATGTAGCAGAAAACAAATTGGCCTAAAATGTTAAAAAATGTTGAATTTTTTTTGGGAATGTCCTATAGCAGAATGTGAAAAAACGGAAAATTCCTATCATACTTACCATAGTTTTCCTTTCCTGATAGTCTCCATGGCAGCCTACGTGTGGGTTAACCCCGCCTCCGCTCCAAGGGTATAGGACCCCCCTCCCATAAATTTCAGCTCTCAGGTACAGCAGGTGTTCCATATCTTAGCCGAATCCAAGACGAGAGAGTGGGTACTCCGGCTGCCATGGAGACTATCAGGAAAGGAAAATTACGGTAAGTATGATAGGAATTTTCTGTTTTCCTGTCAGTCTCCATGGCAGCCTACGTGTGGGAAATAACTAGCTCATGCCACACGGGTGGGAATGCTTTAGCAAAGAAAATTTAATTCATGCTATTTGCAGACAAAACAGTCAAACCAAAATTAACTGAGGACAGAGAAGCAGGCTCTACACAATAGTGGGTCATAAAAGTATTGACCGATGACCACGAAGCCGCTCTGCAAATAACATCTGGAGCCACGTGCCGCGAGGCCGCCCAGGAAGTAGAGATACTCCTTGTAGAGTGCGCCGTCACCGCCTCCGGAGGAGCCAGCCCCTCAGCTCTATAGGCCTGCTGGATAGCAGCCACTATCCATGATGCGATAGTCCTGGATGAAGCAGATTTACCTCTGTTCTTTCCCCAGAACAGGACAAAGAGGTTGTCAGACTGCCTGAATGATGCAGTTGCTTGAAGATAGACTTTCAAGGATTCTCCTACATCCAACGGATGAGGATTGGACTCATTAGATGACCGGAAGGTAGGCAGGACGATCTCCTGATTCTGGTGAAATACCGAGGTGACTTTCGGTTTTGAATTCAGCCTGGGTATTAGAACTACCCGATCTGGGAAGAAAGTCAAAAATGGTTCTCTACATCCGAGAGAGCTTAATTCAGAGACCCTTTTAGCCGAAGTAATGGCTACCAGGAAAACAGTTCGAATGGTCAGATCTTTGATAGAAGAAGAGGAATCTAGGGCATATAGGACAAGGGGTAGATCCCATTTCGGAAATCTAGGTCTTCTTTGAGGATTGAGCCTGACTGCTCCTTTGAAGAATTGTTGAACCAGTGGGTGTTGGGCCCACATGACCCCAGAGAAGGCAGACAAAGTCGAAACTTGGACTCTAAGAGTCGCCACTGAAAGGGGCATATCTAGACCAGCCTGAAGAAAACTTAGTATTTCTTGAATCCCAGGGACTGAGGAGGACATACCTTCTGGATATGCAGACTTCATGAATCTTGCCCAGATTCTACAGTATACTCTATTAGTACTTGGTCGTCTAGCATTCAACAAAGTGGAAATGGCTGTAGATGGGCAGCCGAGCGATTCCAACCTTTCCCTCTCAAGAACCAGACCGTCAACCGGAGAATTGCAGGACAGGGGTGCACTGATGTTCCCTGAAGAAGCAGGTCTGGTCTGAGGGGAAGAGGGACCGGGTCCCATAACTCAGTTGTAGGAGCAGCGGAAACCATGGCCTGTTCGGCCAGAAAGGCGCCACCATCACTATCTCCACATCTTCCGCTTGAAGTCTCTGCAGAAATTTGAGAATGATGGGTACTGGAGGAAAGGCGTAAGCCCTGATGAACTCCCACCTGTCGGTTAGCGCATCTGTCCCGTAGGCTTGAGGGCATTTGCCTCTCGTGACATACTTCTCCAACTTGTGGTTGCAAGGAGAGGCGAACAGATCGACTTCGGGAGAAACTCCCAACGACAGGATCCATTTGAACGACTCAACATGGAGAGACCACTCGTTGTGGTTCAACTGGACCCTGGACAGAAAATCTGCTTGAACATTCTGTGAACCTGGAATGTAGACTGCCAAAATATTTACTAGGTGAGTCTGGGCCCAGGACATGATTGGGTCTAACTCTCGTACCAGAGAGAGACTCCGTGTCCCACCTTGTCTCTTCACATAAGACACTGCCGTGGTGTTGTCCATCCGAATTAATACAGATTTCCCTTCTAGCAGGTGTTGGAAAGATCGAAGACCGTGGTAGGCTGCTCGGAGCTCCAGTATATTGGAGACTGGTGTGTGTCTCTGGAAAGACCACTTTCCTTGTGTCAACTCTGTCAGACAATGAGCCCCCCAACCTGAGTTGCTGGCGTCTGTTGTGATTATAGTCCATGAGACTGGAATCAGAGAATGACAATTGAGCAGATTCCTGCGTTGCAGCCACCAAAGAAGACTGTGTCTCATGCTGGAGGAGATATGAATGTACTGATCTTTCTCTTCTGTGTTCCATTGTTGTAGGAACCCTTTCTGGAAGGGCCTCATATGCCAAAGAGCCCATTTGACCATTGGAGCCATGGACACCATGGTGCCAAGGATTTTGAGACACTGAGAGGCTTTCAGCCGAGGAGAAGAAAGTCTTCTCTAATGGGAGAGAGATTGAATTCTCAACGGTGTCGAATTGCGCCCCAAGATAGACTAGGCGCTGAGTGGGCTCCAGCTGACTTTTTTGTAGGTTTAGCAGCCAGCCAAACATTCTGAGAGTCGATATGACCTGATCTCTGTGTGTCAATAGCTGATCTTTCTCTTGAGACAGCAGCAGAAGATCGTCTAAGTAATGATGTAGACGTATACCTTTCAATCTTATGAAGGCCACTACAGCCAGAAGAACTTTGATGAATACTCTGGGCGAGGTAGACAGGCCGAAGGGTAGGCAAATGAATTGTAGATGCCGATTCTGAACACAGAAGCGGAGATATTTGTGGAAGTCGGTTGCCACAGGTACATGAAAGTACGCATCTTTCATATCTATTGAGGCAAGCCAATCTCCTGGCAGTACTGCCTTCTAAATAGTTGAGAGTGTTTCCATCTTGAATTTTACGTTCTTTATGAACTTGTTCAGATATGTGAGATCTATAACAGGCCTCCAGGCCCCGTTCTTCTTCTGGACCAAGAAGAGGGGTGAGTAAACCCCTTGGAATTTTTCTTGTTCTGGAACTGGAGCTACCGCTCCTTGAGCCTCCAAAGAGTCTACATAGGCGAGCAAGACTTCTCTTCTCTCTTTTAGACAGGGCAAGTGAGTTGAGATGAATCTTGGAACTGGATCTGCCAGAAATGACCATCTGTGGCCTGTAGAGACTGTCCTTATGGTCCAAAAGTCCGTGATTGAGGCCGTCCAGACATCCTGAAAATGGAGGAGACGTGCCCCCACCTGACATGCCTGAACGGGCCCAATCTCAAAAAGATTTAGTGGAATCTTGTCCAGCAGGCGCTGGATTTTTCGATGACCTCCGAGTAGAGGATTGACCGCCTCTCCAGTTTCTTCGGAAATCTCTATTAGGTTTGTAAGAGCGTGCATCTCTTGATCTCTCCGTGTATTGCCTCCTAGGTTGAGGCTTCTTCTGACCGAACAATCGCCTGTCCTGCGGGAGGAAGCCTGACTTTCCGCCAGTAGCCTTAGCAATAGTACTGTCTAACTTATTCCCAAAAAGGGAAGTACCCTCAAAAGGGATCTTGCACCATGCTTGTTTGGAGGCTGGATCCGCAAGCCACGGGCGAAGCCACAGAGCCCTTTTTGCTGTCACTGAGGATAACATCGATCTGGACAGAAGGCGCAGGACATCGATAGATGCTTCTCCTAAAAATACTGAAGCCAGCTTGAGTTCATGAATAGGGTAGCTTTCCACAGCTTCTTCTGAGAGGCTTCCAAGTTTAGACTCAATATCAGATACCCAGATTTCCATGGCTTTAGACATCGTGGCTAATGCCATAACGGGTTTGCAGGCCGCCCCGGCCGTCACATAGATCCTCTTCAGGTCCAGATCTATTTTTCTATCCAATGGGTCTTTGAAGGAGACCGCGTCATCTAGGGGTAAAGTGACATGCTTTGCTAATCTTGTAACTGCCGAATCCACAAGAGGGGCAGATTCCAGACGGGCGACATCTTCAGGCTTAAAGGTATATAATTTCCCAAGTTTGGAGGATAAAGAAGACTTACTATCCCCTTTACTCCACTCTTCAGTGATCACCTCCTGTAATTCAGAGAGGGAAGGAAAGTTGAAACGCTCCTTACCTAGGTGCTTGAAGAACTTCCGCTGCTTTTTCTGAGGAGACACAGGATCCTCCCATCTTAGAGCTTCCTTGATGGCTCTGATCAGGGGTGAAACCAGGGCAAACTCCAAGCCGCCTACAGCCCCTTCTTCTTCTGAATCACTGTCGGATGATTTTGCAGAAGTAATGCTCGATTGAGAGGGGCCTTGATCTTCCTGCACCTCCGCTGGAGAACTAGATGTAGTGGGACCAGGTGGTGGGACTGTACCCCATTATTTCAGGGACTGTTGTACTACTCTCTTCACTAGAGATTCCAATCTTTGGTCCTCATGCACCCTCTCACCGGCTGCTTGAGCAAAACATGGCTCACATAGGGACTTGTCCTCCGGGACATACGCCCCACAACCCCAACAGGCTCTCTGGTATGTGCGGTGACTCTGGTGTTGTTTGTGGTGTCTGGGGGAGGAATTAGAGCGTCTCCCTTGCTGCCTACTCCCTGATGGAGATTCATGGCGCTTTGATCTGGAGGATGAACTCCCACGAGGTCTGACAGGGTCTCTTTCTTGTGATAAATCAGGCCTGGAAGAGCTGATGGAGAAAGAGAAAAAAATTGGGGAGACACTGGATTTAGCCATGGAATAGGGACCAGCAAGCCCTCCCCGCCCCCCCCCCCTTAAAAACGCCAGCACCCACCTGTTGTGAGAGGGCTGGCCACAGGAGGGCGGTGACGCAGGATCCATACTTCAGGCCAAACAACCAGACTGATAAAGAAAGGTAATATACATAGACGCCATGTCAGTGATACATTGTGAGGTAGCAATCAATCGCCCCCCCTTACCCCCTCTGCAGTCAAACATCCATTGCACATACCTGTAGCAAGGAATCCAGAGACACTGGGAAGCTGCCGCAACGCCCACAGTACATTCCCAAAGTACAGGGGAACCGTCAGCTGCTTAAATCTCCCGCCGGAATGACGTCAGCGGTGATGCGGTCACGAAAGATAATGCGCATGCGCGAACCAAGCCTCGGCTTTGTTCGTAACGTACTGCGCATGTGCGGGACCACGAAGCGTCTACCGATTGGATGCCAGAAGCAGAGGGGGAGGAGGAAGGGTTTGCTGGAACGCAGGAAGCGTTCCAGCGCCATTGGGGCCGAACGAACTTAGCAAAGCGAAAGAAAAGAGAGACAAACAAGATGCACATAAATGACAAATACCGCTGCCATGAAGGTATGCAATACGAATCTTCAGACCCATGTCAGGAAATGCCGGCCAAGCTTCAGTCAACCGCAGAGAGCAGGGGAATTTAAATGTCACTCTCCCGCCCGTGGCTGGGCCCTGGACATGCAGACACCATCCAAAGTATCCAAAGGTAAGCCGGACGATAGTAAGACATCAGCAATGTAGGTCCTTGGAGGAGGACAAAAAATGAACACCTGCTGTACCTGAGAGCTGAAATTTATGGGAGGGGGGTCCTATACCCTTGGAGCGGAGGTGGGGTTAACCCACACGTAGGCTGCCATGGAGACTGACAGGAAATATTGTTTTTTTTTTCACAATTGTCGCTCTTTTTTTGTTTATAGCGCAAAAAATTGAAATCGCACAGGTGATTAAATACAACCAAAAGAAAGCTCTATTTGTGGGGAAAAAAGGACGTAGATTTAGTTTGGGTACAGCGTTGTCCGTTAAAACAACGCAGTGCCGAATCGCAAAATAGGGCCTGGTCAGCAAGGGAGTAAAACCTTCCAGGGCTGAAGTGGTTAAACACCCATATTCGTTTAGCAAATTGATTAAAAAATGTTCAGCATTGTTGTCTATTTCAACATTGCCTCAAAATTTGTGAAAAAGGACTTTGCAGATAATTTAGGTAAGCATTTATTTTTCTTTGTTACAAAAGGTCATGAGTAACTATGTTTCTCCGAGATGTGTTTATATTTCGTGTTGGCAGCCAGTGCTGATTTATTATGGTATTTGTATGTTAACATAAAAGTAAATACTGTATATAAAAGTGTTAGAGAATTTAGAAAAGTCTGACATGTTTTGGGCTCAGCAGGGAATTACAATACTTCAGCCTTTGAAGTATTTAGGTGCTGAAGACATGAAAAAGAGACATTTCCTTGTTCTAAGCTATGGCAAATAAATGCACCTGAGGGTGACATATTTTCACTCAGTGTGTGAGGACTGTAAACTGTACCAGAGCGATGGTCAAAAAATAACTATCACTGTGAAAATGTAAAACAGATGACAAAATGCAAAACCGTATTAATCAATTTCTCATGGTAAAAATACAATTACTTTTATCAATTCTTCATGGTTTTACCTAGGCTATTGGAAATCAAAATTATAAAGTCTTAGCAAATATATATTTTTGAAATAAAACTTTAAAATGGAAACATGCATGATAACTTAGCAGATATATCTCTGCAGCTCTGAGCTCCCTGGTCAATCAGTATGATGTAACCTGTGTGACAGTGCCCTTGTCACAGTGTTAGAGTTGTCTGGGTGTCACCCAGGGTTGTCAGTAATTCAGGTTGAGGGACATTTGGATGTGTGTCTCTTTAGGAGAGAACTTGCCTTTTATTTTCTCCAGGACTGGTAAATCCTGCTATGGGTTCTGGAGCCCAAAGGCTTTGTAGAGTATTGGGTGGGCTAAAGCTTTCAACCCTGGGTCTATGCTTTTTTATTTTTATTTTACTATATTCATTTATCAGTTATAGGAATAAGTACATGAATAAAAATACTTCTGTCAGGGGTATTGTGCAGTAGAATAAACAAAATGCACATGAGATAGACATTATATAGATTTTGGAATGCCAAGAATAATAGACCATTGATACCAGTGGTGGCCGGTTCATAGGGGGCGCAGGGGCGCCACCCCCCCCCCCAATCTGTGCCAAAGAAAAAAAAAGAAATAAAAAAAAAAAGAAAATTAACATTTGCAGCACATTAGGGGTGCCGGACCTACTACGGTCTATGGGGGGGTGGGGTTTTGCACCGGTTGGCAGCCTCCTGGGGGTCATCGGGGTGCAGAGCAATGCGCCCCGACACTCCCCACTTTATTGCTGTCCTGGCTGTGATTGGTCCAGACTCCAGCCTGGACCAATCATACAGGAGGACATCCCGGGTGATGTGACGCATGGGGGCGGTGCGTGCATCAGTCACTCACCACCCCGGGGTCACGTCATCACCTTCCCGCCCGCCACCAGACCAGAGAGGAGGAGCAGCTGGCCAGCGCGTGATCGAGGAGGAACTGGAAGAAGAGGTCGTCTCGTCTCAGTAGTCCCGTCAGCAGCAGCAGCACGCCAGGCACAGCACCAATGTGAGTTGGTCCGGTCATCGTGACAGAGAGCCAGCCCAGGAGGTAAGTGAAGTGATGCCTCAGGGGGGGCCCACACTGCTTTGAAGGGGGCACGCATGCATGCTGGTCTCTGCATTGATGGGGGCACGGCACGCTGGTCACTGCATTGATGGGGGCAGGCAAGCTGGTCACTGCATTGATGGGGGCATGGCAAGCTGGTCACTGCATTGATGGGGGCAGGCAAGCTGGTCACTGCATTGATGGGGGCATGGCATGCTGGTCACTGCATTGATGGGGGCATGCAAGCTGGTCACTGCATTGATGGGGGCATGGCAAGCTGGTCACTGCATTGATGGGGGCAGGCAAGCTGGTCACTGCATTGATGGGGGCACGGCACGCTGGCCACTGCATTGATGGGGGCATGCAAGCTGGTCACTGCATTGATGGGGGCATGCAAGCTGGTCACTGCATTGATGGGGGCACGGCTCGCTGGTCACTGCATTTATGGGGGCACGGCACACTGGTCACTGCATTGAGGGGGGGCATGCTGGTCACTGCATTTAATGGGGGCATGCTGCAGTAACCCTGCATTGATGGGGGCATGCTGTAGTAACTCTGCATTGATGGTGGCATGCTGTGGTAACTCTGCATTGAAAGGGGGCACACTATACTTTGATAACTGAAGGCCCCTTTCACACTTGTGACCTCAAAGTCATGCAATTTTTTGCTGCTTTTTGTGCCGCAAAGCAATGCCTATTAGATTTTTTCTGTTTGCGCCCCCCCCCCCCCCCCCAAAAAAAAAAATTTTTGAGCACCAGCCGCCACTGATTGATACATTTTTTTTTAACCTGAGTGTAATGGTGCAGAAAGCAGAAAAATGTGTATCCCTTACAAAGTGGTGTGTAAAGGAAAAGAACAAAGGAACCTCTAATGAGAAAGAAATACCAGAATAAGAAGACTGTATGCAAAAATAAATATCTAATAACAAATTACAGGAATATTTCCATATTTCCTGAGATGCTACTTTGTTTATCAATAATTTTAACCTGTAAATGTAAGAGCAGAAAAGGGGATCTGGTATGGTTGGCCTATTAAGGGAGTTATGATGTTTTTTTTCTAAAATAGGGCAGTACATCTGCTATCATATAGCCAAGGGTCCCATTTTTGGTGGAATGTTTTTAATGTTAGGTGCACTTTTGAAAATAAATATTCATATAGAATGTGGTCATTAATTTTCTAGATGACTAAAAGAGAGAGGGTGTTGTTGTGTCTTTCCATAGTCATGCAACTGCAAGCCTGGCCGCTATGAAAGTGTGGGATACAAAGGTTTGAAAAGGACTGGGCCAGTGCTCAATTCCCACTCCTAATAAGGTGACTTTTAGCATCTGGCATGCAGGAAATATGGGTGATGGTGGTAATGAATATAAAGATTTCATTCTAGAAGTAGATTAAATGTGGACAATATCACCAGACATGTAGTAAGTATTTCTCCAGCATAGCATAGGATGGTTTGGAGAGACTGTCGGCAATCTGTGAGAAGTGTAGTACTATTTGTGGAGTAGGTTTTCCCAGGAGATTATGTACTTTCAGGCTTTTCAATGGCATCCTGGTTGTAGTTTTCTACTGCTCAAAGGCTATGGTAAAATTAAGCTCTCTCCCCCAGAATTCCATAGAGGGAAATTTTCTTGATGTATTGGTTTCTCTATATGGGTATAGAAGGTTGAGAATTGGTTGCTTTGATCTCTAGAGATATGTTTTAAGAAGTTCCAGATTGGAGAGTTATTGTTCCATTGTAATAAAGAAATTACAGTACATGGTCTGGTCATCTGAGGTTTAAAGTGTAGCTCAGGGCCTTGAAGTGAAAAGGATAAAGGCCCTTCTTTACAATAGAATGCAAATATTTTGCTGTCTTCATATGATAGAACACTTTGGAAAATAATCTTTAGGTGAGTGAATGCTTTTTGTAAGCTACACTTTTACTTAACAATTTGGCCAAGACACATAGGGGGTGGTTATACTAAAGTCAAATAAGCCACTCTTCATTATTCTACTATTGACATAGCAAAGCTAAATAAGTAGGAGTGGGTACCATGATCCCTGTTACAATCTTGCTCTCAAAACACATTTGTATTGTTCAATCCATGGGACTATTATGGTACCTAACAAACATTCTTAAATGTATAAAAATTAAAAAAAAAAAAAAAAAAACAATATATCATTTAAGTATATTGTTTGCAAGCATATTTTTATTACAATAAATTAAAAAGTAAACAATCACGGGTCTTGCATGATAGTTAACATAATAGCAAGCAAATACTTCCATTTAACCTTTCCTTAAATATAGAAACACAGAAAAGTGACAGTAGAAAAAATACAGAGTAATCCATCAAGTCTGCCCATTTTTTTTGTTTCTTTATCCACTAACTTGTTTATCTGACTATAGATCTATGTTTGTCCCAAGCATGTTTGAAGCCATTTACTGTTGACTTTCTTACTACCTCTGAA
The DNA here is from genome assembly GCF_965119305.1 of Pelophylax lessonae. Taxonomy (NCBI): domain Eukaryota; kingdom Metazoa; phylum Chordata; class Amphibia; order Anura; family Ranidae; genus Pelophylax; species Pelophylax lessonae. The sequence goes on from NC_138776.1 coordinate 168,177,283, forward strand.
GGAAGTTTATTCCAAGCATCAACTACCCTTTCAGTAAAATAATACTTTCTAAAATTAGTTTTGAACTTTCTTCCAGTTAGTTTGAGGTCATGTCCCGTGTTCTTGATTTTGCTTTCATATTGGAAAAACTGCCCTCCTGAACCATATTCACCCCTTGATGTATTTAAAGGCTCTTTCCTTCTTTCCTCCAGACTGTACATACTAAGTTCCGGAAGTCACACTTGATATAGGTTATATACTGGCCAGTCCTGGCATTACCAGTAGGCTGTGAAAAGACACAGGGCATACCTATCTTATCTAAAGATCACCATGATGAGATTATCACAATCATTAGCATATTTGGAGCTGTTAAATTAAAGATATAATATGTCCTGGGCCCAATCCTACCTGTGCTTCTCCTTATCACCCCACAAAGGAAATTGTTCAATTTAGTGTCACTCATGCAGGCAGGAACATAGAGGTCAGGCCTAGAGTGGGTAACAACAGGTTATGATCCACACAAACTTACTGTATATCCATAATCACAGCTTCCTGTTGTCCATAGCTGATGTGATAACTATTTAGTGCCTTATTCTATAGCCATAAATCTTCTATTCCTTTGACAAAGGGATGCCTGCCTTACACATAGACAGGTCCCATACATATCTGTATATACAGCATAAACAAATATAAACAGGGATTTTTTTTCTCAGAGAATAGGTGCAGAAATGCAACCCAATATCCACTGCACCACCCACCATCAGCAACTGACCCATGCCGCATCATATGTTATGTGTTGCAAAATTGCAACAGATCAGGAGTAAGAGCTAGAGCAACTGCACTTGTATTTGCCTTTACTAAATAAACCCCTCTGTACCCAGCAGTGGCGTAGCGTGGGTTGTCAGCGCCCGGGGCAAGGCATGTAATTTGTGCCCCCCCCCCCCACCTGTGGAAGTCCCGCCCCGAGGGACGTAACGCATGCGGAAGGGAGGGAGGAGAGTCTGACGTCACCCGCAGTCAATACACTATACACACAGTATACATACAGTATACACACACTATACACACAGTATACACACACTATACACACAGTATACACATACACTATACACACAGTATACACACACTATACACACACTATACACACAGTATACACATACACTATACACACAGTATACACACACTATACACACACTATACACACAGTATACACACAGTATACACATACACTATACACACACTATACACACACTATACACACAGTATACACATACACTATACACACACTATACACACAGTATACATACAGTATACATACAGTATACACATACACTATACACACACTATACACATACACTATACACACAGTATACACACAGTATACACACACTATACACACAGTATACATACAGTATACATACAGTATACACATACACTATACACACACTATACATACAGTATACATACAGTATACACATACACTATACACACAGTATACACACAGTATACACACACTATACACACAGTATACACACAGTATACACATACACTATACACACAGTATACACACACTATACACACACTATACACACAGTATACATACAGTATACACATACACTATACACACACTATACACACACTATACACACAGTATACATACAGTATACACATACACTATACACACAGTATATACACACTATATACACACTATACACACAGTATATACACCAGTATACACATACACTATGCATACACTATACACACAGTATACATACAGTAAACATACAGTATACACATACACTATACACACAGTATACATACACTATACACACAGTATATATACAGTATACACAAAGTATACACACAGTATATATACAGTATACACAAAGTATACACACAGTATACACATACACACAGTATATATACAGCATACACATACACACAGTATATACACAGTATATATAAAGTATACACACACCATCTAAATATCAGCCTGATTGAACACACTGCTGCTGCCCCCATTTCCTGGCATGCTGGTACTTGTAGTGCTCCAGCAGCTCACAGACATTGGATGTGGTAATGTAGAACAGGAGGGGGTGGGCAGGTAATGAGTAGGGAGGTGTAGCAGAGATTGGGGGAGAAGATTAGGGCATGTCCTTCCTCCAGAAGCAGTGCACTGCTCCTCACATGAAATCTATCGATCAGCCTCAGAGACAGGAGGAGCCCTGCAAGAGGAAACACAGCCTCTCCCCTCCCCCCTCCTCAGCAGGGTAAGTACTGACAAGAATACATTTGGTTTATCTTCCCCAGCTCACCTTCTTCTATGAGGCTGCAGCCCGTCCTCTCCTCTCTTCTCCAGCTGTCCACATCTCCTGCTCCGTTATCAAACAAGGCGCGCTGGGGAAGGGGGCGTGTACACTGTGATCCCATAGGCTGAGAAGGCAGTGAAGGGGCGGAGCAGCTATAGACTCTGAATCTTCTCCATGAAAGGATGTCCGTAACTGAGATTTCAGGGACAGCACAGCCGCCGTGACTGCGCCCCCCTGAACATTGCGCCCGGGGCGGCCCGCACCGGCAGCACCCCCCACGCTACGCCACTG